>NC_056628.2:125735853-126935853 GCF_002870075.4 Lactuca sativa
AAACTCTCCCTCATGTGGTGTGGTTTTCTCAAATATTTTTTATACATTATTTATCCTCGTGTCACATGTGAAAAAAAAAAAAAAAAAAAAAAAAAAAAAAAAAAACAAGGCCTTACTTTATTTGCCAACAAATTGTAGGAAATAGTATTGTACTTACTCTTTTTATGAATATGGGCAATGCACTTTGTTTGACCTAAAGTAGCAATGTAGTTACATTTCTTTACCCATAATAGTGTAATTTAGTAACTCTTTTTACTACGAATAATAACAATATGTAACCCATAATAACAACTTACTTGGATTTCTTTACACATAAATAGCAACCTATATACAATCCTTAACCACAACAGCAACATACTAACTAACTTTTAGGAATAAATAGCAATATGCAACATATGAAGTAAATTGCTATTAGTGGTCAAATATGTCAGAAAAAAATGCATGCAACTACGTTACTACTATGAGTAAGAAGTAATATATAAAAGGCAAGAGTAAAATAGTACATTGCAATTATGGAAAAAATAAAACCTCACCTTAGTATCAGCACCGAAACCGTTAATGAATTTCACTTGAAGATACCCATTAAGTCCAATCAAAGGTAACAATAATATAATTATAAGAGCCAACTGCCAGTTTCCAACAAACGCAATGATTAAACCGGAAACAGCTGTTGAGGTATTCTGAACAAGTAACGAAAGTGTATCCCCCACCAAACCTCTCACTGATACTGCATCCAAAGACAACTTTGCTCCAATCAAACCACTTGAATTTTCCAACTTATCAAACCAACCAATCTCCATCTGAACCACTCTCTCGAAGCATTTTAATCGGATTCTCCTTATCAACTTACACCCAGCGACACCAAAAAAATACGTCTTCAGTGGTGTCGCTATTAAACTCGCCAAACCAAGAACAAGAAGCATCAACGCCCAAAACTCTGAATCCTTTCGAAGTTTATGAGCAGGCTGGAAAAATGTCTTTATAATACTCGAAAGAAGATACCCAAAAAGAGGTAAAATTGCCCCGTTAATTAAAGCGGCTATGGAACCTAGTAGGATCACCGGGATTTCGGGTTTGTTAAGATAAGCCAAGCGAAAAAGGGAAGAGTTTGTTTTTTTGTCGGGTATCGGTTCCTTCTGATTATCTGTTGGGGCTAAGTTAACCAAGTGGCGATTACTGTTATTAAGATTAGGTGATTCGTGAGTTATGGATTTTGAGATAGAAATGCGTTGACTTGAATGTGATCCGGATGCCATGGTAATCTCGGCCCATTCTTGATCAACTTTTTCATGATTTTGTGAGTGTTTTTTGAGTTCTTGTAATCGTATAAGCTGGGAGTATGCACCTTCGGGATCTTGTAATAGCTCGGAATGTGAACCTGCTTGATTAATTAAAAAGAAGTTGCGTAATGTACTTTTATAAGTTTACTTTTCCGTGTAACAGATTCTGTATAAATGTAATTATGAAACGAGAAAATATGTCGAAAGACAAGGTAGATAAAAGAATGACCTTTCTCGATAATCTTCCCATGATTAATAAGGGCGATGACATCAGAATTTTGTATAGTGCTCAATCGATGGGCTACAATAACAGTAGTTCGGTTAACCATGATTCTATCAAGCGCCTCCTGAACAACCCTTTCAGAATTTGTATCAAGAGCACTTGTAGCTTCATCTAGTAGTAAAATCCTTGGGTCTTTCAAGATTGCCCGAGCTATGGCTATTCTTTGCTTTTGTCCTCCTGACATATGAGTTCCATGATCACCCACCATCGTGTCGAGTCCCTATATGCATATAGGTAAGGTTTGGAATGCAATAATGAAAGTTAATTCTATTTAGTTAATTTTCTAGCAACGTATGAAGTTCAACCTCAGGGAATTTGTCGATAAATTTGGCAGCATTGGCGAGTTCAGCTGCTGCTTTGATTTCATCAAGTGTTGCATCATCTTTCCCATAGGCAATATTATCTTTAATAGTAGAACTAAACAAAATCGGTTCTTGGCTAACAAGACCAATCTTCCCTCTAAGCCATCTGAGGTTGTACTCTTTGATATTAAAATCATCAATAACAACTTCTCCTCCTTGGGGGTCGTAAAACCGCTCTATGAGGTTGATGACCGTTGATTTCCCACTCCCGCTCTGTCCCACCAGAGCCATGGTGGTGCCGCTTGGTATGGTGAGAGATAATCCATCAAAAATAGGCTCCTTGGGTCTAGTTGGATAGCTAAAAGTAATATCCCGGAGCTCGATATCACCATGAATATCGTCTAGTTTCCGGCCATTGGTGTTGTAAGGATCTATATCTGACTTTCGATCTATCACCTGGAATAGTTTGAAAGCTGCAACTCTTCCGGAGGTAAATGCACTCAAGCATGGTGAAGCCTGCCCTAATGAACTAATTCAAAAGTTTCGTGAGGAAAAGTTTTAAAAAAGTTACTAAAGATATTGTACCAAAGATAGAACTTTATGTTAAAGGACCAAGTCTGCAACAAACACAGTACAACCTGTTCTATCTTTGTCGTTTTCTGTCGTGTGTAAAAGATGGGCCTTAATTATGTCTATATATGATCATGAGAAGTATTTTGAAAATATAAAAGAGTACTTACGAAGAGCTTAATAAGATAGCGATCATGATGTTTATGACTTGTCCGCCTGTGTATCCTTTTTCTATAATCAATCTGCCACCAAACCATATGGCCAAAGAGTAGCAACCGAATAGACAAAACATAAATATACCCGAACCAAGTCCGGAAACCAGACCCTCTTGCACCCCAGCCATATAAGCTTTCTGTAATGACTTGTCATACTTGGCAATGGCTTGCTTCTCCCCCGTGAATGATGCAACCTGTAGTTATAAAAAATCATTATCAAAATCAGATTTTATAAAAATGAAAGAAATAGCAACATACTTTTTAATATGAAGTTTTTTAAAGTACAATCGGGTAGTCTTTTCAAAGTGCAATGCCTTAATAATAAGTACAAATTTAAAGAGTGTTAAATGCATGAAATAGCAAAATACTATTATACACATGTTTCTTATAGCATCCTATATACTTTCATTTGGTCATATTATAGCGTTGTACTTTCAAAAACCAGCCCACTTATAGCAATGCCATCCAAATACAAAGCAATATTCATTGCTATAATTGGGTAGATTTTTCAAAGAATATCCTAGTAAGGAAAAAATTGAAAGTCCAATGTTATAATTAGGTAGATTTTTCAAAGTACAATGGCGTTGTAAGAAAAAAATAAAAATACATATAACCGGGTAGCTTTTCAGTGTACTATGACCTAATAAGAAAAAATGGAAGTACAATTCTAATTGGCTAGATTTTAAAGGTACAATGACCTAATATGAAAAAAAAAAGTACAATGCTATAATTGGGTCAATTTTTAAAAGTACAATATTTTAATAAGAAAAAATATTAAATACAATGTTGTAATAAAAAAACGGAAGTAAAGATAAAAAAAAAAAAAAAATCTCACGGTTCTGATAGAGCTGACTGTCTGTTCAACCACGGTTGCACCAACAGAATAAGCAGATTGGCCCCTAGACGTTAGCTTTGCCATTATGGCAGTCATAAAGGCCGCTGAGATCACAAGAACAGGAATTGTAGATAATAACGCAATGGAAAGAAGCCACCCCTTTGAAAAAGCAATCACAAAGCCTCCAAAGAAAGTTGAAGTTAGTTGTATAAATTTCCCAACCTAAAAAATGAGACGGATTAACTCTTAAAACTTATATCAAAAACATTAGATATAAACCTTGTCCACTTTTGTTACGCATTTTACGCAAGACAAGACATGATATAACAAGTTGTACTGCATTTGGCATGCATCAAACTGACAAAATTTCATTTTTTTTCCAACCTAAAACGTGGAACAATTTGGGACAAAGTCTGACATTCCTTTATTACCTTTTCTCCCATAGCCGCCTGAATAATAACGGTATCGCTAGTCATACGTTCAACTATTTCTCCAGTCTTGCTTTCTTGATCAAAAAATCCCACATCTTGTCTAAGTATTGTTTTCAAGTATAAACTTCTGATTCGTGCAGCCTGCCTCTCCCCTGTGATCATCCAGCAAAGCACCTCTACAAAAGTGACAAATATTGTTCATGGTTAGAGTTTTAGACACTCCAAAGCCTAGTAATCATATGCTAGTTGTTATCCCTTTTTGTTACACACAACAAAACCGGTTATACTTGCATTTGACGTGCATTGAACTGATGTCAATGAGACAAAGATTGCAATTTTTGTCCCACCAAAAAACGTGTAACAAAATTAGCTTTAGTTTCATAAGCTTACGGGAAAATGCTGCAATTCCCGACCCCAGAGCCAAGTAGACGTATTTGAGGGATACCTGAATACGATTTATGAATGAGAGAATAGCTAATGCACTTAATGGTTTAGTCATAGCAAGTAATAAAAGATTTGATGAAATGGGCATTAGTATTGAGATATGATTTTATACCTTGGAAACTGCATGAACAATGGCTTTGTTATCTGTAGTGTCTCCAAATGTGTCAATTAGCTCCCCAAATAACAATGTCTGGAGAGGCATACTGATTCCACCTCCAATTGCAGTGATTGTCCCTATGATCATTAGTACATAATCGGTGGAGTCAGCAAAGGCAAAAAGCTTGTGATATGGTACAGCATCAGTTGTCTCCTTCGGCTTTTCAGACATTTTTGGATCCACTGCTGTTGATTCAGTGCCTTGTTCTGGCTTCTTTTCTCCTTTCGAACCACTCATGACTTCCCTAAATGCTTTATATATATCAAAGTGGATTGGGGCTACAAGAGAAAACAAGAATAACTGTCATAGTAATTTAATATGTATTGCTATAACTCAGAATCCATCATTCACTAAGAACTGAAGTTGTGAAAAGTAAGCATGTAATAACCATTAAGAGTATAAGTTTGTTTGGTGGAACGGATGACAAAGGAACGTTGTGACCAAGGTGATTAATATAATAAGTAAGATTGTGTTTGGTTAGTGGAATATATTTCAGTAATAATGTTATGTAATATTATTTGATTATAAAATTTAACTTTTTACAAAGCTATAGAAGAACAAAAGTTCATTAAATTTAAGTATAATAATTTCAATAATTTTAACAAAATAAAAGTTAAATATAATAATCATAAAGTTCTTTAAAAAGATTTGTCATCAGAACTTTTATTTTTCACTCTAATGGCATAATAAAATAAAACATTAAAAACCAAAAAGATAAAAGCATATATTTTGTTCCTTAAAGAGAATCTATTTCAATTCGTTGAACAAAATACAAAATGCCGTTCTAAAAAAAGTTATCGAAAAAAACAAGTAACTTTCATCCTAGAACGAGAACTATCCATTTGTTCATTTGCGATGTCAAGCCATTATTTTATTAATTAAATTTGAAATTTTGTAGCTGATGCCGGATTTCTAGCAGCTGCCATGAAGAATGTCTCCAGAAACCCTTTTATATAATCAACTAGCAAAATTCTATATCGAACTGAAGAAACGTATAAAAGAGAAAAAGAAAACAGTTTTTACCTCAAAACACCAAATGGCATATGTTCTTTGTCAAATCTTAACATCCAAGGAAGATGTGTCGCTATGACTGAACTATCGTGGAATTGATGCTGTATAGTAGAAATGATGAAAAGTGAATAGTACTTATATCCAAGGATGATTAAACGAAGTTGTCTGGTCTCTATTGAGATCCGATGTGACTCATTGACTAGACATTGTTCAACTTGAATGATATATGCGATTAACCTTTGCTTCTTACCTTCTTAATTAGCTTATGACGCAGCTTAATAATAGCATCTTACTGATAGTGAGTTTAACTTACATGATCTTTATACTTGTATGGTCCGTCGTGATGAAACTTTCTCTGCTAAAAATAATAATAGAAACGAGGATCACCAATTTGTTTTTAATATCAGAGTAAATTATTGAAATGGCCCATGTGATTTGGTCAAGATTACAAGTTTTGTCCCTATCTTTTGTTTTTCACTTCAACCGTCCTCCACTTTTGTTTATATTGCACGTTACATCCATGCATTTGCGAGTTTTCTCAGTTGCTAGTTTATTTGTTTGTTTACTTGAGTTACACTTGTCGTAAATTCCTTTTATATGTTTTGTTTTGAGGTTGATTAATAATTAGATTTAACAATTGTAGTACATTTTTGTTCCCTATGTGTTCAACATCCTTATATAAACTATGTTATTCAAGATCTTGTACACTGTCTGGTGTAGATGGTCTAAGTTTGGTTTGTTCGGTTTTAAAGTTTAAAATTAAAATTTTATTGTTTTTCATGTGATTTTTAGTTTTTGTTTTTCATTGATAACATACATGTATCTTGTTGGAAAGGTATTTTGATGTTGTGGTGGTAATGAATTCAAAGTAAATCAAGTGTGGGGTCATAACGGAAGAAATCCAATCGAAAAAAGTGGAGTTTTTTTTTATAAGAATCATGTTTCACCTATCATCATCGTGCTGCAAAGAACCCTTTTTAATCGTTGACCACAACAAGATTTCTCTAATCGTGCCGCGAATTTTAAGCATAAGCAACATAATTCTTGATTTGTCTACTTGCATGGGTTTGGCGATTGCACACGATTAGGGAATGCTTGGCCCAAGTAGTTTACAAATTGGATGATTCTTCCAACTCAATCCACAAGACGTATAACAAGGCGTATCATGGTGATTAAGCGGAAAACCGAACTCTTGCTGCTCTTTACTAGTTTGGTTCCTTTTGTTATGCTTATTGGTTATGGCGTGAAGAAACCGCCTGATATAGTCTAATTGGTCTGGAATGTTTTTTGTTTTTACAAACCTCTTCTTGCATGCAAAAGATTTAGTCAATCATCCCTACCTTTAAAACCAATACATCGAGAGTACATGAGCAACATAGCTATTTCTAACAAGGATGTTTACCCTTCTATATTATCTTTAGTTTGGTTTATTTATTTTGAAATACTTGTTTACTTTCCATTCATTAAGCTGAATCACCTAAATTGATTATTATGCCCAAATATAATACACATAATTCTACTTACAACAAGACCGGTGTCAGAAAAGTCAGATTCGGCTTGATTGTTGGATTTCGGAAACGTTTTATTCTTAAAGGGTCCTACCTCCTGACTTTCTTGATTGGCCATTCTTTATTTGATAGTCAACGTATTATATTGGAACTTAATAAGAAACCCGGGTGATTTAATCGACTGTTGAAAGGTTTTAAAGGTTTATTTTTTAATTGTTTTCAAGATGATTATTTTGATCTTTTAGATTTTTTTTTAAAATACGTTGAGCCTTATTTGGTATTTCATTTTTGTGTTATAAGCTTGGGAAATGTTATTATAACATTTCGATCATTCCTTTATTCATTTTTGTGTAATAATCTCAAATCACCATTTCGATTTTCATTTCTACCGTGGCAATGATTATGATATTTCATGTTAATTAGGAGCAATTTTGAATGTCCCTTTGATAAAAAAAAAACAAGTAAACACATAAGTTTTTTTAAGTGCTTTCAATATATTTTACCAATCTACATACTTTATACAACATGTATTCTTTTTTGCAGACTATATACGTGTGGTATAGACTCAGAATACGTATGAAGGGCTTTTTTTTTTACTTATTATTCACATAACCAATAAGTACATATATAGGGTATACAATACAGGATAATTATCTACCTTCAAAACTAACTATCGGATATACACCATACAAGATAACCACAAAACTAATTATTATCTAAAAAAGACTCTTGACCACACTCCCCCTCAAGCTGATGAATGTATATCGATCATTCGAAGCTTGTCCAAAGAGTCGTTGAATATTCGCACACACACAGCCTTGGTTAACATGTCAGCTAACTGCTCATTCGAATTCACATACGGTAAACTAATCGTCTTTTTCTCAAGATGATCTTTAATGAAATGCCGGTCCAATTCAACATGTTTAGTCCGATCGTGTTGAACTGGATTACTCGCTATCTTCACAGCCGCTTGATTATCACAAAATAACTCCATAGTACCCTTCACATTTATGCCCAGATCTTTTAACACCCGTTTGACCCAAAGTAACTCGCATACACCGTGAACCATACCTCGAAACTCTGCCTCCGCACTCGAGCGCGACACAAACTTCTGTTTCTTACTACGCCACGTTACAAGATTACCACCAACAAATACAAAATAACCTGACGTGGACTTACCGTCAGACTTGTCTCCTGCCCAATCAGAATCCGTATACCCTTTAACTTCTACGCTTCCATTTCTGCCAAAGAACAAACCCTTACCCGGCGACGACTTCAAATAACGTAGAATCCGGAAAACAGCCTTCATGTGACTCTCACTAGGAGCATGCATAAAACGGCTTACAATGCTAACCGCATATGCAATATCCGGTCGTGTATGTGCAAGATAGATTAATTTTCCGACCAATTTTTGATACCTCTCTCTATTGGTTGGAACTTGACCTGTCGATTCTGTAAGCTTATGATTCACTTCTATAGGAGTATCAATCGGTTGACACTCCAACATTCCCGTTTCTGCAAGAAGGTCTAAAACATACTTTCGTTGACACATTACTATCCCATGCTTAGATCTAGCAACTTCAATTCCCAAGAAATACCGTAAGTCCCCGAGATCCTTCAATTCAAACTCGCGACTCAACAAACCTTGTAGTGTGTTAATCTCGTCTGGATCGTTGCCCGTAACAACCATATCATCCACATACACGATTAGGGCTGTGACCTTATCACCGTAACTCTTCACAAACAAAGTGTGATCTGCGTCTGATTGTTTATACCCGATCTTTCTCATGAACTTTGAAAATCTTCCGAACCACGCCCTAGGGGATTGCTTCAGCCCATATAGTGCTTTGTTCAATTTACACACCTTGCCGCCATAATTCATTCCAGGAGGAGGATCCATAAACACTTCCTCTTCTAGATAACCATTGAGGAAAGCATTTTTCACGTCGAACTGCTTAAGTGGCCAGTCTTGATTTGCCGCAATTGACACAAGGACTCTAATAGTATTAATTTTAGCCACTGGTGCAAAGGTATCTTCATAATCAATACCGAACTTTTGCGTGTAACCCTTTGCAACTAACCTTGCTTTGTACCGAGCCACCTTTCCATTTGAATCGAGCTTCACAGTGAACACCCATCTACACCCTACGGTTTTCTTTCCAGTTGGGAGTAACACCTCTTCCCACGTTTGATTTCTTTTGAGAGCGTCAACCTCTTCAGACACCGCTTTTCTCCATTCAGGGTGTTTCATTGCGTCTTGTATGTTTTTCGGAATCACCACGGATGATAACTCTTCCACCATGCAACGTTGAGTGTCGGCTAGCTTGGCCGTCGAGACAAAGTTATTGATCGGATATCGAGACTTCGATGTTAGATCCGGTTGATATTGTTTACGTGGTACCCCTCTATTACGTCTAACTGGATACCTAGACGCAGGTGTCTCATGCTCCTGTTCACCCACAACTTCACCATACACGTTAGAGTTCTCATTAAAAAACATACCTTGCGACGTGTTTGGATCAGACTCGCTTGGATGAGGCTCGTTAACAGGCTCGCTTGGATCAGACTCGCTTGGTATCGGGCTCGTTGTACTATCTGTTGGTGTACTATCTGTTTGGGCTTCACTACCGTTTTGCCCATCTCCCCCTGAATCGGATCCGCCATTACCTATGTCGTTCGGCCCATTCTCGCTTAGTCCATCTTCATAAATCGCATTTCCGGATGGACCCAACTCATTGGGCTGTATATTTCCCTCATTAGATTTCTCCCCCTGAGGGAAATATTCAGGTGTAAAATATGGAATTTTTTCATGGAAGCTAACATCACGAGTAACATAAACCTTCCCACTTTTCGGATCAACACATCTGTACCCCTTCTTGTAATCAGCATATCCAATGAACATGCATTTTTTGGCCCGTGGTTCCAATTTTCCATCATTACTATGCACATAGGCCGAACACCCGAATACTCTTGGTTCGAGATTGGGTCCGATGATTAATTCCAGTTTTTCGTGTACTACTTGTAAAGGTGTTTTGAAATTGAGGACTCTGGAAGGAGTCCGATTCATTAGGTATGCCGCACTCCGCACAGCTTCTCCCCAATATTGACGGGGTACCTTCATGTCGAAAAGAGATGCTCTTACAATCTCGAGTATTTGTTTATTCCGTCTTTCCGCGAGCCCATTTTGTTGAGGAGTATTGGCGCATGATGTTTGATGTCGAATGGAGTTTGCCTTACAAAATGCCTCCATTTCCTGATTAACATACTCACCTCCATTATCGGATTGGAGCACTTTGATCTCACATTTAAATTGAGATTTAATTATCTGATATAGTTCCTTGAACACATGCGGTACTTCACTCTTGTTTTTCAATAACGACACCCAAATCATACGTGAGAATTCATCGATAAAAGTTACAAAATAACGATACCCACTTGGGGTTGCAATTTTAGCCGGACCCCAAACATCCGAGTGGATCTTCATGAATGGAATTGTTGTTTTGTTTTCACTGGGAAGATATGAGACTCTATGATGCTTAGCCAATTCACAAATATCACAACTAGAATCAAATGTTTTATTATTCAAAAATAATTCAGGTTTTAATCTTTTTAAATACCCAAACGACAAATGTCCTAATCTACGGTGCCATAACCACGCTAACTCGTTTCTTCCTTCTACGTTATACGCCTCCGCTAATCTTTCTTCTTCGAGATAGTACAACCTGCCCCTCCTAGTACCATAGCCAAGAATCTGATCTGTCGCGATATCCTGAAAGAAACATTTATTCGGCCAAAACGAGACATAACAATTGAGTTGGTCAATAACTTGGCTAACAGATAACAAACTTGAAGATAAGGATGGGACAACAAGGATTGATTCAAGATTCATTGATTCCGAAATTTTTGCTGAACCTTCGGAAATTACGTCAGCCGATCCTCCGTTTGCCGTTTTAATTAAACTTTGTGTTGGTTGGGTTTTAATTTCCAATATAGAAGGATCGTTTGTCATGTGATCCGTAGCGCCGGAATCAATGACCCATTCATGACTAAAAAATCGGGATATAGTAGGCTTACCGTGATCACTAAATGACTCGGTATGTGCCGCAACCGGAGTCCCATCATCACCTTTTGTTGTAGCCATGGATGTCTGTCCCACCTTCCTTCGTGGCCTCTTTGAGAAGTCCCACCATTCGGGGTACCCAACTAGTTCATAGCACCTTTGTTTTGAGTGTCCCTCTTCACCACAGTGGGTACACACAAAATTATTCTTCTTATTGTTGGAACTCTTCTCCTTTTCTTTCTCCTTCACGGTGCGACTCCGAGTAGCCAAGTTCACGACACTGTCGGTCTCGCGTTTCACGTCCTCCATTGTAGATCGTTGTTGCTGATCTTTGCGAACGAAAGCATAGCAAGCTTCTAGGTCCATTGGAGGGTCCTTACGCAAGATCTCTCCCCTCGCTTGATTGAATTCAGCGTCCAATCCCGCGAGGAAGATGTGCACTCGGAGTCGTCCCAAGATTTTTTTCAAGGATACGATCTTATCAACTTCATCTTCATGACCCATTAGTCGGGTATCAATCTCCTGAAAAATTCCAACCAATTCGTTATAGTATGCTGCGAGTGGCCGTCCATTTTGCTTCGTGCTGAACGATCTCCGATTTAACTCGAACAACTGCGTTTCATCCGTTCCATCGTAGAAGGTTTTCGCCACGGCGTCCCAGATTTCTTTTGCCGTCTTCAACCGGATAAACGTCGAGATCAAGGTTGGACTCATGGAATCGATGAGCCAACTCTTGACTCGATTATTATCCATTAGCCAGGTTTCGATCTGTTTCTCGCCGGATTCAGGTTTCTTGGAGGTTCCCGTCAAGAACCCAAGTTTGTTTCGAGCGCCAATCCTCATCTCCATCAGTTGGGACCACAACTGATAATTGGTTTCGTCCAGAATGATCCCCGTCGGAAAAGGAGCATCTTGGACGATGAGACGAGGTTCTTGAGGAGCGGTGGTATCCTTATCAGTCATTGCGATTCGAGGTTATTCGTGCTTCGATTTGTTTTTGATGTGGGTTTCAAACGGTATGCTCTGATACCATATAGACTCAGAATACGTATGAAGGGCTTTTTTTTTACTTATTATTCACATAACCAATAAGTACATATATAGGGTATACAATACAGGATAATTATCTACCTTCAAAACTAACTATCGGATATACACCATACAAGATAACCACAAAACTAATTATTATCTAAAAAAGACTCTTGACCACATGTGGTCCACCTATTTTTCTATAGATATGATCCACGGACTACATATTTTTTACCTTTTCAAAAACAAATAACACCTTAGTTCCACGTTGGCAATAAGTTTTGACGATTTGGATGTATTTGGAAAACTCATAAAAGTGAGTAGGTTATGGCAAAAAATTGATCGCTAGGAGATGGCGTCCAATAAATGAGGGACTATCTCACTAGGAGCAAAATAAAGAGATTATAAAGAAATAAAGACAACTTATTGATCAACATTAGTCGACTCAAAGAAATTTTTTAAGAAAAAATGAAGGCACTATACATATCGCGTCGTGACTACTTAATCTGTGCCACGAGAAATGATTGAAACCAAGACAGACAGACAATAACTCTTACAGCTATAGACCTATGTCATGTTGTATTTTTTTGTCTGATTTTGGAATGCATGACTTTCAGTTAAAAATATATGGTTCCACATCCCGATAATACCCAGGGACGGATTTAGGGGGGGGGGGGGGGGGGGGGGGGGGGTCATCGGTGGCACCGGCAACCCCTAACTTTTCCGGTTGCAGTCGAAATTTTTTCGAATTTTTTTAAAATTTTTATTTTTTCTACTATCGTGCAACCTCTGACTTACCCGTGCACCCCTATTGTGAAATCCTACGTCCGTCCCTGATAATACCCCACAAAGAGCGGAAATAAAGAATGAAGAGTTGAGGATAACGAATGAAGCTTAAACAAATGAAAGGAAATAACGTTTAGCGTGAACACGAGTTGAATGCTCATTATTTACTTCATTCCGCAATAATTAAATAAAGAAGATGTCATTTCTCATATAAACATATAAGACAACCAAAATTCCGCCTAATGAAGGCGTCCGAATTTCTCAACTTAGAGTGCAAGCTGAAAAATAATGCTAATTCCAGTGAAACAAACAAGTTCCAAAATTTAAAACAAAATTTTCATCAACAATATGATATTAAGTCAAATATCGATATTGTCACTTCTATCTCATGGGATTCATTTCCAATATTTTCTCTCTTATTATTGTTTTTAATTGCATACAACGAGGGCGGTGTATTGATCAAATGTGGGATAGGAGATCCATAGTATAGAAATGCATATATTGAAAAGAGGGACACAATTAGGATTTTCTTATTTTAATAGACTTAAAATCATTGTTTTTTTTGGAGGTAATGGAGAGCAATGATTGGGGACATGGGAGGAAACACTTCGTTTTGCCTAGTGACTCGATGAATAGCCTAGCATGGCATGTGGATTCATTAACAAAGGAAATAGATGGCTGACTGGTGGAAGGACTTAACATGCAACAAAGATGAAAGTGGGGAATGGTTCAAGTGAAAAAAAAAATGAGGATGAAACTTGTAATTCTGATCAGAGTACAAGGACGATTTTAGTAATTTACTCTTGACATTATTATTACTATTGTTTTATTTGCTCTATTAATTAATTTAGCGTTTCTTGCAAATCGAAGATGCTTGGGAAACATAGCATCTACGTGATCATCACCTACTGATTGTTACCGCTTTGGTATTTTGTATGATCTCGTTTTCAGATGACTCATTCAATATTAAGACAACCAATTAATATTATTGTGTGCATGCTCATTATATTATATGCGATGGGTTGATATAAGCATCCTTTGGTCCCGAAAATGGTTTCAATTATTTTGTTTGTGGAATTGAATATTGTTGAAGTACATTATGATTTGACAAGTAAACCGATACAGTCCTTGAGAGCATTTTAATATGCTAGCTTGTTATTATTGTGAACTTTAGAAGACATAAATCCATTTAATCGTTGTGTAGTACTAATGCTAACATGGCAAGCATTTTCTTGTTGATGTTTACCATCAATTAGGTCAACTTCTAGAAATAAATAATAGTTTTTTTCAAAAAGGAAAAGATATGGTATCCATGGTTTTGTTCACAAAATAAAATTAATTACTTTTGTACGATGTCATTCAATGACAAAAATTGAAAAGGAAAAAGATAACGAGAATAAGAGTACTCTGAGAATAATAGAATATCATAATAAATAAAATAGACAAAAGCATATTCGTAGTTGTATGCATGTGACAAACAAAATCGTTGAGATGGGTCAAATTATATTTTTTGGCACAGCAGGAAATTACTAAATGAAATCGATGAGAATCAGAAAATATCATAGTAATTAAAATACAAAAAGCGTATTCGTAGTTTTATTTTTTTTAGCAAACAAAATTGATGAGATGAGTCGAAGTATAAATATGCTTGTATATTAGTATTACAACTTTATTCTATCACCTTGGGTATATGTTTTATGCTTACGAATTAGTAAAAGAAAGGCGTATATGTTCGTAAACGGAAATGCCATCAAGGAAGTCTAGCTCTAGACGACTTTTTTTTTTTTTTGAACAACCAAATGATTTTATTAAGAAACTAGAAAGCTAGCAAATTGTTGTACATAAATAAACATCAAAGGTTTTGTAACCTTAATCTTCTTGCTCCTATTTAGATAATTAACCACTTAAAAGCCATTAGATGACCTTCTCCACAATGCTACTCTTCGGAAACTTAACGAATTGAAAAACAACATTGTTTCTAAGTCATTAGTGAATATTATATTGGGAAATGCAAGTTGGCTAGTTTCTCTTTATCTCACATAGGTGGGGAAGAAACCAAAAGTGGGCTTATAAGATTTATCTCTTGATAGCCATACAAGCGCATTAAGTGGATCAAGAGATGATACATGCCCACATGTGCACCAAGCCTAGTCAATGACACGATTTAGGTGCACGACTGCGAGGCCCAGAGAATGTGTTACTTGGAGAGCCAAGGTAACCGTAAATTTAGCTGCATTTTCTTGGGGCCAGCCATATGGAAGATTTTTTTACTGCAATCTAGGGTTTCTACAACTAGGAATACAACTCCTATAAATACAACTCTCCAGGAGTTGTATTCCACACCCTCGATTTTTTTTACTACAATCTAGGGTTTCTACAACTAGGAATACAGCTCCTATAAATACAACTCTCTAGGAGTTGTATTCCACACCCCTCGATCTTCTAGTCTCTTCTCTCCATCTGTTTGCGATTTTTGCTTTTGCAAAATCTAGTTTCTTCTGTTTTTATGAGTAATAGTTTTGCATTTATTTCTTCTTCCATTGTTGTTGCAACGAAGAATAATCTGCATCAAATCATGGGTGTTTACGTTGAAGCTTACAGCCTTAAAGGGATGTAAAAATATTGAAGGACAGGAGCTTCTTTCGTGCAGTCATTTACAAGTCGAAGATCTACAACTACAAGTTTGGTTTTACTTTACTATTACATCTTTTAATTTTGTCCAATAACAGGACAGTCTGTTTCTACCCCTTTCATATAATTTGTTCTGATTACAAATGATCAATCTGGTTTTTGGATGAAACTCGGTAATTGTATTAATAATAATTGGATTTATTATTCTCAACTAATCAACATATAATTCTCAATATTATTTATTTGTTTCCTTGTGTTTCTATTAGATCTGATAGTTTACAGTCGCTACATCACCCATATTGTAGTCAAAATGATAACCTCTAAAGATTTCCTCTTCATCTTGGTAAATTGCATTGTATCTACCCAAGTTAATATGAGTTTGGAAAGGAAGATTCACCCACCTTTCGATGGAAACCCAAACTTGAACCAAAACCTCATTGAACAAGAACACATAATTTGAATGTTCCTAATTATCACCATATGAAGGATAAACGGACGAGGGGACACCAGTTCCATGGTTGACCAAATTAACTAGTTGAAATTCTAGCAAGTATGATTCTCCATATTAACACATTTATCTTAACTAGGGCGAGCTTATTCCAACGATTAGAAGTAGAAACAAGATGAAGACGACAATCATTTATATGCCTTTTGGTGGTTCCAACTGAGAACTGGCCATCCACGACTAGTTCCCATTCCTACCAATCAGGATCCTCACTCAACCATACATTATAAGAAAAGAAGCCATACTAGTCAACTATTTAGCATCCACATCATCATGTATATTCCTACACCATGACCTTTTCCAAGTCTCAATCGACCCTCTATCCATAATTACACAATCTTTATCCATCTCCAACTCATAAAGTCTAGGAAACTAATCCATAAGTTGTACACTACCAATCCATGCCTCCTTCCAATACAAGTATGTTTATCATTACCTAAAATTATCCGAACCATGGAGTGAGGAATGATCGGTTGGTTATTTAGCTTATCAAAATATAGGACCATACTTGAAAGACTCAAATCCATGTGATTTTCATTACTCACATTCAAGAACTTTACAAAAGCAAATCTTCTTCCCACCATAGAAAGATATATGGATTTGTAGAGACATATGCCACCACATCATGTTAACACAATTTCTAGAGACCCTTCAAGTCATCTTTCTCACATTCGCTTCTATCCTCTATTCCATTTTTGTTATTCCTGATTCTTTGTTTCCGTTCATTAGTTTTTATGGTACGCAATCATGGAGCAACAATCACATAATAGATTAGGAGAAAAACATGGACAAAGACAAATACAAAGTAAAAATGTAGCATCCTAAGTTCCAAAGCAAGAGATCAGGGTGTAAAGTGTAAATGGAGGTTTGAACTCGGCGAGTTGGAAAGGTAACTCGGCGAGTTGAGTCGCGTGTGGATCGCGTGAATAAGTGACCCGACTCGGCGAGTTGGCGGCTAGACTCGGCAAGTCGGTGCTGGAATAAGAAACCCTAATTTTTAGGGTTTGCACCCTATATAAGGAACCTTAAGCCCCACCCCAGCCTCTTTAGCACTCCCTTTGATGTCCAGAAGCTATCCCCCATCGATTTCAAACCCTAAATTGAGAGTGAGAAGGATTTAAGTGTGTTTTGGAGCTTGGAGAAGAAGGATGCTTGAAGCAAGAGTTGGTGGGATCATAGAGGAGCGAAGTGGATCTGATTTCCTTGCTTGTTGGCATCAGATTGAAGGTAAAAAGCTGTTGCCTTGGCTTTGTTGTGCTTAGATTGTTCATAGATGAAGTGTTAGGGCCAAATTGTCATATATGAGTCTTTTTTCGAGTATTGGGTTCAGATCTGAGGTTGCTACTACAGATCTAGACTGGTCTTGACTCATGAATCTAGAAAGTGGTAGCTTTGGGGATTGATTGAGAGTGTCCTTGACTTAAACCTTCATTTTAGTTTGATTAGAGCTTGTTGAGCCTTGCATGCACGTAAAGTTGGAAACTTTACGTGTGGATCTGACCCTAGGAGTCCAGATCTATGTATTGGACGCAATGGAATGGCCTGGAATCGTCTGAATGAAGATGTCACGTTTGGACTCGGCGAGTCTGTTGAAGATTGCCTTAGACTCGGCGAGTCTGGTCGTGGAACCCTAGCCTTTTCTGGTTGAGTGGTGAATCGGTAAGTCGAGGAATGACTCGGTGAGTTGAGCAGGATGGGACTCGAAGATTGTTGGACTCGACGAGTCTTGGGGTGACTCGGCGATTTGAGTCATGACTGGGTGTTTCTGAGTATAGGGACTCGACGAGTCAATGAGTTGACTCGGCGAGTAGGGTCAACCAGGAAGGTTGACTTTGACTGAGGACTTTGACTTTGACCAAGAGTTGACCAGTTGACTTCCAAGGATATTTTGGTAATTATTGGTATTTATTGAGTTCAGTTATTTGGTATTGATTAGTTGTGGAGTTCGTGTCGGTGGTTGGAGCAGCGTGATCTTATTTCTTAAGTCGACTGTAACAACGTAAAATTTTCAAAACAATTTTTCATTTTTAAAACATACACATACTCATAAAATATTGTCAAAACATATTGTATCAATTGTTATCATCACAAAACATCTCCCCAGAATCTCAAACATAAACTCCATAAGTGTGTACGAATCATGCCGGCGCCTTCCCGCGCTCATCACTAGTACCTGAAACACATAGCACACAACTGTAAGCATAAATTCTTAGTGAGTTCCCCAAAATACCACATACAACATATACGCCACTTGAGGCTATATTACGACCTTCCGATCGATGTGTCTCAGCGGGACCCTCCAGTCCCGTTGATTCGTTGGGCCCTCGGCCCGGTCTAAATCGTTGGACCCTCTGGTCCGATCTGTATCGTTGGACCTTCCGGTCCGGTCTACACAATCATATTGCATACAAATAACACATAGCACATAGATTCACTTAGTCTTATACATAAAACTTAAGACCCTCCGGTCCACATAAATACCACTCTAGATAACGTATAGTAAGAAGACTCACCTCGTGTAGCTCGGTAACTCGCAAATCTCGGAAATCTCGGACTCCGTGGGATAAGGCCTAGCCTCCACCTAATCATATGAAATAAGTACTCGATATCAACACATTTCCCAAGGCTAGACCATCCCTTCTCTTAATACTCTTATGAGGGTAAAAGACCATTTTACCCTTCACATGGCTCAAATACCCGAAAGTTGACCAAACCCTAAAAGTCAACAAAAGTCAACCCTTCGGGTTACGCTGCACGTACCAAACATGTACGCTGGGCGTAACCGATAACATCAGAAGATCGGGGTGCGCCACCCCCTATGCTGCACGTACTGGAATTACGCCCGGCGTAATACCCAGTTTCAGTCCTTCAGCTCTTGGGGTCTTAAACAGTTAAGACCCACGTCCAACTTTTAGATCTGACCATATCTAACCCTCCAAAACCATAAAGTCGATGACTTTAAGCCCTTGAATGGCTGAATAAGTCACTAGTACCCAAAACATCTCATTCTCTAACCCTAGAAGGCATAGAACTCAAGCATGACCTCATATCATCGACCAAAATGGGGACTTTATGGATCTAGACCACAAATACTACAGAAAAGGGACAGATCTTGGACCATGGAGCACCTTACACTCATAAAGTCTCCACCTTTGGGGTTTTTAACCCTAGAAATTGCACATGCAACCATAACCAAAAAGAAGAGGAAAGTTTTGAACTTTATACCTCTAAATGCAGCTCCTTTCTCTATAGATCTCAGATCCAAGCTTACACTTCAAGCTTTTAATCTCCACAAGCTCCTTTCTTCCTTCTTCAATAACACACCAAGGCACTATTAGCTCCAAGAACACACATACACACACTCACTAAGGATGATGGAAGGCCCTCTCTTTGGGTTTTACTCACTGATATGGAGGCTGAGGAATGAGCCTTAGCATCCTTTAAATAGTGCACAAGTCTTATTAGGGTTTTGCATCTGGGCCGAGTACGCCTGACGTAACTATGGGTACGCCCAACGTACCTAGCGACTCCGCGTCCAAAATAAGTGCATGAGTACGCGCAGCGTACCCCTCTGGTACGCCCAGCGTACTCACTTGCAAGGTTTCCTCCGCTCAAGGACCAATCATGACCAATTGACAAAGAATAAGGGTGAAAGAAATGCACCTGAATCTCGGGGTGTTACAATTCTCCCCCACTAGAACCAGACTTCGCCCCCGAAGTCTCATTCCTCGAACAACTCTGGATGTTGCCCTCGCATCTCCGACTCTGACTCCCAAGTCATCTCGGACCCCTTCCGATGTTGCCACTGAACCAGAACCAGAGGCACTTCCTTGTTCCTCAAAACCTTGATCTTCCGATCCCTGATCGCCACCGGTCTCTCAGCATAATTCAGGCTCGCATCCACCTGAATATCTTCTAATGGCACCACTGCCGACTCATCGGCTATACACTTTCGTAACTGCGACAGTGGAAAGTGTCATGAATCTGCCTCAACTCTGCTGGAAACTCCAAACGATAGGCTACCCTGCCTACCCTCGCGATCACCCTGAAAGGACCAATATATCGGGGCCCCAACTTGCCCCTCGAGCTTGGACCGGCGTCTATCCGCATAACTCTTCTGACGACTCTGAGCGGTCAACAACCTCTGTCTGACCTGTTGGATCTACTCTATCGTCTGAAGCACAATCTCGGTGTTGCCCATCACAATCTGCCCTACTTCTCCCCAGCAAATAGGGGTTCGACACCTCCTTCCATACAACAGCTCAAAGGGCGGCATGACAACGCTCGAATGGTGGCTATTGTTATAGGAAAACTCCGCCAAGGGCAAAAACATGTCCCAACTCCCGCCGAAATCCAACACACATGCCCGGAGCATGTCCTCGAGCGTCTGAATCGTCCGCTCACTCTGCCCATCAGTCTGTGGGTGGTATGCGGTACTAAAATGTAGCTTCGTACCCAATTCCTTATGAAACTTCTTCCAGAATCTGGAAGTGAAACGTACATCTCGATCTGAGACTATCGAGATTGGCACTCCATGCCGCGATACCACCTCTCTCACGTACATCTCTGCCAACTTCTCCGTGGAAGAGCTCTCACTAATGGCCAGGAAGTGAGCACTCTTCGTCAATCTGTCCACAATCACCCAAATTGCATCAACACCCCTCGCGGTCCTCGGCAATTTGGTGATGAAATCCATGGTAATCTGTTCCCATTTCCACTCGGGAATCTCTAATGGCTGCATCTTACCATGTGGATGTTGGTGTTCGGCCTTCACCCTGCGACAGGTCAAGCATCTCTCTACAAACCATGCGACATCCCTCTTCATACAGGGCCACCAATAATCCTTTTTTAGGTCCAAATACGTCTTAGTGGCCCCGGGATGGATCGAGAATTTCGATCGATGAGCCTCCTCCATCAAAATGGTATGCGTGCCGCCCACGGACGGTACCCAAATCCGACCCTGAAATGTCATAAGCCCCCGGCTATCGGTAACTAATTCCGATACCGGCCCGACAACTCGCTCTCTCTTCTAGCTTTTTGGCTTCACAGCTTCAGCCTGGGCCCCACGAATAGCATCCAACACTGGGGTCATCACTGTCAATCTCAAACAAACATCTCGATCTGGAGCGCCCTCCGCTCTACGGCTCAAGGCATCAGCTACCACATTAGCCTTGCCTGGGTGGTACAGGATCTCACAATCATAATCCTTGACAACGTCCAACCACCTCCTCTGGCGCATATTCAGGTTGGGCTGATCCATCAAATACTTCAAGCTCTTGTGGTCCGTGTATATCGTACACCGAACCCCATACAGGTAATGTCGCCAGATCTTGAGAGCGAACACTACCGCTCCCAGCTCCAAATCATGAGTGGGATATCTCGACTCATGAGGCTTAAGCTGCCTCGATGCATATGCAATCACATGCCCCCTCTGCATAAGCACCGTTCCCAATCTGGATATCGATGCATCACAATAAACCACAAAATCTTCCATCCTTTCTGGAAGGGCTAACACTGGGGCTTCGCATAATTTCTGGCGAAGCGTCTCGAACGAGGTCTGCTACACCGGACCCCAAGAAAACACAACACCCTTCTGGGTCAACTTGGTGAGTGACACGGCGATCTTGGAGAAATCCTTAATAAATCTTCGATAATAGCCGGCCAAACCCAGAAAACTCCTGATCTCGGTGGGTGATCTTGGCACCTCCCACCTCATGACCGCCTCAATCTTGGCCAGATCGACCAATATCCCATTCTGGTTAACGAGGTGCCCCAGAAATTGAACCTCTCGTAGCCAGAACTCACACTTGGAGAACTTGGCATAAAGCCTCTCCGATCTCAGAACTCCGAGGATCTCCCTCAAATGCTCCTCATGCTGCTCTCTGGATCTCGAATACACCAAAATGTCGTCGATGAACACGATCATTGAGCGATCCAACATCGGTCTGCACACCCTGTTCATGAGGTCCATGAACACCGCCGGTGCGTTGGTGAGTCCGAAAGGCATCACCACGAACTCGTAATGCCCATAACGAGTCCGGAATGCTGTCTTCTGGACGTCCTCCTCCCGCACCCTCACCTGATGATAACCAGACCTCAAATCGATCTTAGAGAACCAAGATGCTCCCTGCAACTGGTCGAACATATCATCGATCCTCGCTAATGGGTAATGGTTCTTGACCGTTAGCTTATTCAACTCACGATAATCAATGCACATCCGGAGCGAACCATCCTTCTTCTTGACAAAAAGAATAGGTGTCCTACATGATGAACTGCTCGGCCTGATAAACCCCTTCCCCAGCAGCTCCTGAAGCTGCGAGGATAACTCCTGCATCTCCGGAGGTGCAAGGCGATATGGTGCCATGGCGATAGGCGCAACTCCCGGAACTAATTCAATACCGAACTCTACCTGCCTCTCCGAAGGCACACGCGACAACTCCTCTGTAAATACATCCGGAAACTCACGCACTATCGGGACCTCATCAACTGACTCCGGTCTCTCTAAATCAACCCTCGCATCCAACACATATGCCACAAATCCCCTACAACCCTGCTGTAGACTCTGTCTCGCTCTGGCGGCCGAACAAAATGCTGACCCTGAGCGTGTACCCTCGTCGCCGTAAGAACTCCCCCACTAGGGTCTCGAATCGTCACCAATTGACGCTTGCAATCTATCACAACTCCATATCGGCTTAACCAATCCATACCCACTATGACACACACGTCCCCCATCGCGATCGGAACCAGATCTATCAGAAACTCCACACCGAAGATCTCAAGAACACATCCACGAATCACATCAGAAGCATACACTGCTCGCTCATCAGCTATGGAGACTCGCAAAGGCCGATCCAACGCCTCTTTACGGATACTAATATGCTGACTAAATGCTACGGAAACAAACTACCGACTCGCACCCGAGTCAAATAATACCAACGCAGGCACAAAACTCACAAGAAAAGTACCTACACATACCATCATATAAGCATAAAACTCAACTCAAATAAAAGATGGAAAGAGAATACATACCAGCCACAACATCGGGCGCCGCGCGGACCTCCTCCGCGGTCAACTGAAATGCTCTCCCACGAGCCTTCGAGGCCTCGACCTTCACCGGCCGAACCTCGGTAGTCCTAGCAGCAGGCGCAGATCCCTGTGCTGATCCCTGAAGAAGCAGCAGGCACTCGGCCCTCTGATGGCCGGTCTGGTTGCAATGAAAGCAAACCGAAAATCCCTTGGGGCAATCCCTCGCGATATGCCCCTCCTTCCCACACTTGTAGCATACCCCAGCCCTGCACGACCCCTCGTGACTCTTACCGCACTTCCCACAAGTGCGCCCCTTCACACCCCCAGATCTCAAATAAGCGGGTCTAGCCCGCTTGGCTGCCGGCTGAGACTGAGCCGGCCGCCGATCCACCCTCTGTGACTCGGCCTCCTCCCTGGCCTGAGTCTCCAACTCGATCTCCCTCTTCCGGGCATTTGCCTGGAGCTCAGCAAATTTCCGATAAGTCGAGTTCGCCACGAACTCCCGAATATCTCTCCTCATCACACTCAGATAACGGCTCATACGAGCCTGCTCAGATGACACCTGCTCAGGGCAAAACATCGCCCTCTCATGAAACTTCCTGGTGATCACTGCTACAGAATCAGTACCCTGCTTGAGGGTCAAGAACTCATGAATCAACCGTTCCCTCTCCACCAGGGGAACATACTCCTCTCTGAACATAGCGGTGAACCTCTCACAGGTCACCTCGGAAATCTCAGCCAAAGTGAAGTTCGCCGTCACGAACTTCCACCAATCATTCGCTCCCAGGCGGAGCTGGTTCAAGGCGAACCGAACCCTCAAGTGCTCTGGGCAAGAACACATATAGAAACATCTCTCGATGTCAGAGATCCACCTCATAGAGACAATCGGATCCTGCGTCCTGTCGAACTCTGGTGGCTTCGTGTTGTCGAACTCCCGGAACAACAACGAGTCACCTCCCTGAGGTCTGGCAGCAGCAACAGCAGCAGTAGCTGCAGCTGTAGCAGTCTCAGTCAACGCTGCGTACCGCTCATCAAAAGTATCAATCAATGTGGTCTTGATGTCCCCAAACATCTCAGGAATCTCAGCCCGGATGGCAGCAGCCACCTCCTCATGAATCAATCGACGGATCTCCTCGTCGCTGACACCACTGCTCTCTGGTGTGTGTCGGGTCCCAACCATGATGCCTCTGAAATACAACAAAATTATCAGAGACCCGATCGAGCATACACAAACTCGATGACGCAACCCTACTTGTCCTCCGTTGTCCAAAAGATTCTTACTTGGAATGCCCACTGATCCGGTGTCTTCAGTAGTACGGGCCCAATACTACTGACCACACCGCATCAGCATTCACTCCAAGTCCTCCTCCTTGGATCTTGGATTACAAGTACTTTATCTTCATGAGTTCCTAACTGCTATCTACTCGCTCACGAAGCATCTCAGCAGCAGAAATCTCCTAGGCTAAGGCATCACAAATCAGGCCACTCTAGTCCTAATATGTATACCTAGCCTACTCTAGCATGCATGACATAACATATCTCATAACACATAATGTAAGGGTACTTTTGGGGGATTCACCGTTCGGGCGCTGGCTAATCGTACACACGGCTCTGCTCTGTTTGTCTCAAAACTCTTTTTATTCTTTTCAAAATTTTTTACCTTATTATCGAAATTTTCCTCAAATCCTCAGTTTGAGTTCAGATACGCCCGAAGATGCATCCGAATCCCTCAAACCAAGGATCTGATACCAAAATCTCCCCAAAATCTCAAACATAAACTCCATAAGTGTGTACGAATCATGTCCGCGCCTTCCCGCGCTCATCACTAGTACCTGAAACACATAACACACAACTGTAAGCATAAATGCTTAGTGAGTTCCCCAAAATACCACATACAACATATACGCCACTCGAGGCTATATTACGACCTTCCGATTGATGTGTCTCAGCGGGACCCTCCAGTCCCGTTGATTCGTTGGGCCCTCAGCCCGGTCTAAATCGTTGGACCCTCTGGTCCGGTCTGTATCGTTGGACCTTCCGGTCCGGTCTACACAATCATATAGCATAAAAATAGCACATAGCACATAGATTCACATAGTCTTATACATAACACTTAAGACCCTCTGGTCCACATAAATACCACTCTAGATAACGTATAGTGAGAAGACTCACCTCGTGTAGCTCGGTAACTCGCAAATCTCGGAAATCTCGGACTCCGTGGGATAAGGCCTAGCCTCCACCTAATCATATGAAATAAGTACTCAATATCAACACATTTACCAAGGCTAGACCATCCCTTCTCTTAATACTCTTATGAGGGTAAAAGACCATTCTACCCTTCACATGGCTCAAATACCCTAAAGTTGACCAAACCCTAAAAGTCAACAAAAGTCAACCCTTCGGGTTACGCTGGGCGTAACCGATAACATCAGAAGATCGGGGTGCGCCACCCCCTATGCTGCACGTACTGGAATTACGCCCGGCGTAATACCCAGTTTCAGTCCTTCAGCTCTTGGGGTCTTAAACAGTTAAGACCCACGTCCAACTTTTAGATCTGACCATATCTAACCCTCCAAAACCATAAAGTCGATGACTTTAAGCCCTTGCATGGCTGAATAAGTCACTAGCACCCAAAACATCTCATTCTCTAACCCTAGAAGGCATAGAACTCAAGCATGACCTCATATCATCGACCAAAATGGGGACTTTATGGATCTAGACCACAAATACTATAGAAAAGGGACAGATCTTGGACCATGGAGCACCTTACACTCATAAAGTCTCCACCTTTGGGGTTTTTAACCCTAGAAATTGCACATGCAACCACAACCAAAAAGAAGAGGAAAGTTTTGAACTTTAAACCTCTAAATGCAGCTCCTTTCTCTGTAGATCTCAGATCCAAGCTTACACTTCAAACTTTTAGTCTCCACAAGCTCCTTTCTTCCTTCTTCAATAACACACCAAGGCACTATTAGCTCCAAGAACACACACACTCACTAAGGATGATGGAAGGCCCTCTCTTTAGGTTTTACTCACTGATATGGAGGCTGAGGAATGAGCCTTAGCATCCTTTAAATAGTGCATAAGTCTTATTAGGGTTTTGCATCTGGGTCGGGTACGCCCGGCGTAACTATGGGTACACCTAGCGTACCTAGCGACTCCGCGTCCAAAATAAGCGCATGAGTATGCGCGGCATACCCCTCTGGTACGCCTATCATACTCACTTGCAAGGTTTCCTCCGCTCAAGGACCAATCACGACCAATTGACAAAGAATAAGGGTGAAAGAAATGCACCTGAATCTCGGGGTGTTACAATTCAATTTCAGGTGAGTTATCCTCACTCTATCAACAGGGTCTAAGGCACCAAGGCCGGCCCTTTATCGGATGGGAATCCGGGTAGTTGTTTGTTATGTTATTGCCTTGCTATGTCTGCATCCTGTTAGTTAGGATGGTATATGTTAGAGACCCGGTTAAGGTCGGTATCCTGGTAGTTAGGATGGTATATGTTAGAGACCTGGTTAAGGTCGGTATCCTGGTATATAGGATGATGCTATGTTAGTATCCGGGTTAGGATGTTGCTATGTTATGTGATCTTCTAGATCGGTTGATTAGTTGTGAATTTCTATATGATTATACGTTTATGTGCACATCGTTGTTGGACTGGGGTTGGGTTGAGGCGGGTCCTGCTTTGTGCTATAAGCCAACATACCCGGGGCAGACCGGTTAGACCGAAGGCCCGACGAGCGGTTCGGATAGGCTGAAGGCCCCAAGAGGGCGGACTAGAAGTGCCGAGGCTCGGAAAGTGGACCAGACAGACTGAAGGCCCGGTGCGGGCGGACCAGTCATACTGTAGACTCAGAGAGTGGACCAGGTGGACTGAAGGCCCGGTGTGGGCGGACCAGTCATACTGTAGACTCGGAGAGAGAGTGGACCGGGTGGACTGAAGGCCTGGTGTAGGTGGACCAGTCACACTGTAGACTTGATACGCATGGCCGTTCTATTTATGATATGTTATGATATGTGTGTGGTATTCTGGTTGGTATTTTGGGGGTAACTCACTAAGCTTTCGGGCTTACAGTTTCAGTGTATTGTTTCAGGTACTTCGAGAGGTTGTGGCAAGGCGAAGGCGTGATCGTACCGCTCCTCATGTTTTGTGATTTATGTGATATGGTTCTAGGAAATGCTCTGATGTCCAAACTATTTTGAAAACAAATGTATGAACTTAATGGTTTTGAATGAATTAAAATGTTTTAATTTGGCTCGAATTTTATGGTCGTTACAAAAAAAATATCTTTAACATCTTCTGTCAAACCGAAGAGTCAAACAAAAGTTTAACATATTTACTCAAGAATAACGATCTATGATGACTCGAAACATAATATGAGTTAAAGCTTTACTAAAAATTGAGTTCAGGATGAAGGATTTGGTTGAATGCAATGCAATTTGCAGCTAAGAATATGACTAAAATTAATGACTGGAAAGTTTCACTGAAAAGTGAGTTCGAGATGAAGGATTTGGGTGAAACACATAATATATTAGGCATGGAAATTTAGATGGGTAAATGAGTGATGTTTTTATTTGTTTCCCAACAAAAATATATTGAAAATTTCTTGTAATCGATGTATATAGGTCAATCTACACTGTTATGTATACTAATAACAACATACGAGGTAATTTCACCCTTATAGTCACAAGAACCTTTAAAAGGACCGTCAATGATTGAATTTCAAAATGATGTCACTAATGAATCTCTTTTAGTCACATTTTTCTATTTTCAATTGAACCAACTACAATATACTTTAAGTTTGTTGCTAAATCCATTATGGTGTATTACTTGGTACTTGTCCAAGCTGATACTTCAACATTCAGTAAAAGCATGAATTCCGACCGCGAACGAGAACATCTTTATCAATGTGGAACTTAGCATCAATGTAACCTTTACATTGATCTCTTCCATTCTTGATCTCACCAAATTGATCTAATCTGAATTCTTTTGCTCGAGGCATACGATTCATTAAATCATGTACATGTCATGGCATATATGATTGATCCTATAACATAAGCATGTAGGGCATGAATAATTTTATATTGCTCAATAGTAGAACTAGGACGTTATGTTAAATTCATGTCGTATTTTACTCAGCACGAACCCTTTTTGAGTTCTGCAAGTTGAGTTTCCTCAATATTCCATGTACTATGGCTTAATCCAATGAATCACTTATATTTATCTCCATAGATCCTTATATTTTACATGTGTGATGTATCTCCTATGTGTATCATAACAAAACCATTTCCAAACGAAGCTAAGCTTTTACACTTGCGAAGTTAGAACATAATTTCCTATGAATCATACACTCTCTATACACAACATAAGGGTAACAATAATGTTCCCACTAGCATCGATATATATATATATATATATATATATATATATATATATATATATATATATGGCTCATCTATGTTTCTCAAAATTCAAACTCCTTAAACTGTCTCATTGAAATAAGGATTCCAATTGCTCCTATTAGCTTTGACATATATATATATATATATATATATATATATATATATATATATATATATATATATTGCTCATCTTCATTTCTCAAAATTCAAACTCCTTGATCTTTCTCATTAAAATAAAGAGTCTAATTGTGAGATTCTCATTTTGGTCCATAAATGAACTTCTCAAGCTTACACATCCTTCACAACCTATCTTGGTTTGATTATGTGTTTATTACTATCCATGCTTTGAAGATCCACTTACACTTAACAGTTAAGTCTAAATGCTTGATCTACCAAGTTTCAACATACATGGACTGAATCTCACTCTCCATGTCCTCCTTCCATGTTGCAGCCTTTATGCCCAACCATAGCTTCCAGTAACTGGCATTCTCTGATTACTATCTACTAGTTACTCATATAACCTAGTAACATAAACTCTTATATAATTACGTGTATGACTTCGGTTATCGGATCTATAAGAAAGAGGTGGAGGTATTTCAATTTCCTAAGTAACTCTTTCAATCTTGAATTGAATGATAGGTCTAACTTTAGATTCTTTGTTGGTTGACTCTCAAATCTTATCAAGATTAATATGGCTCCCACTAGCAATTTTAGATATCAACTCTCTCTCTCTCTCTCTCTCTCTCTCTCTTGGAAGACTCTCTTTCGAGCAACACTCACTTTGTTCTCGGAAGGCTTCTTAAAGAAATATCCAAAATTCTTGTTGGGATGTTCAATGAGATAACACATCTTTATTCTAAGTTCTATAGTTTCGAGCACTTCATGATAAACGTAAGACTCATAATAATAGTCTTCTATATGTGTTAGTGAGGAGTGAAACCTACTTAACATATCATAGAGTGTTCATGAACTTTCTTAATTGGTACAAGACCAAAGGACGTTTCATAACATTATTCATGGTACAGTCCATGAACTTTTAGTAAGCGTAGTACAACTCATCCAGTGCAAAATCAATCAATGATTTGTTTCTCTATCTAACTAACATTATTTGTGGTAGTGTTCCAGGTGGAGATAGCTCGTGAAACTCTTTCACTGTTTCGTAGATGGTCGATAAAGTTTTAACTGAGATGCTCACTATCCTATCTCATCCTATTTCCTAGTTGATTCTTAGCTTTGCTTTATGAGTTCTCTGAACACCTAAAAGGTTCCAGACCCATGTTCATACAAATTTGGTCTTACCATGTATCGTGGTTAATCTAAAAGGTCCATTTGTATGAACTAATTCCAACAGATATTCACATCACCTAGTGATGTATTCATCAACTATCTTGATAAACAAGAATTGTAGTTATCATAAGAATTATGATCAAATGATATCCTCAATATGATCTAACTAGGTACTTGGTAACGCATTTCTTGTTTATATGATCAAGAATATAATTCCAAAAATAAACTTCACCCAAAGCCTTTTGGATGTATTTAAATCAGTATGTATAGTGGAATATTGGTCAGTCTAGATGATCCATTAGTTGAACTAATTCCAACATATATTCTTACTATAGGGTAGTATTTTCATCATCCATCTTGACAAATGACTAGAATTTATCATATAACTTGCGTTCAAAGGAATTCTGAAATCCTATCCAGCTGGATATTTGGTAATGCAATTCTGATGTCCAAGAAGATGATTCCATAATAATACATCTTATTCAAATATTCGAAACAGCTTTGAACTATAGTCATTATACTAGCTTCATAGATTTCATGACTTTCCTTTAACATGTAATAATGTTCTATATTTATATAAGTCCAAACGATATCATGAAAATTTGTATAAAAAATTTGAATTATAATACCATAGACAAAACATTTGGGAAAAATATTTGTCAGCTGATTCTATGAATAGTAGTAAGGGCTTAGTGTTCATGATCAAATTACCTTTTTCATTTTTCGTCTAGTCGTTGTACGTTCTTGAAAATGTTAGTACTTAATCCTTAGTAAAATACTCAAATGATTAGAAGTAATTTTTAGTGGTATTATTAATTCATATATTTGATTGAAGACCAAACATTAAGGGGGAACGAGTTGTCTTTGGATCTTATGGATAGTAGCATGGGCTCGTAATCCATGATCAAATTATCTTCTCCATGTTTTAGTCCTTTCATATATATATATATATATATATATATATATATATATATATATATATATATATATATATATATATATATATATATATATATATGGGGCATGTATGCTTTGTTGGTCCTTTTCATGTTATGAAAACGAATAGCCTATTAGAACATTTCACAGAATAAGCCTTTCTTTGTCCTTGGCGTTTGGGCCCAGATTAGGTATACTGACACTAATCGCCTTTTAACCCACAAACAACTTGCTTTCCTTTTCTTGACACTTCTATTCATGATAGTAAATATATGGGAGTATTTAAAGTTTGAGTTTCTATGATTGCCCATGTTAGTTCCAAAAGGAAACCTTAACATGTCATACAATTCCTCCATGGTAATTCGATGTTGTTTATATAAAAATCAGAGTGAACTGATCATATGTACATGTTAGCTAGTTGACTAGCCCTAGTCAGCTCCTAACTCAAGGAAATTCCATTTTACTTCAATATGTCAGTTTACAACATATATTGATAAATGCTCTTTCTACTATTTAAAAATGCAGTGGTTGGAGGAACTTTAGGAAGAGCTTTATTAAAGGCGTGATCTTTCTTTCGTTTATGAGAACTATTCCTAAACTAAGAATTGGGACAAGATTGATCATTCTTATAACTTATCCTTTTCGAGGTTTAGGAGTAGTAGATTTTAAGTGGATAAAAGTATAGACATCATTCAATATCAATTTCCATTATAGTTTGTTTTGCTTATTATTAGAAAATAATTACCCTAAATAAAATTATGTCTAGGATCCATATTTGGCTTCATGATGTGTAAAGGGTCGTCGTAAACACACCATAAAGTTATTTAGGTAGGCAAAGTCATTTGCCAATTTGAATTACCAAGAAATTCCTAGATCTTTGAGATTCATTTACTATCAATGACATGTTAATCTCATATTACGTTCATCTCAAATCCAATGACGGAGTCATCGCATATCATTGAATAGAGGGTGGATCATTCATATAAAATTCTACGCTCCCCAGCTTAAGTTACGCTTGTAACACCGTAAAAATTTAAACAATTTTTCGCATTTTAAAAACCATATAATTTCATTCACATCCACATTTTAAAACATTGTATCATCATTATCTTAATACAAAACCCCAAGATCAAAACATATGAACTCCAGTGTGCATGTGTACGAGTCATGCCGGCGCCTTCCCGCGATCATTGCTGGTACCTGAAAAACCACACATAACACTGTAATCATATTTGCTTAGTGAGTGCCCCAAAATACCACATAAACACATATCAGCCACTCAAGGCTGTAACTCTGTTGACCCTCCGGTCGAATATCTCCGTGGGACCCTCTTGGTCCCATAACTCTGTGGACCCACTGGTCCTAACTCTGTAAACTCTGAATCATACATATCACATATCAAAATAATCACAACACATAAAAACATGCAAATACCCTGGCATATAACTCTAAGATACTCTGTCACATAATTTTGTTACCACACTAGGTAAAGTATAGTGAGAAGACTCACCTCAGATGTCTCGGTAAATCTCTGACTCGGTAGAAATATGATCTAGCCTCCGCCTAATCACATAAAGTAAATATTCTCATAAATATAACTCTCGGGACTAGACTCAACCCTCTCTAGGCACCCTCAGCAGGCAAAAGACCATTTTACCCCTCTTTTAGCTCAAAGGCCACATTGTTGGCCAAACCCTAAAAGTCAACAAAAGTCAATGGTCAAACTTTGACCCGACTTGTCGAGTGCACTTGGGCGACTCGGCGAGTCGACACGTGTCCACTAACTCTTTAGTACCGCTTGGCACATCGAGTTCCTCCCCTTGCTCGATGAGTCACACCTGACATGAATCGCGGGGCCACCCCGACTCAACTCGCCGAGTCTCAAGAACAACTCGGCGAGTTCCGCCTTGAACTCCAGTCCCCTAACCCCCCTCTGACTCACTGAGTTATTTCCCCAACTCGGCAAGTCTACTCACTGAGTGATTTATGGGAAACCCTCACCCTACTCGCCGAGTCTGATCTTTGGACTCGGCAAGTTCATGCCATGCACAAACTCCATAGACCTCCCGAGGTCAGATCTGTTCCTTTAATCCATAGATCTGACCTTCCCAATCATGATAATCATGTAAAGTCCAGACCTTGACACTCATATAACATCTAGATGGTCTCGCTTGGTGATTTAGCCCCAAAAATAACATCCTAAGCTCATGGCTCCCAAAATAACTCATAAATCTCCAAGGGTTAAGGTCTATGGACCTCTTTGAGTCCAGATCCAAAGCATAAACTCGAGAGGGGACCAATTGCTCCACATATCCATCCTCTAAAGGGGTTAGAAAACCCTAACTCTAAAAATCAACACCAAAACTAAAGAAGGTCCAAATAAATACCTTAAGATGAAGTCTATGAACTCTGAAGTCACCAGAATCGCACCTCCTTCAGCCTCCTCTTGCCTTGGTCACCTCCTTCTTGCAATTACACCAACAAAATGATCAAGAATGGCCTCTCCTTCCTCACAACCGCTCTAGATCTCTTAGGGTTTCTCTCTGGGGTGTGGTAGCCGCAAATGATGGCCCTAAGGGCCTTTAAATAGGTCCCAAACCCAGGAAATTAGGTTTTCATTAAACAGCGTGGCTCGCCGAGTCCACTCATGAACTCGTCGAGTCCAGCTGTGAACCCGGATAAGAATCCGCGACCATACTCGGCGAGTCTAAACACCAACTCGCCGAGTCCCCTCCCAACCTCCGAAATATAAAGGAATAAAATAATATACCTGGGAATCCGGGTGTTACAACGCTTGAGATTCATGAGTTCCACATCATTTTCTACTTATACTCTCAAATTGATGTGCCGGTTGACCACATGAGCTCCATCAACTAGTTATAAAGATAATGTGTGCAACTTTCATGGATAACATAAGATTCACATTTAATTAATGAAATGGGATTTTGTTTTATGCTTTTAGTGTTAATAATTTTAGATCGACCATTATCACAATCAAATACTTTCGGTAACTCCATTATCAAAATGCAATAAGGTGGTGAGGGTGGTAAGTATGAAGCATATTAAAACCAAACCCCATTAGGAATCATAGATATCTTATTAAACGTCTACATTAAAGTAGGTGAGCCTTGTCATGGTAAGATAGACAATGTCAATATTTAAATATGCGAGGACGCATGTTGTCATTTTTTTAATCATATAATAGATACAATTCTAAAATATATAAGGGGTAAATTTGAAACTCTTTAAATTTAGTTGTATGTGGCTCTGATACCACTGTTGGGTTTTCTATGCATCAAATACACTTAAACTAGGTAGCGGAAAATCAATCTGTGATATAGATAAGTGTACATGTACCCTAGGATCTTGGTTTCATACTAATTACAGCTACCCTATGAAATATAAATACAAAAGGAAAAACCACATACCTCCCGTGCAACCAACAACATTCATGCTTTAGCCCTTGTGCATGCCACCTTGTTTGGATGAAAGGATCCCAACCAGAATCTCTCTCTTGGTTCACACCCAATGAACTCAAAAGGGTAGAATAGAAGATAACTATGAGGTGGGATGAAAATTCTACAAACCCTAAAGAGGGTTAAGAATTTCGTTTCCTGAAAGGGAGAAAGAAAAAAGCGAAAAATCAAGCCAAGGTGTAAGGAAGGATGTGAACCCTAAGGCCTATTTATAGCCTTGGATCCCTTCCTAGGTTTTCTCCTCCATCTCATATAGGACAAGGAGTGTTTGTCCATCCCCATATCCCTTAAGGTTCTGGAATATTCCTGATCAACCAACTATTGATTAATTGATATTCAACCCTTAAATTAATTAAACTGTTTTAATTTCCAAATTTTACGATTAGTTTCTAATTAATTATTAAACTATAATAATTCATGAACCAATTCCTCCATTTTTATTCTACTCAATCTAGGTCTTGAGTGCAACCCAATATGACAATGTTATTATTAAAAATATTACCAATAGTTAATGACCTTGGACACTCTTTCCAACAATACATTAGGTCCATGAGAGAAAGAGGGTTTTGTGTTGATTGTGCATGATGTATGCATGTTATGATTTCTTGAAAAATTCTTGTTTATGATGATTAGGACAAAGCATGCTAGTGATGTAATAAGCCATCATTATGAACTGATCAAATATGCATGATAGTATGTGATGATGTAAATGCTTTAACTTGTATTGACTTGTTTGCATGTTTACATAATGAGAAACTTGTGAAGTAAAATGCTCTTACAAATAATAATAATTATGCATAATTACTTAAGGAGGTTTAACAATAATATTTGTATGATAAATTAATAACTTAGTAATTAAAAAGAGGAATACACTTAGAGGGGCAAGGGTAGCAACCAAGACTTAGGTGTGTATCCTATTCGGATTGTCTGATGGCCTAGTACATTGAAAAACACCTATAGGATAAGAGCTTAATCCATCATTGACTTCAAGTGGTTTTTCTAAACAACCACTCGAGGCATGGTCCATGATTTCCAGGGCTGGAGTGATTTTGACGATTGATGGAACGTCAGCGCAAACACCACATGGTATTCGGGAGGTGTATTGGTAGAATTAGCATCATTTATATCAATCCTTAACAACAATGCATGTACTAGTATATGCAACTCTGGAGTATTGAACGCATCAACTAGGGGCAATGTTACGGGTGAGAGTCACATCTCATATAATACATTAGGTCATGTCGGTCATATTAGTAGCGAACATGATACTTACATTGGGATTACTGATGAAGATATAGACTCGTCATAGGAAGTATTATGATAATAATTACGAAGGTGATTAAGAGGAGAGTAATTGTTAATGATGAAAATGGAGATTAATCTTATCTTATAATATTGTAGTGATGAATTAAGTAATAACTAGTTTCAAAGATGAATAATGAAGTGTAACTAAATGTAAAACTGTAACGCCTCGATTCTCAGGTATTGTTTTAAATAAGATTTCTTGGGTTAAGCCCTAGTCGACGAGTTGGTTGCCCTACTCGTCGAGTAGCAGCGGGGTGGGATCGCGTGTTAAGTGACCTACTCGACGAGTCCAGATTGGGACTCAACGAGTAGGAGTTGGCTGATGAAACCCTAAATCCTGGGGTTTTGCACCCTATTTAAAGGAACCTTAGCCTCCCTTGGGCCTCTTTACAGTTCTAGAGAGTCCTTGAGAACCCTAATACGTGTGTGTGTGTGTGTGCCCATTGTGTGTTTGAAGCTTGAAAAGAGGACCTTTGGAGGGAGAAGGCTTGGAGGAGAAGGATATTGGAAAAAGTAGAGTGTGGGAATCAACACTTATCTCACTTATCATCTTCTAGAGGTACCCAAATCGCCATTTTCCTTGTAGATCTCTTCTATTGGTTGAGTTTTAGGGTTTTTATGGAATATTAAGTTGACAAGATGAGCTATGGGCTAGATCTGAAGTTGTAACTTCAGATCTGGACCCTCCTTGGGTTCTAGAAGCATAAAGTTGCAGTTTTGGTCATGATTAAGGTCCCTCTTGAGCATGAAGCTCCATTAAGAACTTAAAATAGGCATTTAGAGCCTTTATAGCCATGCATGCACGTAAAGTTTGCAACTTTACGTGATAAGCATGCCCTAGAAGCTTGGATCTGTGATTTGAAGTCGCTGCATGGCTCAAAACAAGTCTGTATAGAAAAAGGACTGAATGGGCTAGGCGAGTCGCAAGGTTGAGTCGGCAAGTCACATGAAGATGGCCGTGAACTCGACGAGTTGGATGAACAACTCGGCGAGTCCGATGAATATTGCCATAAACTCGACGAGTTGAAGAACAACTCGACGAATCAGATGGGTTTTCTCCAGGATATGTATGTGTGTGTGTCCGTCGAGTTGCAAGGAGGAAACTCGACGGGTGGCCTTAAAGTTTGATCGAGAATCGAAGGAACTCGACGAGTCACCCCGATAAATCGGCGAGTTGGAAAGTGCTTCAAGGAACTCGGCGAGTAGCCGAGGGTACTCGGGGAGTTAAGGTCAACATGGACTGTTGACCTTGACTGAGGACTTTGACTTTGACCAGGGGTTGACTAGTGGGTTATGGAGTACCTTATAAGGTTAAGGACTTATGAGTATGTGGTACTATGATAATAGGTGGTGGAGCCTGTGTCAAGTGATCCGAGAGTTGGAGTTTACCTTTCGAGTCGACATCTGCAAGGTGAGTTATCCTCACTATATTGATAGGGTCTACGGCACCAAGGCCGACCCTTTAGTTGTTATTGTTATGGTATGTTATGTCGTGTTATTATCTGTTAGATCGGAATCAGGGTAGACAGTATGTTATGCTCTTATGATCCGTAGGGATTGGTATGTTAGTGACCTGCTAGGTCGGTGCTCTAGTTACAAGAGAATTCTATGATTGATGATCAGTGAGATAGATGTGTTTGATGTTTATATATGCCAGTATATGGTAGTTATGCGAACGTGTTTATTTGCTTGTTGGTTGGGTTGAGGCGGTCCTGCTTTGTGTTGAAGGCCAACATACCCTATGAGCGGTCCGGCGAGACTGTAGGCCTACGTGGCGGACCAGTCATGCCGATGGCTCGGGATAGATCCATATAGACTGTAGGCCCTGTAGGGTGGTCCAATCAGGTCGAAGGCCCAGTATGGATGTTGTTGATTATCTGTTATTGATATGGTATTAGCGGTGTGGTATTGGTATTTTGGGGGTAGCTCATTAAGCCCTCGGGCTTACAGTTTTCAGTTTATTGTTTCAGGTACTTCAGGAGATCATGGCAAGACGAAGGTGTGACCGTACCGCTCTTCATCCTTATGTTATGATTTTGGGACACTCTGATGGATATTGATTTGAAAACATTTTTGTAAACAAACATTGTTTGATTCTAATTATGATTGAAAAAGTTTAAATTTGGCGTAAAATTTATGGATGTTACAAAAACCTGAAAAGAAGAATAATAGTATTTCTACATTATTGTGTTGGTTATGCGATGTATCTGATGCCATGATATGTGAGTGTTTGAATGCATGTTTATATGATGCAGTGTCTGACTCATTTGGGATATGTACGTTCCATAACATCGTACTTATGACTGGGTCACTTAGCGTATGTTGGCACTTATTTATTTCCTTGTTTTTTGCCTTGCAGTGGTACATGTAGCGTAATTTGATGGCTTGGTGAGTATGAGGACTTATGTAGTCCATTTAGCATATTTTTAGTGATGATACTACCTTGTACTTGTCGATAAGATTTTATCTACTTTTGGTTTTTAAAACTTGTTTGGTGAACTTAAACTTTTGAAAGAGGTTGCTTTCGATATTTAAGTAACATTGGTGATGTTTTCAAATAAACTTTTAATAAGACTTTCATTGCATTATTCTGTTAAAAAGTGTTTAAAATAAAAAGAAAAAATTTGGGTGAAAATCACGATGTTACACATTGGTGGTTAGGGATGGTTCAAGTCTATGCGGAGATTGCTGGAGCCTGATTTGGTTTTTGATAGTGGTAACGGATTTATGACCGGACCTGATTGAAGTGACGAAACCCAAAATCACCAACTCTTATACAAGCTCCCGACAATTCATTGATCTAATCGTAAACTAGAGATGCGTTTGATTCTGGAATATTTTTTCATTAATTACTCCATATTCTTTCATTTACACATAAAAATCATTTCCTTCACGAGTTTGTTCACACATACTCTACCAAATATAGATACACCTTTGGTGAGCTTTGGCAATATTGTTAATCAACTCCATATTAAGTAGTGTTTTACCCATGCCAGCTCCCCGAATAGTCCGATCTTTCCTCCACAACGATAAAGGGCTAAAAGATCTACTACTTTAATTCCGGTTTTAAAAATAGACAATTTTGTATCTAACTGTATAAAGACAGACACATATCTAAAAATAGGAAATGTTTAACTAGTATCTACAGGACCTAAATTATCAACATGCTCGCCAAGCACGTTGAAAATTCATCTGAAAGGATAAATGTTTGAAGTAGGATTTGAGCCATTATGTTCGAAACTGTACATGACAAAACACGTTTCCTACGGAGAGTGTGAGGGGGCGGAACCAACATGTATGGATCTGTTTAATTATTTCATATTTACTTATATATGGGTTCGACCCAATAATTGTTGGGGTTTTTAGTTATAAATATTGGTAACTAGGGTTTCCAATGTATCATTTGAAACAATTGCTTAATAGAAGAGATATTTGGTTTGTATAGGTAGATGTATCTCATATTGACACACCACATTAATTATTTTTTGTAATGTATCTTTTTTTTTTCTTTGCTTGCTTGTTTAACAATTGGGTAATTGGAGTATTAGATATCAAATTGGATATTTAATTGGATAAATTGATCGGATCTTGTGTTGGGCTTAGATCTGGATAATTTGATTGGATCTTGTATATGGATGTGCTTTCCTAGTACGCTTCCTTGAATGCCTTCTTTCCAATCTCATCGAGTCCGCCATGAAACTTTCCAATCTCATCGAGTCCACCATGAAACCATATTCATTTTGCATTTTGATCATCACACAAACCTCTTCATTTTTAACGCACTGAATTACAGATGGTGACTACTTCCTTTATCCTATAAAATTCTAACACTTACTTCTAAACATACATATATTCATATATGTTTACTAGAAACTACCTTTCATATACACTACTTCCAAACATACATACATACATACATACATACATTATACATAGCCACACATATGTTCAATTCTTTTGGCCTCTCAAACCTTTCTAAAACCAACATATATACACTAACTTATCTGGCAATCTTGTTTTCCAAATATACACCACTTTACAATGTTTATTTACAGCCAAGGGTCAGATTCAAAAACCACATTAAATTAAAACATGGGTTCTTAAATAAATTATAATTTGTATATCTTCAAGTTATGGCAAGCCTATCTTCAAGTTCTTTTCTGTACACCTGGATCAAACCACTGCCATCTGTAACTTGAAGCTTCTCATTTAACATCGTCTTGTATTCATCATCTCTATCTTCTAAACCACGCATTAGTTCAACCTGTCCAATACAAAACACCACATCATTTATGGCTATTTTTGATTACGATGATGAAGATGATAAGGAGGGCATTCACATCTTTTGTACAAACAAGAAATCGAGAGTGAACCCTCTCCCACCTTGTTTCTTGTGAGTCAGGAGTACAATTTTTGTCTCATTGACATCAGTCAGTCATATGATGTCAAGTAACGTCGTTGTCAGTCCAACACATACCAAATACAGTAAAAAGTGGGGCCCACATACAATATAATGTTTACCTGTTTTTGGAACATATCAAATTCATCGGAACTCAAAGAACCATCACTATTTGCATCAAGGAGTTGCATCATCTCACGTGCATCATCCCCTTGTGCACCAAGCTCTATCATCACTTCCGTGAGCTCCTCAATGCTAATTTTACCATCTCCATTCTTGTCCAGGAATCGGAATACACGATTCCGATTCCCGTCATCAATCACATGATTTTTAGGGTTTGTGGAAATAAAATCTTTTAAGCGCAATGCAGCGTATTCTGCAGCAGCAATCATAATTGTCTTCAGGTGTTTCGCCTGTGGATTACAAGTATATTGTTAATAATCAAAACCACATAAACTAAATGAATGCGTCATGTGTGTAAGAAACTTAGGTGTTGTTTCTTTTTTGTTTAAGGTCTAAATGCAAGAAATAGCAATTTATTTTCATTTTCTTAGTTTCATTTCTTTATATTATCATGTTTTACTTTCAATTTTTTTCTCATCAAAACGATCACCTATTAAAGAACTTTTTAAAAAAGAAACTGAAAGTACAATGTTGTGATAGAAAAAAATAGATGCACAAATAAATGAAAGTACATTGTTATTTCTTGCATTTAACTCCGTTTTTGCACTTAATGAAAAAAAAAGGAAATAAAACCTTACTTCTTCTGGATTAGTAAGACCACCTTTATAAAAAGCATGTGAAGCCATTCCATCCAATGCAAACGTATTCATCTCTTCGGTCCTTATCTGTATCTCCATTAGCGGTCTAACCCCACCACCACCATTAACATCAACCGCCATATGCAAACTCTTATAACCATTAGCTTTAGGTTGTGAAATATAATCTTTTGATCTACTTGGCACCTCATTCCACAAACCCCTAATCACCTCTTGAGCCCTATAACACGCTTTCTCACATTCATTTTCCTTAATCAACTTCAACGAAGGCTTCAGTATAACACGTAACCCTAAAATATCATTCACCTCCTCAGGCTTTCTCCCATCTCTCAATAACTTCTTCATAGTGCTATAATGACTTTTATACCTACCCTCAACCGATATCCCATCCACCATTTCCCCTAAAACCGAATCCGATTTTAGCAGTTGGAGCAGTTGTTCCTTGAGAATGTCTACTATCGGTTTACTTCCGGTTTCGTGGCTTCTTAACCATGTGTTTACGTGAAGATAGGAGTATGGAAACAAATAACGAAAACAAAGATCTTCAAGTTCGAGTGATAAAGAATTTGTCCCTATAGCGTGTGCTAATGGAGCATGGATCTTCATAACCTCAAGAGATACCATTTGTTGTTGGTATCGTGGGAGGTGATTTAGGTTTCTCATTTTATCAAGCTTAAGGGCAAGATCGAGAATTAAGGCGCGTACATCGTAATATGTTAGACAAAATTTTCGAAGGGCGGAAGCGGTTTCTTCATCGTATATGTCGATTTTGGACGCGATGTGTTTGACTCGAAAGGTTTCGTGTAATAAATGAGCAGTGCTAATACCGATTCTATCCTTTATTTGGTACATTGTTAGGGCATTTGCTTCAAGAACTTCACGTAGAATACCAACAGAAATAACTTCCGCATCCATCTAGAGGGGAATGAAATTTAATTGTTAGAAGTAGTTTGTTTTAAGGATGATATCACTAAATAGCAATCAAGTTTCACACATGTTCACCCTTTTCAAGAATTTTCACCTACTTTCAATTTTGTTCTATTGTTATGGAACTTGGTTACTGTTTTATGAAATTGACTCAATAACCTTGCAAAATTGTTCATCTGCTTTCATACCAATGGAGCAAGTTTGAAAGTTAAATGGTTATATAACCTATTTGGAAAAGTGTTAAACTTTTTAGTATGTGGTGTCGATTCTTATAACTGAAAGTTATATTGTAAAACCCTTTTGGAACAAGTCTAAAACTTGGTTACTATCTAGGGTGTTTCCTTTAATATACAATTTTATCGGGAAAAGAAGATATAATTGGGTGGTGGCAATGCGAAATTTGGCAATTGCAAATGAGAATATAATTATCTAATAATCAAATTGGGAGTGGCATACGAGATTCAATCTTTATTCACTCAAGATTATGAAAATCCCTTCATGAAAGAAAACCCCATGTTTAAATCGTCTAATATATGTGGTTACCTGAAGATCGGCGAGAAGGATAGCTGCAGATAGTGCACGGGAGAGAGGGGAACGACCATCGGGAGCAAGAGGTAGAGTCTGTAAAATCGGGAGACAAAGTTTTAGGGTTTTGAAGAGCAATCCAGAAGAGCTGGTGGAGAGCAATTGGCGATTACTGTTCTTCATCCTCTCGGTTAGCTCATTGAATGTCCCCACCAGTTCCACCACCATCTTCCCTCCAGGCTGTTCAAGGGAAACTGGAGAAGTTGGAGGAAGTGGAAGAGGGGTACTGGTTGCGGCGACGAAGAAGGAAGTGTGATGAAGTCCACGGGAGGTGGTTGAGGTTTGAAGAAGGAAAGGGAACTTGGTGGAGATCTTAATGCTACTTTTGGGGAAGATGAGCGTAAGATGGTATGGCGATCGAGTGTGCATAAGAACCTCCATTGAAGTTGTTTGCGAGGGCTTTACGGAGTGAAGAGGGAAAAGAAGAAAACTGTGTGTTTGTGTGTTTTGGTTCCTTGATAACGACGATGACTACCGACAACGGCTTTCTGGTTTAGAAGGAAGCACGTCATTTCACCATTTTACCACAACCCCGGCTTTCTTGGTATGTTGTCGACGGTTGAGTATATGTGTGAAACTCATACATAAAGAATAAAAAAAATATTAAAAAAAAAGTAATTAAATATAACATATTTTAAGAGTTATTTGTAGAAAATGAGATAATTACTTTGGATAAAAACACAATCATACTATGGGTGGTCAAAAATATCCGCATCCGAACATCCGATCCGAAAAATTCGAAAATACCCGAAAAATCGGATACCCAAAATTCGGATATCCGGTTTTTCGGATTCGGATACGGATATTAAAATGTGAAAATTTCAGATATTTCGGATATCCGAAATCCGAAATATATAATATAAAAAAGTATTAAAAATAGTTTTAATGCATTGGGTTTTTCATTTGAAATTCAAAAAGATAAATTATTAACATTTTTACTTGGTACGCAAAGTGAGGATGGTATAAATGTTACCTTTTTTATGTTGATTTTAGTAATTTGAGTTTGATTTCTCAAGATCTGCAGGTATCATGAGGTAACTTGCATTTAACCGGACCAAATGAAGTCTTATTATACCTAACAAATGCATGGAAACGTTCTTGTTCTTGGAGGGTTTATTTTCTTTATTTAAAACTAATGAAATTCGGATATCCGATTTAATATCCGAATCCGTATCCGAAATTTCGGATACGAATTCGGATATCAAAAATCAACTATCCGAATTTTTGGATATCCGAATTTTTTGGATATCCGGTTTTGAACACCCCTAATCATACATAGCTTTGTCAAATCATCATCTACTCTTCATCATAAAATAGTGGCCCAAGGGCTGTTTTATGGGCTGTGAGCGTTGGGCTTAGATTTAGTGGGTCTTAAGCCCACATATGGATTGAAATCCTTGGGCCTAGAATTGGGATTATTATATTGGGCCTTAAAGCTTAATCAGTTGGGCTTGGACATTTTATTATGGAAGTTGGGCTTTGGGAAGAAGAGGCCCAATTGGGACAAAGATTAGGAACCTTTGCCTTATATGTTAGAATTGGGCCTTTGGAGTTATATTTGGATTCAATAACTAGTTAGGAAGTTGTTGTGTTTTAGGGAGAGAAGCCCAAAGTCATTTGTGGAGTACGATTCGTCATTCATAGTTAAGGTGAGTCTCCCTTCATGGAATCTATAACATCGTAAATTTTCAAATAAAATTTTCATTTAAAATCGCATATTTCTCATAACATATTTCACAAAAATCTCATTTATTTAATTTACAAATCGCAACTCCCTAATTGTTTGATTAAAATCTAGAATCTTCAAACCATAACTGTTTCACTGGTGTGTACAATCAACTCGGTGCCTTCCCGCGATCCTAAGAAAACTTGAAACACATAACACATAACACGGTAAGCACGAAGCTTAGTGAGTTCCCTAAAATACCACATATAGCACATTAGCCACTCGAGGCTATAACTCTGTAAGACCCTCCGGTCTATGTGTCTCAGTGGGACCCTCCAGTCCCACGGCTCGTTAGACCCTCTGGTCCGGTCTTACAGCTCGTTGGACCCTCCGGTCCGATCTCGGTGACACATAACATAGCATATATCACACAGACAAAATGTACAACTCAAGAAAGCACATAAGACCCTCTGGTCACACATAAATATCACTCGAGGTAAAGTATAGTGAGAAGACTCACCTTGCAAGCAAGCAAGCAATTATCCTTGAACTCGAATCTCGAACTAGCCACCGCCTAACACTTAGGGTAATTATCTCAATAAATACTCGATTCTCGACTCTAAGTAAACAAAAGGTTATTCTTCCTCTTTCTAACTCTTGAAGTGGGTAAAAGACCATTTTACCCCTCCATGATCTCCATTACTTATGTTTGACCCAGCCCTAAATTCAATAGAAGTCAAACTCGAGTTAACCGTCCATGTTTGACTCGACTCGCCGAGTGCACCTATGTGACTCGTCGAGTCCACTCATTTCCTCAGAAGTACCATGAAGGTCCAACTCAACTCGTCGAGTTGACCCCCAACTCGCCGAGTTAGCGCACGATCAAGCTCATCGGGACAAACCCTCACCGACTCGTCGAGTCAGGCAATGGACTCGGCGAGTCCCTTCGATATGATTTCTCATTTAGACGATTCTAAGCAGATCTACAACCCCACACTCCAGATCTATCCTCCCAAGGCTCGAATAGCACATAAAGCTGCAAGCTCTACGTTCATACATGGCATATAAGGTTCATAATGCCAACACATGCACCAACAAGGTCTACATGCACAAGGGCTTGCCTCCAGATCAATAAAGCTCAAGTCTTTGGACTCACAAGGCTACTTATAGTCCAAATCTGAGGTTCCAACCTCAAGCCATGCACCAATCACTCTATAACTCAATATAGATGGAAGAAAACCCTAAAGATTCCCTAAACAAGATCTCATAAGGAAATGGTCAAGCTAGCATATTTTTACCTCCAAATGAATAAAAACTCTGAAGAATCTCTGGATCCAAATGCCTCTTCTTGATCCAAGCTTTGATGCTCTCCGCTTCTTCCTCCAAAAGGTCACAACATGCCCAGAATTATGTCTCTTCTCTCTTTTAGCTGCCTCTAAGCGATTAGGGTTTCTCTCTAGAGGTAAGGAGGCTGATGAGGCGGCTTAAGGTCCTTTAAATAGGACCCAACCCCGATAAATTAGGGTTTCTCTGCCCAACACCTACTCGGCGACATGACTCTCTGACTCGTCGAGTCCATTCATTAATGTCATGCGGACAACTCGACTCTACTCAACGAGTTGGACTCACAACTTGCCGAGTCACTCCACGAATCTAAAACTTAAACACCTTAATGCACTTGAAAGTCTGGATGTTACAATTCTCCCCCACTTGAATTAGATTTCGTCCTCGAAATCGCTCCTCAATAACACATAGATCGAACCCAATAACCCGAAAAGCACCACTAAAAGGATCTCATACCACACAGATATATTTCTCCATGTACACCTGAATCCAAACAGGAACTCCCAAAACTGGAATAAGACAGACCCTTCTGCCACTATGATACCCCTTTTGACTCTCCAGAATCTGGAAACTCTAGTGGCCTGTCTGACTGCCAGACCGCCCTCTCAAGATATCACCATGTTATTCGCTCTTCGAATAATAGACCCCGATAACTTACTGCCCCTCTGATTCTCTCGTTGCGATTTGATAGAAAAAGTCAAAGCCCAAAATTTGGCTACCGATCACTCATACCAGACATACAAAATGATCCATATCATACTCCAAGGAACGAAATGGTCAAATTACACCAGAGACCCATCCACGGTACCGCAATCGAAACCCATCTGAACAAAGAACTCTCAACACTCTGTCCTCAGACACAAGAAAAATGATCATGCTTGCTCAGAAGTATCCTCTGACATCTAAAAATCATAAGCCCCAGCTCCCTCTCAGATATCCCTCTCAACACGGAGCACCAGGTCAACCCCTGACCCCATAGATGAACCTCCAAAGGTTACCCTTTGCATGCCCCCAAAATGTCTCACTGACTTCCTTCTCACAACAATTATTTCGGCCCATTGTGACACACAAGTCACGAAGTCCGCTTTACCCCAAGTGAATACTACAATCCCAGCGGAAATCGTCTCACCCTCGACCTTTGTCCTCTACTACTCATTAGTTCCAAGCATTTCTCGGTCCTTCCTATGCCAACGAACTGACCCACTCAGGTCTAAGACATTATATGACACACAATACCCATCAAAATGAAACCCATCTCTGAATCTGGAATCTCATTCGCCAACTCAATACACCACCAAAGCCAAACTCAAACTCGAGAGTCTGGTCCGACACAGAATTGGAACCACTCGTCCCAATGAAGCACTCAACTCATGACCCATGACCCGCAACCCACACGTACATCACTCCTCCAATTCCTCTTGATTGCGATAACCACAGGATATAACAATCCTTGGCAAATATGGAGACCCTAGTCTCGCCCCTGGTCCGACCACCAGGTTCCCGAAACTCAAAGAATAAGGCTACCCAAGCCTAAAAACTCTTTTGCGTCATGCTCTGACTAGCAAATAATACGTCTCCCCGCAGTATCACAACACTTTCTTGCAGACTGGTGAACACTACGGCTCCCCGTAGTATCACAACACTCTTTTGTAGACTGGTGAACACTACGGCTCCCCGTAGTATTACAACACTCTTTTGCAGACTGGTGAACACTACGGCTCCCCGTAGCATCACAACACTCTCTCTCACTGACTCACCATGCGCTCACTCCATGGTTTTCCCCTGATAATCCGAAGTGATTACTCCCACACGGATCCACTCACCCTCTTATCTCCCATAATCTCCTCCTCGATTCATCACCCTACTGAGTTCACTAGTGAATACTCCACGGCTCAACATAGATAGGTACACCCACCCACCCAGGTTAAGCATCACCACTCCTGACGACAACCGTCGTGACCAACACTTTTTCTCGCTTCAATTCACATTTTCAGATACTCCCATTTGATGACAATTAGCTGAAGGCCGCTGGAACCATAGTCACTTGATACTTCACTTGCCATCTCATAACTCAAGTCTAAAAATAATCTGAAATTCAGGGCATTCTACTCGGATACCTTGGTACACCATCACAGAACCTCACGATGTCTTGCCTCAACCACTAATCTCCTACTTAAGGCATCATACTCAGATACAGCAATGCATCCTTTCAAAATCTCATAACTGATCTTCCTCTCACACAACTCGTAATGTCGGAATATTCCAATTCTCAATTGAAACACGGAGGATTCATCAATGACTCAGAACACGTTGACGACCATCCGAAACTCCCTCCTCTATTGCTCAGAACCCATGCAAGAATACACATACTAACCCTGAAGTTGGTTGCCCAATCAACTTCTACCCTTCCTGGAGTGCATAAAACAACCCATACATTGAACCAGAAATTCTCAACCGCCGAAACTATCCTTACGAGCCACCCACCTTGAATTTACCATTACAACCTCGAAGAATTCCGAACCACCACAAGGTCCCCGCCCCATAGTCGCCTTCCGTGGAGACACTCATCCTTTCCTGAACCCGTACAACATGCATTATCTCGCTCTGCACCTCGCCTCGACCACCAATAACCATGGTCTCATGTATCCGAACCGTAGGTCACTATATCTAGTCCTCTAACCACTCTTGAACAAATCTATGATACTCTCAATAAAATACTCGGTTCTCCCCCGCTCAGGGCTCAAACCATCACCATTTTCTACACCAACAATCTATTCCACATACTGATCCACCAGGTACATCACACTTACTCTTGGAAAGTACCACATAACACTCGGTGATCTTCCCGATAGAGACCAAGCAACTCCAAACATCCCGAATCTCAGATAAAATCCTCAAAAAACTTCCCAACGCATTATCCAAAATCTCACACAGATACACTACCGGACATCTCAATTGTCCCGTAGTAGCCATGACTCACAGTCTGAAAATAATTAACTATCACACTCCTCATCTTCGACTCCCCAACCAACGTCCCATCATGAGAATTATCATCAGAGCAGAGACCTCACCCCCACACTCGATATCTATCATAGAAAATGAGAGCCACCGCCCCAAAATACTCCTCTTGATCACCCGACACTGCTACTAACATATGCCCTACTATCCTAAAATGGGGGTGTATCAATGTCCCTGACCATCTCATTCCCTAATGATGACCCTATCATGCTATAATATTACCTTGCGACAAACATACTGCCCAGATACTCAGGTGAAAGATTGCAACCAACACTACCCCACATGGGTTTACCTCTAGGCTCAGAAATCGAAAGCTCAATATCCCATCTGCTTCTCCCAGAAAATACCACAACTCTGGTCACAGAAAGTGGCATCTCCGCTATCGGCCTATTGCTCAACTCAGACCGTAATCCTCCAATAAGCACCATCTCTACTCGTCCCTGAGTCTTGCGACTCAAACTGACATATGACCAAAAATCTCTCGGAAACTAACTCGATTTCCCTCCCAAGGTATGCTCTATTGAAACTAGTTCAACATGACCCTCTGGCCCCACACTCTATCACATCTGATCTCAGTCTAACCAATCACAACGAGATAACTGGTAAAACCAAAAGCACTAACCGCCACGAGTCATGGTACTCGAACCATGTGGCAACCTCTCGATCGACTATGAATCATGGTACCCAAACCATGTTATCTCCTCTCAATCTGCCACTTAGAACCCCTAGAACTCTCCCTATTTCAAGTACGGGTCCTTTGCTTTCAGTAGTACAGGCCCATACTACCTGCCACATCTACCCATACGTTCCACACGGATCGTCCCAGATTTCCTAAGTGGCTGATCAACCTTCTCGATCACCAATCTCGTGAAACCTAGTTGCTCCCTAGCGAATACTCTAATCTATCATCTTACTCATCTGACTAAGGTCACTCCCTAGGCTCTTCCTAGGTTCTCACACTTCTCTGCCATCAGCTGCTGAAGAACTCCTTATGATGCCAGCCATCTACCTCCTGAATATCGTCATATTCACTTAGTAGCTGACTCCCATCACCAAGAGTTCCACAAAGCACGAAGCAAGCAGCATGCGGGCATCGAATAATCTCCACCATCACGTAAAACCACTCTAGGGTACAACTCTATTTGCTCTACTCACACTCAAAAGGTGTCACCGAACTCAAACAACACTACCCCAGGTGGGTATCTAACTACTCTCTCAGTAGGCTCCTCTAATACTCATCTAGGTGTCTCTCCTAGATTACTCCTCTACTCAAAGCTCGATCTATGTAATATTCCTGTTGGATACGTACTCCACACATACTCAAAGCACATCACAGATACCAAAATCCCTAGGCTAAGGCATCACAAATCAGGCAACTCTAGCCCTAAAATATGAAATACCTAGCCTACTCTCTAGCATACATAATATATTGCATAAATATCTCATAACACAAACAGGAAGGGTATTTTGGGAAATCACCGTTCGAGCTCTCTGGCTGATTGTACACACTGCTCTTTCTCATTTTTCTCTTAGAAACTCTTACTCGTTTTAGAAAAATTGTTTCTCTTGAAATTTTTTCTCAAATCCTCATTTTGAGTCCATACATACTCGAAGGTGCATCCGAATCCCTCAAACCAAGGCTCTGATACCAACTTGTAACACCATAAATTTTCAAATAAAATTTTCATTTAAAATCGCATATTTCTCATAACATATTTCACAAAAATCTCATTTATTTAATTTATGAATCACAACTCCATAATTGTTTCATTAAAATCTAGGATCTTCAAAACATAACTCTTTCATTGGTGTATACAATCAAGTCGGTGCCTTCTCGGGATCCTGAGAAAACCTGAAACAATAACACATAACACGGTAAGCACGAAGCTTAGTGAATTCCCTAAAATACCACATATAGCACATTAGCCACTCGAGGCTATAACTCTGTAAGACCCTCCGGTCTATGTGTCTCAGTGGGACCCTCCAGTCTTACGGCTCGTTGGACCCTTTGGTCCGATCTCGGTGAGGACCCTCCGGTCTCACAGCTTGTTGGACCCTCCGGTACGGTCTCGATAATACATAACATAGCATATATATCACACAGAGAAAATGCATAACTCAATTAAGCACATAAGACCCTCTGGTCACTCATAAATACCACTCAAGGTAAAGTATAGTAAGAAGACTCACCTTGCAAGAAAGCAAGCAATTATCCTCGAACTCGAATCTCGAACTAGCCACCGCCTAACACATAGGGTAATTATCTCAATAAATACTTGATTCTCGACTCTATGTAAACCAAAGGTTATTCTTCCTCTTTCTAACTCTTGAAGTGGGTAAAAGACCATTTTACCCCTCCATGGTCTCCATTACTCATGTTTGACCCAACCCTAAAGTCAATAGAAGTCAAACTTGAGTCAACCGTCCATGTTTGACCCGACTCGTCGAGTGCACCTATGTGACTCGTCGAGTCCACTCATTTCCTCAGAAGTCTCATGAAGGTCCAACTCAACTCGTCGAGATGACCCCCAACTCGCCGAGTTATCACACGATCAAGCTCATCGAGACAAACCCTCACCGACTCGTCGAGTCAGGCCATGGACTCGGCGAGTCCCTTCGATCTGATTTCTTATTCAGACGATTCTAAGCGGATCTACAAACCTACACTCCAAATCTATCTTCCGAAGTCTCAAATAGCACATAAAGCTGCAAGCTTTACGTGCATACATGGCATATAATGCTCATAATGCCAACACATGCACCAACAAGGGCTAGATGCACAAGAGCTTGCCTCCAGCTCAATAAAGCTCGAGTCTTTAGACTCACAAGGCCACTTATAGTCTAGATCTGAGGTTCCAACCTCAATCCATGCACCAATCACTCTATGACTCAAGTTAGATGGAAGAAAACCCTAAAGATTCCCTAAACAAGATCTCATAAGGAAATGGTCAAGCTAGCATATTTTTACCTCCAAATGAATAAAAACTCTGAAGAATCTCTGGATCCAAAAGCCTCTTCTTGATCCAAGCTTTGATGCTCTCCACTTCTTCCTCCAAAAGGTCACAACATGCCCAAAATTATGTCTCTTCTCTCTTTTGGCTGCCTTTAAGCTATTAGGGTTTCTCTCTAGAGGTAAGGAGGTTGATGAGGTGGCTTAAGGTCGTTTAAATAGGACCCAACCCCGAGAAATTAGGGTTTCTCTGCCCAGCACCTACTCGGCGAGTCGACGCTCTGACTCGTCGAGTCCATTCATTAATGTCACGCGGACAACTCGACTCTACTCGACGAGTTGGACTCACAACTCGCTGAGTCATTCCACGAATCTCAAAGTTAAACACCTTAATGCACCTGAAAGTCTGGATGTTACAGAATCTGTGGGTCGAAGGCACCAAGGCCGGCCCACTAGTGTTGATATAGCTTAATAATTGTCTTTGTGATAATTATTAAGGTGGCATGTATTGTTGGATTTTTATTTGAGATATGCATGATTTTATATGGTAGTGGTAGGGGTGAGATAGATCCTGTAATCGATTGCAATAAGACCGAAGGGTAGGTCGGGCACCCAAATATGTCTGATAAGGGTAGGTCGGGCACCCAGACATGTCTGGCAGGGTAGGTTGAGCACCCAGATATGCTCAGCAGGGTAGGTCGGGCACTCGAATATGCTTGATAGTATGTTAGGTTGTATGTGTATAGTGAGGGAAGCTCACTAAGCTTTATTCTTACCGGTTAGGTTTGTGTTTTAGGTACCTCTAGCTTGAAGGGGAAAGGGTCGGCTTGATCGCATTGCATCACACTATGATTTTCCGCATTTAAGATTTTGGGATTTATACTTTGATGATAACTTTCTATGTACTGTCTTGATTGTACAACTAAAACTATTTTGTGTCCTTCTGGTTTTGAAAACAATGATGTTCATATTATGATTTGATAAACTTGAAAATGAAATTTTAGGTCGTAATTTTTGGGAATGTTACATTATGCATGCAAGTTATACATAAATAGAATCACATACATTGTCAAATAAAGTTTCTACCCTAAGTCCACAACCAAACAAGGAATAGGAAATGAGGCAGAATCCATCATTCTAGGGCTATGCAATCCTAAGCATATATAACTTTGAAATCATACACTTAGAAAATAACAGAGTCAACATTGATTCCAACAAATATATGGCATCGAATTTTCCTACGCTATAAGGCGTCACACAAATCAAAAAATTTTATCACACAATCCCTGAAGGTATCCTTAACCCTACTCTAGCATGCATTTCACATATTAACATACTAGTTGCAATACATACACATGCTTAATTTTTGGGAAACACTTACTTGAGCTTGACCGATCGCAGGAATTGCACTATCCCTTTTACTTAAGAAAAACCTTTTTAGAAAATTTTGATCCTTTTTCTTTTGAAAAGATTGTCATTTCCTCAGTTTGAGTTATGACACACCTGAGGGTGTGCTCGAATCCCTTAAACCAAGGCTTTGATACCAGCTTGTAACAACCCAAAATCCAAATAAATTTTTTCAATTTCAAAAAGGAAATTACATCCATAAATTGTTTCCAAAATCCATTCCACCTTAAACATGTTCCATTATCAGAGTTACAATATCAGTAAGTCCGGAAAAATAGTGGAGAGTAAATGTTGCGCCATCAAGCCGAGCCCTTCCCCTTAGTGGTAGCCCATGGAAATCATATATATGTTGCATGGTATTTTGTGATTGTATGTTATGTGGTATTTTTGGGAACTCACTAAGCTTCTACTTACAATTTGATTGTGATTTCAGGTAATTCCGGCACTAAGGGGAAGGGCTCGGCTTGATGGCGCAACATTTACTCTCCACTATTTTTCCGGACTTACTGATATTGTAACTCTGATAATGGAACATGTTTAAGGTGGAATGGATTTTGGAAACAATTTATGGATGTAATTTCCTTTTTGAAATTGAAAAAATTTATTTGGATTTTGGGTTGTTACAAGCTGGTATCAAAGCCTTGGTTTAAGGGATTCGAGCACACCCTCAGGTGTGTCATAACTCAAACTGAGGAAATGACAATCTTTTCAAAAGAAAAAGGATCAAAATTTTCTAAAAAGGTTTTTCTTAAGTAAAAGGGATAGTGCAATGCCTGCGATCGGTCAAGCTCAAGTAAGTGTTTCCCAAAAATTAAGCATGTGTATGTATTGCAACTAGTATGTTAGTATGTGAAATGCATGCTAGAGTAGGGTTAAGGATACCTTCAGGGATTGTGTGATAAAATTTTTTGATTTGTGTGACGCCTTATAGCGTAGGAAAATTCGATGCCATATATTTTTTGGAATCAATGTTGACTCTGTTATTTTCTAAGTGTATGATTTCAAAGTTATATATGCTTAGGATTGCATAGCCCTAGAATGATGGATTCTGCCTCATTTCCTATTCCTTGTTTGGTTGTGGACTTAGGGTAGAAACTTTATTTGACAATGTATGTGATTCTATTTATGTATAACTTGCATGCATAATGTAACATCCCCAAAAATTACGACCTAAAATTTCATTTTCAAGTTTATCAAATCATAATATGAACATCATTGTTTTCAAAACCAGAAGGACACAAAATAGTTTTAGTTGTACAATCAAGACAGTACATAGAAAGTTATCATCAAAGTATAAATCCCAAAATCTTAAATGCGGAAAATCATAGTGTGATGCAATGCGATCAAGCCGACCCTTTCCCCTTCAAGCTAGAGGTACCTAAAACACAAACCTAACCGGTAAGAATAAAGCTTAGTGAGCTTCCCTCACTATACACATACAACCTAACATACTATCAAGCATATTCGAGTGCCCGACCTACCCTGCTGAGCATATCTGGGTGCTCAACCTACCCTGCCAGACATGTCTGGGTGCCCGACCTACCCTTATCAGACATATTTGGGTGCCCGACCTACCCTTCGGTCTTATTGCAATCGATTACAGGATCTATCTCACCCCTACCACTACCATATAAAATCATGCATATCTCAAATAAAAATCCAACAATACATGCCACCTTAATAATTATCACAAAGACAATTATTAAGCTATATCAACACTAGTGGGCCGGCCTTGGTGCCTTCGACCCACAGATTCTGTAACATCCAGACTTTCAGGTGCATTAAGGTGTTTAACTTTGAGATTCGTGGAATGACTCAGCGAGTTGTGAGTCCAACTCGTCGAGTAGAGTCGAGTTGTCCGCGTGACATTAATGAATGGACTCGACGAGTCAGAGCGTCGACTCGCCGAGTAGGTGCTGGGCAGAGAAACCCTAATTTCTCGGGGTTGGGTCCTATTTAAACGACCTTAAGCCTATGATTTCCATGGGCTACCCCTATGGTCTGACTTCCAAGTGCCATGGGCTACCCCCATGGTCTGACATCTAGGTGCCATGGGCTACCCCCTTGGTCTTTCATATAAGTGCCACGGGCTACCCATGGGGTCTTCAGATAAGTAAACACATAGACAACTATCATTTCCATATGTCAAGTAATGGGCCGACGTTGGTGCCTTCGACCCATTGGTATAGTGAGAGAGTCACCTCGAGCTGCTGAATCACATTGAAAGATCTCTGGTTGTCGGCCTGACAAATCCTCGAGCTATCAATACCAAATAACATCCCATAAATATTTGGATTTAAAATCCAAAACCAACAGTCCATAAATTGGGTAAAAAGACCATTTCACCCCTTACCTAGTTTGGTCTAAGACTAAGGCCCCAACCTAAAATCCAAAGGTCCATTCATGGCCCAATTTTCCAAATTGGGTCCAAACCCTTACATGGGCCGTAACCCAAGGCCCAAAAAATATCCCTAGTCCAAAATACTTGCATTCAGATGGCCCAACAAATCCCTAAGCATCTAAGCCCAATAGAATGGTCCAAACTGAAGCCAAAAATGTCTGAAACCCACTGACTAAGTACGTAGGGCATACTCAGCTATATGCTAAGCGTACACGCTTTAGGGCTTATATACGAAACGTACTGGCTTGTACGCCCAACGTACTTCCACATTCAGCCATCTTCCATTTTTAACCCTTAATCCATTAAGACATTGCTTTAAAACGTAGATCTGACTTCCTTAAGTTGGATTATCACGTAAAGTTGCTAACTTTATGTTCATGCATGGCTAAATGAAGCTCTTAAAGCTCAAAAGAACTTAATAGATGACTTATTGCATATTTGTAACACCGTAAATTTTCAAACAAATTTATCATTTTAAAATCACATAATTCTCATAATACATTTCACAAAAATCTCATTTATTTAATTTACAAATCGCAACTCTATAATTGTTTGATTAATAACTCAGGATCCTCAAAACATAACTCTTTCACTGGTGTGTACAATCAAGTTGGTGCCTTCTCGCGATCCTAAGAAAACCTGAAACACATATCACATAACACGGTAAGCACGAAGTTTAGTGAGTTCCCCAAAATACCACACACAGCTCATTAGCCACTTGAGGCTATAACACAGTAACACCCTCCGGTCAATGTGTCTCAGTGGGACCCTCCGGTCCTAACTCAGTAAGCACAGAATAATACACAACATAAATCACATAGATATAATGCAAGATATCATAGTACTCAATATAAACACATAAGAACCTCCGATCACACAAGAATTCCCACTCTACGTAAAGTATAGTGAGAAGACTCACCTCAGATGATGAACATCCCCTATAAATGCTGCTGCTACGCACCGGCCTCTAACTTTGAGCCAAACGCACAATTAACTCAATTAGGAACTAAGTCCAAACTCTTACTCATTAGGTCTAAAGGTAGTCCACTAACCAGCCCATCCATAAGCTAAAACCCATTGGGCGCACCAAGGCCCAATAATAAATGGGATCTCCCGAGGCCCAACTCTCAAATCTAAATGGCAAGCCCAACTCCAAGGGCCCAAAGCACACACACACACACACACACACATATATATATATATATATATATATATATATATATATATATATATATATATATATATTAATCCTTTGGTCAAAAGCTCTATTTCAACAAGCCCAAACTCCAGTCCTAACACTCAAGGCCCAAAAATGAGACTTAGCCCAAAAGTCTACAGTGAGGTTACGCGGGGCGTACCTCCCTTGGTACGTTCAGCGTACTCACGAATCTAGATTGGCCATCGGGGACACTGGGGTAGTACACGGGGCGTACTGGAATTACGATCAGCGTACTCCCCAGATTCGCTCTTTCTACTCATTTGGTCTTAATAAGTTAAGACCTTGACTCATATCATCGATATGGACTCCCTAATAGCTCTTACTCCATAAAGTCAGTGACTTTAAGCCTTTGCATGGCTGATAAGGTCACAAACACACAAAACTCTCACTCTCTTAACTCAGAATGCTTATAACTCATGCATGGATTGATTCCAACGTCCAAGGCTTGATTTTTATGACACAACACTACTAAATACACTCAAATGGGGTTGTTCATAGTCTCTGGAGCTCAATAACTCATAAAGTCTCTAACTTTTGGGACAAAAACCCTAAAATACTCTAATATGAAGCTCACAAAAAAGAGTGAGAAAGCTTGAAGCTTTATACCTCAATATGAAGCTCCCAACTCAGATATGCTCAAATCCAAGGCGTGGACTTCTCACTCCTTCTTCTCCAAAGCTCCTTTTTTACTCCAAGAACACACAAAATCACTTAAGGCTCTCAAATGGACACAGACAAGCTCAAGAACGAGGATTAGGGTTTAAGAGGGTTTATTGACTTAGGATGGTGGACAGGAATGAGTCCATCTCATTCTTTATACGGGGACACCCCTCAATTAGGTTTTCTCATTATGAGCCTAGTACGTCCAGCGTACTATGTGGCTCCGCTTAAAAGTCACGCACATAAGTACGCTAAGTGTACTCACACGTACGCCCAACATACTTAGCTACCACCTTTCTCAAATGAGGGAATTATCTTGCCAAAACTTCAAACTTCCATAGATTCCTCGATATAACTGCGATTCCAATGAACCTCATACTCACGAAAAGGTGTTGAGATGCCGTATGCTTATAGCAACTCGTCGCAACCCCGAGACTTCCTCATGCCTGGGTTGCAGCCCCCAAACCCTAGTCTCATACGATCTGGAACAGGATGTTACAATTCTCCCTCACTTGAATTAGATTTCGCCCTCTAAATCGCTCCTATCAACACATAGATCGAACACAATAACCCGAGAAGCACTACCGAAAGGAGATCATATCATACAACAATCTCTTTTAAAGACACCTGATCCCAACAGGAATTTCCTACCTCGAAGAAGGATAGACCTATCTGCCGCCGCGGTACTCGATATGACTCTCCCGAACTTGAAAAATCTAGTGGTCTGTCTCCCTACCAGACCACCCTCGCAAAATATCATCTTAATCGCTCATCGATTAACTGACTTTAAGAACACTCTACCAACTCTGATTCTCTAATCGATCCCGGTCGAACTCAAGAGGAACGGAAAGGTCATAACCCACTAATGACCCACCGCCTGAACAGCTATCAGAACTCATTGGAAAGAACGAACTCCAAAAATCTGACCTCAAACACAAGAAAAATACCATGCTTGCTTGGAAGTATCCTATGACATCTATAGACATAAGCCCCAACATCCTCTCAAATTTCCCCTTCAACACTGAACACCGGGTCAACTCCCGACCCAATAGATGAACCTCCAAAGGTTACTCATTGCATACCAAAAACGTCTCACCGACTTCCTTCTCACAATAACTATCTCAGCTCATCGTGACACACAAGTCATGAAGTTCGCTTTACCCCAAGCGAATACTACAAACCCATCTGAAATCGTCTCACTTCCGACCTCTGTCGCCTGCCACCTATAGGTTCCACGCGTCTCGCGAGTATTCTCATACCAACGAAACTGACCCGCTCCAATCTAAGACATTAGATGAAGATCAACACCCCTAAAAATGAAACCCATCTACAAATCCGGAACCTCACCTCGCTTACTCAATACACGATTTGACCCAAACTCAACTCGAGAGTCTGACTCAACAGCAGAATTGAAACCACTCATTTCCTATCTGGTACTCAACCCATTACCCAAGATTCGTGAATTTATGCACACCGCATCTCTCCAATTCCTTCCGATTACGATAATCCCTCCTCATCCTAGGGATATAACGATTCCCGACCGTCACGGAGACCTCAGTCTCGCCCCTGGTTTGGCAACCAGGTTCCCTAAGACTTAATTGGTAAGGCTACCCAAACCTAAGAACTCTTTTGTGTCATACTCTGACTAGTGAATACTACAGCTCCCGGTAGAACAATATTCGCTCTTATCGACTACTGAGTGGTACGGTCCCCCCCGGTAGTCCTACAACACCCCTCACTGACTCATGAATGCTACAGCTCCCCGTAATATCACCACACTCTCTCGCTAACCAGTGAATACTACAACTCCCCGCAGTACCATGACACTCCCTCGCTGACTAGTGAGTACTACGGCTCCGCGCAGTATCACATCACTCTCTCGCTAACCAGTGAATACTACGACTCCCCGCAGTATCACAACACTCTCTCGCTGACTCATGGATACTACGGTTCCTCGTAGTCTTACAACACTCTCTCGCTCATTGACTCACCATGGGCTCACTCCATGGTTTTCCTGATAATCCCAAGAGATTATTCCTACTCGGATCCACTTGCTCTCTTATCACCCCATAATCTTCATCATCAAGCTATCACTACATTGAGTTCACTAACTCAAGTTTCGCAGCTCAACATAGATGGGTGCTTACACCCACCCATCTTATGCACCACCACTCCTGATGTAGTTCTCGTAGGCAAGGCACTTTTTTCAGCACAGATACACCCTTAGACAGTCGCACTCTGGCGACACTTAACTGATGGGTTCCCACTGGAGCCAAAGTCTCTCGGTACTCCACTCGCCATCTCACAACTCGAGTCTCAACATGACTAAAATCAGGACATCATACTCGGGTACCTCAGTACACCATCATAGCGCCTCGCGCTGTCTTGCCTCAACCACTGATCTTCCACCTACGCAACTCGAAACCTCGAAATACTCCCATCTCCCAAATTGAAACATGGAGGAATCGTCAACGACTGAAAACACATTCATGAAAATCTGAAGATCCACCCTCTACTGATCACCACCCATACGAAACTACTCATACCGAATATGAAATTGGTTGACAAATAAATTGCTGCCCCTCCTGGAGTATAGATCACAATCTATACCTATACCCGCATATCTTAGGTATTGCACCCTGAACTCAGCGCCCCAACCACCTCGAACTCAACCTTTGCAAACCCGAAAGATTCCCTGGCCCCAATAAATTCTCTGACCAACGGCCACCCGTCGTGTATTCACTCATCCTTTTGTAAGCACATACCCATACATTATCCTGCCTTGCACCTCGCCTCATCCACCAATAACCCAGGTCTCATGTGTCCGCACCGCCGACCTCCATAACCAGGTCCCTAACCGCACTTGAACGGATCGCAGATCCCCTCAATAGAATACCTAGTTCTCCGGCCTACTCAGGGTTCGAACCATCACCAATTGGCATACCAACAATCTACTCCACATACTGTTTCACTAGTTACACCACACTTGACTCTTGGAACGTACCTCGTAAACTCAATGATCTTCCCAATGGAAACCAAGCAACTCCAAATATCCCGTAACTCAAACAAAAATCTCAGATTCCTCCCAACGTGACTGCCTCTAGTCATCTCAATCTCAAAATAATACACTATCACGCACCTCGTCACTGATTCCTCGACCAACCTCTCATCGCAGGAATCATCATAAAAGCAAGAGATCTCACTCTCACAGTAGATACACAATGTAGACAACGAGGGCCACCGCCCCGATATACTCCTCTTGATCACCTGGAACTGCTGCTAAAAGTATGCCTCCCTCAATAAGGCACCTCCTTGTTCTCTTCCATCATAGTCCCAATAATGACTGTCTCATGGTATGAAAATACCTCACAGCAAACATACTACCCAAATACTCTGGCGCAAAGGTTGCAACCCTATGTTACCCCACGGGGTTTACCTTCAAACTCTGAAACCGGAAAACCATTATCTCCTTCGCGTCTCCCAAAAATAGGGATAACACAACTCTTGTCACAGAAGGTGACGCCTCATCTACCAGTCGATTGCTCAACTTAGATCGCGATCTCCTAATAAGCATCATCTCTACTTATCCCTAAGTCTTGCGACTCCAACTGGCATCTCACAAAAAATCTCTTAGAAACTAACTCGATTTCCTTCTCAAGGTAAGCTCCATTGAAACTCATTCGACATGGCCCTCTGGGCCCACACTCTATCATATCTGCTCTCAGTCTACTCAATCCCAACGGGATAACTGGTAAAACCATAAACACTAATTGCCACGAATCATGGTACTTGAACCATGTGATCACCTCTTGATCTGCTAAAAATCATGGCACTCGAACCATGTTATCACCTCTTAATCTGCTACGAATCATGGTACCCGAACCATGTTATCACTTCTCAATCTGCTACTTAGAACCTCTGGAATTCTCCTTGTTTCGAGTACGGGTCCTCTACTTTCAGTAGTACGGGCCCATACTACCTGCCACATCTACCCATACTTTCCACACGGATCGTCCCAGATTTCCTAAGTGGCTGATCAACCTTCTCGATCACCAATCCCGTTAAACCTGGTCGCTCCCCAGCGAATACTCTAATCTATCAGCGTACTCATCTGACTAAGGTCACTCCCTAGGCTCTTCCTAGGTTCTCACACTTCTCTGCCATCAACTGCTGAAGAACTCCTTATGATGCCAGCCATTTACCTCCTGAATATCGTCATATTCACTTAGTAGCTGACTCCCATCACCAAGAGTTCCACAAAGCACAAAGCAAGTAGCATGCAGGCATCGAATAATCTCCACCATCACGTAAAACTACTCTAGGGTACAACTCTATTTGCTCTACTCACACTCAAAAGGTGTCACCGAACTCAAACAACTCTACCCCACGTGGGTATCTAACTACTCTCTCAGTAGGCTCCTCTAATGCTCATCTAGGTATCTCTTCTAGATTACTCCACTACTCAAAGCTCTCTCTCTAAAAGATTTTTGTTGGATACTCTTACTCCGCACATACTCAAAGCACATCACAGATAGCAACATTCCTAGGCTAAGGCATCACAAATCAGGCAACTCTAGCCCTAAAATATGAAACACCTAGCCTATCTTCTAGCATGCATCACTTATATCTCATTAATAACTCATAACACAAATAAATAAGGGTATTTTGGGAAATCACCGTTCGGGCTCTGACTAATTGTACACACTGCTCCTTCTCGTTTTTCTCTTAGAAACTCTTGCTCGTTTTAGAAAAATCATTTCTTTTGAAAAGCTCTCTCAAATCCCCAGTTTGAGTCCAGACATACCCGAAGGTGCATCCAAATCCTTCAAACCAAGGCTCTGATACCATCTTGTAACACCGTAAATTTTCAAACAAATTTTTCATTTTAAAATCACATAATTCTCATATACATTTCACAAAAATCTCAATTATTTAGCTTTCAAATCGTAACTGTATAATTGTTTGATTAATAACCCAGGATCCTCAAAATATAACTCTTTCACTGGTGTGTACAAGCAAGTCGGTGCCTTCCCGCGATCCTAAGAAAAAACTGAAACACATATCACATAACACGGTAAGCATGAAGCTTAGTGAGTTCTCCAAAATACCACGCACAGCTCATTAGCCACTTGAGGCTATAACACAGTAAGACCCTCCAGTCAATGTGTCTCAGTGGGACCCTCCGGTCCCATAACTCAAGTGCACCCTCCGGTCCTAACTCAGTAAGCACAAAATAATACACAACATAAATCACATATACATAATGCATGATATCACAGTACTCAATATAAACACATAAGACTCTCCGGTTACACAAGAATTACCACTCTAGGTAAAGTATAGTGAGAAGACTCACCTCTGATGATGAACAACCCCTATAAACGTTGCTGCTACGCATGACCTCTAACTCTGAGCTAAACCCACAATTAACCCAATTAGGAACTAAGTCCAAACTCTTACTCATTAGGTCTAAAGGTAGTCCACTAACTAGCCCATCCATAACCTAAAACCCATTGGGCCCACCAAGGCCCAATAATAAATGGGCTCTCCCGAGGCCTAACTCTCAAATCTAAATGGCAAGCCCAACTCAAGGGCCCTAAGCACACACACACACACACACATATATATATATATATATATATATATATATATATATATATATATATATATATAATCCTCTGGTCCAAAACTCTATTGCAACAAGCCCAAACTCGATGCCCAACATTCAAGGCCCAAAAATAAGACTTAGCCTAAAAGTCCACAGTGAGGTTATGCGAGGCATACCTCCCTTGGTATGCTCTGCGTACTCACGAATCCAGATTGGCCATTGGGGACACTAGAGCAGTACGCGGGGTATACTAGAATTACGCTTAGCGTACTCCCCAGATTCACTCTTTCTACTCATTTGGTCTTAATCAGTTAAGACCTTGACTCATATCACTGATCTGGACTCCCTAATAGCTCTTACTCCATAAAGTCAGTGACTTTAAGCCTTTGCATGGCTGATAAGGTCACAAACACAAAAATCTCACTCTCTTAAATCAAAATGTTCATTACTCATGCATGGCTTGATTCCAACGTCCAAGGCTTGATTTTTATGACACAACACCACTAAATACACCCAAATGTGGTTGGTCACAGTCTCTGGCACTCAATAACTCATAAAGTCTCCAACTTTTGGGACAAAAACCCTAAAATACTCTAATATGAAGATCAAAACAAAAGAGTGAGAAATCTTGAAGCTTAATACCTCAATATGAAGCTCCCAACTCAGATATGCTCAGATGCAAGGCCAGGACTTCTCACTCCTTCTTCTCCAAAGCTCCCTCTTTACTCCAAGAACAAACAAATTCACTTAAGGCTCTCAAATGGACACACACAAGCTCATGAACGAGGATTAGGGTTTAAGAGGGTTTATTGACTGAGGATGGTGGCCAGGAAGGAGTCCATCTCACTCTTTATATATGGACAACCCTCAATTAGTGTAACACTCGGTCCATGGTACGTATTTAATTCAAGTATTTTCCATGTTTTTCCCTGGGACTCGGCGAGTTGGAGGCCCAACTCATCGAGTAGACTCGACTTTTGACCTGGAGGTTTAGTGACTTACTCGACGAGTCGGGGGACCGACTCGACGAGTAGGAGCTGTCTGGAGGAAACCCTAATCTTAGGGTTTGCACCCTATTTAAACGTCTTATTCTACCTCAACCTAGCCCCCATCGTCCCTCCCAACGCGGAGAACCCTAACTCGTAACCCTAAGCCTCTTTTGAGTGTTCTTGAGCTTTTTAGTCACTTTTAAGTGCATTTGAAGTTGGAAGAGAAGAAGAAAGCTTGAGAGTTCAAGTGGAAGCTAGTAGATCCAGAGGTTTTGCTTGATTCTCAGTTCATTCAAGGTAAAAAGCTTGAACCTTGACCATCTATCTCCTAGATCTTGTTTTGGGGCTATTTTCTACTTTTTATAAGCTTTTGAGGGGCTATACTCGGATTTGTATGTATTTGGAAGTTGCACTTCAGATCTGGAACCATTAAAGGTTCCCATGGCATAAAGGTGCCAACTTTATGGCCTTGGGAGATCCATGCAACATATAAACCCCTTTTTATGGCTTTTTAAGCTAAAGGCCCCATGCATGGACATCAAGTTTGTAGCTTTACTTGTTAAATGGACCCTAGGAGGCCAGATCTATGGTTTTGATGCAATGAGACCCATTATAATCGATTGAATAGTTTTGGACAAAGAGGGACTCGGGGAGTCACTTGGGTGACTCGGCGAGTCGGGCCGCATTTTCCCTAAATGCCTTCTGGAAATGGTCTTTGGTTGAGTGCAAGGAACAATCAACCTGTTATGAGTTTGTTATGGACTTGAAGATCGAAGGACTCGACGAGTTCAAGGCAATGTCCCAACCACATGAAGACGGACTCGATGTTTTCAAGGATGAACTCGGCGAGTCATAGACTGAACACCTTCATATGGATGAAGATGAACTCGACGAGTTCAAGGAAGAACTCGGCGAGTCGGTTGAAGATAGTCTGATGTGTAGTTGAAGTCAAACTTGTCGAGCTCTTGCTAGACTCGACGAGTAGGGAGGGGATTACAAAATTTTATAGTCATGGGGACTCGGTGAGTTGGTGGAACAACTCGGCGAGTCAAGTCAACCAGATCTTGACTTTGACCAAGGTTGACTTTGACCAAGGTTTTGACCTTGACTATGACTGGGATTTAAGTGACCCTTGTAAGGATTATGATTATGAATTGATAACTTAGAAAAGTTGTCGTATAGGAATCGAGGAGTCGAAAAGAGTTGGTTTCTGTACCGAGGACAGTGCAGTCACAACACAACATTGAGGTGAGTTGCCTTCCAGTAGAAATGGGTCTAAGGCACCAAGGCTGACCCACTAGTAGTTGATTACAGTAGAGATGATTGTCTATGTGATAATTTTCTGCTTGCTATTATTAGATGTGTTCTATGTGCCAGTATGATATGTTCTATGTGCTAGTGTTAGTAGGAAGGGGAATAGTCCCCGATTCGGTCGTTAGGACCGAAGGGTAGGTCGGACACCCCAGATATGGATGAGAACATGATTATGATATATATTATTATGTGATAGTAGTAGGGGTGAAATAGTCCCCTGACCGGGAGAGATAGACCGGAGGGTAGGCAGGCACCCCAGAATGGCCTGACACGGGTAGGTCAGCTCCCCAGAATGGCTTGACATGGGTAAGTCAGCACCCCAGAATAGCTTGACATGGGTAGGCCAGGCACCCTAGAACTGCCTGATAGTATATATGGTTGTATGGTATGCGGTATGATGGGGGAAATCACTAAGCTTCGTGCTTACCGTTTTTAGTTTTGGTTTCGGGTACCTCTTCAGCTAAGAGGAAGGAGCCGACAGGGTAGCAGCGCATCACACATGTATGATTTCTGCTTTGAGAACCCTAGGATCATACTCTGATATTTTACTATTTGATGTATGGTTTTCGAGACTTGTGATTTGTGACTTGATGTTTTGAAATGATAGCAACGATGTTTTCCGTAAACTATTTTTATAAGTAATGTAATTAAACAAAAAAAATTGGGTCTTGATTTTGGGATGTTACAAGTTGGTATCAGAGCCTTGGTTTGAGCGATTCGGGCACACCATCGGGGGTATCTGGACTCAAACTGAGGGCTTGAAGGATTTTTACAAGAAAAATAGTTTTCTAAATATTAAAAATAAGGAGTTTGAAAAAAAAAAATAAGGTGTGTGATGCGTGCGACCGACCTAGCTCAAGTAAGTTTTCCCCAAGATACCCATACATGTTATGTTATGTTATGTTATGTTATGTTACGTTACGTTATGTTACGTTACGTTACGTTACGTTACGTTACGCTATGTTACGTTACGTTACGTTACGTTATGTTATGTTATGTTATGTTTTCCCCAAGATACCCATACATGTTATGTTATGTTATGTTATGTTATGTTACGTTACGTTACGTTACGTTACGTTACGTTACGTTACGTTACGTTACGTTACGTTACGTTACGTTACGTTACGTTACGTTACGTTACGTTACGTTACGTTACGTTACGTTATGTTATGTTATGTTATGTTATGTTATGTTATGTTATGTTATGTTATGTTATGTTATGTTATGTTATATGATTATGAGAACTACATGCTAGACTAGAGCTAAGGATCTAGGGGGATGCCTTATATGCCTGTTATGTGAATATGAGAACTACATGCTAGATTAGGGCTAAGGATCTAGGAAGGATGCCTTACATGCATGTTGTATGAGTTTTTTGAGCTATATGCTTGGGCTGGTTAGTCACCAGTATGGTAGCCTGATTAGGTTATGCCTGGTAATGGTTACTCAATGCACGAATGTTGCTTGCTTTGTGCTGATAGGGGTCCTAGCTAGCTTTAACTAAGTAGTAATCGAATATGTAATAGTATCCGCAGGCTAGTTAGGGAAAGATGGTAGGGAATCCTTGTGCAACTGATGGCGGAGAGTAGGTCGCAGAGTGCCCTAGGACAAGCCTAGGATGAGATGAGTTTGGAAAGCAGTATTAGTAGAAGGGACTTGATGAAGTCAAAGCAATCCTTGAGGAAAGTACAAATAGATGTGGAAGGTAGTATGGGCTCGTACTACTTGAAGCAGAGGATCCGTACTTGAATCAAGGAGGGCTGAGATAGAACCAGGAAACTTGGAGAGTGTGTGAGACCTCTCGAGAATATGTATGACCCTGACGTTTATGTGTTTTATTTGAGTATGGCGATTACGCGACATGGAGCAGGAGGTTCAGGGTCTGGATCAGGATCAAGCTCAGGCTCGGGTGCAGGATCCGAGCAGGTTGATGACGGGCTACGCGAGTTCATCGCGTCGGAGATCATGAGAGGTATCCTTGAGATGACCCCGAACATTTTTGGGTCGATCAAGGAGGGGATTATTGAGCTGATGGAGGATCGTCTCCGTACATTCAGGAGTGACTTGGCATCCAGCCAGTCGGGTTCGCGCACAATGTCCTTCAAGGACTTCAGGGGAAGTGGTGCGCCAGACTTTCATGGGGACGAAGGACCCCATTGCTGCTAGGAGATGGATCACAGACATCGAGTCTACTCAGTTGACGAGCTTCTGCCTGGAGGGGTTGAAGGTCTGCTTTGCAGCGGGTTGTTTGAGGGATAGGGCTAGGGATTGGTGGGAGTCAGTTTCTGAGTCACTGGGAGCCCCAACCATCGAGGCTATGACTTGGTCAGACTTTGTGAACAGGTTCACGGCTGAGTTTGCGCCAGCTGTGGAGCTTCAGGAGCTGGCCAGGGAGTTTCTTGACATGAGACAGACTACAGAGTCAATGGCGGAGATCACCGCCGAGTTCCGAGAGAGGGCCTTGTTGGTACCTCAGTATGTAGGGGATGAGGAGATGCGGAAGACTCGCTATCATGATATGTTGAGGGCTGATATTCGGGAGCATGTCAGCTACTCATCCTGCTCGACCATGGAGTCCATGATTTCCAGGGCGAGGGAGAGGGAGATTGATTTGGAGCACCTCGGGAAGAGGAAAGCAGAGGAAGAGAAGGTTATGGGGTTTCAAGGAAGAAACCCAAGGGATCCGACACTAGGTCGAAGGGCCAACCGTGCCAGAGCCGCTGCAGGAAATGCGGCAGGACACATGAGGGAGCTTGTAGAGCGGGATCATCAGGCTGCTACAAGTGCGGCAAGACGGGACACTTTGGCTTTCATTGCAATCATAAGGGCCATAAAAAGGATAACTGCACCAAGTTGACAGCAGCAGCAGGAGCGCCAGTGGTGGCGCCAACTCCAGCGACTACACGAATTATGGATGGCCGGAAGGTCAAGTCAGAGGCTCCAGTGGTGAGGAGTCGAGCTTTCCAGTTGACAGACGAGGAGGCACACGCCACACTCGATGTGGTGACAGGTATGGTTTCTTCTCTCTAACTTTTATTATATGTCGCTTGTGATATTGATGTATTATGTTATATGTTTTGTTTAGGATCGTTCCATGTGAACGGTATCCCAATTCAAGTGTTGTTTGATTCGGGTGCTACCCGATCATTTGTCTCTCTTACTCTTAGCAAGAGGTTCCCTGAGTCTTCAGGCATATTAGATTTCCCTCTAGAGGTCGAGATTGCAGATGACCGATCAGTGCGAGCATCAGAGATTTCAGGGATTGTATTTTGAGGCTGTTCCAGGAGCGATACTTGGTAGACTTGGTTCCCATACCGTTGCGGGGGAACAAGATTCTTACAGGCATGGATTGGTTGAGCCCCAATGGGGTGGTGATCGACTGCGCGCAACAGTTGGTCCGGGTGAGGACCCCAAGTGGGGGAGAGCTGGTGATACAGGGCAAGAGGCCACAACGTGGACCAATTTTAGGTTCAACGACGAGGGCTAGACGCTACCTCCAGCAGGGGTGCACAGGGTATGTCGTCTATGTCTTGGATACTCGAGAGACGGGAGAGGCGACAGTGAGTGGCGTGCCGATGGTACAAGAGTACGCGGATGTATTTCCAGAGGAGCTACCTGGAATACCTCCGGAGAGGCAGGTAGTGTTTAGGATCGACCTAGTCCCTGGTGCGGCTCCGATAGCCAAGGCACCGTATCGGTTGGCTCCTCATGAGATGCAGGAGTTATCTACACAAATGCAGGAGTTGTTAGACAAGGGATTCATTAGACCGAGCAGTTCACCCTGGGGAGCCCCGATTCTATTTGTGAAGAAGAAGGAAGGATCGCATCGGATGTGTATAGATTACCAGGAGCTGAATAAGGTAACGGTGAAGAACCGTTACCCACTCCCGAGGATTGATGATCTCTTTGACCAGTTTCAGGGAGCATCTTGGTTCTCCAAGATCGATCTGCGTTCAGGTTATCATCAGATGAGGGTCAGAGAGGAAGATGTGCAGAAGACTGCCTTTCGGACGCGATATGGTCACTATGAGTTCGTGGTGATGCCTTTCGAGCTCACCAATGCTCCTGTCGCGTTCATGGATCTCATGAACCGCGTGTGCAGACCGATGTTGGATCGGTCTGTGATAGTTTTCATTGATGACATATTGGTCTATTCCAAGACACGGGAGCAGCATGAGGAGCACTTACGGGAGGTATTGGATACTCTTAGGAGGGAGAGTTTGTATGCCAAGTTCTCCAAGTGTGAGTTCTGGTTATGAGAGGTGCAGTTTCTTGGGCACCTTGTCAACCAGAATGGGATTTCAATCGACCCGGCCAAAGTGGAGGCCGTGACGAGGTGGGAGGTTCCGAGGTCTCCATCTGAGATTTGAAGCTTCCTGGGATTGGCGGGTTACTATCGGAGATTCATTTAGGACTTATCCAAGATAGTCGTGCCTTTGACCCGGTTGACAAGGAAAGTCGTGGTCTTTCGCTAGGGGCCAGAGCAGCAGGCCGCATTCGAGACACTGAAACGGAGATTGTGCAGGCAGCAATCTTAGCCCTACCGGAGGGTGTGGATGATTTTGTGGTGTATTGCAATGCGTCCATCTCGGGTTTGGGCACGGTATTGATGCAGAGTGGGCATGTTATCTCCTACGCTTCGAGGCAGTTAAAGCCTTATGAGGCGAACTATCCGACGTATGATTTGGAGTTAGGGGCAGCTTTTTTCGCCCTCAAGATTTGGCGTCATTACCTCTATGGGGTCCGCTGTACTATTTACACGGACCATAAGAGTTTGAGGTACCTTATGCATCAGCTGAATCTGAACTTGAGACAGCATTGATGGCTTGATGTGGTGAAGGATTACGATTGTAAGATCCTCTACCACCCGGGGAAGGCCAATGTTGTGGCCGATGCGCTTAGCCACAAGGCAGCGCCGTTCAGAGATATTTGTTTGAGGATGACGATGGTGACCTCGCTCTTGGAGCAGGTTCGAGAGGCCCTGCGGGAGGCTATGAAGGAGGAACATCGCAAGAGTGAGCGTATTGTGGGTCAGGTTTCCTCCTTCGATTATGACAGTCGTGGATTGTTGACTCTACACCGTAGAGTGTGGGTCCCATATCATGGGGGTGTGCGCCAGGTATTGATGGAGGAGGCGCACAAATCTAGGTTTTCTATCCATCCCGGGGTGACGAAGATGTAAAGGGATATTCTTCTTGATTATTGGTGGTCCTGCATGAAGAGGGATGTAACTTGGTTCGTTGAGAGATGCCTGACATGTAGGAAGGTCAAGGCCGAGCACCAGAGGCCTCACGGCAAGACCCAACTTTTGGATATTCCGATGTGGAAATGGGAAGATATCACTATGGATTTCATCACGAAGCTTCCCAGGACCGCGTGGGGAGTGGATTCGATTTGGGTCATCGTGGATCGGTTGACTAAGAGCGCTCATTTCATTCCGATTCAGGAGAGTAATTTGGCTGAGAAGTTGGCCGACATCTATATCAGAGAGGTAGTGGCTCGACACGGGGTGCCAGTTTCGGTGATTTCTGACAGAGATGTGCGGTTCACTTCCAGATTCTGGAATAAGTTTCATGACAAGCTGGGTACTCGTCTGGACTTTAGCACCGCTTTTCACTCGCAGACGGATGGTCAGATTGAGCGAACCATCCAGAATCTGGAGGATATGTTGTGGGCTTGAGATCTAGACTTCAGAGGTAGTTGGGATACTTACCTTCCTTTTGCAGAGTTTTCCTATAATAACAACTATCATGCCAGTATCGACCGTCCCCCCTTCAATTTGTTGTAAGGGAGGAAGTGCAGGACCCCGATATGTTGGGGTGAGGTTGGCCAGAGGGTTATGGGGAGTACTGAAGTGGTACTCAAGACTACGGAGAGGATCCAGCAGGTGGGGATCAAGCTTCAGACTGCTTAGAGTCGGCAGAAAAGTTATGCTGATAGGCGTCGTTTGGACCTGGAGTTCGAGGTCGGGGATATGGTGCTTCTGAAGGTGTCGCCTTGGGAAGGTGTCATTCGGTTCAGGAAGTAGGGCAAGTTAGGCCCCAGGTACATTGGACCTTTCAGGGTTGTAGCCCGGGTGGTCACGATGGAATATAGGCTGTACCTGCCAGCCGAACTCAGTCAGATTCACAGTACTTTTCACGTCTCCCAGTTGCAGAAGTGCCTAGTGGACGACTCCATAGGGGTGCCTTTAGAGGATATTCAGGTGGATGACAGCCTAAACTACATCGAGCGGCCAGTGGCGATCCTCGAAAGGAAGTTGAAGGATCTGAGGAACAAGAGGGTGGAGCTGGTGAAGGTGCAATGGTAGCACCGCAAGGGCTCAGAATAGACCTGGGAGCCGGGGGACGAGATGAGGGAGCACTACCCCGAACTTTTTCCGAATTCAGTAGCAGACTTCGAGGACAAAGTCTAAAATAAGTGGGGGAGATTTGTAACACCCGATCCATGGTACATATTTAATTTAAGTATTTTTCATGTTTTTCCCTAGGACTCGATGAGTTGGAGGCCTAACTCATCGAGTAGACTCGACTTTAGACCCGGAGGTTTAGTGACCAACTCGACGAGTCAGGGGACCGACTCGACGAGTAGGAGCTGTCTGGAGGAAACCCTAATGTTAGGTTTTGCACCCTATTTAAACGTCTTATTCTGCCTCAACCCAACCCCCATTGTCCCTCCCAACCCAGAGAAACCCTAAGCCCATTTTGAGTGTTCTAGAGCTTTTTGGTGACTTTTATGTGCATTTGAAGTTGGAAGAGGAGCAGAAAGCTTGGGAGTTCAAGTGGAAGCTAGTAGATCCAGAGGTTTTTCTTCATTCTCAGTTTATTCAAGGTAAAAAGCTTAAACCTTGACCATCTATCTCCTAGATCTTTTTTGGGGGCTATTTTCTACCTTTTCTAAGCTTTTGAGAGGCTATACTCGGATTTGTATGTATATTTGGAAGTTACACTTAAGATCTGGAACCATTGAGGGTTCCCATGGCATGAAGGTACCAACTTTATGGCCTTGGGAGATCCATGCAACATATAAACCCCCTTTTATGGCTTTTTGAGCCAAAGGCCCCATGCATGGACATCAAGTTTGTAGCTTTACGTGTAAAATGGACCCTAGGAGGCCAGATCTATAGTTTTGATACATTAAGACCCATTATAATCGACTGAATAGTTTTGGACAAAGAGGGACTCGGTGAGTCGGGTCGCATTTTCCCCAAATGCCTTCTGGAAATGGTCTTTGGTTGAGTGGAAGGAACAATCAGCCTGTTAGGAGTTTGTTATGGACTTGAAGATCGAAGGACTCAACGAGTTCAAGGAGGAACTCAGTGAGTTTAAGGGAATGTCCCAACCACATGAAGACGGACTCGACGAGTTCAAGGATGAAATCGACGAGTCATAGACTGAACACCTTCATATGGATGAAAATGAACTCGACGAGTTCAAGGACGAACTCGGCAAGTCGGCTGAAGACAGTCTGATGTGTTGTTGAAGGTGAATTCGTCGAGCTCTTGCTAGACTCGACGAGTAGGGACAGGATTATGACATTTTATGGTTATGGGGACTCGGCGAGTTGGTGGACCAACTCGGCTAGTCGAGTCAACCAGATGTTGACTTTGACCAAGGTTTTAACCTTGACTATGACTGGGATTTGAGTGACCCTTGTAAGGATTATGATTGTGAATTGATAACTTAGAAAAGTTTTCATATAAGGATCGAGGAGTCGAGAAGAGTTGGTTTTCGTACCGAGGACAGTGTAGTCACTACACAACATTAAGGTGAGTTACCTTCCAGTATAAATGGGTCTAAGGCACCAAGGCTGACCCACTATTAGTTGATTACAGTAGAGATGATTGTCTATGTGATAATTTTCTGATTGCTATTATTAGATGTATTCTATGTGCCAGTATGATATGTTCTATGTGCCAGTATGATATGTTCTATGTGCCAGTATGATATGTTCTATGTGCTAGTGGTAATAGGAAGGGGAATAGTCCCCGTTTCAGCCGTTAGGACCGAAAGGTAGGTCGGACACCCCAGATATGTTTGACAGCATGATTATGATATATATATTATTATATGATAGTAGTATGGGTGAAATAGTCCCCGTGACTGGGAGAGATAGACTGGAGGGTAGGCAGGCACCCCCGAATGGCCTGACATGGGTAGGTCAGCACCCCAGAATGGCCTGACACAGGTAGGTCAGCACCCCAGAATGGCTTGACACGGGTAGGTCAGCACCCCAGAATGGCTTGACACGGGTAGGTCGGGCACCCTAGAACTGCCCGACAGCATGTATGGTTGTATGGTAGGCGGTATGATGGGGGAACTCACTAAGCTTCGTGCTTACCGTTTTTAGTTTTGGTTTTAGGTACCTCTTCAACTAAGGGGAAGGAGCTGGCAGGGTAGCACCGCATCGCACACATACGATTTCCGCTTTGAGAACCCTGGGATCTTACACTGACATTTTACTATTTGATGTATGGTTTTCAAGACTTGTGATTTGTGACTTGATGTTTTGAAATGATAGCAATGATGTTTTCTGTAAACTATTTTTATAAGTAATGTAATTAAACAAAAAAAATTGGGTCTCGATTTTGCGATGTTACAATTAGGGTTTCTCATTTTGAGCCTAATATGCCCAGCGCACCCTCTGGTACGCCTAGTGTACCCTCTGGTATGCCTGGCATACTAGGTGGCTCCGCTTAAAAGTCACGCACATGAGTACGCTAAGCGTACACACACGTACACCTAGCGTACTTAGTTGCCACCTTTCTCAAACGAGGGACTTATCCTGCAAAAACTTGAAACTTCCATAGCTTCCCCGATATAACTCTGATTCCAATGAACCTCATACTCACGAAAAGGTGTCGAGATGCCCTTCGCTTCTAGCAACTCGTCGCAACCCCGAGACTTCCTCATGCCCGGGTTGCAACCCACAAACCCTAATCTCAGACGATCCGAAACAGGATGTTACAATGCATGAGCCCAAACACCGCATAAAGTTTGCACCTTTATGCTTAAGAAACTCTTAATAAGCTCAGATCTAAAAGAATAAACCCTTCAAATGTCCTAACTCATCAAACCAACCCAAAAAGGGACCACAAGCATAAAAACTAAGATATGAAGAGATCTAAACATGGAGAAGACAAGGTTTGGACTTGATACCTCTAGAAGCTTGCAAAATGAGTGATGATTCTGGATCTCTAAATTTCCCTCCAAGCAAAAACCTTCACCTTTCTTCAAATCCTTCAAGATGAGCAAAATAAGCACCAATATCTTCTCAAAAGCTCAAAGACACAACAACGGAGGCTTAAGGCTGATTTTAGGGTTTAGAAGATATGGGGGTTGGTAAAGAGGCCAGCCCTAGGGACTTAAGGTCTTTATATGGGGTACAACACCCTAAAATTAGGGTTTCTTAATCTCTGAGTACGCTAAGCGTAACCTTCGTACGCCCAGCGTACGAGGCCTCGCATCCGCAACCAGCATCAGCTTAGTACGTTAAGTGTACCATTTGGTACACCCCGCGTACTACTCCAAGGGCCATTATTGCAACAAATTAAACATAAAAAGCCAATTAAGGAACATACCAACATCCAAGTGTTAAACAACGCTTCGCCTAACACCTTATTTTTCCTTTTAAAAGACCTAGGTATATACATCACTAAGTATTAGTCTTATATTCCTGGTGATTAATGATAGTCTAGATTCTTCAATAATCCCAATGTCTACATCAAGATCTATCAAGTAAGGAATAACCAAGTAAAATCATATCGGAGGTAGCGTTTGTTTGGTATATAGAGTATACTGTTTAGAAATCCCATTTTAAACACCTCACTAAATCTTGCCTAGACATCATTCTCATAAGTAGATCAATCAATATTATGTCTTTAAATTACTGATAAATATTATTTATAGATTCATAATAACGACTATGAATATAAATATAAGTTACACCTTAAGCATAGTAAGTGCAACTTAATTTAGAGAGTTTTTAGCGAAAAACGGAAAATTACACGGGCAGAACTTTAAAACCGAAAGATCTATTTCACTGGGCTATCTGGTTCTCCAGAGCCTCACTACTAGTTAATAAAATCTCCTAAACTTGGGCTTCAAGAGCGTGGGAAAATTTGGGAGACAATGGAAGATATATAAGAAACTTATGAGGAAAGAGTAGAATTTTCGGCCTATTTATAACAATTCAGGAGGGGCGCGCCATGTCTAGTGACATGGTCGTATCTCCTTTTGCCACATGTCACATTCTGCCTGGTCCACTCTCCATGCTTCTAGAAGGTGTGTGCCAGGCAACCTACCCTGCGCGTGGTGCTTTTCAAAAACCTTCATAAAATCGTATCTTTCTCATACGAACTCCGTTTTCGACGTTATTTATATCCACATATAGCTAGATGAGTACCACAACTTTCGTTTAGAATCTGTTGGCTAATTCTCAATTTATTATTAAATTTATAGTTCTAACAAGATTAGGATGCTAAAGTCCATATACAAATTACAACTCTTTCATACGACATCCGTTCTTAACTGTCTTTATATCGACAAAATCCAATTCATGAGATCTTCAACTCTCGTTTAGATTGTTTTGGCTAACACTCAATCGATTTGAAATTCGATTTTTGTGTCTACACTGTTATGTCGTAACTTTAAAAAATAATAACTTCCTCATACAAAGTCAAGATTTGAGCGTTCCTTTTATCTATGGAATCTTCATCGCGACTACTACAATTTTATCAAGATTATTAATCGTAAACAATCCTCTACCAAAAACGTTACTTTTATCGCTCAGTGATAAACAGTCTATATAGTCTTGTAACACGCATGACTAACAATTATCCTATTTGAGGATTAAATTATTCAATAAAATGAATAACTTTTATTATAATTACTCAAATCATCTAGCCTTAACTTATGGGCGTTACATAAAGCCCTCGGTCCAGATGGATTTACATTTAAATTCTTTAAACATTATTAAGATTTCAAGGGGCCATTATGCAATTTGTCAAGAATTCCAAAGATTACGGTTGTTAGTCAAGGGGAAGTAAGATGTTGTTTGTTTTTTTGAATTGAAAATTCATGAAGTCTGCTGACCACCTCTACAATCCTCTGCAACAAAAGGAGTGGACCAAACGGTTGCATCCTGTAATAAGAAACATGTTTGTTTTTTAACATTTGCAGGCTGCTGCAATAAACTGGATTTTTAGTAAACTGATTTTACAAACTAAAAATAGTTTTTCAACACCGAAATTTTAATAATTCTAGTCTTAAAACATTGAAATAAAATTCATACAACCAAATTAGTCTTACAATAACAATTTAAAATAACATTCATACAACCAAAATTTAAATAAAATTCATACAACCATCCTATGTATTTGGTTTTAAGATTGTCATAAGCGTTTTTCAATTGTCCTTGAGTCCAATCCACGCCATACTTTTCCTTAACAATTGTTCCTAACTTGTTCCATTAATGTTAGTGAAAACTCAAACCTTTTCTACCCACAGTGTTTACTTCTTCAATACAAGTTTGTAATAAAAAAATTTATCTGCTCATTGGTGCATGTATGTTTATCTCCCATTGCTAATAACAAAAAAAACATATGGAATTCATACTTTAGCAAAAATAAGTTTATAACAACAACTATCAGCATAACAAGAACTTCTATTGATTAAACTAATGAAATTCAGCAAAGATTATTCACATTTCAGCACAAAAAGAACCTCAATTGATGGATTTCAGTAATAATCTATCACATTTTAGCAATAATCTATGACATTTTAGCAACAATTCATGACATTTCAGCAAAATTTTATCACATTTCAACAACAATTCATGACATTTTAGCAGCATATATGACATTTCAGCATTAATTTATGACATTTCAGCAAGAACTTATCATTATTCAATATAAAAAAACAACATCAACAAAGATTTGACAACATCAGCATCAAGATTTAGCAAGAACAAAGATATCAACAAGGATTCAGTAAGGAAAAAAAATAAGACGAAGCAGGAAAGAATCGTTGCTTCAGCAACAATAAATGAAAAAAAACCTTACCTGATGACGGCCGACCGACCAGCGACTACGATTGCGTCGGGGAGGAGGCTACGCCGGGGAAGGAAGTTGTGCTGGCGAAGGAGGTTAGAACGATGGAGGTTTCGATCGAAGATGAAGCAGTCGTTGAAGGGAGAACAAGGGGAGGGTGCGACGCTTTTTTAGGGGGAGATGTCCGGTTTTTTTTAGGTTTAAGTTTGAAGAGGCTTGAAGAGACAAGTCAAGTGATACCTCAAACAGAACACACGTAGATGTTTTCTACTCCAAAGACTTAAAAAAAAAGAATTTTTGTGAGATGGAAAGTCTTGCACATGTGTTGTGTTGCACAGCAAAAAGTGTTATGAAGAGGTTTTTTACAAAAAAACAAACAACTTCTAAGTCATGCTTCATTAGTCTGTTGTCTAAGGTCAAAGACCCGCTCACACTTAAGAATTTCGACGCATAAGTTTAATTGGTTATGTTTACAAAATTATAGCCAAGACTCTTGCCAAAAGAAGTAAGAGAGTTATTGGTTTGGTAATTGGTGATGTTCAAACAGCTTTCATTAAGGGTCGAAATATTCTCGACAGGTCGTGGATTGTTAATAAGGTGAGTGAGTGGGCAAAAAAATCTAAAAAAACCGTTTCTTTTCAAAGTTGACTTTAACAAAGCTTTTGATTCTATTAATTGGAATCAATTTTTATCGGTTGTGAAGCAAATGGGGTTTGGTGACAAATGGCTATTTTGGATCAATGGATGTCTCTCCTCTTCTTAGGCATCTATGCTTCTTAATGGTTCCTCCACTAAAGAATTCCCGATCACAAAAGGGGTGCAACAAGGGGATACTCTCTCTCACTTCTTGTTTATAACTGTCATGGAGGGGTTAAATGTTGCCATGTATTCTGCTTGTGATAATTATATTTTTCCATTGCGTTAAAGTTCCAAACGGAGCCATTATCACATTTGTTTTATGTCGATGAGGCCATATTTATCTGGAATTGGACCGAATCTAATTTCACTAACTTTGTGAGAATTTTGAAGTGATTTCATGCCTCTTCGGGTCTCAAAGTTAACTTTCACAAGTCCAAAGTTTATGGAATTGGAGTTTCGGAGAATGAAATTGCTAGTTATGCTAGAATTGTCGAGTGTGAGGTGGTTTCTCTCCTTTTCAAGTACCTTGGAGTCCCGGTTAGAACCAATATATCTCTTAAAAAGAATTGGCAACCCATCATTGATCGTGTGCATAAAAAGCTATCGACTTGGAAAGCTAAGGTTTTATCTTTTGGCGGTCGTTTGACTTTAGTCAAGTCGGTTTTGGTTAGTCTTCCACTTTTTTATTTCTCATTGTATAAAGCTTTGGTTTCTGTTATTAATAACCTTATGAAATTACAAAGATATTTCTTATGGGGAGGAAGTGATGAAAAACAAAAAAATTAATTAGGTTGCTTGGAAGATTGTGCTTGGTCCGAAATTAGATGGGGTCTTGGAGTTGGTTCTCTCGCCTCGTTTAATTGGGCACTCCTTACGAAATGGTTATGGAGGTTCAAAAAAGAAAACAATACTTTATGGAGACGCCTGGTTTGTGGTATTCATAACTATGAAAGGAAACCTACTACATATTAGGCTAAAAATTCTCTCTTTGGCTCTTGGAGTAGTATTGCAAAAGTATATCGAAACTTAGCGGTCTGTATATCGATCTTTCTCATATTATTGGATTTTAAGTAGGGGACAGATCACACATTCTTGGAGTAGTATTAGTTAGGGAATGGAAGTCTGGCAACAAAATTACCATTTTTATGTGTGTTAGAAAGGAGGAAATCATGTCATATAGCTAACAGGTGAGCAAATGGCAGATTCTCGTGAGCTTGGAAGAGGCATCCTAATAGTCCACATGAGTTGCTTGAGCTGAATTCGATTATTAGTATAGTAATCCAAGTCGTGCGGTCTAATGGTCCTGATACTTAGAGATTGAAGCTGTCGGCTGATGGCAAGTTGCTTGTGAGCGAGCTTATAGGCTTCATTGATAAAAAAAGTGATTTTTCTGGTGAACAATCTCACGGTTTGGTTTCATTTGGTTCCTATTATATTAAATGTATTGGCTTCGTTTTGAAGGCTTATTTGGGTTGTATACCCATGTTGTGATATGACTCTGAGCTTAACTCCATCTGTGGTGGTTTCGCCTGATTTAAGCCTACGAATAACAACAAAGAAAGAGTTGACTTTAGTCGTCGTTCGCGTGGGGTCCCAGAATGAGACTCCGACAGTCTAGTAATTAGTTGTTTGAGAGAATTAGGGTTTAATTTGAGATAGTGAGAGGGGTGATCCTTTCTTTTGGAGAAGAAGAACCTCTTTTATACCTGCCATCGGGGGAGCATATCCCTGACAATATTTTTTGTCTTATCTGGATTATCAGGATGTGGGGGTCTCCTATTGGCGGGTCATGCACCACTAGCAGTTATCTGCTATTGGTGTAAAATCACCCAAGAGCAGCGCTCAGAGTGCTACACTTGTCACTATTGGAAGTGGTTGGTACTCTTTTGGCCTGTTATGGGCATTGGCATTAGAACGCCAGGGATTTAAATACGAGCCCCCAAGGGCGAGGGCCCCAACCTATCACTTACGTCGGGTAACGACGGTTAGCTAGGCGGTCCTTTAGATAACCGTCCTATTAGCCTTGGATAGTTGGGTTGTTCTAGCTGTGATCAAGACATGTGTTATGCGGATATGGCTTTGACGTCCACTAATGTGATGGAGTCGGCTGCGCAGACGGTTTCATTATGGCAACTGTTTGAATTTCCCACATCTAATTTAAAGCTTCCCTTATCGGGGGCAATTTCCTTTTCTTCGCTCTACTACTCTTCAACCATCTCTTCTTTTTTATTCATTTCCTTTCTCTTTTGTCTTGCATCCGTTACTTTTAACCAATGGCGACATTGATCACCAGAATTGAACCAACACCAAAATATTTTGAGTCCTTCCAAACCCGATTTGGCTTTCTTCTTTAGCAGGGGATGCAATATCCTCGAAGGGGGTACACGTTTCCCAGCCGTCAGAAGGGAAAATTGGGGTCCCAATTCCAATCTTTGAGGTAGGTCTCCTGCTGCTAACAACCGACTTTTTCAATGAGATGATGCATCAGTATGGCTTCTTTGTTGACGATTTGACTCCTAACACTGTCAACAAAATAGTTGATTTTAAGATGGCCTGTCGAGTTTTGGGCGTGCTCCCTCAATTCTAGGCTTTCAAGTACTTCTTCAACCCCTCTACTCAATTCGGCATGCATACCTTCTCTCAGTGGCGGGGTGTCCATGCGTTCATCATAAACCAGAAGGCACCCAAGAATAACTGGCATGATAAATGTTTGTGGGTGAACCTTAACTTGGTCAGTTTTGACTATCCTCGCAAACCACTTTTATCGACCGGAAGCCCCCAAATATGGTGAGGGTAGGGCCTTGCCAATCCTTATATATGTGATTTGTTTTTTCTTGCAGGTCGCGAAAGGATCATTCTTTTCGAGATGGATCTACGGGGCAAGCTCCAAGCCAAATTTGCAGCATACGGAAGTGCCTCTGGTTGATATACTTCCTCTACCGGTTAGCACGGATTGTGATCTAGCTCTTTCTAGTCCTGGCGGTGCTATGGCGCAAGGATCTGGTGCGCAGGCTGACCCGGAGTTGATCAACACAATTATTGAGGGTGTTTCTCGTGACAATCCTCCACCTCCTGATTGAGAGGGCGAAGCGTCAAGGGTGGCGGTGACTGGAGGGAGCCGCTCGACTATCAAGCAGCAGTTGGCCTGGTTAGATTCCCCACTTACTGAGGGCACCCGTGCCAACATTGTTGACAGGCATCTTCGTAAAAAGTAGAACGTTGACTTCCTATTGGGGGATTCAGACGTGGTGGTGTAAATTCCTGATGATAACACTTTGAAACAGTCATAGGGAATGGATATAGAGGCAACTGGACAGCCTTGTGAACACAAGAAGAAGCCAGAGGATACTATCGTTCCTGGTGAAGGTGCTAAAGGCAAGGGGTCTGAGGTTGAGTTTCAAACTGCCTATGATTTTGCTTCGCCTCCAGAAAATGATAATATTATTATAAATTCCTCTTCTTCGCCCATGTCAGACCCTAAAGTTTATATCCTGGAGTGGGGGCTCACTCGAGAGTCCCTTATTAAGCAACATAATGTTTCGTACGAGTGGGGCCATCATGCTTTCTTTTCGGCCACCATCGAAGCTCTGGAGCTCCTCTCCAACTCTCACATGTCCAACAGTCTCTAGTATGTAGTAGATCAGGTTGCTCCTTATTTGGTGGCTGCCACTTGGCGCCTTCATTAGGTCAATTCAGATTCAGCATATCTTGCCTCTGCTAGGGTCGAGCGGGATGAGCTAAGGACGAGAGTGTTGGGGTTAGATGAGGAGAAGCGCAAAGTTGAAGAGCGTTATGACCTTATGGATGGTAAGAAGGTGTATGTGGAGGAACATGTTGCAAGTTTGGATGGGTCAGTGGAGCATTTGGAAAAGAGAGTGGAGACTATGGTAGGGTAGAGAGGATTATTCGAAGAAGAGGTGAAGTCGCAGGCTGGACAGTTGGCTGCTGAGAAATTTATGAGGAAGACTATGGAGGGGGATATGGTATGGTTGCTATGTGATGGTATTGTTCGAGTGGTTAATCAAGTCATTGAGAGTCCTGAGTTCTCAACTGGGATTCGACGTATGAAGGCGGTGTGTGTCGCAACTAGTGTGGAGGGATGCAGGCAGGCGGTGAAGGAACAAGTGGCCTCCGGGAAATTCGATCCGTAAGATCCAAGTACTGTGGTGGAATTGACTCGGGCCATGCGTGCTTCTGTGAAGTTGTTCATGGAAATGGACTTTGCCTCCCTCCTTCATTTGGGTGAGATTGACTTGGAGGGTCTTTGCCAGCTGTGTGACCCTGATGTCGAGGAGAACCCACTTGAAGGTGACCCTCTCAGAGTTGGATCTTCCTTCACTACTCTCGGTAAGTGATCCTCTTTTCTTTTTGGTTTGTTTATGTGAAACAATGTTTGAACTTGTGATGTTCCTGACACGATGTCTCCAAGACAATATTCTTATTGGTTGTTTGGCCTTACACGACCCTTTCTAGTCCAGTGGTTGTCCGACAGGACAAGGTTTTTTTGTCTTTTGGTAAAATGGTCATTTCTGTTTCTGCAATGCCTTTCTTTCTATCCCCAGGTGGTTTATGTTGGCCACTGGTGATTATGTGCCCTTATTTTTCCTTGTTGTGGCGATTCTTCCCCCAGGTTGGTGTTGGCCTTGGGGGGTTATGTTGTTTGGCGTTCTAGCCATATTACTGGATTTGCCCAACTTATGAATCTAGGACCCATATTTGCTTAGGGTTCTTTGGTTGTGTCCCGGGAGCTCGGGTTACGAGCTCAGAATTTGTCCTTTCTTTGGGTCGTAGACCATTATTTCTAGACTGGGTCTTTCTGTCCAGTTTGCTTTGTTAACGTATCATTTTTTAGCTAAAGTTTATTGATTACCCTTTCTGGGACTTTTGTTCTAAGGCATGAGCCTTGTGGACTTGCAAACTGGCCCTAACTGTCTAATTCAAGATGAGATCGTCACCTCGAGGTGTTTAGGTATTAGGTACTATTTGTTTCAAGGGAAAGGTTATGAGCCTTTGAAGCCTTTGTCCATGTGATGGTCAAGATTCGTGGCCTTTTGGGTTGAATTGACATGCTTAGGGAAAGGTTATGAACCTTTGACACATATGGTTGCATTCTTACAATGGATTCGCTCAAATGATGTGGATGATCAGTCCTTGTTACCATTTGGTAAACTTCTAGAACCTCTTTTGTGAGTGTTATCAAACTTGAATAGTAAAAAAAATGTTCTAATAGTTCTTTTTGGGTAGTCAACTTCCTTCACTTCATTGATAATATTTTTTTTGGAGATAACTACATTTTTTGATGAGTAAAGAAAAAGATATGACTACATCATGAAATAAGCCATGGCTTAGCTCTTTGGCTGACTTACTGGGGTGTGATTATCCATTTGGAGTTTGATCACATTGCCTAAGCCTCGAATGTGCCTTATCTAGACCTTTTTCCTTGCTCTAGGGGTGGTGGTGTGAACTGATCGCACTCCAGGTACAGGGGATGACTCCTTCGTCATGAGCTCTTGGGACGTCAACTCCATCTTGGTGCGTTTTTGTGGTCATGTTAGCATGTTCTTTGGCGGCGTTTAGCTAACTCTTGGGTCGTGTGTGGTTAGACCCATCCTTTTCCAACGCCTAGTTTTCTGCATTGGGGCTTTCCACTCGCATACACCAAGTGTGGTGATTTTTTTACATTTTCCTTATGTTTGGCCTGGCTGAGTCTAATGGTCGTATGTTTCTCATTGACCATGTGCCTGTTTGGATGTTGCTTTGCTTTGTTGATGATTGCACCAAAGTTTGGCGCTCGCAACGGCCCGTTTGCGATCCCAAGTGGCGGCATTGCTTTTGCTCCTTGTATCAATTTGAGGGGTATTCCTTCGACGTCTGGCCTTGGGACCTAGCGATGGAGATAAGACGTTGGTGGTTCTCCGACCTAGGCTTTTTTCGATCCTGATGGATGTTTACCTTTTGCCTGTCTAATGAAACAATCGGGGGTAACTAAGGGGAAACCGGCTCCTATTGGGGTGACTAGGGTGGCCTCATGATGTCGATACCCTATTGGTTTGGTAATCGATAGTTGTTAGTCAAAGTCATGGCGTGTTGGCTTTGAGGAGGAATGAGCACCTAGTATTCTGGGTATTCTCCGATAGTGATTTTCGAGGTTTCGATTTCGTCTTTGCGTGCAATGGGCCGACGTGCCCCCAGGCTAGACATTCTTCTGGCAGTAGCTCTCAAGCCTTCTTGTTGCGAGCCACTTGCTTGGTTCTTTAATTCAGGAAAGTATTTTTCTTTTCCTTGCTGCACTTTCTTTATTACGAGCCACAAAATATTAGCATCGACCCTCTTGTTGTCTGGGGGGTCGCTTGGGAAAGGCCTGTACAAGAAGTAATTTGGCGAACGTTTGAGTCGATTGGGGGGTTTTTGTGGCATTGGTGATCTGTTCTACGTTAACATCTCTTCCATAGAGAGCTTCAATCGGTATTTCCTTGATTCGGTGATCGAAAGGTGGAAAGGGCAGCCTGTTCAGCGGTATCTATGACTTTCCCTCGAGGAGTCTATTCGACTTTGGGATCCCTATTGAATTGTGTCAATTCTTGCTCTCATTTTGGTACCTTTGGCCCTTCTGATTTATAGCCCCGTGGGTGGTGTCGGCCCAACTGGTGGCAAATAGAAACTCATCGGGGGTTGCAAAGAGTTCTACTCCAACTTCTCGTGCCTGGAAAAGACCTATTCCAACTCATTCTTTTTCTTTTGTTTTGTTCTCTATGAAAGGATCTCGAATCTTGCTCTGGTTCAAATTGATTTCTACTTGGTCATCCGAATGTTTGCCCTTCCTCCCCTTTAGAGTGAACTCGCCCGAGCTTGGAGTCATCCGCCTTCTCGTGGTATCTTGGGGGTAAATCGGGCTCATACAGTTCAAGGTAATCGATGCATTTTTGTTGTGGCTTGTCGAGTTTTCTTGTGTTCATTTGGCTTGTGACCTTGTTAGAGGAGTTTGGTTCCCCGGGGGGGGGGGGGGGGGTTGCAACTACTGGCCTTCTGACTTCGGGTTTTGTTGTCTTGATCTCTTCGCCTGCTTGCCCCCTCTCTATTCGTCAATTGGGGTTCGTGCTAGCCCTGGGGCAGCGAAGGCCTGAAGATAATGGCATGTGTGTGGGCTAAAGGCGGCGATAGTGGCCGATACATTGTTTGTGCTAAATTTCACGGTGTCGTGGATCGTCGATGGTATTTCTCGTAACTGGAAAAGCGACGGTCGCCCGAGCAGTATGTCATGATCTGCCGGGGAGTGTACTACTTAAAAATTTATCATACATGTGACCCTGTCTCTCCTGTCATGACTGATTATAGTAAAAGGGAAATTTATCATTCCTAACAGCCACATACTATGTCTTGTAAACCCTGTAAGGGAACCGACAGTTGGAGGCGTTAATCTTTCCTTCCAGGATGTTAGTAGTTATTGGAAACAATGCTTGTAAAGGATGCCGGTACTGCTGTCATTGTCTATTTAGACACAGTTGATTTGTATCTAACGTATGTGGGCGATTATCAGGAGTGGATCCTTGGGGTTGCAACCTGGCATCCTCGGGTCCTCTTACGAAAAGCTAATATTGAGGATCTTTTTAGGGAGTACCTCGATGTTAACATTCGTTTCACAATACCCTCTCCTCTTACGGGGCCTCGTGATGGTTAGGATCTCCTCCTTGACTTGGCGTTTTCTGGAATCTTTCCGATCTCGGGTATTCCTATGGTCAACATCGAACTTCGACCTCAAGTCCTTTGCAATTGTCATGAGGTCGTCCCGTAGATGTTTTTCATCCATTTCCTTCCTCAAAATTGTGTGCTCGTCGGTATTGTGTGTTTTGTTCTTGTGGTACTCACAATATTTCCCTTTCTCTTTTTTCTCAACTGCATGCACCTCAGCCTGGTGGCTCTGGGGCTCATCTTTTCCAAAAGGGTGAAATTTGTGAGATGGGTGTCTTGATTGTTGGTTATGCTTGTCGTGGCTTCTGTCATGGCTTCTATCATGGTGACCTTGGTGATTGGGGCTTGCGTGGGAGTTTGCTTCTTCTTGCTTCATATATACGTTTGTGACAGCCTTTAGGTTGGCTTCCTTCCGTTCCTCACCTTCGATCTGTCGAAGGTATTTCTCGACTTTGTATTTGAGCTCTTCTCTTGACTGAGGTACCTTCCCCTACATCTTCTTTGACAAAGGTTCATGGAGTAGACCTTGGGCGAAGGCGCCGGTTACAAGGAACTCTTTGTGGCCCGGGACATTGAGTGTCACCAACGTGAATCTATCATAATATGCATGTATAGACGCTCCTTCTTTTTGCTTGCATGCCATCATGGAGTTTGCATCTCCCTTCCCCTTTCTCAGTTGCATGAAATTGTTGAGGAACAGGTATCTTAGTTTTTCGAAACTCGTGATGTTGCCTAGTCGCAGCGCCTTGAACCACTTTCCAGCGTTTTCAGATAACGCAACGGGGAAATACGTACACATGAACCGCTTGTCCATCCTTAGTGAATTCATCGTCCACTCATAGGTGTCGATGTGCTCGTCGGGGTCAATTGTTTTGTCATACTTGGGGATATTTGGTATCATCGTCGAGTGTGGGATTTCATATTGCAAGAGCTCCTGGCAAAAGGTAGAACCAATGCTTCTCACCGGGTTTTCCATGCGAGAGTATGGAAAACCACTGTACATCATAAATTGTTGAGTGTAATACGAGTTCCCGTATGTTTGATTATACATTGTTGCTTGTGAGATGTATGGTTGGTGCTGGGAGCTCGATTGCGTGCTTTTGCTGCAGTTGTGAGCTTTGTTATGGCTGTTGGAGCATGTTCGGAATTGACCCCTGAGGCTGTTGAGCTACTGTGCCAATGACAAGTGAGGATTGGAATCTTTCGATAACGGTGTTTGGTGGTTGGATCTGTGCGACTGTTAGAAATATGGATTTAATATCGAGGGTTGTTGAGTGAAAAACGGGATATGCGACATTTCTATACTGGAAAGAACTGATAGCTTGACATTGGGTATTGTGTGGAGAATAGTATGGTCCATGGGGACCAAGTGTTCGTCCTCAAATACTGCGATTGCATTTGCGGCTGAGAAACCGCCGGTTGCGACTACTGAGTTGACGGTTGGGACTGTTGGGTTTGTCGTTGCGACTGTTGAGTTGCTGCTAGCTGAGGCGCTGCGGTTATGGTTGTAACCGGCTACTCTGTTGTGACGGTTGACGGTCGCCATGGGGTGGCGATTGCTTCCGCTGTGGTCCCGTTATTTGACCTGGCGTTTGTGTTGCTGGCATGTGGGTGGAGGCTTGTCCATCTGAGGCAGATGACTATGTGGAATCGAGCGACATCATTGATCTGAGCGGGCTCATTTCTCCCCCGCCGAACGCGGCAGTTGCCTTTCCTTTCATTGTCATCGTCTAGGGTCATTTTAAGGTTGTGTAACTATGAGTACACGTCTGGATGGCACCAAATGTTGTGATATGAATGAGCTTAACGTTGTCTGTGGTGGTTTCTCCTGAGTTAAGCTTGAAAATTACAACAATGAAAGAGTCGATGTTAATCGTCGTCTGGGAGGGGTCTTGGAACGAGACTCTGACGGTTTAGTCAGTAGTTGTATGAGAGAATTAGGGTTTAATTTGAGATAGTGAGAGAGACGATCCTTTCTTCTGGAGAAGAAGAATCTCTTTTATACTTATCATCGGGGGAGCATATCCCCCACAATATTTTTTGTCTTATCTGGATCGTCAGGATGTGGGGATGTCCTATTGGTGGGTCATGCACTACTAGTGGTTATCTGTTATTAGTGTAGAACCACCCAAGAGTAGCGCTCTGAACGCTACACTCGTCGATGTGGGGAGTGGTTGGTACTCTTTTGGCCTGTTATGGGCATTGGCGTTAGAACATCGGGCCGAAGCACAAGGCCGCAAGTGCGAGGGCCCGAGCCTAGCACTTACGTCGGATAACGACCGTCAGCTAGGTCGTCCTTTAGATAACCATCCCATTATCTTTGACGTATTTCTATAGGGATACGTTAACAACTCACGACGACTACTCTTTCCAGGAGAGGTATTAACATCCACCCTTCCTCATGTTAAATATGTTTCAACAGGGTGGATGTTGTAGATCACATCCTCTTGGATTGTCCTCTCTTGTTTGATACTCTAGTTTGGATTTTCAATTGGTGTGATATTCTTTTTCAAATATTCCTTTCGATTTCTGATTTTGTGAACTTCGCGGCCACACGGGGGAATTATCCTAAAGAGAGGAAAATCTTCCTTGCAATTTGTTATGCTTACTTGCGGTGTGTGTGGAAGGCAAGGAATGGTGTTTGGTTTAACAGATTGCAGGTGAATTCTTCAAAATTAGCGGATAATGTGATCTCCTTTATTTTTAATTTGATGAAACGTAAGGGAAATTTTGATAATTATAAATGAGAACATTGGGTTTGCTCCCCTTTGACATTGTTTAAGTTGTTTTGTTGTTTATCTGACGCCCGGTATGTCGTTTTTTATAAAGTCCGCCCGTTCAAAAAAAAAATTTGCAACACGTACGTAGGCTTTCCCATTTTCCCACTAGTTATAAATACAAACGTAGTCCAATAGCAATACATTAATTACTGATATACATTAATAATATTTTCTATCGACTTAAAACTTACCAAAAAAACATAAATAAATCTTGCATTCTGTTATTGAAAACCCACAGAAGAAAGGAATACCCATCTCGGGAACTATTTCCAAATAATATGCAAATCCAAAACTATGATTTCCAATTTTGAGCAAACCTCAGTGCACATATTCAAAAAAAAAAAAAAAAAAACTAACAACATGATTAGATTCAACAAAACCAGAGCACATACAATTTATTTAGCTTTAGAGAGTTATTGTCGGTGTTCTGATGCCTAAATCTTACAGTTTCAGGCCTTGTGTTTTCTTATTAAAACGGCCTCTTTGTGGGTTTTACATAAACAAAGAACAATTACTAGCTAATTATGACTAGAGATCTCTCAAGTTCATGATGTGTCTTCAATGGCAGTCGATAGATGATCTTGATATGGAGTTTCTACCAAAGACTTTTCAGGGTGATTCACTGTCTCCATCATTCTCGTATAACAACTTATTATCTCTTGATCCAACTTATAGTAGTACGCCATTTTCTCAAGAGGCTTCATATCCAAATCAATAAAAGACGCCTGATAAAATAAAATAAAATAAAATAAAAAATCAGTCTTTTAAAAACAAGAAAGTTTATGGAGAGAGTCCTCAAAAAGGGTAAAATGGTCATTTACTTTGTAGTCAAAACTTTGGTTACTCGAATCAATGGAAACAACATCATAATTAGACACCGTATTTCCCTTTCCTCTTCCCCGAAACCCAATCATCAAACTCAAATCTTTAGCAGTCGACGCCACAAGAAAATCTCTCACAATCTTCAAACTTTCTTCAAACGAAATCGAATGCAAAGCATCATATTTACTTTGATTACTCAAAACATTCCCTTCTCCCAATTCCCTACACACCACACATGGTTGACCCATTACATCATAGTAAGCATGAATCGCACCTTCAATATCAAACGCATCCAGTTTTTGAACATCAACAAGTCGATTCATGATTCCCGATTTAAAAACCGCTTCTCCAACGAGTTGCAAAAAGGTTGAAGTTCGCATGCCATCGTCTGATTGAATGATGGGTTTTAGGGTTTCTTCGAAGGATTGAGCGATTTGAATATCGGTGTCTTCGGCTTCTCCACCTGAGCTTCCGAAGATTAGGGAACCATTGATGAATACTCGGAAATTGTTTTGAGGGGTAAGGAAGAGGTTTTTGATGGATTTTAGAACTCGGGGTTTTGATCCGGAGAATAAATCCAAAGGGTCGTATTCGCTGATTTGAGATATCTGATTGATAGTCAAATGTTAGAAAAAATATAAAAAACGTGTAATGTATGATTGAATTTATATTTTCATAGTTCATATCAATATTGGATGATTGATTTCTAAAGAATAGTAACTTACTTGTTACTTCCATTTATTTGTTTATGATAGGATCTTAATTTTGTTTTTTTAGAAATGTCTTCCAAATAAAAAATAATTTTCAATGCTATAAAATAGGTGTCACTTTAAAGTATAATGTCCCTTAACAAAAAAAAATGATAATACAAACTACAAGGCTTAAAAGTGAGTAGATTTTTTGAGTATAATTTATTTATAAGAAAAAAAAATGGAAGTATGATGATGTAATAGAAAGAAACAAAAGCATGATGATATAGTGAACAAATAAATAAAGTATGTTGCTATTTCTTCTATTTAGCCAAAAGATAAAAGGTTAATTTCATAAAAGACCTTATATTTTGTGTTTTTTTCTGGATAAAACCTCATCTTTATTTTTTTTCATGAAAAAGACCTTATATTTTTTCATTTTCTCCGGATTAAACCTCATCTTTATTTTTTTTTTTAATGAAAAAGACCTTATATTTTTTCCAAAAAAAAAACTCAACTTCGTCATTTTTTCTAAATGTTTCCAAATAAATCCTCAACTTTTTTAGTTTTCCTGAAAAAGCTCTCACATTTTAGAACTATTTTACAGAAAAATGACTAAAAGGGCCAGATCGGAAAAAATGAAAAAATGCAAGGTCTTTTACATGAAAAAGTAAAGTTCGAGGTTTATTCTGGTAAAAACACAAAATATAAGGATACCCAAAGATAAATGAGGGCAGATTCGTAGATAGTTGGGACTTAATGGGAAAAGCTCATTTCCCTTTACTTTCCATATTAAGTAAGAAAAAACAACCATAAATATAAAAAAAAATGGATTAATTTCTAATTGAGGAAAATGTTACAACCTTTCCTTGATGGAATTTAAGGATCTGATGCAGCTTAAAGCGAGATATCCTTTTCTTAGCTAAGTTTACATCTCTAATAAATCTTGAAATTGGAAGAAATCCACATTTTGGCTGCATATTTTAAAGAAAGGAAAATAAAAAAATTATTTATTAGCAAAAAAAAAATCATATATCAACTCCAAAGAGATTATGCAAAATAAATAAATAATTCAAAGCAAGAAGGCTTACCTTTATCTCAACAGATATGCAGAATTCTTCTCCATGAACAGCTTTGATGAGGAGGGGAAGAAAAAAATAGTAAATTAATAGTTTTTTTTAAACAAAATATGCAACAATGTAGTAAATAGATACATTTACATTTAATCAATCTTAAGGGTGAATAAATAATAAATGAGTATTAGTATTATAAAAAAAAATAAAGATAATTAGATCAAATGTTTGTTTGCAGGAAAATAAAAATAAAGACAAAAAGAAGGTAAAAAGATGAGGACTGAGAAGCAATTAAGGAAAAGTTGAAAAAGCAAAGTCAAAAGAAGGATCAAATGGCAATTTTGGAAAAGACAATAAAACATATTCTCTCATTGTTGAATCACTTTTACTTTTATGTTTTTGAGATAAAATAAAACTAGACTTTCTTTCTCCCTTAAAAAACACACTTCAAAATAACTCTTTCTTTCTCTAAAATCCTTCAAGAGAATGTTTTTATGCAACAACATTTCACATATATGTAACAACTTTTCACATTTTTACGAATCTATGCAACACTTATTCACTTTTTATCAAATTAAGGAAAACATTTCATTCTTTTACGAATTTATACAACTAACACAAATTCCAAAACTAGAGAATTTAGAAGAAAGCATTTATACCATGAGGAAAAATTGAATGATCAGACATGAGAAGTGCAGAATCATGTAGAGTATTAACCCTAGCATTGTCAACTCTCCAAGAAGGGCGTTTAAATAAAACACCTTTATGTACACACTCAAGAAATTCCTTTGTCACCTGAACACGAACCTGACAAATTTCGAAAATATCAACTTTATATAAAAAAAAAGATATAACAATAAAATTGAAATTATCTACATAAAAAGCAATCAAGATTTCCTTTATGTCACATCTCTTGTTATACAGTATATGACACGACTGGCATAACATAACATGATGGTCTTTATGCATTGGACTGATACTGATACTGATATACAGTGATTAGAGACTATGACTAATGACAGATGTAAATGAGATAAAAATTTGATTTTTTTTTTTGAATTCCAACCAAAAGGTGGGACATACCCCGGGATCAACGTGTTGAGAACCTAATAATGGAGACATTACATGCTTAGCATACATATGATTTACAATATCCTTTGTTGAAGCAGATAAAAGGTCTCCCACTCTTTCCCATACAAGACATTCATGTGTGGATAAAGCTGAAGGAGCTTTCTCAAATTCGGATCCATTCCTCTTAACCTTTCGCACCCTTAACACTTTGCCAATCTACATGAAGAATAATAATACAATTGAGTAAACTATATATATATCAATTAATGAACTTTTTGGCAAGAAAAATAAGTAACATTTGCTAATTAAGCTTTTACTTTCAAGTTTCATCTACCCTTTAGATTTAATACTAAACTATACAGAGGTGTTTCTTTTGTACTTAATACAGGAAGAAAGACTTTTCTTAATGGATAAAGAAAGAACTTTTTGAGATGATGCAGAAAGAACTATCTTTTGAGAAAGCCAGACTTTCCACATTAAGTCCTAGTTGTTTTACAGATTTGCCCTAATTTATTACTCCTACTTTTCTTCGATTTCGTAAAGTTTCCTTTAGTGAAAAAAAACGACAGAAAACAGTTTGTTATCAGTTGTAAGCTTCTATTCTGATTTTGAACCCAAACAGACCAAAGAGAGGAAATTGAACGCAAACCACCTTCGAAAACAAGTTAATTTGTAAATATTGTGCAATAATCTTTGAATTACACCCCTCAATTTCAGAAATTTCTCGTGAATTTACAACTTCCACATTGCGGAACTATACCGAGGTCTATGGGGGTAATTTAGGGACTTGCAGTTGACACCATTGGAGCAAAAACAGTTCAAAGTAAGAATGAAACTTACAAAATTGGGAGAGGATCCTTTGTACGCAAGAACAATATTAAGGCCTCCTTCTCCTCTGTAAATCCAATTGCCTGCATCTTTCTCCTCTAAAACCAACTCCACCATCTGCAAATTTGTTAAGAAATCCCTCGAATCTTGTTGCTTATGAGTTTTGAGTTTGGAAAAGAGGTGAAGAATCAAAGGCAAGAGGTGGTGTTCTACTCGATTACCTAAAAACTTAGAGCTTTTCAGGCCATGTGGGTAGATGACTGCTTGGTGGGAACATACTCGCGTGAGAAATTGTTTGGACTTTTTTGACACTTATTCTGATATTTGGACGCCAGGTGGGTGATGCATAGCTTTCAAAACATTTACTCAATTCATTTAAAAAGTACACATGGCTTTCGTATACTTTTTGTTTTATATTAGTTGATTAAAAAACTGTTTTTTTTTATTATTTATTTTGGTTTATTAATATTTTTAACATATGTTTATTTCGTGACGTTATGTTCTTAAAAAAGTTATTTGAGAAAATGCGTGATAATGAATAGATGAAATTAGACGGCGTAAGTGCGGTTAGAAGGTTACATTTTGATTGTGTGGATTGTGTTTTTTTTGGAATTTTTGAATATGTCGAATAATAAGATACATATTAATGATAAATTGAAATTTAGAGTAAATTAAAGTTTTGCTACCTATGATGAAGGGCATAGGATGTGTGGTGGTAGGTGAAGGGCGGAGGAGGTGGTAGTTGGGAAGAGAGTGGGGTTTTTGGGTTCGTGGTTGAGATAAAAAAAAAACAAAAATTAAAGGTCACGAAAAATAACTCCACCTTTTAGATCCAATTCCAAATTAGTGGTTTGGATTGATATTTTTCAACATATTTATATTAGATGTTATTTAATTATTTATTATTGTTTGATTATAAAGTTATATTAATAATTATATCTAGACATAAGTGTGAGATTAGATTTCGAATAACAATAAACTTGTATAACTTTTTAGATCGTGTATAAATGTTTTTTTGGAATCTATAATGCGGCCATAAGTCTAGAGTTACACGAATTAAGATCAAGGAATAATCCAAGAAAACGATTTGGAATACATGCTTAATCAAAATCTCAGAACTCTCGACCCAACTCGTAACCCGATTTTGACCAAACTCGAAAATAAATAGGTTTGGGTTGAGATTTTTGACCCGCCAACCTGTCAACCCATCAAACTTGTATAACTTTTTAGATCGTGTATAAATGTTTTTTTGGAATCTATAATGCGGCCATAAGTCTAGAGTTACACGAACTAAGATCAAGGAATAATCCAAGAAAACGATTTGGAATACATGCTTAATCAAAATCTTAGAACTCTCGACCCAACTCGTAACCCGATTCTGACCCAACTCGAAAATAAATAGGTTTGAGTTGAGATTTTTGATCCGCCAACCTGTCAACCCATCAATCCGTTTATTTCATTGTTTGGGTTGGGTTACTTGTTTGGGTTTGCGGGTCAACCCGCCAACCCGTTTATATATATATATATATATATATATATATATATATATATATATATATATATATATATATATATATATATATATATAGGTTTAGGTTCTATGGAAAACCCTAAAAATCATAAAAATGTATAAAAAAAATACTTAGAGATCACAAATTTTTTTATAAAAAATCGCAGGTTTTTGTTAAAATTCGTTGAAAAAAAAAATAAAAAATCAATTTTTTTTTGTAAAAAAAAAATTCAAAATGTTTTTCACCGATTTTGTATAAAAAACTGCGATTTTTTCAAAAAATAAAGTTTTGTGATCTCTAAATATTTTTGTATGCATTTTTATGATTTTTAGGGTTTTTTTGTTTTCCAAATAACTATATATATATATATATATATATATATATATATATATATAACATTTTAAAAAATTGATATATTTAATTATTAATAAAATTGATTTCCATCTGTATTCGTAATATTCGTATCATTGTATTCATTCCATATTTATATGTAGCTAATCTGTATTTGCGGTTCGTCAATCGAAAAAGAAAAATCACATGTCGTTATTTTTAGATACTCACGAGTCACACATCCACTTTCTATGAATGTTTTCATTTTTCAAATTTATTTGAATATTATTGACTTCATGAATTTATGTTGAAAACTTTTTTTTATGTTAATTACTTTAATCTTTATATGAATTTATGTTAAAAAAACCTCATTTTTTAAAATGTGTTACTTATTTATTAAACGGGTTATATAGGGTGGGTTTGAGTCATTAACTTGTGAACCCGCGAACCTATATACTTAAACAGGTTATATGGGTTAGGTTGGGTTGAGGTTTCCAACCCATGAACCCGTGACCCGCCAACCCATATATTATATGAGTTGGGTTGAGGTTATGTTTTCTAACCTGTCAACCCGCCAACCCATGACCCGTCAACCCGAACCCAACCCAATTATCAGGCCTATGTAATACCTTGTTGTGTTAATCTATTCTTAAGAGAAAAGTACCCAGAGAGAAGAAATAGTTTTTTATGTTCACCTTCTACAACGTCCAAGTCTTCTTTTTATATGTAGAATGTTGGATCCATATGTTTAATTAGGGGTGTTGATCGGGTAATTTTTTCGGGTTTCGGATAATTTAGGTTTTTCATGTTAGAAAAAATACCTGTTACCCTACCCAAACTAAATTCGAGTAATTTGGGTTTGGGTAATTCGGGTATCGGGTCGGGTTTGGGTAAATTCGGGTATTACCCGAAATATATAATTTTTTTTTTTAATTTCACCTGAAAATTAATTTAATGAAATAAATACCTCATGCTTTATTAGTCTTGTTTATATAAACAAACGGGACATAAACGAAGTTACTCAAGCTTTGAACATTGAAATTTTTTAGTCAATAATACCTGAGATGTCAAGTAATTTTTTAACAACTTAATCTAATCTAATAAGATGTTAAAAAAACAAATACTTAAAGATCTTAATTTAAAAGTTTAAAATGTTTAAGATAATTGTAACCATAAGTTTTGTCATGTTCTGAAGTTTCGTCAAGATAATGAGTTTGTTAGTTGCAATAAAAACTATAATCTAGAAAACAGTTAAGTTTTAAAGAATATGATGATATATAAGCAATTACTTTTAATATTGTTAGTGTGATATTGTCATAATAAATAGATTCATGTTTTACAATAATGATAGTTTAAGCGTGATCAAATACCTTCTATATAGTATAAGCTCCACAAAAAAAATGAATTTTTAAAATAATTCGGGTAATTTGGGTATACCCGAAACCCAAAAAATGTACCCTTTACCCAACCCGGAAAAAAAATCGGGTTACCCGATTACCCGAAAAAATTTACCCGATTTACCCGACCTGATTTACCCGATACCTGAAAAAATTGGGTAGGTAATTCGGGTATCGGGTATTTTCGACAGGGCTATGTTTAATAATCACTTTGGAATGATTTTTGTCAATAACATATAATCATATAGGATCACACATTTAGCAAGTCGTCACTTATTGATTATTTATTAAAAAATCGATTATTAATAAATATATTCAAGTCTTGTATTTTAATTTGGAGAAATATTATTTTGTGAAAATATATTTGGGAAATTATTATTTTATTAAAATAATATTCTAAAAAGTATTACTAGCTATTTAATCATATGATATAATTAGATATGAAAAGATAAAGATATGTACATGTATTAAAAGTAATAACGTGTAACACACTTCTTCTCCTCTCTTTTCCCTATTTTCGGTCGAACCCATGTGGGTAAGGTGAGAGTTGCTTGTTTGACTTGTTTTTACATGCATTATACCCTAAAGTTGCCATCCTTTCTCATTAATTAAAGCATGGGTCTTAGATTTCAAGTGTGAGTATATAAGTGTAACAACCCAAAATTTGGAAAGATTTGACTTTTAGTCAAGTATTAACCAAAAGGGCAATTTGGTCATTTCTAAGAAAAATATGAGATTTTGAAGTTGTGACTTCATGAAAATGTCTAAGAAAAGTTGAAGTCATTAAGAAGAGGTTAGATGAGTAAGTTCAAGAAAAAGAATACATGAGGAGATGCATTTTTGGTCAAAAGGGTAAAATGGGAATTTTATGCTTTTTGGGCCTACTTTGGACTTAATAGATTAAGACTTGTATTAATTTAGTGAGAAGTGACTTAATAGAGTTGTAGAATATGTTCCCACTTTCGTGTGGGTATAAAGATCACTGAAAATGGGTAAGAAACAAAGAAGTTATGCACGTTTGATGTTGGAAGAAAAATTGTCTCGAGCTGGAATGGAATCAACAATGTACTTTGCTGATTCCCAAAGACCACGATGTGGCAACACGTAGAGAACACATATTTAATCTGTTAAGCCTCTGTTTTCAAACCAAATTATCCCAACTCAAGCTAGGCTCTATAGGGGCAAATTCATCCTAAGTGTAGATGCACCCTAGGATATAAGTTTTACTATTATAACAACGTTGTTTTAAAACTAACCTAACAAGCTAAAAGAATGAAGGATTAAAACTATAACCTTTTGATAAAATCGATTTGTCCTTCAAGCTGACTTATGTTGATCTCTTGTTGCTCTTGGAAAGATTAGTACCCAAAGTAGAGCACCTCTAATGGTTCACACCCAAAAGTCAAGAACCCTAGAAACTAAAGGAGAGAAATATTAGAGAGGTGAGAAATATTTTTCCTAGCCTTTCAGGACAAGAGCATGAGATGAAAATATGAGCACCCCAAGGGTCCTATCTATAATTACAGCAGTAACAGGATAACCCTAATTTGAATCGATTAAATATTAAGATTTAATCTAGATTCAAATCATTTCTTTATCTATTACTTGGATTGATTATGAAAGCCTCCAAGGAGCCTCCTAAAACCGTCCACCACCTTAAGGTTCCATAATATTCCATCTGTTCAATTATTGAACAATTAGCATTCAGTTAATATACCTCCAGATTAATTCCAAATTAATTCTAATTAATTTCAACTAGTTTATAATTAATTTATTAATCATATAATAAATTAATAAACTATTTTCTCAATCTCCTAAAACTATTTCTTGCTATTCTTGCCCTTGAGGGCAACCTAAAAAGGATTTTGCTATCATTCTCAAAGTTACATCGATTAGTTATAACATTGGACACCTATTTCCAACATAAATATGTATGCAACGCTGTTTTACCATGCTCATTATAAACTTTAATTAACTTATGTTTGTCCATGTACGTCCTCAAATGGTTAATGTTACCGTCACTAGCCAATGTAAACAATCCAAAGTCTAAATTTGAAAAGGTTCTTTTGAAGTAGTAATAAAGCAACTTACCCTCCTCAACATAGTCTAGGGAGTTCATCATCTTGTCAATATCGTAAACACAAAACTCATCAATGTCCATTACATCAACATTTTTTTCTTTGCCCTTGATGTATCTCCTTTAAGAAACATCATAAACTCTCCACCATAGAATAATTTGATGGAGAAGATAGTTGGATGACCATCTATAAAAGAGAAAGCTTGAACTTATTTACTTGAAATTTATTGTTTAGTAGCAATTTTTTAACAAGAAAAAGGGTTACCATAATGTTTCTTAACGTCTTTTTCTGGCATGTTTGCTCTAATCCTCCATCCCACCATTATTGCTTCAAAGAGTCTTGCAGAATTTTGAGAAATTAGGGTTTCTACTTGATTTAATTAAGAGAGAGAGAGCGGTGAAAGTTTGTGTTTTTGATCGTATATAGGGAATGATCTGGAGGAAGAAATGATTTGCATATCTATTTAGACTCCATGTATAAAAGGACGAAAATACCCCTTGTGTGCCAAACACGTGGGGGTCTTAACATTTGGGATAGACGACAAACGAACGCATGGATGAGACACATAGTAAAAATAAAAGGTGAGGATGGTCTTAGTACAAAACAAAAGATAAGGACGAAACACACAACTTTGCCCAAAAATAGGGACAATTTCGGTAATTTGTTCATAAACTTATAAGTCAACCGAACTCAAGATGATCCATAAATTGGCAGTCACTAGATAACTTTTGTCAAAGTTTTGATCCTTGTATTTATTGGTAGTTTTAGGTCACACAACTAGTATTTATATTCTCTATTTTTTGTAACATAATCTATCAAAAATCCATTTCACTGAAGGAATAAGATTGCTCGTGTTCATCGTGGATATAGTCGATCATATTGATCATGTGAACCATGTACTGTGTACTTACTTTTCGTTCTACATTTTATTATTTTGTAAATTAGTATCCACAACTTAACACACAACTGTTGGTATCCATTAATTTCACTTCGATCACAAATATAGAAATTATATAAAAGATATTTGGCACCATATGGTGGGAGGTCCATGTTTTTTTTTCTTTTGAGAAAACATAGATCTACCACACGTTCTTTATTTTCACAATTTTCTCTAGGACTTTATAATTGTTTACAAGATATACACCATTCTTTGGAGAGTTCGTTTTAGGGGAAAAAGTGAACAAATTGATTACATATTTATAAAGGAGCGATCAAAATGTCATCTATTTTGGAAATTGAGGTACTTGATGGCATAGACGAAAATGAAGAAAAATAGAAGTATCCAACCAATGTGAGCTGTTGCCACAATTGGAAGGAAGTCATACTCATACCCAAATCTCTCGTTAATGAAGCTTTTCAACGTCATGTTGCCAGCTCCAGGCACCTCGAGCATGTCATCTTTCTCACCAATTTGGCTGGTAATGAGACCATAGACTGTCCAACTTAGTGGGTTAGCCCAGTAATACCACCTACACCATATTGGTATTTGCTGCAATATGCATACATAGTTTGTTAGGTTCAAAGTGTACATGTCATCAAATTCATTAATCACATGTAAAACGGTCTAAAATAATCCAAAATATATTCATGTGTTTACAACCCTTACATTGTTTTATTATGAAATTTGATTAATTATAGTAATAATTTTGTAAATCTTATTTAATGTTTTTGTTATTTATTTATGAAAATAATAGAGAAAAAATATTTTACAACACCTAGTGTAACCCTAAGACTATAATAATTGATAATTCAATAAGAAAAAAGAAAAATGAAATATATATATATATATATATATATATATATATATATATATATATATATATATATATATATATATATATATATATATATATATATATATATATATATACAACTGAATCGTTACCTATCTCACCCAAATACAAGGTCACACTCACACTCAAACACAAGGTCACACTCACGCCACATATCATAATTCTAGTGGCCTTTTTTTCAACAAAAAATTTATAATTTGTAGGTTAGAATACATGTTTTAAATAAAAAGATAAAATACACTAAAGTTTCATAAATAAGGATATATATATATATATATATATATATATATATATATATATATATATATATATATATATTAACCATCTTAAAAAGAAAAAACAAAAACAAAAATAATGAAATCTCATTTTCTATAATAGAATATTTCTTTTTTATAAATAAAAAATGTTTATATTTTTTATATACTTCAAAATAATAAAAGTTTGGTTATAAATGAAAATAATTCTTAATAAAAGATTGAGTTTTTCTTGGGTTTCTATTTTCTAATAAAAAAAAATGAAACAACAATTAGGTTAATTAGTCAACAATGATACTAAAAAACTAATTTTACATCATAATCTAGTTACTTGTTAACTAACCAATAAGATAAATGCAAATATAAAGTTTTATAAAAATGCATTTAGCTAGTGTTCATTTGAAAAGTAACCTATAAGAAAATGCAAATATAAATTACATAAAAAGACATTTAGGTATATATAATTAAATAAGGTAAAAAGTCTTGTTAGCTTATTAATAAGCTATCTTAATTCTTTTTTTCTAAAATTAGTGATAAATTATTTTAATGGTTTCACCAAATAGTTCGTTGAAATAAGTTCAAAAAATAAGTTATGCCCTTGAAACACAACTTAATAGTTTTAAACCTATTCCATAATTTACTACCTATAATTATACTTTTGAAGAAAGAAGGCAATAAAGAATGATATACCGGTCGTGGGATGATGAAACCAGAGAAAAGGTTCCAAAGGCAGATGAAAAAGTAAATCAAAACAGCAGAAATCTGAGGAGCAGGTGTCAATGCCATAGTCGCCATTCCAGATAAGGTGAAGGCAATGAAACTCATCAACAAATAGTAGTAGAACCACAGGAACTTGGCAACGGTCCACCCGAGTCCCATCATCGGGTACAAAAAGAAGATATAAATACTAGTTTGAATTGCAATATATGTAGACTCTATTATCACCTACAAAATGCCAAGCATTACATCAAGTTATTATTTCTCATTTGTAATGTAAAGTACTTCGGCTTTTCTTATTCATTCATTACCTGAGCAAGTGCATATGGTGAGGATGAATACATCCCTGCAGCCCTTTCCCGATAGAAAACTGTTCTCTCGACAGCAACAACTGGTTGCACAGCATTTTGGTTGATTGCTCCAAGGAAGAGAACAACAGCATACAATGCCCCTAAGAAATCTTGCAGCTCTTGTAGTTTTTGTCTATTTACATAGACTCATAGTTAAGTTGTTTAGTACCATATATTAGGTTGAGAGAAGAGAAATGAAATGAACTAAAGTATGTGACACCAAAATTTTATGATTAATAAGTAAATTGAGGGCCTTACATCTTTCCACCCTTTTTGAAGAAAATTGCACCAAATAGACCAGCAATCACAATGGTGGTGATAAACCGAATAAGATTATATTGTGGGTTCCTCCAGTAAGACCAATGTTGTTTCCACAAACAAGCTTTACACTGTATGATAAACGGTTGTGTGTACTTGGTTTGGAAAAAGAGATCTTGGGAGCCACTTGGGGGTACACTAAGATCCCTTATTAGTTCTTGGTTGTCCCTGAAAAAAAACATCACATGCATCCATTAAAACATACTAGAAATACACAAGGAAAACAATCATATGAGAAATATAGACTTAGAACTTACTGATAAAGGGTGGATTTGGCATAAATCTGAGCATAGTCAACATTAAGTTGATGTTCAACTGAAGAAGAAGTCACCTCTAAGACCCATGTAGCAGGATTATAACCATTCCTGATCCTTGGAACTCCTGGAATAGCCTATAGGAAGTGACTTTTAGGAAAACTTCAACTTAAAATTTATAGACTATGGCTAATATTGCTTAATAGAAATTTATATAAAAAACTCACTTGAAAATATTCCACAAGCTTGTGAGATTGATGACCTAAAGGTCCTGCATAGATAATTTGTCCTCCAATCTTCATCAAAAGTAACTATAAAGTGAAGGATCACAGTCAGATCAACATCGACACCATTAACAATGTCAATATTTTATTTGCTACAAACCTCGTCAAAAGATTCAAATATATCTATGCTTGGTTGGTGGATTGTGCAGACGACAGTCCTCCCAGTGTCAACTGTGTTTCTTACGGTACGCATAACAATGGCTGCAGCTCTAGCATCAAGACCAGATGTTGGTTCATCCAAGAAGATGATGGATGGGTTTGCCACTAACTCCACAGCTATTGTTAACCTCTTTCTTTGTTCTATTGTAAGACCATCTACTCCAGGAAGGCCAACTAAAGAGTCCCTTAAGGGATTAAGCTCAACTAGTTCCATCAATTCATCAACGAATATCTATAGTTCACAATTATATCGTCAATTAAGTGTTGAACAAAAGCATACAAGATTTTGATTTATGATCAACAATAAGATTTAGATGACAAAAAAGACAGTAGATAATAAGTAAATACCTTTCGTGTTCTTGTATTAACATCTGAAGAGAGACGTAGCCATGCAGAGTATAGAAGAGATTCATAAACAGTGACATTTGGTGAATGGATATCATTTTGTTCACAATAACCACTAACACGAGCAAATGTTGATTGGTTCTTTGGGTATCCTGAAATGAAGATGTTTCCTTCAGTGTATCCACCAGTCTTACGTCCTGCTAACACATCCATCAAGGTTGTCTTTCCAGCACCACTAACACCTATAAGTGCAGTCAATATCCCCGGTCTAAATGCACCACTAACATCCTTGAGCAATTGTAGTCGATTATCTTTAACCTCTCTAGCCTTCATTTCCTAGTCAAATGAATGTGATAATATGTGATCAATGTTGAATACAATTTATTCATTTTTGTATAAGGAAGTACATAGAATTAATGAAAATAGTGAATGAAAAGTTGTAAGAAAGTGACTAACAAAAGGTGTATCGATGTAGTAGTTGACATGGTTGAAAGCAAGTGAAAGAGGCTTAAATGGTAAAACCATTCCTCTCCTTTCCATACGGTGAGCAACAATATTCGAATCATTTCTTCTTGAAGTTTTTCTCACGTCTACCATATTAATACCTTCAAGATAATTTACATGTCAAAATAATTTGTCATATTTTCTATTGAAATTGTTCCGAACCTCCTTTCTTGCATAAACAATGTTTTGCTTTTAGTGCAAGCTTTTTTGGATGTGTTGTGTTTGATTGTGATGCATAAGAGCAATACTTTCCTTGTATGCAACATTTTATGTATTGATGTTGTGTGTTTATTAGTTTGACTATGATGCATACAAGGATTCTTATAGGGCTATTATATGGCTATAATAGCCATATGATTAGGATTCTTATATGGCTATTATAGCCATATAAGGATTCTTCTTGAAGTACTTTCCTTGTATGCAACATTTTAGATTATATATACAATCTAAAATGTTGCATACAAGTATTCTTATATGGCTATAATAGCTATATAAGAATCCTAATCATCTTGTAGAGCTTTCTGTATGATTAGGATTCTTATATGGCTAATATACAATCTAAAATGTTACATACAAGGATTCTTATATGGCTATAATAGCCATATAAGAATCCTAATCATCTTGTAGAGGTTTTTTTTTTTTTTTTTTTTTTTTTTTTTTTTTTTGTATGATTAGGATTCTTATATGGCTATTATATAAATCCCTTTAGATTGTTTATTATCATTCATTACTCCATCTTTTTTCTCTCCTTTCTCCTCTGAGATTTATCATCAATGTAACCTTCCAATATGTATTGGTCGTTCATAGTGTTTCTTTTTCCCTTCGGTGTTTCCACTTTCTATCGCGATGTTTGCATGATTGTTCAATTGTGTTTCTTTTACATTGCTTATTTTATGACATTTTTTCTTTTCTAGGTAACTTAGTTCCCTCGACTTCAACCTCTTTTTTTATTAAGGTTAATCATTATGATAGCAAAAGAAAATGCTTACCTTCATAAACCTCCTTTGTGTTAAGGCGATTGTCTGCATTCTTTATTTCCTTTTCCTTTTTAATAACAGGTTTAGCATCAACAAGAGCTGAAAGAAAAGGAACCATAGAATCAAAATATTAAGTATGAAACTAGAGAAAAAGATGTAATGCTTGGTAACATACGATTCAAGAAAGTTAGAGCTAGAATAAATAATATGTTGAAGACAATCGAAAACCCAAGAAGGGCTCCAAGACATATCCAGAACCAATAGTCCTCTGTAAAAAAGCTTCGTGATTTCAGAAGGGCTTCTCCAATGGTTGATGCATTAATTCGCGGATCTATGTTGGGCTGTATAAATCAGACATAAATTAAGGTGCAATGTAAAACATATTAACAACTTCTATATAGTTCTACCTTAAGTTGTAGGGAAATATACAAAAAAGGCACTATATATTGAGCATTTATTTGGTTTAAATATTAGGTTTATTTCGGCCAATACAAGCCACCCTATAGAGATAAAAATGACCACTTTGGCATGGTAGAGTGTAACATCCTAATTTTTAGATGAATTAAAATTTTAATTAAATAATACTCATTCCGTCCCAAAATTATTGTCCACAGAAAAAAACACACAAATTAAGGAAACATTAATTACCACTAACTTTATTAATGAAATGACAGTTTTACCCTTTTGTTGCATTTAATTCCATGGTAGTTACATTTAATTTCATGGTAGTTTAACTAATAATGAGGGGTATTTTGTCCCAAAATTATTGTCTACAATCAAAAAATACACAAATTAAGGAAACATTAATTACCACTAATTTAATTAAATGAAATGACAGTTTTACCCTTTTGTTGCATTTAATTCCATAGTAGTTGTATTTAATTTCATGGTAGTGTAACTAATAATAAGGGGTATTTTGGTAAAATGAATATTTATTTTTAGAAGTAAGCTATTATTTTAGGACCAACCAAAAAGGAAACATGGACTATTAATATGGGACAGAGGAAGTAATTAAATTAAATAAATTATTTAATATTTAATATATAAAATAAGATAATGAGACTTATAATTTTAAGCTCAATTAATTATCAAAGTTATGTTATATAAGTAAGTTGGAGGGACTAACTTTGACAAGTTTGTAAAACATGATTTCCCTTGTGTAGACTTGCTTTAAGAACAAAAATGTTTTATAAATTATGTAAAGGTTAGTTTGGTAAGTTAAGGAGTTAGTGAATAAAGGTCAAGGTGTGATCAAATAGAAAAATGGAAGACTGGGGGTGGGGGTGTTGGTTAAAAGTATTAGTTACGTAAAATATAAAAATAAGCTCATTCTCCCCTTTCATACGAGGAGATAAAAAGCAATTTATTGCTTCTCAAACTCATTATGGATTTTTCCGAAAAGCCAGGAATGCCTGACTTTTTGAAAAAATCATTTTTTCACTGAAAAGTTAGTGTTTACCAAACACCTTTTTAACTTATTGGTTTTTGAAAAGCTAATAGCTCAATACTTTGAGATCTTGGGAGGATGAAGATGGCGATTTCTACATATTAAGGTTTTTGTTGGATAGTGATTAATGCGGTGTTGAAGAAGCTAAGCTAGGAAATACCTTTAAAAGTCATTAAAGGTAAAGAATCTAGCTTATATTCTTCAATTTTTGAATTAGGCTTTCAAAATTTTCTAAATCCGAAAATCAATTGTATCTAGGATATTTTAGTTGAGTTTTTAGTTATTTTCTATCTCTAGAACATTAATATATGTTCATTCAACTCATATATTGTTTGATTTGTTGTTTAAGAATCAATTTTGAAAGTTCCAAACCCTAGCTATAGTGGAACTCGATTTTGAACATCATCTTATGAGTTTAATGTGACTTTCAAACTTGTTCCAAGTTTTATAAATTCCATTTGATCAAGTACATCCATCATTGTTAGGAATTTTCCCTAATTGATCTAACTGAGTATTTCAAATTGACTTGTGGATTTAATGGAGTTTTCAAGCGTCATTCATGAATTTATCTTGATTTTGAACCATCAGAATTCCTTGTAATGTCATGATCTGAAGTTATTAGAGCAATTTGAATCACATTTGGTGATGATCTAGAGTTATTAAAAGTTTTGTTTTCATTTGAAGATCATATGGTTTCTATTGAACATAATCAAGTTTTTGATGTTACTGAGCATTAGATAGTCGCATTCTTGGACTTAAATTTTGGTGTACTTATGTTTATGAAATATAAAAGATAAGTATTAAGATTCCAGTACACATATAAAATCATTGGAAGTAGTTTACGTGGTGTGGGAAGAGGTTTTTACATATCATGAAAACATTAAGACAAATCCTCTCGTAATTGTGCAGGGTATAAATGTCTGCAATATGGAATAATTATTTGTTAAATATGCATATTTATGTATGCAATATGGGGCAATTGTTTGCAATTTTGGTTATATATGTAATATAGATATTCAACTTTGTCTAAATGGGCAATGCTCTTATAGTTTCTTTGGTGCTTCTTATATGCTATGTAATGGTGAAAATAAGCTAACCTGAATTGGAAGTTATGTTTGGGATTGAATTTATGTGTTTAGTTTATTAGTTATTGTTAGATGCTACAATTGTCGATCATAGGTATTCAAAGGTACACTCTTGTATCTATGTACCAGTTGGTGTTGATATGGTCATTTAGATTTAAAGTATAGAATATGTGAAGGAGATAAGTGACGTGACGGTGGTTGTTACAAAGAATGGAGCCTCGATTCTTGTTATATGGTTGTAGTTTATGGTGTGTGACATAGTTGATGAGTGTGAGTAGGAATCACCACCCATTGGCGAGACAAGAGAATTAAAGAGAAGACTTAATGGTTGGAAGTCCAATGTGATGGCTAAAATTCCTATAGTGATGGGTTGAAATATGCGGTGATGATGAGAATTTTGGCTGAGGAAGACATTGAAGTTGGAGGTCCGACAGTGTTGGCCAGAACTACATTGTTGTTTGGGTATATTTCAGAAAAGAAAATAGAACAATCTGATAACTAATACTGAGAAATAATTATCAAACTACCAAAACATCAAGAAAACGATTGAATAATTGATATTCATGACTATATATCCAATAATTATAATCAATGCAACAAGATGTCTGTTCAATATATGAACACAAAGTGAATATTATTTGATGATGACGCTTGACGTATCATAGGCTTCCATGTGGGAATTAGGGGTGTAAGCGAGGCAAGCCAACTTGTGAGAAACTCGAAAAAGACTTAGAAAATACTTGAAATCGACTCAAACTTAATCCAGCCGAGCTCGAGATCAAGCTACTCGAGTATCTTATCGAGTCGCGGTTGAGTACTAAAATACTCGACTCATAAAGCTCGCGAGTTTAATTGAGCTTAGTGTAATTTACATATATCTCATTTCTTTAAATAATGTTTATTTTTGGTATTTTGGAAGTATGTAAAAGTTATGACATATATGGTTGGCGATGTATTGATATTAGGAAGTTAATTTTGATATTTTTTTTGGTAGTTAGGACATTTTCATGTGGAATGTTTTAATACTTCTTACTCAATTTACTGATTTTTTTAAAAAAAATATTAGTTGAGCAGAGTTGAGCTCGAGACTTTCGAGTATTTCATGAGCCCGAGCTTAAAATCAAGACCCGAGTCAAGTTTGAGCTGAGTTCCGAGCACGAGTATTTCAGTCGAGCCGAGCTTCGATCTTGGTTGTACCCGAATCGACTCGTTTCGTTTACACCCCTAGTGGGGATTCATTGACTTGATAAATATCCTACGAGTTGGCATTGTTATCCAAATGCTTTTTCAATTTCAAAACTAGAGTTTATCAGATTTCTAGAGGATTCTAGAGACTTCCATGTGCCTACTCACGAAATCAACGTATGTTACCCAGGTAGGGGTGTCAAAAAAACCCGAACCCGATTAACCCGACTCGAACCGAATCCGAATAAGGTACTTAGGGTCGGGTTTAACAGGGTCAAAATTCTAAATCGGGTCATTCGGGTTAACCTGACATACCCGAATTGCATTTAGGGTCGGGTTTAGGGTTGATTTTTTTTAAAGAATCGGGTTGCGGGTTAACCCGATTAACCCGAACAAGGGGCATACTTGATAAATGCCATGTTCACACAGAATAAGGGGCATACTTTATTAACCCGAACAAGTATTTCATATTTAAGTTTTTACCATGTCAATTTATAAAGTAAGTAACTAACCAATTACAAATTACTAAAATACAAAAAATGACATATTTGATAAATGCTATGTTCATAGAGAGTTCAAAAGCTTAAAAAAAATCTTTATATATATAAGTTACACAGAGTTCAAAAGGTAACAAAAGTTATGTATATGTAAGTTAAAGTAAGTTTATGAACCCAAGTTTTTTAGTTTTTAAATTCATTCCATGTACAAAAAGTTTATTTTTTAAAACGTTACATTTTAGGTCCTTATATTTGTAAGTTATTTGCTAAAATAAACAAATATTATTTTATTTCTATTTAAACCCGATTAACCCAACTAACCCAATCCGGTTAACCCGAAACCTGACTAACCCTAACCCGACTAACTTGAACCTTAGTAGGGTTGGGTTTAGGGTCAATTTTTTTTTAAAAAAAATCTGATTAACCCGACCTGTTTAATCCGAAACCTGATCGGGTTGACCCGATTAACAGCCCTATACCCAGGTTAATCTAACCTAAACTGCAAAGTGAAAAGTATGCCTAAATCGCACCATTTTCCGAACATATAGCTAGTTGTGTCTGTCGCCTTGGGCCAACCTTTAACCTTCACTAAAGCCTTTAAAACTCAAGGCTATTGAATTATGAACTCACAAAACTTTCTTCTGGCGAAAGGTAATTTACCAACTTGTAAATTAGCCTCTTAAATTTCCAACATGGCTAGGGTTCGGCCATAATTGATGAGAGATAGCATACTACCATGTTTTAAAAGGAGAGTGAATGAGAGAAATATGGTGTTGTTGCGATATTAAAGTTATGATTTCCCATAATCTGGGAGTTTCTCATTAAGCAAAAAATATATAGAACATATGACAAGACTTAAGAAAAGATCTAGATACTTATACACCTTAAGGTTTCTAACTAAACATTTATACAAAATGTTGTCGATTTCAGTGTCATAAGGTCATTTTAATATAATGGAATTTATAGCCTACCATTAGAGTTCAGTTCTTGATTTTATCTACAATTTAGGTGGTGTAGAGTGCATGCTTATATAAAACGAGTTTGATATTGGTTCGGCCAAATGACGGGGGTCAAGGGGGTTGTGCCACAACGCCCCTTATAGGGTCCTAGGGTCAGCTCCATCCCTAATTAAGGGGGGAAAATCAACATTTAATATTTATTTGCACTTATCTTTGGTAACGAGAATAATTAAAATTCAATATAAATCCCTAGTTGTATTTCTTTTCAGTGCCTTGATCAAAAGTTGTTCCTTTTAAAGATTATCCCAGTAATCTGGATTTTGTGATGTCTAGCCATAGGGTTTAAATATCATATTCAAAAAGTGATTGCATGAGCCTTCATTAAATCCAGTAAACCTCTCGATTTAAAAAATGATACTTCCTCCCAAACCTTAACACAAAGAGGGTAGAATATACTGTCTAATAACTGAACAAAGTATCAAGAGAACTTACCATACTCCATCTTTTATCAAGAAACTCATTTAAAACCAAAGCATTCTGAGCATACATCATAGGAGAAACGTAGAATCCCCATGAAATCCATGCCTCGCTATCATCTGAAATTAATTTATTAGATTTGTCAGTTTGCTTAATTATGGTGTCAATATTACTTCTAGGGGTCATAAACTATGTTATATATATATATATATATATATATATATATATATATATATATATATATATATATATATATATATATATATATATATATATATATATATATATGTATGTATGTTGTATGGATGTTTGTATGTATGTTATATATATGTATGTAGGTTATATGTTTGTATGTATGTATGTATGTATGTATGTATATACGTATGTACATACGTACGTACGCACATATGTATGTTATAAAATCATAATCTTGAGCAAAGAAGATACCCTTAGCCACTATGAATCCTCCAAGGGTGACTATCAACAACATGATGAAGGCCCCCAAGGTATTTGCAAGTACCTCTGTTCTTGCTATAGCAGCAAGTAATCGAAACAGAGATAGAGCCATTTGATGTATGGCAAAGAAAGTCAAGAGCTGTTGACAAAATCTAAATCACAAAAACTGTTAGATCTATGATAATATTAAATCATGAAAATCCAGAAATTCTTAAAGTTTATTGATAAAAAAATAATAGTTTACCTGATGGCATCTGGAGCATACCCTATTGTGTAATACGTAAGAACCACCCAAATTCCTGATTCCATTAAAGACAAAGGGATTCTAAGTACCCAAATGGGAAGAGCAAAAGCCCAAGCAGGATACAACAATGCATCTCTTTGTTTATAGAAAACTGGAAGCCTCATCACTGTCAATGCAAGCTCAGCCATCCCATTAAACATCACAATAAGAAGACCAAAAAACAGTGAGCCAAAAAACTTCCCTCCATCCTCCATATTTCCCACATGCATTTCAGTTCTAAAAAACATTGCCATGCCTACCAATGACATAAATGTCAACTGGAATGTCTTAAATATATAAAGCACTGAGTTACGCTTTGATAACAACCATTCCCTGTCGAAGCATGCCTTAAGTAATTCAAGATTAGATATGCCATACTTTTCTTTGAACAATGCATCTAAATGTGTTTTAGATTTGTCATAAGGAATATGAATATCGGTTTCAAGTTTTTGTCCAATATGGAAAGACTTGAATGCTTGTGAAAACTCAGGGATTGTAATGAATCTGTATGGTTGATCTACTTTAAACCAGTATTGCTCTTGGTCTTTCTTTGATGTAACCTCTTGAAGAAAGTCAGCTACCCCTTTCCTTTCAGGACATTTAAATCCCATCCACTCAAAAAACTCAAGGACATTTTCACGAGGACCTTGATAGACAATCTGGCCTTCTGACATTAGTATGACATCATCAAAAAGTTTATATGTCTCGGGGTCAGGTTGCAAAAGAGATATCACCATAGTTAAATCCATTACATGTACCATTTGTCTTAAGAACTTGGTGATGCTATAAGTAGTGGAGCTGTCTAGTCCTGTTGATATTTCGTCCATGAAAAAGACATTTGCTGGCCCAACTAACATCTCTCCTGTATCAATTTATAATTAATCAAATGTAGCAACCAAATAGTATAAGTACTTTTATCATTTGATTTGTAGATTTTTACATCTTATGTAAATTAGGTGGAATATGAGAAATTGTAAGTGTAAAGGGTTCTTAATTTACCCTACAGTTCTCTGAAAAGAAGTCAAAGAGTAACATAAAAAGGTTTTAAATGAATACACTTACTACTCATAGCTAGGTTTTCATAAAAAATGGAGAACATACCAGTGGTTACACGTTTCTTTTCTCCCCCAGAGATACCTCTTCTCATTTGATCACCAACCATAGTATCAGCACAGGTTTCCAATCCAAGTATCTATAAAAACGAAAACACTAGTTTCTAATTACCTTAAGTATTCAACAAAAACCTTACAGAGAGCTAACTCTAAAAACTTTTATTCTAAAGAATAATAATATGTTTAAATAACTGATGCATAACAAATGGAGTAGCATAGGTCTCATTTTCCTTTTTACCGTATATATGAGCTGCTAAGTACATCATTTGCCCATTTTACTTTATGATCGAGTGTATCTAATTTTCTATTTTCTCCTATGTATCTGTTACTTTCTACTATATTTTCTTGCATTTTAATATTTTCTTTATCATTAGGTGGAGGTATATGATTGTCTCAATCTAACTTCCCCTTTCTTTTTTGTTATCCGATTAAAGTTATTGTTGTTGTTGCTGTTAAAGGATTCTGAAACATATAAATCTTCTACCTAGAATGTGTACTTATTGCCCTTTTGTTAGTTTACAAAAAAAATCTTGCTTCAATAACAAACCTTGAGAACATATTCAGTGACATAATTGGTTTCTCTTGTTGGGTTTGTTGTGGCATTCATGAATGTCTCGATATCTGGATCAGGTTTGGTTCCTGCATTTCTTTCCATCTTCAAGATTTCTGTAAGTAGTTTGTATCTTAGCCCAACACCCAAGCACCTTCCTGAAAAATCCAACGTTTCTCTCACTGTCATCTCCCCAGTATGAAGATTATGTGGACTTATATAAGCACAAGTTCTTTGAGGAGTAAATTCTGATAGTTGATGACCACAATAGCTGACATTTCCAGACACCTGCATTGCTTTCACAATCCATCATTTAACAATGAACCAACAAAAGGTGATTAAGAAGAAGCTGCAAACGATTTGCAAAGAAATATATTACTTTGAGATCATGATCCATTTTCCCTGCAAGTGCTAGCAGCAATGAGGTTTTACCTGCACCTGGTGGACCTAGAAGTAGTGTCATCCTGTATTTAATCTTAACTCCTTAATAGGAAAATGAAAATGATATCTATAAAAGTAGAAGAAAAGCAATATGAGATGATCATTGATCCATAAAAGATAAAATATTAAGAAATTCAAATACCTTGATGGTTTGATGATCCCACTAATGGATTGAAGGATCTTCACTTTTTTCTTCTTGGAAGGAGCGAGCCCAATAAATTGCAGTGTGTTCTACAAATTTGTTTGAGATATAACTATTAATGTGTCATTGGAAATTTGGTGACCTGAATAGATAACCCGACCTAAAAGGAATTCAAACAAAATCGAATGGACTTGTTTAATTATTATGTATTTCCATGTATATGGGCGCGACCCTATAGTTTCTAGGGTTTTACAGTTATAACTATTCATAGCCAGGGATTCCATTGTAAATACTATGAAACAGTCTGATAATTGAAGAGTTCTTTGGTTCTGTCCATGGACATAGATCACATCGAATGAGCCATGTTATATCCTTGTGTATTATTGTTTTCTTGCATAATACGTGATATTAAAGTTGTGGTTGTTCGAGCGGCAAGATATGTTGATTGAAGGATGTAGTTTTACATGTTTGATTTGGAGAAATTCAATGGATTAAATGATTTGACGTTGTAGAAGGTGAAAATGAAATCCATTTGGGTTCAACATGTTTGTGCGGCTGCATCATAAGGAAAGGAAAATTTTCCGAAGGAGATGCTGACATATGCAAAGGTGAATATTCTGGGGAAAGCACATAGTTCGAATGTGTTATATCCAACTGATGAAGTGTTATGGGAGGTTATTGATCAAACTGTTGGGCGTTGGGAGAAACTAATCGACAAGTATCGAAATAATTCTCTCATGAATCGGCTATATTAGAAATAACATTTGTACATCCTTCGGATGTTTGAAAGTACTTAGGTAAAGATTCATCTTGATATCTTTAATATATTATAATGAATTTACAAATTGTCGAAGTTAAGTTTGATGAAGAGGATCAAGATCTTATTTTGTTGTGTTCTCTATCAAATTTATTTGAGTATGTCGATGATACCATGTTGTATGGTAGAGCTACAATCACTTTCATTGATGTGATGGATTCTTTGATGTCTAAGGAACTAACGCATAGGGTTAATGAAGAAGATTCCAATTCAAGTATGTTTGTTTGTAGAGTAAAACATAAGAAAGAGAGGGTGGAAATCAGGGGAAGTCAAGTTCCATATCTAACACTACTAGTAAGGTTAAATGTTGTAGGTGCAAGGAATGAGGACATATTAAAAAAGTTTATCCACGGTGAAGGAAGGGAAACAGTAAGGCTGAATCAAGCAACAATGTTAGTGTTGATGTGGTTCAAGATAGTTTTGATGAAGGTGTAGATATGGTTCAAGTAAAATCGCATGGAGGACACTCGTATTTTATGAAATTTATTGATCACTTCTCTAGGAAAGTTTGGTTGTGTCCTCCCTGGTTATTCATAGCAGGTTCATCAAACTAGCAAGGAATAGCCTAAAAAATACGAATTTCAAGATCAACAAAGGGAGCAATAGTCTAGAGATGTTGGTGCCGAGAGAGAAGAAAATAAGGAAGAAACTATATGTAGTAAAGGGAAGGCGGAAAAAAAACTTTTAAAACTCAATTTGATATGTTGGATGTGCTAATACCAATGACACGGATTATGTAGCATTTGCATTGGCAAGTAGAGAAAATATTGATAAAAATGAGCCTTGATGATAATAAGAGGTTGTAGTAAGTAAAGAAGCAACAAATTTGTTAATGAAAAAGAATGAAGAGATGCAATCAATGGAGAGGAATGAATAATAGAATCATGTTCTATTACTAAAAGGAGCAAAACCAATGGGATGCAAGTGGGTAATTAAAAGAAAAGAATAAATCTCTGAGTTAAACCTATAAGATTCAAGGAACGGTTGGTCGCAATGGGATTCTCACAGAAAGAAGTAATCGACTATCATTAGGTTTTCTCAGCTGTCGTGAAACACAAAACAGTTCAGTTTCTTTTTAGCCATGGTAAGTGCATTTGCTTCACAATTCAGTTTCTATTAGCCATGATGAGTGCATTTGATCTAGTTCGATGTAAAACCCACATTTTTTCATGGCAATCCAAATGAGAAGATTTACATGTCTCATCCAGAAGGTGTTCTTGATTAAAAAAAAACACTCTTATATGTTTGCTAAAGAAATCTCTTTTTGGTTTAAAGCAATATCCAAGATAATGTTACAAGAGATTTGATTTTTTATTTCTTTACATGGTACATTCAAACCCAGTTTGATAATTGTGCTTACTCAAAGGAATATTCTGATTGCACATACATATATTTGTTATTATATGTGGATGATGTGCTAATTACAATAATGGATATGACTAAAATAAATGATTTTAAGAAAGTGTTGGAAAGTAAGTTTGAGATGAAGGATTTATGAGATGCAAAAAGGATATTAAGGATGGATATTCGGAGGGACATAAAGGCATGAATTTTATTCATATATCAACAAAGAAACATTGAGAATGTCTAACAATCATTCCATTTTTATCGGCCCAAATTTGTTGGGACTCCTTTAGTAGCACACTTCACACTTGATCAATGTACAATACCAGGTGCAGATAAGGAAAAAGGTTATATGAGCATGGTTCCATATTCAAGTGTTATTGAAAGTCTCATGGATTCTATGGTATGTGCTAGACCTCATTTGGCTCTTGCGGTTATTGTGGTAAGCAGGTTTATGGGTGATCTGAAGAAAGCTCACCAAATATGTTTTAGAAGAAAAAGGTTCTCTATTCAAAAGATAGATACTAAGGAGAATCTGACCGATATGTTGACAAAGTCATTTCCCTCAAAGAAGTTTAAGAATTGCTCTTGGGGATCCTTGATGGTTGAAGACAATTCAAGTCAAGGTGGAGATTATTAACGTGTGATTTAGGATTTGGTAAAATGTATGGATAAGTCGGCCCAAAAAGATGTAAAGAAAACCCGAAGGGAACTTATTCGTTTTTTTGTATTTCTGTGTATATGGGCTAGACCCTGTAATTGATATGGTTTGAAAATTATAATATTTATAGCTAGGGATTCCAATGTAATAACTTTAATACATTTTTGATAATAAAAGAATTCTCCAATTTATGCCAGTAGACGAAGGTAACATCGACCAAACCACATTAAATCCTTTTGTCGTTCTATAGTTTTCTTGAGTATCAATAACAAAAATTAATATTAATATATAAAAACTAGGATAAATGAAGGAAAATTGTACCTCGATTGAATTGAAGGTGACATTATAAAGAGAAGGAAGAGCTCTATCACCGACATATCCATATCCTTCAACCAACAAATTCTCATATCGTACTTCAATCTTTGGTATGAACTCATTCCCTACCCTACACATATTAATTTTAAGAAAGTATCTTTTTATTATCTTGGAAACTATCCAAAGCTACAAAATTACATATACGTGCTTTTAAAGATTCAAGAAGGATTATGAGCATCGAAATATATGGAAGATATGTAAGGATTAAAGTTTTCGAGAAACACAAACACGATAATGAAGATGCCAAGAATAATAAAGACGACAATAAGTTAACATGGTTTATTTGACACCATCGATATAGATCGACCCATAGTCGTACTTGATCCCTAAATTATTATGCCATTCTGAGATTCAAAATGTAGAACTCTATCTAATCACCAAGTACCACGACAATATGGAGATATTCAGACTTGTTTTGAAAAAAAATTATAATGTCTTATATTTTGTTAGACAGAAAAACTAAATATATCAATATTCAAAATTATGTATACCTTAAATAAATAAACAAACATATATATACACACACACATATATATATATATATATATATATATATATATATATATATATATATATATATATTAAAAGAATATTCTTTTTTCATTACTTCTCATTTAGATTCAAACATCAAAAACTATATTTACACATATTAATCAATATAAAAACAACCATTATATATAAGTTTTTAAATACTTTTTAATCATTCACGTTGAATTTGAAGAAATTTACTTATAAATATAGTAAATTTATTTGTATTTGATCAAAATGGTGAAATTGTAACAAAAACAAAATCAAACAAATTTATTTAAATTCATATATATATATATATATATATATATATATATATATATATATATATATATATATATATATATATATATATATATATGTGTGAATAATTCTTCAACTTTACAGGTATATTATGATATGTAACAAAAACAAAAACAATTTTAGCTTATTAAAATTATATGTTAACGAGTAATTAACGAATGATTAATAATTTTTGAAAAAATAAGCATCTTGGCCATTTACAATTTCAATTATCTTTTATAAAAATCCATCATAGTTTATATTCATAATTTGTATATGAAGTAAAAAAGAATCCTTTTTATATATCAATATAAATGTTTATTTATAGCATATAAAAAAATATGAATTACGATACAAAATAAAACTAAAGAAAAAAAAAAGGGGTATTAATAATCTAATACATTTGTGTTTCAAACATGATTTAAACCCGTGACTTTAAGAAAAGAAGACAAGATTTAATACTATTAGACTAAAATTGTTTATATATATATATATATATATATATATATATATATATATATATATATATATATATATATATATATATATATATATATATATATATATATATATATATATATATATATATATATATATATATATATATATATATATATACACACACAAATGTATATCCTTAAATGAAAAACCAATCAAGAGCCAAAAGTTGAGTTGTAAATTTATAAGTTGGAGTCGCATTCAACAGATAAAATCAAAATTAGTTTGTTTTGTTTTGTTTTGTTTTGTTTTTTTTTTTAATTTTATTGAAAAAAACCAAATATACCAAAAATTCAAGGTTTTTATTTTTTGTCATCTTTCCATAAAGAGTCAAATAGTTATTTAAAAGAACATTTTTCCATGCGTTTTTTATTCCTTTGTACATCAACTATCGTTCACATTTACTTGTTAATCTCAACTATATTAAATATTTATGGAAGATAATTCACATTTAAATAGTTGTTGGGTATAAAAATCATTTAAATTTATCGAATTTTTAGTCCCAAATCACATTTGGATGACAATTAATATTAATGATAAATATCTAAATGAAAGATTGTTAATCAAAAGTTATCAAATTTACAGGGGGTTTGAATAAAAATTCATATTTACATGTGAATCTAACTAAGTTAAATATGAATCTATGAAGTTAAATGGAAAATAAACTATTTTTTATATACTAAATGTGAATCTAACTAAGAAATATAAAACATTTCTTTTAGATGTCGATCGTTTGGATTTCTAACAACTAGTATGTTACTGTGGTTCTTTAGTTCCTAGTTAGTTATGGTTACTTAATACTATATATATATATATATATATATATATATATATATATATATATATATATATATATATATATATATATATATATATATATATATATATATATATATATATATATATATATATATAAAATGGTTGGAACACATTTTAACCTCCAAGTACTCTTACGCTCAAGGAGTTGTTACTTGGGGTGGAAGATTTTTAAAACTAAAGATGGGATGGTTGAGGATTCGTTAATGGAAGAATAAAACTTGATTTTGATTGATGGTATATACTATGTCTGCGAATTACATTGTTAACTAATTATGTGACGTTGTTAAAAAAACTAATTATGTGATAAAAGGATTTTGTTACGTATCTAAATATAGTAAGAATTCTAATTCAATAAAGATTGGAACAATTAATGCCAAGTTGTAAGACCCGTTACTATGTAGATTGATTAAACCAAAAAATTATAAACATCTAAACCACAATCATTTTTTAAATAAAAATTCGAAATAAATACAACGGAAATGATAAATAAATAAGTATTTCAATGAAATATTAAAAGAAAATTGTTGTCATATAACATACATAATGTAGACATTATACTCGTATAATTCAATGACATCTACTCGCGATTTATGTTTAAATAAAACTAAACATGGTTTAAGATTTAATATTACAATTTAACATTGTAATTGTTTATTTAGAAATTACTTATCTATTGATTTTTTATTTAATTTCGATCATGATAGTTAATGGATATATAAATCATTGTTTGCAAGTTAACGTAATGTAATTGTTATGTTATTTAATTAAAACTCAATTCTTTGGAAAATTTGAATTATAATAAAAATAATTTTTGATAATTTTTATTTAATTTGAATTGCCGTTTTATATTTACAACATTTAAACATTTTTACTTATTTTGAAAAATAGTATTTTAAATATATTTTTTATAAGTTAATTTAATAATATAATTTATGTTTTGGATTTAACGTAATATCTAAAATAACAAATATGTGTATTGTTATAATAATTTTAAAAATCTACCAATAATAAAATAATATTTTGTATTTATTAATATATTTAAAATTAGATTAATTATATTAATTTAAAATTGAATATTAGATTTTAAATTTGAATGAAAGGGAATCAATTCTTGTATTTTAAAATCGAAATACATTTATTAAATCAAGAAAGAAAAGCCCATTTGACTTATAAATACCATGTGAAATTAACAAAATAGAAATAAAAACCACAAAATGCCATGTGAAAAATATTTATTTGAAAATAACCAAAAAAATAAAATGTGACAAAGTTAATGAGAGTGTTAAATGTCGCAAAGACTTTCATTTATTACAATAGATATGTTTGCCAATAGTAGCTTATATCCGGTAGCCGAAATCTCGATGTTGGAAGTAGAAAACTATAACTTTTATTTGTATAGAAATATTTGAGAAAAATATATCTATGCTTTTCAAATATTGTTCTTAGTCTTCTTAGGTCTTATTCATCCATTTCTTATCATTCCTCATTACAATTTTAGATCATCAAGTTCTCTACTTTATGTTGTGACATATTACAAACTATAAATAAATCTTTATAAGAACATAGCAAGTTGTTGGTGATTAGAATAACCAAAGTGGTTGATTGTATAAGTCGTCAAATTCTTGATAACCCTTTGGATATATTTGAGGTGGTTAGTCGGGTAAACAAACTCGAAGAACAACTTCTTATTTTTAAAATCGATTTTAGAAAAGAGTACAATACTATTTCATGAGATTCTTTGCTCAGAATTCTTTTATTTTTTTAGGTTTTGGATCGTAATTGATAAGATGAGTCTCAACTTGTCTTTATTCAACCCAAGCTTTCGTTTTAGTTAATGGTGTAATGCCCGGACCTTGAGGTACTTTATGTTTTTAATTTGTGTTTTTGGCATTTGAGGGTTGCCACGACGTGGTGGAGGCACCACCACGACGTGGTGAGGCAAGTTGGAATGCGTGTTTCATTTAAGCTGCCATGACATGGCAGCTGGCTGCTGGAAGACCTTATTTTTTCGAGTTTTCTCCATATTTAAAGGAACGAGGAGGCAGGGGTTTGCTCACCCTCACCCTCCTAAAGATCTGAAGAAACCCTAATCTCCTTCCTCCATTGTTGAAGCCCTTCTTAGTGTTCTTGGAAGTTCTTGAATGAAGAAGGAAGAAGAAGTGATCTAAGATTTAGCAAGCAAGTCTCCATTCTTCGCCCTAACACTCTTCGGTACCTTTGTAAGTGTCTAAGACTCGAATCCATGTCTTGTTTAGCATTTTTGGAACCTAGGGTTTGAGATTTTGACCTTTTGGGCGGTCTTAATGGATAAAGTTGGAAACTTTATCCTTGTAGACCATGTTTTAGACTAGATTTGAGCTTTGGAGCTCTTGGAATCGAAGAAAACAACATAACCCATTAAGCTGTTGGAAACCCCAGCGCCCACAACGTGCTTTAGGTCGCCACGGTGTGGTAACTGGGAACAACCCATCTGTCTCGATGTATGAGGGCCACAACGTGGCCATGAATAGCCACGACGTGATGGTTGACTAAAGTCAGGTTTGAGCGTTGACTTTGACCATTTACTTGTGACTTGACTTGACTTTTGGTCAAACTCCTAGTTGTAAAAGAAGAGCTAAGGGCTTATTTGGTATAACTGTATAGGTGGTACGTAACATCGATATTTCTGGTAGTGAGAGCAGTAGCAGTTGAGTATCAACTGAGAGGTGAGTCTTCTCACTGTGCTTGTGGGTCGAAGGCACCAATGCTGGCACACTGGGTGGTGTTATGTAGGATGCTAGCTGTCTTTGTGACTCTTTGCATGTTTGTATGTTTAGTTGAAAAAAATCTCAGTGTCGGGCCCATAATTATATGATTGAGTGAAAGACACCCTAGGGATGAGCCCATTATTGCATGTTCGGGTTGAAACATACTCTTTGGTTGGGCCCATGATTGTGTGTTGGGTTGGAATATACCACAGGGCTGAGGCCAACTGTGTGTATGGTATATGATATTTTGGGAAACTTACTAAGCTTTGTGCTTACAGTTTTATGTTTATGACTTCAGGTACTTCCGATACAAAAGGGAAATGCCTGACATGATCGCACAACATCCCCGTCCTGATTCCGTATTTATGACTATTTTTACTCTGATGATTTTTGATATACTATTCCGTGGTTGATTTTGAGACATTTGATGTATGGTATTAATGACTTATAAAATGAAAAAAATTATCACTGTTTTTGGGATGTTACAAATGGTAATCTTATTCGTTAGTTTAGATTGGAAAGAGGTTAGCGGTAGGGTGATCCACTTTTTTTTTTTTTTTTTTTTTTTTTTTTTTTTTTTTTTTTGATGAAAGGTCTTTGTGTAGTCATGAATGATGCTATTAATTATACATGAGATTATTCATGGAGTTACAATTGGATCCATATATCTCAATCTTTTCTTTTATATATTGATGATATTTTGGTTATGGATAGGTGGATACGTTCAAAAATTGTAAATCTAGTAAACATTTTTTCTTTTATTTTGTTGTTGGGGTTGAGAATTAACCTACACAAATCAGCAATTTTTGGTGTTGGGGTTCAGATGAAGTAGTTTTGATTTATGGATTCCGTTAGGTGTGCTTTTGAGAATATATTTGTATTACGTTTTGTCTAACATGGAATGGGAAGTTGGTTAGAGTAAAATCATAAAGAGATTCATGGAAAAGTCATCATATTGAAGGTTTTTAAAAGACCGTTCTTGAATCACAGGGTATTTGAGAGTTTTTCAAAATGATTTATTAACTTATTGACTTTTCAAAAATTCAGTAAGTTAAAAAATGTTTGGTAAATGCTAAAGTTTTAGTATAAAAATAACTTTTTCAAAAGGCTAATTCTTGGCTTTTTTTCCAAAAGTCAATAAGTTGATTGAAAAGCACTCCAAACATCCCATTGGTTCATGTCCCACTTTTAAATACTTGAAATTGTTAATAGAAAACTAAATTAATCCTTGTTTGCACAACTCTTTTGGATGGTGAAGGTAGCACGAGAAAGATTAGTTGAATCAAATGGAATAATGTGTTGGCAAGTAAAGATAAAGATGGTCCCGAGATTGGTAGTATAAATGTGTTTGACGACGCACTCATCCAAAAATAGTGTTGGAGTTTCTATTCTCATGATTCGGCATTTTATTCTAATGACTCAACATTCTAGGTCTCTTGCATTAAAGCTATTCACGATGTAGAAGAGGGATTCAGTCATGTAGCTAAGCACTTAAAGGTTAAAGGCAATTCGTTTTAGATAGTAGGATCTATTAATTAATCACATGCATCATAAACGGTAGGTACCGCTTTTGGCTCAGTTAAAAAATGTATTAGAGATCGAGCAATGAATAGGTTCTGAAGGACTATTGGATTCCAGAAGATTTGCTTATGAATTGCTTCCTAGACTTTTCTTGGTTGAAATCATGGTTGTTCATGTTATAGATGTCGAAGATTAAATGGTTGGATTTGGCCTATATGTTGGAGGGAGTGTCTTTGGCCTATATATATGGGGAGTTGAAGGTTTCAAGGTGGCTTCGGTTGGGAAACATATTGACGATTTATGTATGGATGGTAGCTATATTCCCATGAGATGTGTAGATTTGTCCCAAGAAAAGTCAGTAACTATATATCTCCTAGTAACTATCCAAGTCTTCCAAATACATAATTTAAATATAAAAATACTAGAAAATATAAATTGTAGTATAAGTTAACTAACGATCGGTCCTACCTTGACATTGCAATGAGCCTTTGCTGTATTAATTAGCAAAAAGTACGCAATTTTGCAAGGACATGCCATTTGAAAGGTCTGAATTTGCAAACCCCATGTGATTAATGCTTTTAGAGTTATGAAGAAAGTGATTGTTACTTAAAAAACATGAGCTTCTTGCTTCTCCTCCACAAGTTCCTAATAGAAATCAAGAGACGCTAAACAGCAATATTCTCTTTCTTAATAAGCTCATAGATAGTAACAATTTTCCAGATGTGTAAATATTTATATGTCTTATATTTGACGCATCCTCTTTATCTAGGGGTGGAGAAATATTGGCTACACCTCATATTCCGTTACCCCCATTACAATGAATTTATGTATTATGATTGTTCTGAAAATACGTTTTTCCTATACAAAATTTTGCCAGTTATTTCAAACTCATATTTCGGGTTGTCTATTATGCTATTTTGTATGCCATATATGATTTTATGTTTGTGATATAAACATAAAAGAAAACTTCTTTTGTACATAATGAATATTTGTAAAAATATCAGAATATTAAATTGACACGTCTAAAAATGATTCTCACCCTTTTATCAGTATTAACAATCTTAAAAAATATTTCAAATAATTAAATTGACACATCTCAAAAGGAGACAAAGAGGCACACAAGCAAGTTAGTGACAACCTTTGTCTTTTCCTTTCTTTCTATATGAAACTCAAGGCTATAACTTCTACTTCCTGCTAACAAGTAAGAAACACTTTTTTGTAAACATTCATAATTTTGTTTATTATTTGTCGTCCTACATTACCCCATATGTCTATCAAACAGTTCTTACTTTTCTCATGCAATTTTTAATGGCCTGTTTTCATTGTTCCGACAATTGGTTATAACATTGCTTTCCAAAAACTATTGATGGTAATTTTCTATTACAAGTAAGTTTTTCATCTCTAAGTTTCAAAAAAGTCCCCTATTAGTTTTAGCTTTTAGAAGTAAACCGAAATCTTGGAGACTAAAATCAGTTAAGACATTTAGAAATGTGGTTAATTAAACATGTTACTATAATATTGTTGTATACAAAAATACTTAATTAGTCCTATATTTGTGTACACCGATATAAATCTCTTTCAGATCTGTTCCAAACCAAAACTGTTATATAGGATTGTAAAACAAAACCGTGAATGTGAATAAGTTTTTCTTTTCTGGCATAAGGATCGCCCAACCATATCCATAATAAATGGGTAGATGTGCCTGTGCGAAGACAGTTGAGGAGGTGAACATTTCATGTCTCTCATTTAATGAATTGAGCAAATACATTGACTATTTATTTTAATATTAATAAACATAACTTAGAATAAATTTTGATTTTTCTCGATCCAAAATTTAACTGTTTTTTAGAAACAGCGAATAAAATTAGTCAATGTAACACTAACGACATTATCCACAAACTAAAATCAACAAAAACCCGATTAAGTATTATATATATATATATATATATATATATATATATATATATATATATATATATATATATATATATATATATATATATATATATATATATATATATATATATATATATATATATTATTTAAGAACTCTAGATTTTTTTTACAAAACCAACACCACCCAGAAATCTAATACTTGTGTCTCATGCATCCACAATCTAAAATCAACAAAAATGGGATTTTTTTTTTAAGTTTTCTTTATGTGCAGTTGTGCACATTTGTATTTTTTTCAAAATTTGTATGTACGCATATTTGAATATGCATATAACAACATTTAAATGTGTATATATGGACATTTATTGTTTTTTTTTCCCGTTTTTTCAAGTCTTTGACCAAATGGCTTAGACGAAGTCTTTAGGGTCGTATGGTGGTTTTGGATTTAGAAAATTATGGATGGAAAAAAATTATCTAGTTCTCGCGTATGTATTTATTTGACTAAACTAATAACTTATATATATATATATATATATATATATATATATATATATATATATATATATATATATATATATATATATATATATATATATATATATATATATATATATATATATATATATATATACACGCACACGTTTGTGTGTGTACGTATAATCATATGTATAATGAATTCTTTGTTCAAAGATTTTATCACTCTGCCATCGGAAGATCTATTTTAGTTTTTATGGATAAAGAACGTTTAATAATATAAATTGCAATTTTCATTAGAACAAATTAAAAGACGAAGTGGGATTAAAAGCAAACACTTACCTATCAATTCTCTCTCTCAATCTCCTCAAGAATCTGACATGATCTTCCTCTTCAGCCTCAACTAGACTGTTCATTAACTTCATATCCTCCACTTTAAGTTTACTCCCATCATGGTGGAGTTCTTTTTCATCAGTTATATCTTGCCTCCTACTGCAACTGCTCAACTGCTCAGCGGAGCCGGAAGAACCACCTCCTCCGCCATTCACAGCAACTACTGCCACCATAGCAACTGCGTAGCGTGGCCTGAAAACTTATACGCTAGTTGAGGAGAATATATATATCTATATGTATGTATAGATATTTATATGTGTAAAGAAGTTAATAAGGTATAAAAACTAAGATGCACCAAACCGTCATATATATATATAAGAGGTGTTGGTGCATGAAGAGTGAAAATAGTGATTCTGAGTGAAGGGGAAAAAACAATTTTATATAGGCAAGGTAACATGTCACTATGACTTGTGAGTTGTGATATAGAAATATTGGACTTGAATAGTCTAATATTGATTTTATATATGATTGAAAGAAGTAAGACCATTGATTATACTGAAGGAAAGGTTAAGTGCCACTTATGGCAGCGGTGCATTTAATATGTTTGCAAAAAGAAAGAACCACCGTCATTATTATTATTATTATTATTATTATTATTATTATTATTATTTTTATCTTTGATTATTTTTTCATGAATTATTACAATATTTACATGGGTATGCTATAAAAATAGGCATGTTGACATGGGCGTTTGGTTCCAATCTCCATCTTGATGCAACAACACGTACTAATATACATAGATGTAAATGTAATAGGTTGTCTCATTTATATCGCCTGTGTATAAGCACAGGAGAGGACAAGTCGACAGAAATGGGTACACGTGTACTTTTATCATATGACAAAATAAAATTTACTCCCTTAATTAATTATAACCTTATTAAATAATTATGAAGAGTAGGGACGAGTAGCCAGAAATGGGTGCATGTGTACTTTTATCATATGACAAATAAAATTTACTCACTTAGTAAATAATTGTCGAGAGTAGGGACGAGTCGCCAGAAATGGAACTCGGGGGGATGATGAATCTAGGTGCCGTGACAAAAACCTCTCAAACATTTTAGTCCGATGGAGCGACTTAAGGCTATGCATGGGTTGAACCAAGAATTTATAATAGAGAAATTAAATATTCTTCTACCATTTGTTCTTACTTTTCTTTGTATCATATCAAATGTTGATATGTGTCACATTTAATTAGATATTTAATAAAATTAATAATCATTTAATCACTTGTCAACATTTAATATGATAGGAGGAAAAGTAGAAACAAATGTTAGGAGGATATTTATAATAAAAGAGGTTTATATTTTAATATTAGGTTTAAAACTATGGAAATCACGGTTGGATACAAATCAAAACCTAACAAAGTGATAAAACAAAATAAATCAAATTTAATTTTATTTATAATAGAAGGAATAGACAAAATAAAAAAAATTACAAAATGATACAGGTGTGTTGCTCTAGTTCTGATGACTGTACAAGCTCTCGCTTTGACCATAGTGCAATAACACGCTTAATGACATCCAATAGATTGTTTTGATTTATGGTTTTGCCCTTGACTGTAGTATCAGTTTCATTTGAACTTAATCCAAATGAAATTAACATTCCATAAGCCAAAGTACAAACCTTGGAATATCCAAAAAAATAATACTATAAAAAAGTAAAAAACAGATTGCTGTAAGAGAACATTGTTTGCATCAGGCCTTTTCCTCGTAGTTCATATATCATATGCAGTGAATTAGGGAAAATTGAGTAATCTAACCCATATAAATAAACAATTTGCACTACAAGAAAATCATTTTTTAGCGGCGACGCTATTACCGGCGACATGGGCCTTTAGCGGCGACTCTAGAGAGTGTCGCCGCTAAAAGCCCCTGTCGCCGGTAATAACGTCGCCGCTAAAGGGTGATCATCCGAATCTGCGTCTTCCCCTTCCGTTACATCTACACCGTTCGATCAAATATCCAATCCAACGGTTAGGGTACCCTTATCCGAACTAACCTAATACCGGCGACATATGTGTCGCCGCTAAAGCTTGAAAATGTCGCCGCTAATAATGCACTAAAAAATGACCGGGTACCCTTCCCTCCAGATTGTCGCCACTATTGATAAGAGTCGCCGGTAATAACCTAATTGTCGCCGCTAAAGGATGACGCAGATAAAAAAAAAACGCACGCAGAACTTCATTCTTCTCACTTGTTTTCTGTTTGCTGCCTTTTCTCCTTCGCCCCTTAAACCTTCTACCGAGTTCTTCCTCCATTTGCTTCTTCCATCTTGATTTCTCCATATATTGTGTCATATTAAGTGTATTAGGGACTAAGGTGTGATTTGGGACCAATTTCTAAGTGGAGTTCTTGAAAAAATTAAGGTAATTGATTTGAATATTTCTTTGATAATTTCTTTGTTAATTTATTTGTTAACACTGAAAAAGTGTTGATTAAATTTCTAAGTTTTGGTAATTTAATTTATATGTTACCCTTGCAAATATTGTTGAAATGATTTGTGACATTTTGAGTGGCTCCCAGGTTTTGGATTTGTAGTTTCATCGGGTGAATAAACGTTTTTCCAGTTATTACCGGTTGATTTCCGCCACTATAGGTTCTATTATTTCATTTTTTTTATGAATTTGATATTTGTATGTGAAAAATATGTGAAAATTGTTATATTTGAAAATTCTATGTATATTTGATATTTGTATGTGAAAATTGTGTGTATATTTGATATTTGATGTATGTGGTATATGAGTATTTGGTAGAAATATATATATATATATATATATATATATATATATATATATATATATATATATATATATATATATATATGATATTATTTAAATATATGTGAAATTATATGTATTTGTTATAAGTAGGATGTTATTGTGTATATGTGAATGTATGTATGTTTGTTGTAAATGTGGTATATGATTGTGAAATTTTTGTATTTGGTATAATTAGGATGTTATTATCTATATATGTAAAATTATGTGTGTTTGGTTTAAGTAGGATGCTATTTTGTGTGTATGTGAATGTATTTATATATTGTGTATATGTGGTATACGTAAAAGTATGTGAATTTCATGTTCTTATGTATTATGTAAAAGTATGTGGTATATGTATGTAAGTAGGATGCTAGAATTTAAAAAAAATATTGTTATAATTGCAAAAAAAAAATTATTGTTATAATTGCAAAAAAAAAAAAAAAAAAAAAAAAAACCACAAAAAAATGTTATAAAATTGTTAGGGTACTATACACATATTCACGTGTGTATTGGATATATATATATATATATATATATATATATATATATATATATATATATATATATATATATATATATATATATATATATATATATATATATATATATATATATATTTGGGGGGGGGGGGGGGGGGGGGGGCGAGGGTTGAACTTTGAATGATTATCCATTTTTTAAAATCATGTCATTTTGATTATTGTGACAAAGTGTTAATAATCACATTTTAATGTTTGAATAGATGTGAATATAATAAAATTAAAATGATTATTTAAAAACCAAATTGTCAATACGCACAAAAACAAATATGCTTTTTATGAAAACGATAAAAATTACTTATCAAACCTGTTTTAAATACTTTTAAGTCATATTTATTATTATTAATAATTTTATTACTAGAAAAAAAATGAGAATAAAAAATTGCAAAATAATATTAGTATAAGCTTTACAAAATAAGATTAATATAATTGACAAATATAAATCAACACTCTAAAACCAAAAATATATATATTTTATAATCTCGACGGTAAATTACAAATACTAGAAACAACAACACAACAACATAATATGTTACAAATATATATATTTTTTAATTTCGACGGTAAATTAAAAATATATATATATATTTTAATCTCGACGGTAAATTACAAATACTAGAAAGAACAACATATTTATAACATATTTATATAATGTTATAAATAAAAAATATATATATTTCTATAGTTTCATATTTATAACATATTTATAATATATTTATATTAAGTTATATAGTTATATAGTTAACTTATTTATAACATATTTATAATAAGTTATATAGTTAACTTATAATCTTCAAATTAACTTATAATGTTATATTTCTATAGTTTCATATTTATATTTAATACTTACAACTTTTGCCTATATAAATTACAAGTAATTGTAATTAAAATTAATTAAAAAAAAGCATAAATAAAAAATTTTAATTAAATTTTTTTAATTTTTAATTTTTTTTTCTTTTAATTGTAAAAAAAATGTGGATCGGAAAAATTGTATTTGTATATCTTATAGTTTTTCAGGAAATGATGAGTATATGGATTTTGTTTATGTATACCATGGCTGCTGTCATGGGTCGTGGACATGGGGGAGACGGAGCTGAGGACCCACCTATCCCAGGTGGTAGAGGTGTCGGTCAGCATGAGCAAGACGGTAAATATTATTATGAATTTTTATTTAATATTTTTGTTCAATTATTATAAATTAAATATCGTTTCTAATAATTTTTAATTATATTTGTAGTTGAGGAACGTGCCCGAAGGAAAGTCCGAGACAAAGCAAAAAACATAAAACTTGAAAAAGCAATCTTACGGAACCAGGGGAAACCAATTAGCTTGCAATATGATAGGGATATCACATTTGATCCCGTCGGAGAGCCGAAAGACATGTTTTTCCGAGAAGTTGGAAAAACAATGTGGCAGATGGTCCCGTTTGACAAATGGACTTGGAAAAAAGTTTCCCCTTCAATACAGGATACCGTATTACAACATTTAGCGGTAATTATTTATTTAAATATATTTTATATGGTTAACTGTAATTGTTTTTTACTTGTTTAACTTATTTTTTTTTTGTAGACAAAGTTTGATTTGGATCAGATGTACCAGGATGTACAAGGATGTACAAACTAATCTGTTGACAGAGAGTTTTCAAGCAGCTTTGTTAAAAGGTTATCGAGAACGTAAAGCTGACGCAAAAGAATATTTTATGTTAGTTGGAGGATATGATAATATCCCGGGAGCATTAGCCAATCCTCCGGAGGGTATGCTAGTTGATAACTGGGCGAAGGCAGTTGAGTATTTTCAAACGGACGGACACAGAATCGCATCAAAAAGGAACAAAAAGTCCGTGAAATGAAAGCAAGTGTGAATCGTGGGGGGTTCGAGCTTGTATAACAGTACTTGCTATAAGAAGGTACCGTACGATAATGTAATTACTTTTTTAAAATATAATCTAATATTTAAAGTTAAACAGAACCTTAACAGAGTGGAAACGTTTTGCAAAGCTCATACCGATAAGAATGGTGTATTTGTTACTGCTGAGGTGGAACAACAATACGTAAGTATTTAATTATAATTTTATCATATAATTAAATGTTTATTTATACTTAATTATTACTCACTTTTGGGAGTTATAGAATCGGTTAGTTGAAGAGCTGTTAGAACAAACTCAAGGTGAAAGTGAGTTAACCCCTGCTCAAGAAAGAGCTGCATTCGAGAAAGTATTAGGAGAGCGACGTGGCCATATTAGAGGCATTGGCCGTAAACCTTCTGCTCTCCCGCCGATTCCACAGCCTTCGCAACCATCATAACCATCACAGGTAAAACAATCTACTTTGGTTTTTGTCCCAAGTGCAAGAAATAACAATGTACTTTGGTTTTCTATCTTAGTTTAAAAATAGCAATCTACTTTAGCATCGTACAATGCAGGTTGAATTGGTAATTTTGGTTTTGTGGTGATTATTTGCTAAAAAGTTTGGTAATTTGGTTTTTGTCCCAAGTGCAAAAAATAACAATGTACTTTGGTTTAGTTTTCTATCTTAGTTTAAAAATAGCAATCTACTTTAGCATCGTAAAATGCATGTTGAATTGGTAATTTTGGTTTTGTGGTGATTATTTGCTAAAAAGTTTGGTAATTTGGTTTTTGTCCTAAGTGCAAGAAATAGCAATGTACTTTGGTTTTCTATCTTAGTTTAAAAATAGCAATCTACTTTAGCATTGTAAAATGCATGTTGAATTGGTAATTTTGGTTTTGTGGTGATTATTTGCTAAAAAGTTTGGTAATTTGGTTTTTGTCCCAAGTGCAAGAAATAGCAATGTACTTTGGTTTTCTATCTTAGTTTAAAAATAGCAATATATTTTAGCATGGTAAAATGCATGTCGAATCGGTAATTTTGGTTTTATGGTGATTATTTGCTAAAAAGTTTCGTAATTGAGTTTTTGTCCCAAGTGCAAGAAATAGCATTGTACTTTGGTTTTCTATCTTAGTTTAAAAATAACACTGTATTTTAATAGTTTTTATTTATGTTTGACAATCTAACTTATAAGTTTATATATATATATATATATATATATATATATATATATATATATATATATATATATATATATATATATATATTGTTATTAATTATGTAGTTGGAAAATTTTCGTGCAATGCTCAGCGACCCGACATGTAGGGATGAACTCTATTCGTTTTTTCAATCCCACAATAATCAAGGAAACGATGGGAACGAAGATGGTGGTATGTAAGGATGCGTTTTATTTGCGTATGTTGTCATGCTTTGCAACTTGGTAGATTGTAAAAATTTGGTTGTTTTGCTACTCGGATATTATGACTTTTGATATTTAATTGTAATCGGATGTTTGTTTGTAATTTGTATTGACACTATTATGTTTATATTTAATCGGATGTTTGTTAACATTTAATTTGTAATTAGGATCGACACTATTATTTTTGATATTTAATCGAATATTGTTATTATCGGCGACACTTTTACTGGCGACATTATCACCGCCAACCAAAATCATTTATTTAAAAAAAATGAAAACTGTTATTACCGGCGACACTTTTACCGGCGACAAGTGTTATTACCGGTGACATACTTATTAGCGGCGACAGAACTCATTAGCTACGACATAGTCAATAGCGACAACTTTTCTCATTAGCGGCGACATAGTGACCAATAGTGACGAAGCAGTAGCAGCGACTCATTATCGACGACGGGTCGCCGCTATTAGTATTACCGGCGACTTTTGGGACTTTTACCGGCGACTTTTGTCGCCGGTAATGACCTTTTTCCTTGTAGTGTTGATATAGGGATGAGCGAGTGATGGAATCAGTAGCGACTAGTACGGTTCTTGATTTTCCAAATACTGAATTGATTGAAATTCAATCTCAAGTACCCTACCGAATTAATGTTACCGGTATCGGTACCGAGAATGGTACCGGTTTTCGGTATTAGTACCGGTACCGACGGTACCAAATCCCGAATTTCATGATTTTGAATATAAAATACCGTCCCATATTTTTACATATTATACGGTTCAGTACCAGTTCCGGTACGAGAACAAGATTGGTACAAACTGTTCATTGATAACAATAACCAACTTTTTATAAATCTTAAAAAATGACCACTTACTCCATAATAGCGTATTCCGGAGTTGGGGTGGTTGGTAGTTATACCGGGTCCGAAATCTGATAATCATACGTTCTAGATTGACATAGTGTATTTAAGACTATATTTTCCAGAATGTGATATTCCGGAGTATTTATGTTCATTCCAGAGTTGGTGGTTGTTGGTAGGATTCGAAACCAGAATATGACACATGCACATTCCAGACTGAAAAAATTGTATTCCCGACTTTACTCCGAAATATACGATCATTATGGAATGGTGTTCCAGAGAGGTATTATTAGGGTATTAGTGCGTTTTTTGTTCATCCACAAGATACATGTAGTATATTTGTGTCTTTGTTCTCTAATTCATCCACAAACAGTGTTCTTTGATAATTTTCATGTTATAAAAGAATGAGTATGTATACGATTTTTTTTCGAGTGCCAATTTCTAGTAGAAGGCAATTGCTGCATATTGAGGGATCTATGCAATATATTGGTCCAGACTACATATGCTTTGGTATAAATGTAAGAAATGATATCAACTTCGTTGGGTTAATTGTGTTGGTTGTTTCTATGTCCAAGTTACACTAATCAAATATGTCTATCTTTTCAATGTACTGGATCAAATATAATTATGCAAATTCTTGACACTAGTTATGTCAGATATTTTCTTAGTTTTGTTAGTAGTATGCCTCCCAACACAGTACAATTGCTTGTTGTTGTGAAAACTATAGAAATTAGGTCATCGTTAAATGAACAGTGTTAACCTAATCATTGTTGTAATAGACCTAAATGTGTAAAAAAGATGTGGTTTTGTTGTTTATAGGGTTTTATACTTTAAACCATATCCAAAATATCAATCAAGTCTTGGATTGATGTGAAACCCTAATAAACGAACAATTTCAATATACATAAGGAATGAGTTAATGCATATGGTTGAAAGAGATATATGTATTAGACACTATTATGTGGTAACAATAGGCTCATCACCTAGTCTATGAAAATATGAAAATTTAGAAACAAAGAACATTGAAAACAAAGTTCGTATGCAAAAGATACGACTGTTTTAAGAATATGAACAATCGAGCAATAGCTCACCGCCTAATAGGTGTTAAAACCTGACTTCAAATGAAAACCGAGACTTCTTAGGAAATGAATTTTTATTTCCGATCAATTTTCCCATGAGTCTCATTCGGTTTAGGATATTATCATGTTCCTAACTGTTTATGCTCGAAAATATCCCAAGCTGTTGAGGACAGGGTTGAACAGCTAAGGTTCACCTTCTTCCCTAAGTAATCTTCGTACGACCTGTAGAATCATTTTCGGGTTTCGTATCGAAAAGTTAGTTATATATTATGAATCAGGTTTTGATATAGTATTTGATTTAAGAGCTAGCTTTTATGTCACACATCATATCGACTCTTTTACGAAGTGAAAGTTCGCGATTGTAAACGAATAATGTCCGAAAAACACTTTCAAACGCTTCGTTAGGATGGCTACACTATTTATTTGTGACTAGAAATCGAACAGTTTTTCTTAGGAAAATGTCTAATGTTTGATTTTATTAACGAAAACGTTGTCACTCAAAATTTCCCGAAAGCCTGCCGCCTGGTGTAAATAAGGTTGAAAACTTGGATTTGATTGTGGACCATTGTATCGGATTTTTCATAGACAGTCGTATTGGGATTAGAGTTCCTATAAAAGGAAGGGAGGGGCTCCCTTACGATCTCACACCTTTCTCTCCCTATCAGGATTTCTCTCTTTCTCTCTCTCTCTCTCTCTCTGATTCCGATCGCCGACGACCACCATGAGCCGCCCACCTCCACCGAGCCTGAGATTTGAGAACCGCCGGAAAGGTCGACTGCTATCCTTCGTTCTATGATCTAGCAATCAGCAAAGCTCCGACCAAACCTCACCTTTTGATGAGCTACCTCCGACGTAGCTCATGACGCCGAAAGCCACCCCCGTCGCCGTCTACTGCCGCCCACCGCCGTCGTCCATCGCCGCCCACCACCGTCGTCTACTGTCACCTGTGACTTTTTCGACCATATTTTCGCTCAGATTCCAGTGGGGTACTATTCATGCTAGTCAAGATGACTATTGTAACACCCGGAATCTAGAAGGCTAATTATGGAAAATAAAACCTCATTTTGAAAGGTCTACTCGTCGAGTTTAAGGTATAAACTCAACGTGTAGGAGTTAGGAGTCACGCTCATTTTCGAAGATCAACTCGACGCGTTGGAGGGACCAACTCGACGAGTTGGTCGCTGTTTGAGAAACCCTAAATTTGGGGTTTTGCACCCAATTTAAACAACTTAAGCTCCAGGGTTTGGCCTCACTTCTAGCCTCCATCGCCCAAAACCCTAACCTCGAAACCCTAAGGCCATTTTTGAGTGTTGTGAGTTCATAAGGAGAATTTGTTGGTGATTCTTGAAGGAGACTTGAAGAGGGAAACACCTAGCTTGGAAGAGTGACACATCCAGAAACCCTTCATCAAGAGCTGCTTCTTTGAGGTATAAAGTCGTCACCTTGACCTATAGCTTACTAGATCTCTTTTCTTGAAGTTTTAGCTTGAGTTTTTGAACTTTGATCAAAAGGTCCGAAGAGAAGAGGTTTCAAGGGGTTAGTGGCATAGATATAAACCTTATATGACCTATTGAGGCTTAAAGTTGCAAACTTTAATGGCCTCCATGTCCCATTCATGCAATATGTCCATTGTGAAGCCAAAGATGGACATTTGAGGGTGTTTCTAGCATGCATGAACGTAAATTTGGAAACTTTATGTGATTTGTCCACCTTGGGACATCAAGTCTGTATGTTGGTGGGTTGTAGTAGGAGTTTAAGGGCTTAATGGATCAAAACCACCTTTAAAGAAACTAAGGCTAGAGTTTTAAGCTTAGTAGATGGTTCTTGAGGGTAAAGTTGGAAACTTTACCCTTCTAGGCACCATAATGGAAAGGACCTGAGGTTTGGAGCTATTGGATTTGAGAGAAATGGCTTAATGCATTAAGCATGGTTAACAGACTGAAGAACTCGACGAGTTCACAAGGAACTCAACGAGTTGGAACGACTATGTCCCGATTCTATTAAAGGAACTCGACGAGTCCATAGGGGAACTTGATGAGTTGATTCGAAGTGTCCCGATCCTGTTGAAAATGAGAGAACTCGACGAGTTGATTCATAATATCACAATTTTGTGGTTTATGGGAACTCGCTGAGTTGAATGACAACTCAACGAGTTGAGTCAACTCAGAAAGTTGACTTTGACTTTGACTTGGATGTTGACCTTGACCTTGACTTGACTTTGACCAAGGTTGACCCTTGGGGGTTATGAAGTACAAAATGGGTTCTAAATGGTAGTCCCATGTAAGGGTTTGGGCCCCATTTGGAAAATTGGGCCATTGATAGGCTTTCATAGATTTTACAATATGAACTTTGATGGGTCGGGGGTGAAACGGTCATTTCACCCAAAGTATGGATTATGGATCATGGGTTGAGACCCAATTGCTAATTAGGTGATATTTTGGTATTGATAGCTTGAGGAGTTGCTAGGGCAACAGCTAAGGATTTCTTGCGATAAGCTTCAACAGTGTGAGGTGAGTTACCTTCCAATAGGAGTGGGTTGAAGGCACCAATGTCGGCCCATTAGTATTGATTATAGTTGAGATGATTGTCTTTGTGATAATTATCTGGTATGCCACTATCTGTTATGCTTTATGTGCTAGTATGTTATGTTATTATGTGATAGTGGTAAGAGGGGTAGGTTAGATCCCGTAGCCGGTTGAGATAAGCCGGAGGGTAGGTCGGGCACCCAGTTATGCCTGACAGTATGTTATGCTATGTTATTATGTGGTAGAGGTTGGGGTGAAACAATCCCCAGTTACCGGTCGAAAGGACCGAAGGGGTAGGCCAACACCCTGATATGCTAGGCAGTATGTAATTTATGTGTATATGCTAGGGTATAACATGGTAGTGGTAGGGGTGAAATAGTCCTCGGTTACCGGTTGAAAGAGACCGAAGGGGAAGGCCAACACCCAGATATGCTAGGCAGTTATCGGTTAAAAGAGACTGAAGGGGTAGGACAACACCCAAATATGCTAGGCGGTTACCGATTGAAAGAGACCGAAGGGGTAGGCCAACACCCAGATATGCTAGGCGGTTACCGGTTAAAAGAGACCGAAGGGGTAGGTCGGGCACTAGATATGCCTGATAGTATGATATTTGTATGGTATGTGGTATAATGGGGGAACTCACTAAGCTTCGTGCTTATGGTTTACAATTTTAGTTTCAAGTACTTCTTTTTCAAAAGAAACAGAGCCGACATGATTGCAGCTCATCACACTATGATTTTTGCATTATGTTATCTTTGTGAGTTGTACTCTGATAATACTTTTCTATGACATTTTTCAGTGATTTGAAATACTGGTTTTTGATTATGAAATGGGATGACACTATGGATGTTTTTATACTTTTTGTTTTATAATAACTTATTTAAAAATGAAATTTTTGGTCATAAATTTTGGTATGTTACAACTACTCACCGGTCAAAGTTACTATTCGTCAGGTTATAAAACTGCCAATTTCCAGAAAATTGTATTCTCTTCGCTTTGTCGCATACACTTCAACCAAGTGAGTGTCACAACCTCATTCAAAGTCTTTTATCATTTCAGGGGGTGGGGGATGCATGCAATAACTATTTTATTTCTATTAGGCTTATAGAAATGGTATTTAAACTATATCAAGAATCTGTTTAATCAAAAGATATAGTAGGTTTGTATTGTAACAATGTTATTTCAAATACCCAATACAGTAGTCTTACTGTGGAACCTAAAAATTAAGGAATGTTTGCAGTATTGTATATTATTGCAGGATTAGTAACCAAAAACTTGTAATTAAAGTTAGGGTTATTAATAAACTTTAAATTCATGTGAGCCTTCTATTCATCAACCTAAGTATCACTATACTTAGAAAGACCTCTGGCTTATAACCGTTAATTGCAGGAGCAGGAGAATTATGTCTAGATGTTGAGGGGTTAACACCCCCACCTACAATCGCTAGCTACAACCTTGATAGTCGAGTTATACTGGGTGGTAAGTATCTTTTCTATTATTTGATGCCCTAATGAAGTGTCAGGAGAGGCATATCAGTCAAAACTAGCTCGGTTATGGCACTCATAGTGAATATAATATGTATAGGAAACTTGAAATACCTATAACATATAAAAGAATATAGGAAAATTAAAATACCTATAAGGGATATATTTTTATGAGGAACTTAGTTATGCAAAGTTAGGTTAATAAAGATACATTGTATATAGATAGAGAGCTATCTATATATCCAAATAACGCTTTTTGGTCTCGAAAAGTACTTACCAATTCTAGTATAGCTATACTTTAGGGAGAAAGTATGTTTTGGTTTAAATATTACAAAATTGTGAACTCACCAACTTTTTAGTTGACACTCTTTCAAAATGCATGTATTCTCAGGAGGTTAGACTTTTGGAAGAAATATTACAAGGATGATCATGGGTTGCAGTCATCTTTTATATTTCAGTATTTCCCTTGTTTCCTATATGTTAATGATCGTTTTGTACCTTTCATTTTTTTGGTACCCTAGACAAGGGGATATTGCAACCTACTTCTTTCAATGACTAAAAGTACCTATTTACTACATTATTGCGGTATGTTTAATGTATGCTTATTACTATGATCCATGATGTCGTCTCACCACCTGATGTTTTCACTGACAATTAGGGTGTGACATTTGATAATAATGTTATGGAAAGTGGTATTCAACGATTTCACACGGAAAATCATTTTGGTGGCAATGGGTCTTCCGGTGGTGGAAGTAACCAAATTTGTAATTTATAACCTACGAAAATCAACCATGTTCTTTCTTACAATAGCCTTACATATGGGGTTGATTTTAGGTATAAAGGTAAGGCTGTTGATGATGCTTCTCCAACATTTGATGTTGATGAATCTTCAAATGATGAGACAAAACTAATGTTGTTGGTTGATGATGGTAATATAATTCAACATGGAGAGCTTGTTAAACATTTTCAGAGTTTCACTGAATTTGATGGGGATGATACTGAACATAAAGATGAGGAAACTAAGCCCTTAAAAACTAGAAAATCACATAAGGAAAAGTTTTCTTATTATTTTTCTGATTTTGAAGAAACACAAACCACTCATTGGGGGTGTTCCTCAACCTTTACCATTGTCTGAATTAGCTAAAAAAAACATAAAGGTGCCACATCCAACAATTATATTTCCTATGTAAAGAAGTATCAACTCTTTAAAAGAAAAGAAGAACATAAGCTTAAATGAAGATTCAAATGTGTTATTGAAGGCTTCTAATATAAACTAACAAAATCTACAAAAGACAAGTATGGAACTGTTTTCTTTAAGGAAAATTGTAAATGGCGGATACATGCTACAAAATATAAAGATACTGATACATTTCAAGTTGTTAAACTATCGGAGAGCCATACTTGCTCAAACATACAACTCCTTCCTCATCATCGACAAACAAAAAAAGAAACGTATTGGGTTAATTTTTGAAGGTCATATTAGCCGATATTACAGGTAATACGTTGTGGGCGAAAGCTTTCTTTAGGGGTCCCCCTCAACAGATTTAGAGGTATTGGGTTAAGTTTGAAAGAATTCCTTTATGTTGTTTTATTTCGGAGAGGAAGAATCCAGGGGCTGTTACACATATAAATACAAGTTAGGAAAACAAATGTTAGTACATTTTCATGGGTATTGGTTGTGTAATAATATTTATTATATAGTGAGTTATTTTAATTGTTGTTATACATGTGTTTGATTGAATGACTAACCTATTAATAATTATTGTGTAGGTTCGAGCGTTTCAAACATGTTGTATCTTATTATTGTCATTAACAGAGCACATCTTAAAGGGAAATACTTGGGTTTCCTAGTTGTCGGCATGAACGGTAATAACCAAATCCCCCCTATTGCATTGGTATTGGAAAAACAGAAATTAGGGTTTCATGGATATGGTTTTTATCAAGACTCAAAGAACGTATCGGGGACATGTCCTCTTTGGCTATCATATCCGAAAGAGCCAATTCAATTGAAATAACCATTTAAGTTGGGTTTCTGAATGCATATCATGGAGTCTGCTATCACCATTTGTTGATAAATATGAGGACAAATATTGGCAAAAAAGAGATAATCGAAATTTTGTTTTAGGAGGCTGCATAAGCTTACCGAGAGTCTGATTGCAAATAAATCTTGGCTAGGCTACGTTGTGCCCTAAATGAAGACTATCGTACATGGTTAGAAAGAATTGGTTACCAGAAATATGCAAGGTTGTGTTTCCATGCGGTTCGGTATAATATAATGACATAAAACATCACTAAGTCCATCAATAAGTTATCTAAATACACACGAAAATTACCAATAACAATGTTGATTGACTTTTTTCGAGAAACTATGCGACAATGGTGGTGTTAATGATGTAATGTTGGAGATAATTGTTTAAATCATAATACTTCCATGGTAATTCTATTATAATTTACTATGAAAGATCTAGTATGCTCAAGAATCATATTAAAGTGATATTGTTAATTAACATATGATACTATAGTGCCGCACTAACAACAACTTGTTATAATTGATTATTTATAAGAAACAAATTTTAATAAATATTCAATAAACTCTTATAATTAAATTGGAAATTATTTATTTCTAGGAACTAATAATTTTCATTAGCAAGTAACATTACATAATTCATATGGTATGAATTAATAAGTCATGCACAACATTTTGGATTAGATAAATTGTTTTGTCTTTTACCAAAAAGTTAGTGTTTATATTTATAAACTTGGTTTATAAATATAAAATTTGCATTTATAACTTTGAAAATAAGTTGGATAAAAGAGAGTATGGGCTCTTCATTTGTTTAATGAAAAGAACACTTCTCTAAAAGGGCAAACATGGACAATATGATTAAAATAAAGAGTGATGGTCTTTTGATTATTTTATTCAAAAGAAAGGCATGACTTAAAGAATGGGGAACACATAGGCTTTTGAGGCATGGGTTCTTAAAGTGTTAAGAACTTATTGACCAAACATTTTTTATATAAAGTGAGGCTTTCAGTCTCTTGGCTTAACCCATGCAAAAAATTCGAAATTTGTTCTCTTCACCTCACTTTCTCTAGTTTTGTTAAGAACACTTGAATATTACTTGCTTCTTGATGCTCTCTTTAGGTTCTTATTTTGATAAGAACATAAAGCTTAAGAACCTTAAGAGTTTTATACAAAAGAACGAGCATTCTACATCAAGTTGATTTATTGTTGGTGCCTCTAAAGTTCTACATTCTACATCAACTTCCAAGCCTCCCAAGAGGATCCAAAGAACTAGAAAGGTTGTAATTTCTGCATCTTCTTCTTTAGTTTGTGTTTAATCTTTCTACAACTATCAAGAAGATCCTTGGTGGGTTATAAACTTGTTTATGTCATTCAAAATTTATTAAGTCTTCCGTTGCTAAAAAATCATGTTTTTGAAACTAGTTTTTGAATAAAAACCCAACATACTATGCATGACAAGATATACGTATTTTTTTATAGCTCAAAGCAAAAAAATGTTACTAAGTATGCTGATAAGGTTATCGAAAGGAAGATCAACAAATCCTCTAGTTTTCGAGTATACCAGATTGATCAAAGCAGACGTGAAGTGACTAACGAATGAAAAATGTTATAGTCAACTTGGAATCTCATTGTTGCACATATTAGAAATGACAATTGTCTGAAATACCTTGTTCTCATGATATGGAGGTATTCAAGGAATTAAGATATCAACACTACAATATATGGGTGTCATCGTACATCACAATGGAAAAATATCGATCACCATATATAGAGATTATGTTTCATATGCTAGTTCAAGCGGAATACGGACAATCGAATGAAGTCATGGTTGTATTACCATCATTGATTGAAAAACGAAAACCAAAGGACCATGAAGCGATAAACATATCCCATCCCATGGTGAAGGCCTGATTCAAAAAAAATGCAATCGTTGCCAAATGATCGATCACACAAGTAGAAACTATGACGCTCAGTTTCCAACAGATTCAACAAAAACTAAATCTTTAAGTAGAACTAAGTCAAGTGTCAAGATTAAGGGTAAGTCTAAGAGTATATCTAATGTCACAAGCTAGTCAAGAGTATGATATTGTTGGTCTAAATAACATGTAGTCAAGTTTTTATGAAATTATAATATTCTAGAAATTCTTCTGCTGTTAGGTAAACCTGTTTTTGCTACATCTTGATAAGGAGATCGCTTAAAACATAAACAAAAAAAACATATCTCATATATCAGGGTAATCTACAACATCTATCCTTGGTGAACTCTCAGTCTACTAGAAAGCAACATGCTCCTGCGAAGTAGGCTGCAACAACTTGTTAGGGGACGCCGCATAAAACAATATATAAAGGTTAATGTTATGTTATTTTATCATAGAAAGCTATAGATTAAGGTAAACTAAGATAGATACATTTCTAACATCAAGAATGCATTAACAATCAACATGTAAATGCCTCGTCCTAATGTATGCAACCACCCGAGGGATAACACCCGATATAGGATAACTAGCTATAATACTGTTGGGAGATTTCTCCATGATCCATATCTACAAAATTAAGATGTCAAACAACTAACTGGTTGAAATAGGTGTCCGATTTCATAACTAATTGATATGAATTTGGCATTAATAACAAAGTCCTTTTAGGGTTTCCCTCAAGAGCTAAAATTGCTAGAAAGGGATTTAAGATAATTAGATTAATAGTTTATTAATTTATCATAGCTTGATAAATTAACTAGAAACTGTTAAAATTAATATAAAATTATTGGAATTGATTAGAATTAATTTGCATTTAATTAAAAGTATAAGGACTAAATGTTAATTATTTAATAGTTGAGAAAGATGAAAATTCTAGATCCCCATAAGGGGTGGATGGTTTTGTGGAGTCTTGGAGGCTTCTAGAATCAATCCTGATAATAGATAAAGAAATTGTTTGAATCATGATTAAACCTAATTATTTAATTGATTCAAATATGCTTTTTCTGCAAGCTACCTCAACTTTAAATAGAATACTTTTGCCTTTGAGAAATTCAATCCAACCTTTTGTAAGTTTGATACATTAGGTTTTGATAGCCTCCCTCCTTTCTTCTAAACTTTCTAGGGTTTTAAACTTTTGGGTGTGAGCTATTAGTGACATTCTACTGTGGGTGCTAGTCGTTCCTAGTGATTACAAGGAATTTGATTTCTTCATGGAATTAAAAGTATATATGATTATACTTGAAAGGTTAGTAATCCTATCCATCTTTATTAGTTTAAATTCATAGTTTTGAAAGTATGTTGCTTTAAAAGTAAATCCTAGATCTATGGTGCACATACACATAGGGTTTTAGTAATCACTTCTGTTATCTGAAATTCATGTTTAGATACATAGAAAACCCATCAGTGGTATTAGAGCCATTAAGTTTTATTTATGTGCACTAATTGAAAAAACTAAGAAAACTAAAACTAACCTGCTAGTCGCAGGGCGTAGAGCACCTAGATCCGGACGCGCTGCACTTTGAGCAGATTAGGTTGATTTCAGGATTTTCACTATAATTTTGCTTTTTAGGGTTTATATTTAGGTTTAAATATTGTGTTAATATATTAATATTAGATAATTAAACTAAGATGATCAATATGCCTAAGTGATTTGAAATATAGATAATTGATTTAAAATTAATCAATTAAAGGTTAACTAAAGATAATATTTTTAAATCATGCAATTTTAATTTGTTTAAAATTCACCTTACATATAATTATAATAGTTTATAAATAGTATATGAAAATAAAAAATATTTACATATGTAATATGATTGCTATATGTATGCGTACCATATGAAATTTGTCCTCACATGTTTAATTAATGATCGTTAGTCGAATCAAGAATGGCCTATAAGAGGGGTATAAGGAAATGAATTGAAAAATGACTGTTGAATGAGTTTCCTTTTCACTCACCTCTTCTTTGTGTTGTGGATTTCCATTAGATGAAAGAGTTTGATAGGATGATGTAACGTTAAATGTATAACATGTAAAGTACTAGAACAAAATTTCCCTTCTAGTTATATTAGGAAAATGTGAATAGTTTTTGACCCCATGAAAAATGCACAATATTCCTTATTTGACTATATGTGGATCATGTGTGGTTAACCGAAACATAAAGTTAAGACTTAAGAAGAAGATGATGTAGCACTTGTAGTTGTGGTTTGTTGGCGATGCATGTGTGGTTAACCAACATGTCAATTTGATAGCCATGACATAATCAAGGATCAGACGTTTTTTGCGTGGTTGGTTCACCATCTTATTTGTTAGACCATGATATCCCTGTCACAGATGGAGGATCTGCAAACTGAGATTAACTTACCATTAAATAGTTTTAATGAATCTCAAAAGATATAGAGTTTCATAGTGATTTAAATTTGTAAAGTGTATTACCTACCTAAATAACTTTGTGGTGTGTTGATGGAAACCCTCTACACATCACAATGACAAATATGGATTCTACCTTAGTAAATAATAATTTAAGGTTGAATTTTTTTTAAAGGATTAATAAAATAACAAGAATTGAATTAACATTGAATGATGTCAACTAGATAATCCACTAAAATATACTACTATATGACCTCACAAAAGGATTAGATGGAAGGATGACCAATCTAATCCAAATTTGTAATTTGAGAATAGTTCTCATTTATGAATAGAAACATCATGCCTTAGATAAAGCTATTCATGAGGTTCCTTTATCCACTACATTCCACAATTGTTAAGAAAAGTTATGAAATAAATTTATTGAAGTGAAATGGAATTTCATTTGGTTAGGAGTTGACTATAGATATCAACTAGCTGACATGTACATATAATCAATTCACTTTGATTTTGATATGAACAAAATTGAAAAATGTTTGTTCAGGAGTTGAATGGCATGTAGAGACCCTTTAGGACTGATATGGTCCAATCATAGAAACTCTAAATTAAAATTTTCCTATATTTCCTATCACGAATAAAAGTTTCAAGAACAAGAAAGTTGTTGCCCATACGTAAAAGGTGATTAACGTTGAAATACCTAGTTGGTCCCCAAATGCCAAGGACAAAATGAAGGCCTATTCTAAGACTTCTTCTGATAAACTATCATTTCCTAAATAAGAAAATGACTTAGAAAGCATTAAAGCCTAATGTGTTTGATGAGTAAGACTAAAAGATTACGATCCTATGCTACTATCCATGAGATCAAATGAAAACTTATTCTCATTAATGTTTAGTCTACAATCGGATATGTAAATTTTTACCACCTTTAGAACATTACTTCCAAACCTTGAGTATTTTACTAAGGATAAAGTGTTGACATTTGCAAGAATGTGAAAGGACTAAAAAAGGAGTAAATGCACTAAAATATCTAGAAGCAAAGTTAATTATGAGTATCAGGCTCTTGCTATTATCCATATGATCAAATGACATCTCGTCTCCCAAATATTTAGTCTATGGTATTATGATTCGAAAAGTGTTTATACAAAATTCATGAGATTATTCTGACTCATTTAAATGTGGAGCATTTCATATGTTTTGTATTTAAAAGAAAAGTCATTAAATCCATCAAACCGGTATGTTGACAACAATTCTAAGGATTGATCCAAATATTTGAGTAAGATGTAATATTATGGAATCATATTCTTGAAAATGGGAATTGTATTGCCAAAGTTCCAGTTGGATAAGATTTTTGAATTAATTTGACCACAAGTCTTATGATAAATGCAAAACCGATTTGTCAAGACAGATGATAAAATCCCTATGTGATAGCGTGGATATCTGTTGGAATTAGTTTTGACTAATGGTCCATTCAATCTATCCACGATACGTACTAATTTGAATACATCCAAAAGTTTGGATAAAATCTATTTGTGGAGTCATTGTGTTGAAACCTGTAAACATGAAGTGCATTACCAAGTATCCATTTGGATTGGATCTTGGATATCATTTAGTTGCGAGTCTTATGGTAAATGCAAACCATGTTTATCAAGATAGATGACATTTGCATCACTAGGTGATGAAAATAGGGGAAATTAGTTATTAGGGTAATTAACTATTGCTCCTGTACTCAATTGGTCACTTTTTTTGTATCTCATTTACCATTGAACTTGTTGTAGGTGTTCACAGAAACCATTGAAACCGGTTATTGAAGGTTTCCGGCAATTTATTATCTTCGGCAACTCTCCGGCAAAAACGAGTTTTTCCGGCGGACTTTTCTCGACTGCCATCCAAGCGGCATCCACCGCCCACCATCACTAGAACCCACCTGCCACCTCCCTCTCTCCCTCCTGTCGATTTGCTGCCAGAAAAAGGAAGAAGGGACGCAGGCAGCAAGCCACCTGTCACCTCATCCTGCCATCACTGGAACCTACCTGCCACCTACCTTTTGCCGGTGGTAAACCACCATTACCACCTCCTGCTACTATAAATCATCAAATTGAGACCCAAGGATTCGTTGAAAATCTCATTTTTGTCGGAGGCTCGCCGGAGAGGACGACCAGAGAGTCGCCGGAGATAAGAAATTACCGGAAACCTTCAATAGCCGGTTTCAATGGTTTCTGTGAACACCTACAACAAGTTTAATGGTAAATGAGATACAAAAAAAGGAAGTGACCAATTGAGTACAAGGGCAAGAGTTAATTACCCTAATAAGTCATTTCCCCATGAAAATATATGTTCGAATTAGTGCATACTAATGGACCGTTCAGATAAACCAAAATACATAGTAAGATTGACTTTTTATGAACATGTTTATCTGAATAAACATTGAGATTGGAACCTTATAGGTATTCAGAGTTCTCATAAAATGAAGTAAAGAATCAACTAGGAAAAAGGATAAGATACTTAGATCCAATAGGAGTGGTGAGGATCTTAGTCAAACCATATCGATCATCTAAAGAATTATGAAAAGTGTCATAAATTATCTCCAACATTGTCGCAATGGGTGTTCTAGGAGTTTCTTTTGTTTGCATAACTTATAATTTATTGAGAAAAAAATGAAAGAGAGAGAAGCCGAGAGCGTTAGAGTTTTAAAATCGAAGACCACACCTTTTGATAAATGCGGGGGGCCATCGTGTGCAATTTTAGCAAAGAAAGGAAAGAGTTACATAAATTATGACCTTAAAAGGTGTCTTAAAAACTTAAGAGGGTAAAAGAGTTTGCATAACGTGAAGACTTTGAAGAGGAAACACATTCTGTTCACGCCTAGTTCTCACAACGTGAGATATATCCTTCATGCCGTGAGTTCGATAAAATCATGATTCAAACATTTATTCCAGTCTAATGTCGTGCCTCTCTGCAGTTACAATGTGAGATATCATTAATCGTGTTTATGTTCTTTCTTTCGACCATAAAATGTGGCGTATGCTTTCCCAGATTACATTACATTACTTTGAAGTTTCTTGCACCAAACTTTTGAAAGACGTGAGTTTTTTTTTTCACACTTTTATGTGGCGAATTTATAAGTAGCTGCCTAAGTCCAGTTACTGTATAAATTCAAGATGCTCAAGCTTTCCACACACTTTCAAGAATTCGATCTCGCCACTACTATCCTATGGGAGTCTGTTCCAATATCTCCTTTTTACTTTTATGTTCTTTAATTGTTTAAGTATGCAATGGGGACATTGCATCAATTAAGTGTGGGGTAGGGTTTGAATTTAGGAATACAAGCTTACTGATAAAATGACAAAAAATGACTAGGATTTAAAAGTTTTAAATGATTTGAAACAATGATCTAAAATTTAATCTAGTTAATAAATTGTTGTAGTGAGATCTAGGTTGCTAGTGTTATGTAGGACGATCCGATATGGGTTTCAATATTTATTTGAGACAATAGATGTTCTAGTGTATTTGTGGCTTCCCTGTCCCAGTGAAATCATGGAACAAAAACACGACATTGCTTTGTTTGAGGGACATAATATGTTAGGCAGCGTGTACCAAAAATGTATCCAGGAGAGCTCATTGCACTTAGACTAATACTTTTAACCAATATGGGTTGAAGTTAAGTTCCCTTGCTTAAGCAAATGTTTTTTTAGGATTTTAGTTTTGAGTGAAAAAAGTGAGAAAAGAAAAAAAGTGAGAAGGTTGTGAAAAAAGAAAAAAAAAAAAAGAGAAAAAATAGAAAAGAAAAAAAAAGTTGTTGAGAGAATATGAGTCTGCAAAGCTATGAAGATCAAAGAAATATTATGAAGAAACATTCGAAGACTCAAGAATAAGGCAATTTGCCAAGTTATTATTATTATAATATTTCTTTCTAGGTTATTTTTCCACATGTATGCTTGGGAGCTTAACCAAAAATACATTGAGATTAAAAAAGTTTTATGGGGATGGATTGAATGGATGCATAAAATGAATGTTGTTCAAAAGTAGTGGGGAAGTGTTTATGAGGATCATAAGTATTTTAGATTGGAGAAGCTCTTAGGAAAATTTAGACACAAGTACATGCATTACGGTCTTGATGTAATGGAGAAACTCAAAACGGATTGTCTTGTGCGATGTTGGTAGCCAGGGTTTTAATATGATGGTATGATAATAAAAGTCAATTTTGCTTGAGGGCAAGCAAAATGTAAGTGTGGAGTATTTCGATATTGCTATATATACATATATTTAGGCATTATTTTAATATATTTTAAGCTATATTTTGGTTGATTGCAAAGATATTTGGTACTTATTGAGTTGAATTACATTTTGCAGCCAAAAAGGACATTTTTGAAGAAAATGGAACAAAAATGATAAAAGGTGGAACATGGAAGGACTAGAGCTGAAGTTGGGGGCTAAAAGGAGCATAATAGGAAGAAAAACCATGAAAATACAAGTTCCAAGACATGAGGAAAAATGTCGACGATATGAATTATAACTGAGCTCATGATGTGTAGATTATAAACTCAGGTCGTGAGGAAGATTCTCCCAGAAGATAACTATGTGAATGCAGTTTTCATGCCGAACACGAATTGTACTGAGCTCACGACATGAGCTTTAGTTCTGACGACCTGAGAGGCGATATTTAGAAACTAAAAGTATCCCTTTACATATCGACTTTAGAGAGGTCGGATCTAATTTTCTTGAGATAATCGATTTTACAGGACTGAGATCTGCAAAAAACAACCCTTTGAGAGATTGAGAGAGAGAGAGAGAGATAGATAGAGAGAGAGAGAGAGAGAACACTTGGAGATTGAAGATTTAAAGATTACACACCACATTCGGTTTGCATATGATTAACTATAACACCCGTTTTCTTGAATGAATTGAATTAGGGTTTCAAGGAGTTAAAAGGTTGGGATTTTGGAAAAATGGAGTCTCACAACATGACCTTTGAGTGGTCATGACGTGAGATGAGTTTATATAAAACTTTTGTTCGTGACTGGTCTCACGATGTGAGACATAGAGTCTCACACCGTGAGAACTGATGCAGCCGAAGCCCATGATCTTTTAGGGTTTCCTTTGTATTTAAGCTCCTCTAAACCCATTTTAAGGTTCATTATCAGCCTCCAAACCCTCATTCACCTCAGAAAACCCTAGCCTTCATCCCTTGCTTGATTTTTCGGCCATTTTGGAGCCTTTCTTGGTTTGAAGAAGAAGGTGATCTTTTGTAGAGGATTGCAAGGAATCATTGTGATCATCGCGTTATATTGTTTCTGGACCCTTGTAAGTGACAAAGCTTCCATATTTATTGTTGTTTCTAGCTAGATCTAAGTTTTGTCCCACTTTTCTCCTTGGTTGACAAATTTTGAATGAATAGAAGCCATAAAGTTGGAAACTTTATGAGTTATAAAGATCCTTAGAGTGCCATGAATTCCTGATCTAGTGAATGGTTGGGTTTTGGAACCTTAAATGAAAGTTAGATGATCTTTTCTTTAATATTGGTCCCAAATAATATCTAGAAATGTGTTGTACGTACATGCCCATAAATCATCGAATTTTAAGTGTATTATGGAGTTATAAGGCATTTTGGAAAGTTAGAGTAAAAGGCTTAATGGATTAAGGACTTAAATTGTTGGATTTTTGGCTTCAGACTATGCTCACAATGTGAGACATAGGGTGTCTCGACATGAGGGTCGAATGACCCCATTTTCTATTAAGCTTCTTGGAGCTCATAACATGAGAGGAGGCTGCTCACGACATGAGGGCATATATAGTGACTTTTCATGTCTAAGTTGGCTAAGTTGAGTTGAGATGAGTTGGAATCGGACCAAGTGAGCTCTCAAGATGTGACCAAGGGTTGGTCATGACGTGAGGCTGAATAATGGACATTATGGGCTATTGACTTTGACTTTGACCTGGGTTAACTTTTAGCCATGATGACTGATTTCAATGTGTAGTCTAAGTTTGGACCTTGTATATTGTGATAGGAGTGTTGCAGCGATGGTTGTGTGGCTTTGAGCTGAGTGTTAGTCGGCTTTGTGATTCAGGTGATTTTACTCACTATACTCATGCATCAAAGGCAACAATGCCAACCCACTAGGATATGTTAGGTAGGATGCTAGCTGTCTTCGTGAGTCTTCCATTTGTATGATAGGCTAGGCCCATCATATGTCGGGCTAGGCCTATTGTATATTGGGCTAGGCCCATTGTATGTTAGGCTAGGCCAATGGTATGACGAGCTAGGCCCATTTTAGTTTTAGGTTAGGCTATTGATTAGGAAGGGTTAGGCCCATATGTATGTTGGGCTAGGCCCATTTATTAGGAAGGGCTAGACCCATTATTATGGGTTGGGCCCGATGTGAGGGATATACCTAAGGATATGAATGGTATGTGGTATTTTGGGGAACTCACTAAGCTTTGTGCTTATGGTTTCATGTTATGGTTTCAGGTACTTCCAGTATAAGAGGGAAGGGCTTGATGTGACTACACAACATCCCCTAAAGCTTATTTCGCATTGATAACTTTACTCTGATGATTAAATACTATTTTTCACCTTGAATGGTTTTGGGAACAAATTGTTATATGGATTATTATTTTAAAAATGAAACTTTTACCTTGGATTTTTGGGATGTTACAAGTTGGTATCAGAGCCTTGGTTTGAGGGATTCGGGCACATTGTCGGGTGTGACTGAACTCAAACTGATTTAGCCCTAGAATGACTGATTTAGCCTTAAAAATAGAGAAAAAATAGAAAAGAAAAGAAAAGGTTGTCAAAAGTTGTTGAGATAATAAGAGTCTACAAAGTTATGAAGATCAAAGAAATATTATGAAGAAAAATTCGAAGACTCAAAGTTAAAGACTCAAGAATAAGGAAATTTGCCAAGTTTTTTTTTTTTTTTTTGTAGTTTTTCTTTCTAGGTTATTTTTCCATATGTATGCTTTGGAGCTTAACCAAAAATACCTTGAGGTTAAGAAAGTTTTATAGGGATGGATATAGAGGTTTGCATAAAATGAATCTTGTTCAAAAGAAGTGGGAAAGTGTTTATGAGGATCGTAAATATTTAGGATTGGGGAAGCTCTTAGGAAATTTAATACAAGTACATGCATTGTGGTCTTGACGTATGGAGAAACTCAAAATGGATTGTCTTATGCGATGTTAGTAGACATGGTTTTAATATGATGGTATGATAATAAAATTGAGTTGTCCTTGAGGGCAAGCAAAAGGAAAGTGTGGGGTATTTTCATATTGTTATATATATATATATATATATATATATATATATATATATATATATATAGGGATTATTTTAATACATTCTAAGCTATATTTTGGTTAATTAAAAAGTTATTTTGTACTTATTGTGTTGAATTATATTTTGCAGCCAAAAAGGACATTCTTGAAGAAAATGACCAAAAACGACAAAATATGGAACGTGGAAGGACTGGAGCTGATGTTGGGAGCTAAACGGAGCTTAAAAGGAAGAAAAATCAAGAAATTACAAGTTCCACGATGTGGCTTCAGAGTCCCATGGCATTGCGAGAGGAAAAATCTCGACGATATACATTATAACTGAACTCACGACGTGAGCATTATAAACTCACATCGCGAGGAAGATTCTTCCAGAAGATAACTATGCAGAATTCAGTTTCCTTGCTAAACACGAATTGTATTGATCTCACGACATGAACCTTAATTCTCAAGACGTGAGACGTGATATTTGGAAACTATAAATATCCCTTTACATATCCACTTTATAGAGGTTGGATCTGATTTTTTGGAGAGATAATCGATTTTAGAGGCCAGATGTCTGCGAAAAAAACAACCCTTTGAGAGAGAGTACGCTTAGAGATTAAAGATTTGAAGATTTCACATCACATTCGGTTTGCATAAGATTAACTATGTTGAATTCTTATGTTTTTGTGTGCTTATTTTCTTCTATTAGTAGCTAATCATTAGGATTTCATTTAGTTTTGATGAACCCTAATACTATGTGTTAGTTTGTATCTTATAATTGGATTTTATGAAGTTGGTTAATGCATCTGTTTGATTATCATTACCTAACATGTTAAAGTTTTCACCTTTGTTGCTTTGAGTCAAGTTAAGTGTAGTTTAATGACCATTTAAATTAGATGAACTTGTTTACCTTGTAGTTTATGATTATTAAATTTCTAGAGCTAGGATTAATCACATCATAGATTATGTAATAAAGGTAACAACTTTAGATGTGTTAGAGAGCGTAATTGATCGTAATTTTCTTTGGTAATTTATCTTGATCATAGATAGTTATCTTAGATATATCTTACATAGCCTAATTATCTTTAATAATCAAATATGTGTTTGCCTATGTATGATCATTACATAGTAGTTCATGAACTGATGAAAATAACGATGGGGACAAAGCGGAAATTCAAAAAACAATCAATTAGTATGCTGAGATAAGGAGGGTTATACATTAAGCGGCCCAGATGTTGATGACTTAGGATTCAACACTGTTTACAAAGGGGGAGAATGTTGGGGTCGAAATAGTTGTAAGGTGTAGAAGCGTCCTTTCTTTTGTATTAGTATCGAAGTTGTCTTGTATGTTTTGCATAAGGGAATCTATATGCCGAAGCGTTATTGTTTAATCTGTGACATCCCCAAAATCACGGCCAGAAAAGACCGGTTTCTTTATGCTTTGTTTAAAAATCAGAGTAACATTTTAAATAAAAGTGTTGCGGAATTTGTCCCAAAACAAAATATTATAAAGATTTATCAAAAGCATTTCCATAGAAATCTATTTCATTAAAAGACTCGGGATGTCATGTTCGTACAGATCAAAAGCATAAACAGTACAATATAAGCCTTAATACATTATTTCATATCTACAGGCCTATATCCGTAATCCCTCATCCAACATCATATCTATGCTCAAGCGCCACTACCTGTAATACATAAAACTGAGTGGGTCAGGCTTGGGAGCCTGGTGAGCACATAGGGTTTTCAACCCACAATAAATAAGTTTATTAATTTCATCAATCAACAATAACCCGATTACCCGTTCCCGTTATCCTCACTTTACGTCCCTAAACACCTATCATAAGGGACCTAGGCTAAGGATCATCATCGGGACGGACACTACTGCTAAAGGGATTCCTCATCAATAAATGTCCTAAAGGCAATCATGTGGGGGATGGAGTACACCGGTGAACACATCGTTCACAAACACCTACAGGTTGCGAGCCTGCTAGTGTTCCACTGGACTGTCTAGAAGAGTCCGTGGTCGTCATCCATACTCCGCTAGATGACAGAATCAACAACATCAACATCGAGGCCTCTCATCATTTTATCACATATCACCTATTACGTCTACCCATGTTTTACCCCAACATTTTCGTAGATATAAAATACATATACAGTTTAAATCATTGAAAACATGTATAACAATGTACATCCAGCATAGATAGCAAGTATTCAGGTAATATGCACACATAGCATGTAATTTATATAAAATACTTCATATCTATGTGTAAGCTGAAAGTAACTATGCACTCACCTTATTAGGTGGTGACTCAGCACTCGGACAGAGCTTCGATACTCTCAAAACGATATTCCTTCGATAAAACCTAGTATCGATACCACTAGGGTTTAGTCTAACGATAACCGTGACAAATTAATTGTCTGACTATTATTATTATTATATAAGCGTTAATAACACTCAATATAACTCATAATAATAGCCCAAATAATTATTTTAAGGACCTAATAACATTCCTATAATTATTTGAAAGCTATATTAAAAATAGCGTAAGCGTATCACACTTACAGCGAATTTTATCGAAAACCAGGAGTTAATTGGAGCAACGTTTCGAAACCGAAAAACTCATTTAGACTTCGTCGGCTAATTTTGGCTCGATTTTAAATTTTATATTATTAACGGGCCGGGACACGATTGGTCCGTTAAATCCTCATAACTTTTTCATCCGACATCCGTTTTTGCCCATCTTTTTCTTGTTACGCTACTCTAAACGAGATCTTCGATTCTCGTTTAGGTCGTTTCGGCTAAAAACCGCTCGATCTAATATTCGAATTTCTGGCTGTACACTGCTAACTCGAAACTTCGAAAAATCATAACTTCTTCATACGAAGTCTGATTTGGGAGTTCTTTTTATCGATGTTCTTAGTTTAACATATTATACGACTTTCGTTTAGATCGCTAAAGCTAAATCTCGCTCTATCATAAATTCACTATTTACGCTTTCCGGTATCGTGCCGGTTCTGTCGCGAAACTTCGACGGGTCATAACTTCTTCCTTCTAACTCGGATTTCGGCGTTCTTTATATGTATGGAAACCTTGATACATATTCTACAAATTTATGTAGAGATATCGAGATTATCTCACACTTTAATTTTGACGCTCATTTGATTCTTTATTAATTATACATTAATAATAAACACATGAACACACATAATTCACATAATACTCAAATATTTCATCTTTATTACTTCAAAAAGAGTTACAAGAGTTGACCTAGACTATTACATTGACAAAAATGCTTAACCCTGAAACCCGGGCGTTACAATTCTCTCCCCCTTAGGATGATTCCGTCCCGGAATCATGCATCAACAAACAGATGTGGATAGCGACTCATCATGTCATCCTCTGTTTCCCAAGTGAGATTCGGCCCATTCGAATGTTTCCATCGGACTAGCACTAAGTCGACCATCTTACGCCGTAACTTCTTAGTCTTACGGTCAACAATTGCCTCAGGCTCTTCGATCAGCATTTTATTTTCATCCATCTTTAACTCTGAAATTGGAATTATGTCAGGAACGTCTCCCGTGAATTTCCTGAAATAACACACATGGAAGGTATTATGAATACCATCGAGTTCTTCGGGCGATTCCAGCTTGTAAGCTTGGTTCCCAATCTTCTGAAGAACTTTGAATGGTCCAATAAACCTTGGACTCAACTTTCCTCGTTTTCCAAATCGTATAAGTCCCTTCCACGGTGAGACTTTCAGCAAAACGGAATCCCCAACTTCGAAGGTTATCGGTCGTCTTTTCTTGTCAGCATAGCTCTTCTGATGATCCTGAGCTGCTAACATTCTTTCCCTAATCACCTTCAACTTCTCAGCAGTCTCATGGACTATCTCGGGGCCCATAAACTGCTTTTCTCCAGCTTCAAGCCAACAAGACGGCGTACGATACTTCTGTCCATAAAAGGCTTGGTAAGGTGCCATCTTGATGCTCGAGTGAAAACTATTGTTGTAGGAAAATTCTACCAGAGGTAAGTGCTCGTCCCAATTTCCTTGGAATTCGAGGGTACATGCTCTCAGCATATCTTCCAACGTCTGAATCATTCTTTCGCTCTGACCATCAGTTTGCGGATGGTAAGCCGTACTTAAACATAACTTTTTACCCAACTCCTCTTGCAGACTCCTCCAAAACCTTGACGTGAAACGACTATCACGATCTGACACAATCGTAAGAGGGACACCGTGAAGTCTTACAATTTCCTTCACGTAAGCATTTGTGAGCTTATCCATAGACCACTTCTCATTGGCTGCTATGAAGTGTGCACTCTTGGTGAAACGTCCACGACTACCCAAATCATGTCGTGTCCGTTCTTCGTCCTGGGTAGTTTAGTCACAAAATCCATGGGGATGTCTTCCCATTTACCCATGGGTATAGGTAAAGGTTCTAAAATCCCATACGGTTTTTGATGTTGTGCCTTAACCCTTGCACATGTCACACACTCGGCCACATACTTCGCAACATCAAGCTTCATCGTCGGCCACCAGTAGTAGGGTTTTAGGTCCCTATACATTTTAGTACTACCGGGATGAATTGAGTACATGGTCTTATGTGCTTCTTCCATCAGAAGATCTCTTATTCCTCCCGTCTTAGGTACCAAAATTCGATCTTGGAATACCTTCAGTTCTCGACTGTTTGTACCGAACACTAACGTTCTTCCCAAACGTTCTTCCTTTCGGTCATTTTTCTCTAAAGCTTCTTCTTGATCTTTCCTGATACTTTCCACAATCGTCGAGACGACTTCAATTCTTAACGCTCTTGGCCTTTTCCTTTCAAGATTGACTTTCCGACTGAGAGCATCAGCAACAATATTTGCTTTACCTGGGTGGTAAAGTATCTCACAGTCGTAGTCCTTGAGAAGTTCTAGCCAGCGTCGTTGCCTCATGTTCAACTCCTTCTGATTAAAGAGATACTGGAGACTCTTATGATCAGTGAAGAGTTTTCACTTCGTGCCATAGAGGTAATGCCTCCATATTTTTAAGGCAAATACTACCGCTGCCAACTCCAGATCATGAGTGGGGTAGTTCTTTTCGTGCTCTTTCAATTGTCGAGATGCGTATGCTATCACCTTTTCTCTTTGGGTCAGAACACAACCCAACCCGACTCCAGATGCATCACTATAAACCACGAAATCTTCGACTCCATCGGGTAGAGAAAGTATCGGTGCTTCACATAACTTCTTCTTTAGCTTCTCGAATGCCTCATCGTTCTTCTCACTCCACGTATACGTAGCTCCTTTATGAGTCAAAGCTATTAATGGAGCAGCTATCGAAGAAAAGCCTTGGATAAATCATCGATAATATCCGGCTAATCCTAGAAAGCTTCGAATCTCCGTGGGACTCTTCGGACGTTCCCACTTCATTACAGCCTCGATCTTTGCGGGGTCAACCATTATTCCCTCCTGGTTAACAACATGAGCCAAGAATTGGACTTCCCGTATCCAAAAGTCACATTTGGAGAACTTTGCAAAAAGCTTCTCCTTCTTCAACACTTCTAATACTTCCCGCAGATGCTTGCCATGCTCCTCTTGGCTTTTCGAGTAGATGAGAATGTCGTCGATGAATACTATCACGGATTTATTAAGGAATGGTTTACAAACCCTGTTCATCAAATCCATGAATGCTGTAGGAGCATTGGTTAGTCCAAATGACATAACCAAGAACTCATAGTGTCCATATCTTGTTCTGAATGCAGTCTTCTCAATATCCTGCTCTCTCACCTTCAGCTGATGATATCCTGACCTAAGATCGATCTTTGAGAAGTAGCTCGAACCTTGCAGCTGATCGAATAGGTCATCAATCCTCGGCAATGGATACTTGTTCTTCACCGTTGCCTTATTCAGCTCTTGGTAGTCTATACACATTCTCATACTTCCGTCCTTCTTCTTCACGAATAACACCAGAGCTCCCTAGGGTGACGAACTATGTGACAACCTGAAATTTCCATTGTACGAACCTCATCTATTCAATAGAAGCTAGTTCAGTTTCTGTGATTTTCAAGGTTTTCCGAACAAGTTTGTGTACATTAGGGTGTATGTTCTAGGTGATATCAGGAGAGTGGGTACTCCTGGTTTTGTGAAACTTGGGCATTTCAAGTTTCATAAGATTACAGTCCAACATCAGGAATAAAAACATTTTCTGTCAAAATATTCCAGGACTATAAATAGTTTTCTGAACTAAATTGATTCATTATTTACAATTCCAAATAGAGAAAAGCCATATTCTCTCTGACAGATCTTCGGGTTTTCATCCCAGATTGTGAGTCTACTTTTCTATATGTGTTTCAATACTTGTTTAATGCTTGTTAACACAAATTACATGTTTAGATTACAAGATCCGGGAGTTTACCGCCCAAGATCGTTCTTGGGGAGTAAACTCCAAAATGGAACATTATGGTTTCCTAGTCCCAATACCTTGTTAGAAGACTTGTTTAGGAGATAGGCTATGACATTTATGGATCAAAAAGCAACCAAGAAACCTAAGTTCTAGGAGTTTACGGCCAAGGAACTCCCTTGGGCCGTAAACCCCTTTTCAAGGGCTTAAATGCCCTAAAACTTTCCCCAAATGCTTAAGGACTTTAACTACTAGTACATGTGCTTGATTAGAACATCAAAAGCCCATAAAAACTATAAGTTTTTAGGAGTTTACGGCCAAGAACCCCTCTTGGGCCATAAACCCCATTTTGTGGGACAAAAATCATTCCAAGCTACCCTTAAGCCTTTAGACAATTTACCTTGCACCTTTGGGACTAGAATGGAGAGTAGAACACATAGAAATCACTCCTTGAAAGGAGTTTACGGCCAAGGAACATGACTTGGGCCGTAAACTCCAAGTGAAGGCACCAAAGTGTGCCTCTTGTTCCCATTAGCCTTAGATAAAATCATGGATGCCATTCTTGATGTTTAAGTGCCTCAAATCAATTTATTTCCTAGAGTTTACGGCCGTAAACTCTAAGGTGAAGGACCTTAGGCCGTAAACTCCCTTATGGAGTGTTCTAGAGCCTTAAAACTACTTCATGCATTATTCCAATAAAGATAGGAGTGTTCTAGGATCAAGATAACACCACAAAACACCCAAAAACACCATTTGAGGAGTTCACGGCCATAAACCTATGAGTTTACGGCCGTAAACTCCAAGGTGTGGGGTTTGTTGGATGGTGAACTCGTATACAAGGCCCTTTGATGTTTCAAACCCTTTTGCCTTGTCCCGTAGCAACTTAGATGCAACCATTTGAACCCTAAACACTCATAAAAGTGTTTAAATGTTTTCTAAGTGTCTTAACTTATTTATTTAAGTTATTATTTGTCTAATTAGTTATATATATGCTTATTATATGATAACTAGGCTCGTGCGTGTAAACCAGTCTCCGTTTGCCACCTAGCACGGTAGCCGACACTGCAATTCAAACGACTCACCACAAGTGAGTTCATACCCCTTGAATCAACCTTTGAAATGATTTTAAGTGGTTGAAATACTTTATGGGGGGGGATACAAGTCAAATACTTATAAGTTATTGCTTCAATCACATGTGATTGCATTTAATAACATGTGATTAATAACTAGGAAAACAACGATTTTCACCACTATTCAAACTGTTTATCAAAATGCTTTACTTTGAAATGTTTTACAAACTGTTTTACTATCCAAACTTACTTATAGACTGTGATTTAAACAAATGCTTCTTATACTTAAACTGTTTTATTAACTTATGCCTTCAAATTGTTTTATAGATCGACATCAAGTCGATCTCCTCTTGAAATCATATTTATGCTTCAAATGTTTTATGAAAACTTATTTATGCTTTTATATATTCAATTGCATGCCCATATATGTATAGATGTATAAATAATGTTTAAAGGACTTAGGAAGGCCATCCGCCCTATTTCCTTTTCGCGCCTTGAGATGTGGTCTGGTGGGATTTCGGGTGACCATCCGAAGGTCGTTTCAATATTACTTATACATCATATATACATATATAGACATAAAAGTACTTCCGTATTCATATTCATCAGTACCTCATTAGTTAGTTACCGTCTGGGTAACGCAGGATCATACATATACAGATATACTAGAAACAATACATATACAGATATACTAGAAACAATACATATACAGATATACTAGAAACAATACATATACAGATATACTAGAAACAATACATATACAGATATACTAGAGACAATACATATACAGATATACTAGAAACAATACATATACAGATATACTAGAAACAATACATATACAGATATACTAGAAACAATACATATACAGAGATACGAGAAACAATACATATACAGATATACGAGAAACAATACATATACATAAATACGTAATAATTGTGATCCACTGTATCAGGCATGCCTTAAATGTCATGGCCCGAGTTGTAGCCAGAATTCTCTTGGAGGGAGAGCGTGAGTTTGCGTATAGATCTATACTGGATTGACTATCCTACACCTTGCTGCTAGCTACAGCCGGACCTGCAGGTCTGCGGGTGCCAAACGTCATTTCTTTTATTACGACCATCCATTATGTCGTTGTTACCAGTCGATAGCATGGTGCAATTTATCACATTATGCCTTAATATAAATCCGGTTTAAGGTAGTAGTATTTAGTACAGCAGTAGTCTTATTATACAAAGCTACAGTACTACAATGATTTACCCATTACATATTTTAGTGATAATCTCACTTAAGCATTAGTGTACAAACTATATTTTTAACAAATGATAGTTATACTTGGGTAATTACACACTTTTACAACAGACAAGTTTACAAAACAGTTTAGCCTTGGTAGAAGGTTACTTTTATAGAAAATATAGGATTTTCGGAGAGATTCAAACGTTTACAAACACTTTCAAACATTTGCTTACATTTTTACAAACTTATACATTGAGACAGGTTCAGACGTTTTTACAAGAAACATTGACACTAAAATACTTATGAACTCACCAGCTTAATGCTGATAAACTCTTTCAAAATAACTTGTATTCTCAGGTCATCAGTAGATAGGTACCGAGGCCAGCTTTTGAGAAGATGGAGTGCATTCAAGACTCATCTCATATTATTTTGTGTTTCATTATTTTTGGTGTCTATAACTGTACAGAACACACTTGTATTAAAATTATATATTTAATGCAATGGATGATGTTGTTTGCTTATTTGCACTTACTGTGTTGTGATACTATACATGACGTCCTCCGCCCCAGAACGTTTCCGCCGTTCTTGGTTTTGGGGTGTGACAAACTAGGTCGAATGAAACCGTTGTCCAACAGCTCCTGAAGTTGCTTCATGAGATCCTTCATCTCCGTCGGTGCTAATCGGTAAGGTGCTTTTGCTATCGGTGTTGTTCCTGGTAACAAGTCTATACGAAACTCCACTTGTCTATCAAGTGGTAATCCGGGAAGATCTTCGGGAAAGACTTCCGGATAATCACACACAATCGGTATATTCTGCACCTCTTTCTTCTCCTTCTTGGCATCGATTACGAATGCCAAGTATGATGCACATCCTTTGAACAAACATTTCCTGTCTTTCATCAGGGATATTATTCCAGAATTCACTCTGCGTTTGCCCCCGTACACCATAAATGATTCTTTTCCGGGTGGGTTCACCCTTACTATCTTCTTTCGACATTGAATCTCAGCATCGTTGGCGCTAAGCCAATCCATACCCAAAACGATGTCAAAACCGTTTAACTCTATGGGTAATAGCTCTTCGTGGAATTCATTTCCATTTAGGTCGATGACGATGTTCCTAATACGATTACTAACAGGTACGAATTTGCCACTGGCAACTTCTACAATCAGGGCATTATCAAGTTTTTCTACAGGCAATGCTAATTTCCTACCAAATTTATGCGACACAAAGGAGTAGTTGGCTCCGGAACCAAATAGTATATTTGCAGGCAAACCATTTACAAGAAAGGTACCTGAAGCGACGTCTGCTGCCTCCTTCGCGGCCTCGAGCATCATCTGGAAGGCTCTTGCCTTCGGCTTCGGTGGTATGTTGGGTCTTCCTGCCTCCTTCTTCTTCGGGCAATCCTTCAAAATGTGCCCTTCTTCATTACACCCATAACAGGCTTTCTGGTTGAGGGTGCATTCATTAGCATAGTGCCCAGGCTTTCCGCATTTGTAACAAGTGACCCCTCCGTCACACTTCCCAGAGTGCTTCTTCTTGCACTTGTCACACCACTTCGCTTCTAATCCTCCTCCCCTCGAACCAGACTTCAAGAATCTACTCTTCTTGTTGGACTTCGAGGATCCATCGAACTTCCGTTTCCCACCAACCTCAGCCCTTTCCAGACCTCTTTCCTTTTGTTGGGTCTCCACGTTCTTAGCTGCTCGAACAGCTGATTTCAAAGTGGTTGCCATCTTGACTGCTGGGCCAAAGTCAGCCGGCAGTCTGTTTGCGAATTTCTCAATTTTGGAAAGTTCGGTTGGCACTAGGTATGGGAACAACTTCATCTTTTCCGTAAATGCAGCAGCATAGTCATCGATGCTCATTCTCCCCTTCTTCAAATTTTGGAACTCATTGTTCAGATCAATCAGGTCTATCTCTGAATCGTACTGCGCCTTCAGTTGTTCCAAGAACTCATCCCATGACATTTTCAGAGCTTCTCCTCGTGGCATTGTATCTGCCAATAGCTTCCACCAGCTCAAGACTCCAGTTTTCAATTGTCTTACAGCGAAGACAGTCTTCTGCTTCTCGCTGCAGTCGCAACTCTCAAACACCATCTCCATCTCGGAGATCCAGTCCATAATCTCAACAGGCTTTGGGCATCCTGAGAGACTTGGTGGTTTCGCACCCAAGAAATTTTTGTACATCCGCCCATCCTTGTTGTTTCTCCCTTCTGGTCCATCCCTTTGCTCACCTTGAGTCCCTACTTGACTCACTTGGCGGCTATAGTTCCCTTCCTCAGATGGCTCGGGAACTGGCTCTGTTGGTTTAACATGTATGGTAGGTTCGTCCCTATTTTCGTGGAGCATCCGTCTCATTTCTTCCCTTTGTTCAACTAGCATAGCCTGAATCATGGCTTGAACTCTAGCCATGGTAACTGGCTCAGGTGCAACTTCTTCAACAACAGGTATTTGCTGAACCACTGGGGGTTGGTTCCTATCTCCATTTGCGTTCACGTTTCCGCTACGGGTCCTTGCCATCTTGATCTATACACCGAATAAGGTGAATTTAGATCTTTATTTAGGATAGATGTTTAAATCCGCCTTATTACTCCGAAACGTTTACATGCTAGTTCTAATATCGTAGTCGTACGTTTAGAATCTTAAACACATAAGGTTTCCAGATCCGGTCGGCAACAGACCATAGATCCGAACAAATAACAACATATCATGCACAAAGCATTTAGCACATAAAAGCATTTTAGGCACAATTCCTAAAATAAGCTAGAGCTCACACCTCACAATCATCGCTTAGCATTCTAAGTTTAAGTCTAGAAATCCTACAAATTCCTAGTTCGCTTAAATTAATGCTCTGATACCAACTGTGACATCCCCAAAATCACGGCCCGAAAAGACCGGTTTGTTTATGCTTTGTTTAAAAATCAGAGTAACATTTTAAATAAAAGTGTTGCGGAATTTGTCCCAAAACAAAATATGATAAAGATTTATCAAAAGCATTTCCATAGAAATGTATTTCATTAAAAGACTCGGGATGTCATGTTCGTACAGATCAAAAGCATAAACAGTACAATATAAGCCTTACTACATTATTTCATATCTACAGGCCTATATCCGTAATCCCTCGTCCAACATCATATCTATGCTCAAACGCCACTACCTGTAATACATAAAACTGAGTGGGTCAGGCTTGGGAGCCTGGTGAGCACATAGGGTTTTCAACCCACAATAAATAAGTTTATTAATTTCATCAATCAATAATAACCGATTACCCGTTCCCGTTATCCTCACTTTACGTCCCTAAACACCTATCATAAGGGACCTAGGCTAAGGATCATCATCGGGACAGACACTACTGCTAAAGGGATTCCTCATCAATAAATGTCCTAAAGGCAACCATGTGGGGGATGGAGTACACCGGTGAACACATCGTTCACAAACACCTACAGGTTGCGAGCCTGCTAGTGTTTCACTGGACTGTCTAGAAGAGTCTGTGGTCGTCATCCATACTCCGCTAGATGACAGAATCAACAACATCAACATCGAGGCCTCTCATCATTTTATCACACATCACTTATTACATCTACCCATGTTTTACCCCAACATTTTCGTAGATATAAAATACATATACAGTTGAAATCATTGAAAACATGTATAACAATGTAAATCCAGCATAGATAGCAAGTATTCAGGTAATATGCACACATAGCATGTAATTTATATAAAATACTTCATATCTATGTGTAAGCTGAAAGTAACTATGCACTCACCTGATTAGGTGGTGATTCAGCACTCGGACAACGCTTCGATACTCTTAAAATGATATTCCTTCGATAAAACCTAGTATCGATACCACTAGGGTTTAGTCTAACGATAACCGCGACAAATTAATTGTCTGACTATTATTATTATTATATAAGCGTTAATAACACTCAATATAACTCATAATAATAGCCCAAATAATTATTTTAAGGACCTAATAACATTCCTATAATTATTTGAAAGCTATATTAAAAATTGCGTAAGCGTAGCACCCTTACAGCGAATTTTATCGAAAACCGGGACTTAATTGGAGCAGCGTTTCGAAACCGAAAAACTCCTCTTTCTCGGGACTCCGGGAGCCTCGGGGCTTCCCTAGGGTGCTAGGGGTTTTATCTAGGGCTTAGGGGTGGTTTGGGGTTGTAGAGAGAGAAAGAAGTTAGAGAGAGAAGTGAAAAAGGTGTGAAAATGAGGGCTGTCTTCGCTGCCTTTTATAGCCTGCGAGGCCTCGGTACGCTGGGCGTAATGGCTCGGATAAGGCTGCCAGACCGACTCCAGTTGTCTCGCATTCGGAAGGGATAAGACCAAGGTTACGCGGGGCATTCCGGATCTCGTACGCGGGGCGTAGGGCGAGGCTTGGTGGCATGATCCGAAGCGAGATCTGAGACCATCATCGGACGGCTCACAACGCGCCACGTCATCAGTCTCGCACCATGTTTCGCATTTTCTTACTTCAACTTTAAAAATTCGTAACTTTCGCGTACGACCTCTGATTTCGACGTTCTTTATATCCACGCGAAGGTGGGAACGTACTCTAGAACTTTCGTTTAGACTTCATCGGCTAATTTTGGCTCGATTTTAAATTTTATATTATTAACGGGCCGGGACACGATTGGTCCGTTAAATCCTCATAACTTTTTCATCCGACATCCGTTTTCGCCCATATTTTTCTCGTTACGCTACTCTAAACGAGATCTTCGATTCTCGTTTAGTTCGTGTCGGCTAAAAATCGCTCGATCTAATATTCGAATTTCGGGCTGTACACTACTAACTCGAAACTTCGAAAAATCATAACTTCTTCATACGAAGTCAGATTTGGGTGTTCTTTTTATCGATGTTCTTAGTTTAACATATTCTACGACTTTCGTTTAGATCGCTAAGGCTAAATCTTGCTCTATCGTAAATTCACTATTTACGTTTTCCGGTATCGTGTCGGTTCTGTCGCAAAACTTCGACGAGTCATAACTTCTTCGTTTTAACTCGGATTTCGGCGTTCTTTATATGTACGGAAACCTTGAGACATATTCTACAACTTTATGTAGAGATATCGGGATTATCTCACACTTTAATTTTGACGCTCATTTTATTCTTTATTAATTATACATTAATAATAAACACATAAACACACATAATTCACATAATACTCAAATATTTCATCTTTATTACTTCAAAAAGAGTTACAAGAGTTGACCTAGACTATTACATTGACAAAAATGCTTAGCCCTGAAATCCGGGCGTTACATAATCCCTTATGTATTTTTTTGTATGATTTTGTCATCCCTATAAATAGGGGATAGGTACTAGAGTTAGAGTATCTTTTGAGTGTTTGCTAGTTGTACTCTACATTTTCTCTGTATCCTTCGAAAGCATAATTGAGCCAACCAGATCATATTTACTCCATGTGTTCATAATTCATTCAATGCACTAATTTTGTTTCTTGTACTCGATTTATAATAACTACATTTGGTATTAAAGTTGGGTTCATATAGTTGATATCAGATTTTCTCTAGTTTTCAAAAGTTTTTGAATCTCGATATAGATTCAAAATTTCCGCACTTTTGATTCTGATATTCTTTTTAGATCATTTGTTTTGATTCGATTATGTTCTTAGTTCATTAATCGAGTGTTCTGTGTTTGTTCTTTGGAAATTTTATCCATCAGATCTTAAATTTCCAAAGCTTTTCTCAAATCTCGTCCGTACAATAATAGCTAACTTCAACATGAACACGATGACCTCTTATTCTTATCTTCTCGGTTCATCAACAAAAATTCCGATGTTGATTCCTGAGTTCAATGATCAATGGGCTGATCAAATGGAAGACTATCTAAATGGAATCGACGAAGATCTATGGAAATGTATTACTGATGAAATTCATCCTGCAAGTATGTTATGACATGTTGGAACTGTTGCTTCTAGTTTAGATGTTGCTCAATAAATAGAGAAACATAAGAAAAATGAGAAAAGATGCTTGCGCGAACTCCGTGGTGCTCTTCTACCGATGGTTTACAACTATGTACGTCGTTGCAAAACATCTAAAGAAATTTTGGATACTTTGAAAGACAAGTGTCAAGGGAGTGAGAAGACAAGGAAAAGCTTTGTTAAGCAGTGTCTGCTTGAGCTAGGAGAGTTCAGACAAAAATAAGGTGAAAACATTGAACTATACTTTGATTGTGTTAATGAATTAATATTCAAATGCAATCGATATGGAGTCATTCGTTCAACAATGGAGTTCAACCTGACCTTCCTGATGGCACTTCGCAAAGAATGGCGAAATATCAATCTTATGATGGGACTTCGCAAAGAATGGCGAAATATCTTGGTGATTTTTACAACATGTTGAAAGATCATGAAAGTGAGATCATTGAAATTGCTGAAGAATCAAAAATAAGCATGAGTGGTCCTCTGGCTTTAGTGTCGAAAGTGACAAGCAGAGAGACTGAGGTTGAGTCAGTTGAGTATTATGGTTTGGAAGATGAAGGTTTGATTGTTAATTCGGATGACAAAGCAGTGGCTTTTTACTCAAACAAAAAAGTGAATAAATTCTATAAGAAGGCATTTAATTCAAAGTTTAAAGGAGGTGATAACAAGGTTGTTTCATCTGGGAAGAGTGTGAGAGATGAGAAGAAGTTTAAAAAGAAAGAAGTTAAGCTTGAGGTTTCGAAGCCATAGAAGAAACTGAAAGGAGATTCTGGTTTCGACTGACACTATTGTAATGGAGAAAATCACATGGCAAGTGATTATATGTTGAGAAAGAAAGAAGATAAGAAAGAAAAGGTGAAGGATGAAGTATACTATACTGCTAAGCTGGAGGAGGTTAAAGCAAAAACGAAGGGAATGTCATAGGTTGCGAGAGGAACTGGTGAAGAGGAAAGGACATATCAAATCTGGTCTTCAAGATCAGATGATGAGGAGATGCGAAACCCAACTCATGGTGTGATGTACGTAAAGTTCAAAGAGGAGGAACAAAATGAGGATAATATTACTGGAAGATGCTTTGTTTCAACTATATCTCACAATTCTCATATGACTTCGAAGGTATGCTCTCTTTTCGAATTCTTTAATATTCCTTCTAGTTCATATAATTCGATTTTATCTGAGTTTGATGTTGCTATTACATATGTTAATGATTTGCTTATTTCTACTAGTAGCGATGCTGAAAAGTCTAAATCGTTACTGCTAGAAACTCAGAGAAGTTTAGAATCAAAGAAGTCTAGGATAGAAAATTTAGATTTAGAATTGAAAAATGTGATTGTGACCGAGACAATCTTCGAATTGATAACATTATTTTGCATAAAGAAAGAAATATATATTGTAATTCTGCTAAGCGTATTTATGGCAAATTGATTGCTTTGCATGATTAATCAGACATGTGCAAAGAACATCATAGGAAGCTTTTGCCCTTTTTAGCTTTCCTAAGGGAGAAAATTGATTCGACTTCCTATGACTGTGAGAGAAAAATATATGAGTTTGAAAAGGTCCCAAATGAATTATATGCATATGGTATAGTTAAAATTGATGAATGTTTAGATGCAAATGATCTTGTTGAAATTGTGAATAAGACCTTGACCAAAAACGAACAAATGCAAAATTTGAAAAGAACTGAGAATTCGACATCTGACTAACAAACCAATCTTGCAGATATCGAAGATGATTCTGACAGTATCAGTGAAATTGAGGAGGATGAAGTTGTTGATTGTTCAAAGTTATATGTCATTAATGCCACTTCAATAAATAATGGAAAAGAAACATGTGATGAATCTATGGTTAAGAATTACACTGATCAACCCTCAACTTCGAAAGTTCATGACTATGACCTTGTAATTGTCAAAGATAGTCAGACTGATAGCGATGATGATGATAAAGTTAAATCTGCTAACACAACTATTCCAAAGGTTGTTGTTGATCAAGTTTATGAGGAATCGGAAAAGTTTGAAAAGGTAATGAAGGAAAAGGTCCTCATTATCTTGAATCGAATTCGGTAGTTTATCCAAACATCAAATGCACCGATAACATGGTATTTCCGAATCAAGTGTTTGTTACAACAGGAAATGGAGAAAAATTCAATCCTAAGATCAACAAAATTGTTGTTGACGACAACAAAGAAGCAACGAAAGAAGGGTTTTCTCTAACCAAAGCACCGTCGAAAACAATCTTAACAAAAATTCATTCTCATTTCAAAGATCAAATCCAAAGAGAGTTTGGGAGATTAAGAAGGAAAAAGTATTTGATGAAAAACTTTCAAATGAATTTGATTCTTCAACACAAATCACAAAAGCAAAAATGTTTTATGAACAAATTCAAAATATTTCAAAAGATAATGGAATTTCCATGTCTAAGGCAAGGAAAAAGGTTTATTGGAAAAAATTTGAATCTCGAAAGAAACGAAAAATTTTATTAACAAAACTTCTGAAAAGAAAATGACTGAACAAGTTAAGGCCACTTCTCAAAATAAGACTTTTGCTTAAACAAATTCCACTCATAAACAAAAAATTTTCAAAAGATCAATCAAGAGTTCAAAAATCAAATCAATCTTCGAATGTTCAAAAACCAAAAGTTTCAAAAGTTGTTCAAAATCTTTCTCAAAGGAATTATGTTCCTAATCAAAATGCTAGGATCTCTATAGATAATTCTCAACGAAATAGTTTTCAACATCATGGGAATTTTGAACAAGTTAACAATCAAAGGAGGTTTTCAAATAAAAAACAAGGTTTTAATAGGATTAATGTTGGTTATAATCAACGTTTTCAAAATCATTTTCAACCTCATGCCAAATTCGCCTTTTCAAAAAGACATTAGTAAAAAGGTCATGAAATGAATCCTTCAAACCACACAACCTCCATTTCCCAGTCCTGGTTCAGAGCAACAAGTTAATGCTTCATTCGTCAAAGGAAAAACTGATATAAAGAATATTAATCATTGGGTTGAAGGGAAAGGAAAAATGTTTCGGTCTGGAAAGTTCTCACAAGAAGAAATCAAGCTTGCTTATGAAAGCTATTTAAACGAATCTCAAAATAGGATTTCGGCATCAATGGAATCAAATCCATCGGTTTGAAAGTGAAGAGCTATTTTGAAAGCCAGCGTTGAGGTTAAATGAACCATAGAGGAAAAAGGGAAATTCACTGTTGATTCTAAACCTATAGATGATTTCATTTCGATACCTAAGTCTATTGAAGTTGACTTAATCGATACTTTGAAATCTAGAGTTCGTAATTGGGTTTTAGGGTCTTCATTTCATCATGCATTCTGTTCTAATAACCAATGACCCAAACAACCTTAGGGACCTAAATTCTTTCACTGATTGCACGTTTTAGGTGACGAGCAATATGATGAAAAATGGTACATCGATAGTGGTTGCTCTTATCACATGACTGGAGGGAAGGAAAACTTGTAAGATTATCGAAGCTTGGAAAATGCTGGTATAGTGAAATTTGGAAACAATAAAAAATGGCAAGTAAGAGGTTATGGGAAAGTCACAAATGGGAAGTTTACATTGAATTGAGTAGCATATATCGAAGGTCTTCAACACAACTTGATAAGTGTTTCGCAACTTGTTGTGGGCACTGGTAATCAAGTTGTCTTCGATAAGGAAGGACGTGTAATTTTGAACAAAGAAACAAAAGAGGTTCTACTCAAATCAAAGAGGAAAGGCGACATGTTTACCCTTGACATCAAACCTATTGTTGGTGTTCCCTCAATCTTTTTACTTTCAAAAGCGTCATCTTATATGAGTTGGCTTTGGCATTAAAGACTTTCCCACTTAAATTTCAAGAATTTTAACAAATTGGTGACATATGATCTTGTTTGTGGTTTACCTGTATTAAAATTTGATCATGATTCTTTATGTGCCGCTTGTGAACAAGGGAAGCAACATAGACGATCTCATCCAATAGTTATTGATTCAAAGATCATTGAACCTTTGGAAGTTCTTCACATTGATTTGTGTGGACCTTCGACTGTTGAAACTCTCAACAAGAAGAGGTACATATTAGTCATTGTTGCTAATTTTTCAAGGTTTAATTGGGCTTACTTTCTTCGATTGAAATCTGAAACAGCTCAGGTAATGATTGATTTCATCAAGCACATAGAACTCAATTTGAGGAAGAAGGTTCGAAAGATCAAGAGTGATGATGGCTCTGAATTTAAGAACCATGTTCTTGATTCATTCCTAACTGTACAAGGAATTTCACATAATTTTTCATCTCCTTACACACCTCAACAAAATGGAGTTTTTGAAAGGAGGAATCAATCTCTTTGCGAAGTAGTAAGAAAAATGCTGACATATGCGAATCTTCCACAGTATCTATGGGCTGAAGCAGTTTTGACGGCTTGTTTTACTCAAAATAGACTTTTTATTCATCGTTGTTTTAACATCATTCCATATGAAATCATCAACAACAGGAAACCAAATGTTAAATTTTTACATGTTTTTGGTTCCATCTGAAGATCCATATCCTAGTACTAGAATGCTGTTCTAACATATCTCAATATCAAATAACTGCATGGTATTTTGGGGTCTACTTACTAGCTCCGGCTGATCGTACAATTTGCGTCCTCCTTTAATTATTTTGAAAACCTTTTGAAAACCATTTTGAAAGTATTTTCCTTAGTGTGAGACTAGATTCACACGAGTGTTCCTCCAATTCGCTCAAACTAAGGCTCTGATACCAACTTGTAACACCCTTAAAAATCAAGCCAATTTAAAACTTTTTCAACCATTCAAAACCATTAAGTTATTACAAGGTGTTTTCAAAATAGATTAAACATTAGAGTATCCTAGAAATCCATATCATAAAAATGTGAGGAGGTCTACGATCACGACTTCGCCTTCCCGCAATCATCAGAAGTACCTGAAACAAAATCCAAAACTGTAAGCCCGAAGCTTAGTGAGTTTCCCCCAAAATACCCATACACACAACAATATACAAAAAATCACAAACAATATACTATGGGTCCAATCAACCATCGGGTTGGAATACCCCAGGCCCTCAACCATCAGGTTGGAATGCCAACATACTATGGGTCTAGTCATCCTCGGGATGGAATACCTGCGGCCCACAACCATCGAGTTGGAATGCCTACATACTACGAGTCCAATCATCCTTAGGATGGAATACTCACGACCGACAACCATCGGATTGGAATGCCCAGGTCTGTTGGCTCTTGTACAAAGCAGATAAGCCTCAACCACCAATCAAACATGTGCACATATGTCAGATAATCACATAACAGTCTATAGATAGACAGAAAAACCGATCTAATAAATCATAACATCATAGTAACATCCTATCTACCAGGATACCGATCTAATAGATCATAACAACATAATACCATCCTATCTACTAGGATATTGATCTAACAGATCTTAACAACATAATACCATCCTATCTACCGTGATATTGATCTAATACATCATACAATACTCGAGCATATAGCATATCAGGATAACAATCCAAAAGGATCGGCCTTGGTGCCTTAGACCCTTGAGTATGGTGAGGAAATATTACCTCACAACTGTCGAAGTGTAGTGATAAGATCAAACTCTTGAATCACAGCAACGAATTCCACCACGTATATTCACCATAGGACCACTTCCATAAATTCCCAATTTACTAAAATAACCCCAAAAGTCAAACAGGACAACCCTTGGTCAAAGTCAAAGTCAACGATCAAGGTCAACAGTCCATGTTGACCCAACTCGTTGAGTGCAGCTCACTAACTCGTCGAGTCCTTCCAAAACTCGAGAAATCGTGAAAACCCTAGTTGACTCGCCGAGTTTCCAGACAACTCGTCGAGTCCATGCATGTCCAAATGCCGGAAAAACCCTAATTGACTCGTTGAGTTATCTCACTGACTCGCCGAGTCCATGTAGAAACCCACAACGACCAATCTTCATCCGACTCGTCGAGTTGACCATGCAACTCGTTGAGTCCCTTTAGTCCATTTCTCATTCAGACATTTTTAAGCTACCCTAAAGCTCTAGATTGCAGATCTAACCTCCTAGGGCATGGTTTCGACGTTTAGTTGCAAACTTTACGTACACGCATGGTCCTAAATACCTAAACCAAGCTAAGGGAAAGGTTTAAACCAAAGAGAAAGGCCAAGGCTTGCTAAATCTGATAAATTTATGACTATAAGGACTTAGAGGAGCCCAGATCTGAAGTTACAACTCTAGATCTTACCCAACACCCGAAATGCTCCACAAATATACTGAAAATTGCCTTAACCCAAGAAAAAGGGGATCTATTGCTAGAATGATCAAGGTTTCAACTTGTTACCTTTAAATGGATGCCCAAACGTTGTAGATGCTAGATCTACAAGCTCCTTCCCATTCCAAGCTTCTCAACCTTCAACTTCTTCAACAAAATGCACCAAAAGCACTCTTTTAGTCTCACAAGCACAAGGAAACAACAAATAACGACTAGGGTTTCTTCTCTAGGTAATGAAGTGGTAAGGAAGGCCATAAGAGGCGGATTAAGTCCTTTATATAGGGTGCAAACTCTAAAAATTTGGGTTTCATTTTCCAGCTCCTGCTCGTCGAGTCGGGGGTCCTCCAACACGTCGAGTAGACCTTATAAATCGCGCGGCCTGATCCGCTTCTACACGACGAGTTGGGGGTAACCAACTCATCAAGTAGGTATAAGAATATGACTTTAAGCTTTTAAATTTTATACTTGGGAGTCGGGGTGATACAATTCTCCCCCACTAGAACTAGACTTCGTCCTCGAAGTCTGCTGTGGTAAACAACTCGGGGTAATGCTCCCGCATCTCTGCCTCTGGCTCCCACGTCCACTCGGATCCCCTCCGGTGCTGCCACTATACCTTTACCAAAGGTACTTTCTTGCTTCGTAGAACATTTACCTTCCTTTCAAGAACGGTTATTAGCCCCTCCACATAATTTAGACGCTCATCGACCTGAATATCATCTAGCGACACTACTACCTCCTCATCAAGTATGCACTTCCGCAACTGTGACACATGGACAGTGTTGTGGACCTGACTAAGATCCTCCGGGAGATCCAATCTATACGCCACCTTGCCAACCCTAGCAACGATCCTGAATGGCCTAATGTATCGGGGACCCAATTTCCCCCACTTCCTGAAGCGAATCACACCTTTCCAGGGTGAGATCTTCAGGAGTACCATGTCACCCACCTGGAACTCCAGCTCAGATTGGTGTCTATCAGCGTAACTCTTCTGCCGAATTTGAGCGGTCTACAGCCGTTGTCTGATCTGTTGGGGTGCGACATCTCTGTCCATACAACAACTCATCTGGTGGAGCACCAATACTGGAATGAAAGATTTTGTTGTAGGAGAACATTTCAAGGGGTAGGTAGGAGTCCCAGCTCCTACCGATGTCAATAACGCATGCTCTCAGCATATCCTCGAGAGTCTGTATGGTCCTTCCACTATGGTCGTCTGTCAACGGATGATTAGTTGTACTGAAGTGCAGCTGCGTGCCTAGTTCCTCGTGGAACTTCTTCCAGAAACGGGAGGTAAACCAAACATCACGGTCTGAGACAATAGAGACCGGCACCCCATGGCGAGCAATGATCTCGCGGATATACAGGTCGGCCAGCTTCTAAGCCGATGAACTCTCCCATATCACTAAAAAGTGGGAACTATTGGTCAGTCGATCCACGATGACCCAAATAACATCAAAGCCCTTCGCCATCCTCGGCAGCTAGGTTATAAAATCCATCGTGATCTGCTCCCATTTCCGCATGGGAATATCCAGAGGCTGCAGTTGACCATGCGGCCTCTGATGCTTGGCCTTGACCATCCAGAAGGTCAAGCATCTCTCAACATACCATGCGATCTCCTTCTTTATACATGGCCACCAGTAACTCAATCGCAGATCCTGGTACATCTTGGAGGCCCCTTGGTGAATAGAGAAATGAGACTTATGAGCCTCCTCCAGAACAATCTGTCTGACCACACCAGACATCGAAACCCATACCCGACCGTAACGGGTCAATAATCCTCGGCTATCCTGCACAATCCGGTTGTTCTCACCCCTAATCTTCTCAAGCTTCCAATTCTCTTTACGTATATGCTCAGTCTAAGCTTCCCTGGTCAAGCTCACAAGTGGAGAATCCACTGATATCCACATACATGTCGCTGGAGTAGAAGATCCAGCTGACTTGCAGCTCAGAGCATCCGCAACCACATTCGCTTTACCTGGGTGGTAAAGGATCTTACACTCATAGTCCTTGACTACATCCATCCACCTGTACTGTCTCATGTTCAGGTTTGGGTGATCTATGATGTGTCTCAAACTCTTGTGGTCCGTGTATATGGTACAGCGGACCCCATAGAGGTAATGTCTCCAAATCTTGAGAGTGAATACCACCGCTCCCAAATCCAGATCATGAGTAGGGTATCTCGTCTCGTGCGGGTTCAACTGCCGCAACGTGTAGGCTATCACCCGTCCTCTCTACATGAGGACCGCTCCCAGTCCCATGATGGATGCATCACAAAGACACTGTCTGATGGTCTCAAATTCCCTCTGCTGCTCAGGGCCCCACTGGAAATATCCACCCCTTCCTCGCCAGACGAGTGAGGGTACTACAATCTTGGAGAAATCCTGAATGAATCTCTTGTAGTAATCTGCCAATCCCAAGAAGCTCCTGATATTCGAGGGATATTTCGGAACCTCCTACTGCATAACCACCTCAATTTTGGCCAGATCGACCAAAATCCCCTCCTGGCTAACGAGGTGTCCAAAGAACTGAACTTCTCGTAACCAAAACTCGCACTTCAAGAACTTGGCATATAGCCGCTCTCGCCTCAAAACTCCCAATAGTTCCCGAAGATGCTCTTCATGCTGCTCTCGGGTCTTGGAGTACACCAAGATATCGTCTATGAACACAAGGACCGGGCGATCGAGCATCGGTCTGTAGACCCGATTCATCAGGTCCATAAATACCGCCGACGCGTTGGTAAGCCTGTAAGTCCCCAAAATTAAGGATCCAATTTAGTAATCAATGAAGTTAATTGCTATTAGATTTAGATTGAGAAGAAGAAGAAATTGAATCAAGCATGCACACATTTATATCATATAAATGTCAGGTACATCTTGGGAAAACACACACATACATCACTAACTTCTAGCAAAAAAGAACAGACTGACACACCTCAGATGCTATAAATAGTACTCCTCCTACTAGCACAAGAGTGTGCAGCCAAGCACATGTGTGCGGCCGCACACACACACACATGTGTGGCAGTACACATTACATGACTATAAACAAAACACTGCAAAATGACACAATTAACTATACAAAATGATGCCTAGCTCAAACCACAAATTATGTTCTTTCAGTCTCCCCTTGGTTTGAGACTAGCATAGTCTTGTCATCATTCCTTTGGCTCCTCAGCAGGCTTCTCAAACAGCCTCAGATCTGATCTCCCCATTGAATCCATCCACAACCTTCCATTTATGATTGTAGCTACCATTGCAGTGTATTCTTTGGCGGAAGCTTCCATTACTTCTTTTCTGCAGATTATCTGGTGACGAGCCAGAGTCCGTATGTCCCTTTCTCGAAAATGAAGAAGATCTTTTGCATTGATCAGCCTCAAAACACGTTCTTGATCCTTGAATTTGATGGCAGCAGTTGCAGTTTCGTCATCGTATGCCCAAAATTCCATATTGTCAAGATATCCCTCCTGGAAATGCTGAGGGATTGGAATTTCTTTTTGCTTCTTTGTAGCAGGCCATAATATAATCTTCATAGGTTTTCCTGTTTCTGGGTCGATAACATCCTTATCCTTTCGATAAAGGGCTTTGGCACTCTTCATGCTGGGAAAATTTTCTTTGACCTGCCTATCAAGAAACCTCTTAAAGTTTGATGCACTTGGATCTTGCGAGGGATTGTGAAAGGGAACTCTAGATAATTCTGCTAGATCAGTCTTAGTCCAAGAATTGAAATCATGGGTGCTTTTGTAACATTTAGATATTCCTGAGTTTCGCTTCACCACCCACAAATTCGTTTCTGGATCGAAAGCCCACATACGGATACCAGATCTGTCACCATACTTATCGCCAAACTTTCTCTTTTTCAAATCTGTTACAGTTAGGGCAGGTTCATTTGCTTTGCGATTTTCATTTGTATTTTTCATAAACAAAAGTCCTTCGCGTTGGTTTGCAGTCACAACTCTTTTGCGCTGTTTAATTGTGATTCTAGCTCTGCTTCCTTCTGGTTCATTTTCAAATCTGTCGACAATGGTAGTTGTTCTTGGAGCAGGTGGGTCAACAGGAAGATCATCAGTTGCAGGAGGTGATTGAGCAGAAGGAGGATCAACTACTCCATGAGGCTGTTGGAAGAGGGCTTTAACTTTTTCACCGAAAGCATCATACAATACGTTCTTGAGATTAAAATAACTGGCTAGAACTGATCCAAGACTCGTTTGTAAATCTTTGATTTGTTTGGTCTTTTCTTCATCCTTTGCCCCGAGCTCAAAGATATAAGCAGAAAGTTGATCCATTTGAATTGATTTTTCAATGAGCTGTTGGCGGAGAACTCCAACTTCCTCTAGAAGATCAGATGAAGAGAATTTGTCATCATCTGTCCGACCCTCGTTAAATGATATTCCTTTCCCGCGTGAAGAGGTTGGACTTGATTGAGCCAAATGTCTTACTAGTCTGATAGAAGCTTCATCTAGAGAAGGTCGAGTTGGAGAATATTCTGGAACATAAGAGGATCCACCAGTCTCGAACATTGTGCTTGGACCTTCATTAGTCTGCTTTGGAGGAGAGTGAGCAAAGGTTGCAGTGATTGTTGAGGTAACTTGAGGAGCACTTTTTACAGCGGGAATCTCCAGACTTTCAAGAGATTGGCTTGTTCTTAAGGAAGTCTGAGAAGTCTGAGGTTCAGATAAGTCGGAAATGATTGGAGTTGATGTTGAGACAAGTGACACAGAGGGAGGAATCTCTGATGTCACATCCCCTTGGCTTGTTGTGACCTCCAAGGGCTTTGAGGTGGAGAGTAGAATTTTGAGAGAATCTTCTTCAGCTCTAGTCTTGGTTGCTAGAGAAACAACTTCATTGACTTTATTTGCACGGCTGCTGGTGATACCGAGAAAAGGATCAAAGTCTTCATCATTGAGATCAAACTCTATGTTAGTTGGAATGTCATCATTGATTCCAATAAAGTCGAATTCATTCAAAAACTGTACGCCATCATAAATATCATTGTCATCATCACCTCGAGAAGACTTTGAATCATTTGTTTTCTGATAATCATGTTCATCAGCTACACATGCTCTGGGAGAATGATGAATCTCCTCCACTTCAGGCTCGGAGGGAGAGTGATGAATATCTTCGTTTTCCATTGGCATTGATTGTTCTTCCGATTCGTCTCTATCATCTTCTTTAAAGATTCCAAATTTTATCAATGGGAATTTTCCTTCAAAAACAAATTTCCCGCCTCTCTTCTGTTTCATTAGCCCAAAAGCACTTGGACCAATGGATTTAAAATCTAAGACATCATTTCCTCTCTGCAGCTCGGTGTGATTCAAGTTGAGGATGATTTGCAGAAATCTTGGATACATCCAGAATTTATCTCTTTTGTTCCCTTCAAGATTCAGGATCATTTCATTCAGAATGAATTTTGAGAAGTTAAACTCAAAACCTGCAGCCAATGCTGTAATGGCACCAGTGTTAGCAAGAGAGATCTCGTTAGCTCCAGATCTCCTGCCGGAAATACAGCTCACGAACACATGAGCCAAATACTTCCAACACGGAGGAAGCAACTTCTTGATTGTAGGGGGAAATGTTCCCTCATAGCCCATATGCTCCAAAACATCCTGAGTCTGATGAATATCAATCTCCATGGTATACTCAGGTCTGTCCGATATTTGAAGGGATTCTCTTATAATGCTCTCTGTTACTTGAATTTTCTTTTCTTCAATTGTTGCTTCAACAAATTTGTCACCTTGACCATTTTCTTTATGACAGCATTTCTCCAAAATTCTTTGATCAAACTCTGGTAGATAGCAGGACTTGTTGTTAAGGCATGAACCAAACATGATTTCTTCAATCCATCCACAATGAATTTCATGTCACTGTGGGCTGCAGGAGGGTCTTCAAGAAAAATTGCAGAATTATGAGCTTTAGCAAATTCCTGGTCTCCCATTTTAATCTGAAAGTAACACATGAAAAATTAGGGCAACAAGAAAATGTTCAGCTGCACATTCACAAAATCATGCAACCGCACACGGTCAGCCGCACACGCTTGTGTGGCAGCACACGGTCAGCCGCACACTCACGTGTGCGGCCGCATATACAGTGTGCGGTTACCCAAATAAACATTTTTATTAAAATCAAATAGCAAACCATAGATAAATTTTTGAAAAATGATGAAAAATTCAGCCGCATTCATAAGAATTACCGAGTTCGAGCTTGTTTTTACTGAAACTTGAAGGAAATTTCCAAAGAAATTGAGAGAGAAAATATGTGTGTGTGGTTGAGGCAACAGTAAATGACGGTGAAAAAGCCTCACCGCACACACGCTATATATATTCACAGAATTTACACATTTCCCCCTTGTCTTTTAAACATTTATTCCAAAACCCCTTTCTGCACACAATTTTTCTTACAAAATTGTTTTGAGGATTAATAATTTTTTAAATTCTAAGTTTTAATAAAATAAAAAAAAATTATTAATCGACAAGAATCAATTTAAACCTTTATAAATTCCTTTAATCTGTTGAGGATTAGGGATCAAAGTTTTTAGGCGACCGTTATCTGCTTGTCGGTACCTTTCATATTCACATCTTTGTCTGGTCGATTGTCGGTATTGTTGTCCACTTAAGCACGAAAAATTGTGACAAAAATAGGACATACTATAAGTGACAAGACAATGTGAACCTAAGTTCCTAGATATTATATCTGATCCTAAGTTTCTAGATACTATATCTTAAGGACCATTAACTGACGACGACCAGGGATATTGTTGTCCACCTAAATTGAGCAGCGAGATCTATAGACAATCTGTATGTGTTCAATTTTAAGTGTACTAGAACGTGTTTCCCGCTTCCTGATATGCCCCAGCCATCAAGAACTTCTAGAGTACTCCTTACACCGGGTGAGCAGACAACCATTCAGAGAGAGAAGAGATACAAAATTCTTCAGAGGGGTTGAGAATAAGAAGGTTGCATATGCTGTGTACCAGGTCAGATTAGAAGTCGCGCAAAGGAGACATCATATGGCTAACAGATAAGAAGTTTTTCACACATTTCACACATTTATATATATATATATATATATATCTAGCTTGCAGAGAAATAGACTTGCATATGTTATGTACCAGGTCGGATTAGAGATCGCGCAAAGGAGACAACATATGACTAACAGAGGGAAAGAAAGAAAATGATATTCTACAGACCTAATTTATTGGAATTTACCAGTCGCCCCATCCAACCAGAATTAAGGACAGAATCCGCACATCGAGGAAAAGTTAAACCACGGTTCCAAGTACGGGTTCAATTAATGTGACGAGTAGATTCCCATATATATCTCCCTGCTCAACCTATCCGAGCGTCGTATTGTCAGGCTAAACGGAACTATCTAGGTCAAGATTTGTCAAGTCATTTGATTTCCTAAGTTCAATTCTGCCTAGTCATGTGCATTTAGAATCTTTTGTGCCTACCGACACATCAAACCAGAGCATAGACCCTTCAACTTTGGGTACGTTACACAGACTCAGGTTGCCTGTTATCACATGATCATACCACTTCCCAAATTATGTCCCTCAAACACAATCTATAACTAGCATAATTTTATTTTCTAATATTTTGGATTTTCCTTTTTTAATTGTTTTTGGTTTTTCTAATTTAATTTTTTTAATGTTTTTGGATTTTTTTTAATGTTTTTGGTTTTTCTAATTTTTTAAATGTTTTTGGATTTTTTTTTAATGTTTTTGGTTTTTCTAATTTTTTTAAATGTTTTTGGATTTTCTCTTTTTTTTAATGTTTTTGGTTTTTCTCCCCCTAAATTTGTGCATAAAAGAAATGAAATGCACAAATTTATTTTTAAAAAAAAATAATTCTCAAAACGAATCATTTTTAGAAAATTAACCAGCACATCGAATCGAGCTTTGTTAAAAGGCTTGGTGAACAGATCTGCTACATTATTATCAGAGCGGACCTGTTCTAGCCGAATAAGCAAACGTTCATAACATTCTCGAATAAAATGAATTTTAATGTCAATGTGCTTGGTTTTTGAGTGCAAGACCGGGTTTTTGGCAATTTGAATCGCTACCTCATTGTCACAAAAAATAGGGGTTTCTTGAAAATTCAAACCGTAGTCCAACAATTGATGTTGGATCCAGATGACTTGAGAACAACAAGCAGATGCGGCAACATATTCTGCTTCTGCTGTTGAGGTTGAGACTGTGTGCTGCTTCTTGCATTGCCATGACACCAATCTATCTCCCAGAAATTGGCATCCTCCTGAAGTCGATTTTCTATCAAGCTCACACCCGCCATAATTGCTGTCTGCAAAAGCATAGAGATCAAATTCGGGATTTTTCGGATACCAAAGACCCAGTTTTGGGCACCCTTTGAGATACCGAAAAATCCTTTTAACAACAATTAAATGAGAGAGTTTAGGATTAGCCTGGTAGCGAGCACATTGACAGACCGCAAACATGACGTCTGGGCAACTATCAGTAACATACATGAGTGATCCGATCATTGATCGATAATGAGTTTGATCTACGGATTCACCCTCAAGATCAGGAGTCAGAAGAGGCCGTTCCGCCATGGGCGTAAGAGCAGGTTTTGCGTCTTGAAACCCGAACTTCTCCAGTACATCTTCCACATATTTTGCTTGATGAATAAGGATTCCGGTTGAAGATTGTTGGACCTGAAGCCCCAAAAACGTGGTCATTTCCCCAAGTGAACTCATCTCAAAACGCTTCTTCATCACCGCTTCAAACTCCTTGCAAAGTTGCTGGCTTGTCGACCCAAAAATGATGTCATCCACATAAATTTGAACGAGAATTTGATCTGGACCAACATGCTTGAGAAATAAGGTTTGATCAATGGTGCCTCGGGAATAGCCGTGATTGAGCAAATGCTGAGTAAGAGTAGCATACCAAGCTCGAGGAGCTTGATGCAATCCATACAAAGCTTTGTCTAACTTGTAAACATGGTTTGGAAGAGATGAATTAACAAAACCCGGTGGTTGGTCAACGTAAATCTCCTCCTTGACTTTGTCGTACAAGAAAGCCGTCTTGACGTCCATTTGGTATACAGTAAAGTTCATGTAGGAAGCATAAGCAAGGAAGATACGAATGGCTTCCAAACGAGCAACCAGAGCATAAACTTCTGTATAGTCAAGACCCTCAACCTGTCGAAAGCCTCGAACCACCAATCTTGCCTTGTTACACACAATGACACCTGAATCGTCTTGTTTATTTCGAAATACCTAACGAGTATCAAGAGATTTCTTTCCTTTTGGTAGTTCCACCAATTTCCAGACTCCGAGTTTCTCAAATTGATTTAATTCATCATGCATGGCTTCAACCCAGCTGGGCTCATTCAGAGCCATTTCGACAGATTTAGGTTCTATTTGAGATATGAAGCAAGAGTAAAGACATGTATTTACATCCCCACTTTTACTTCTCGTTTGAACCCCGTTCTCTATTGGATGATCTCGCTGAATGCGTGAAGGGATCTGATAACTAATATCATTGACCGAAACAGGAAGATTATGAATGTTAACCGCTCCACCATTTGCTGTATGGTCTGTAGAGGATGAACAAGGTTCGTTAGAAGAATCCGCTACAAACTCTTCTGCAATATTTTCTGGAAAAAGAAGTTCCATCAAAGTTGAAGTTACAGCGGAAGTCTCGTGATTCATGAACTCTTTTTCCATTGGAGTTAAGGGAGTAGCAATGGCATCAGGAGAAGGTTGTTGAGGAGATTCAGAAGATTCAAAATGAGTAGGGGGTACCGAAGGAGGATTAGTGGAAATCAATGGAGGTCGATAAACAACTTCATCTTTTTCGTCTTCACTAGGAATCTTCGAATTGGAAGTAGATCCTTCTTGATTATCTGAAGACACATTGAATGATTTGAAAAGAGATGTGTAGTCAAACAACCAGTCAGGACCCACTCTAGCATTTGTCTCATTTTCCTCAAGCCAACGAACATCAAATGATTCTACAATCTGTTTAGTCTTCTTATTGTAAACCCTGTACGCAGTTCGAGCAGCATATCCAACAAAATAACAGTCATCGGCTTTGGCATTTAATTTGGTATTGGATTCCAAGTGGAGAAGGGTGCAAGGGCAGCCAAAAACTCTGAAATGACTGACAGATGGCTTGTGCCCAAATAAAATCTCATACGGCGTCTTCATTCTGGCTTTGTTGATTAGCACACGATTTTGAACATAACACGCAGTGTTAATCGCCTCTGCCCAGAAGAATACAGGAAGCTTGGAATCACAGAGCATCGTCCTTGCGGCATCTTTTAGAGTTTGATTCCAACGTTCGGCAACCCCGTTTTGTTGAGGTGTTCGAACAGAACTGAATTGACGCACAATCCCTTTCTCAGCGCAAAAATGATCAAGAACAACGTTCTTGAACTATGTTCCATTATTAGTATGCAGCGCTTTCACTTGATTGTTAGTTTGATTTTCGATCATCACAATGAATCTTTTGATAAGGTTAGGAATTTCTGCTTTGTTAGACAGAAAGAAAACCCAAGTGAAACGAGAGTAATCATCTATCACAACAAGGCAGAAAGAGTTGTGATTGATGCTCAAAACATTAACCGGACCAAATAAATCCATATGCAATAACTCGAGCACATGACTTATGGAGTTTATCTGCTTTGGAAAGTGTGGTTTTCGATGATGTTTTCCCTGGGCACACGAAACACATTTCTCAAAAGTAATGAAATCTTTGATGGGTAGCCCATGAACCAATTCGTTCTTCGCAAGCCGATTCAGGTTCTTTGCATTCGCATGACCGAGATGACGATGCCACAACATCGCATTTTGTTCAGAAGCTTTGGAGAAGAGACACGTGACATCATCAGGGAAATTGCTATTCATGTCTATAATGTAGGCATTTCCATCCCGTTTAGATCTTACAAGAATCCAATCGTCAGGGATAAAAATGCCAGGTTTTAAGATCAGACATTCCTTATCTGTGAAATGAGTAGAGTAGCCCTTGTCGCATATCTAGGATACACTCAGCAAGCTGTGCTTCAGTTCTGGAGCAAAGTTAACATTCTCAAAATTCAACACTCCATTGGACACAGTTCCTCTTTGAGTAATTTTTCCACCCTCTCCGCCCGCAAAAGAAACATATCCCCCATTAAAAGTTTGAATGTCGTGTAATTGGGATATGTCTCCAGTCATGTGCCGGGAGCAGCCGTTGTCGACATACCAAGGTCTGGCGACATTCCTCCACAACTGTCCCTGCACGATGAATGGAATTATTTAGTTTTGGGAACCTAGGTCATCACAATCCTGGGTTGACTTTTTCCTTTTACAAGTTTTTCATTTGATTCTTTCTTTGCTTTTGAATTGGAGAGTAATGGAGATTGATCTAAAAAAGATTTTGGAATCCATTGAAAGTTAGGTTTCAAAAATTTGTGAGTTTGCTTTGAACTGGTGGATCTCTTACTTGAAGAGTTAGAAGATCCTGTCCTGCTCTTTGACAAATTCGACTTAGGCTTGGCCTGAGTTGACTTTGGCAAACTTCTGTTGTTTTTGTAAAAAACCTGTTTATTCTTTTGAAATCTTTTGAATTTTTTGTTTAAAGTTGTATTCAAATCTCCATTTCTAGAATGAGTTTTGGGAATTTTCCTAGTCAAGGATCGTCCCCGAAATTCATTCTCCCCTCTTTTTGTTGTATGAGATACAAACATCCGGTTCATGCAGTTTCTTGCAATGTGTCCAGCAGTGCCACAGTTAAAACAAATTTGTTTGTTATCAGAAACTTTGGCACTGCTGTTGTCAGTGTTGTTCTTAGCTTTTCCATTTCTAACACAATTACACTTGCAAGATCCATCATAGAATTTAGTAACAAATGTGTTAGATGCAGGGACATGTAAATCAGATTTAGCAGTTTGATCAGAAACAACACTATTAGAATCATTTTCAGACTGAAATAAAATACCACCCGACACAAAAACATTTGTGTTTGATTTTGACACAGACTCATGACTGACACCAGACTCAATTACAACATTATTTGACTCAAAATTTTCAGCAGCATGCTCCCCCTGGACTATTGATATATCTGCACTTGAAGCAAAAACATTAGTATGCAAGGTCTCATAACTAGACTGTATTTCCTGCTCAGAAGCTGACTTTCCGTACACCATGCAAGGTTCTTTGTCAATTTCTTCTTGAGACAGAGGAATATCAGTATAGTTGTGATTGAATGGAGGAGGGACACTCTCATAACCTAATCCAACTTTTATTTGATTACCATGAGTGATATCTCTCCAGTGTGATTGACCTTCGATTAATTTTGCAATCTTTTCACTTGACACATCGTATTTTTTGAAATTAAATTCAGCTTTTTAAAAACAATTTTTCAATGTGTCAAGTTCCATGGTTACATCAGCAAGTTTTCTTTTGAAATGATCATAGTTCTCGCATTTGTTGCTGTAATCCTCTTGCAAATTTTTAAAATCTTTTGTTTTATTTTCTAATTGAGTTTTTAAGGGCTTTTGATTTTTTCTAAGAGTATATCCCTCATATTTCAAGTCCTCGTTCTCTCTCTTGATTATTTCAATTTGATCTCTCAAAAACTTAACAGTTTTAATACAAGATTGAGAACAACCGAATTCACTAACCTCAGATTTGACTGGTTCAGGAGTGGTCTGAACCATGAATGCAAACTGCAAATTCATCATTTCCTCCTCTGGATCTGCTTCCATTTCTTTACTTGCATCCTTGACTTGAGCAAGATTTGCCTTTTCAGGTTCTGAAATGTTTAGGGCCTGAACTTGATCTTCCCAGTTGAACGATTGAGCTACCATTTCCATGTTTGTAGACTGATTGTTTGAAGATGATCCTCTGTTGTTGCTGTGAATGTACGTTACTGGCACCATGGTTCTTTCGGAGTTTTCTTGCTGATTTGGTTTTGGACATTCCCTCGCAAAGTGTCCTGGTTCATGACAATTATAACAACGCAACTTTCCTTTGCTAAAACCCATCTTTTTGTCTGAATTTACACCCCAGTTGTTCTTTCCAGTCTTTTTTGAGAATTGTTTAGCCCTGAATACTGCCATTGCCATTTGCCAAGTAATATCCATCTCTTCCACATCTTCAGGATGAATTTGATCAAGATCCGTGAATGAAAGTTGTGGAGAAAGTTCTCCAGCAACAAAGGCATTGTAGCAGTTCACCAACCCAGTAGCTAAAGCCATATTTTCCTCCTTTTCTTTTGCAAATGAGCTTTGGGAACCAATTCCATGAGATTGAATTAAAACATCTGTGGAAGGACTAACACTAGAACCAGCTTGAGATATGGTTTGAGGGATTTGAGTTTGTTGCATGTTAGGTATGATGTATGGTATGTTTTGATGGACTGTATGAGGTTGAACTTGAGGAACCTAGATTTGAGTATTTTGAAGAGTGGTGAAGCTTGAAAAGCGGTGTTGTTATTTTGAAGTCCAAGATTGGCTGTAGAGTATGAATTGACATGATTGATTTCTCTTTGTTTATCATCAAGATCGCAAGCTTTGATGATTGCCATTGTTTCAGACAGACTTAAACGATTCAGATCTTTTGTCTTTTTAATCACCGAGACATTCATGTCCCATGATTTTGGAAGAGAATTTAGTAACTTCTTATTGATTTCAGATCTAGTAACCATCACTCCTGTGGAGCTCATTTCAGTGGTTAGTGTGATAAATCTTTGCAATTGATTTTCCAATGTTTCTCCCAATACATAGTTAAACATGTTAAATTTTTGTCGGAGCATGTCTTGTCGACTTTGCTTCATGTCTTCATTTCCTTCATAAACTTCTATGAGTGCTTCCCATAATGCTTTTGCTGATGTATACTCATGAAATCCTTGTGCTATTTCCGGAGACAATGTCATAGTCAGTGTGGCAAGAGCCTTTTCTTGTTCTTCAACTCGTTCAAAATCATCATCAGTATAGTTTTCAACTTGTTTGTCAATTACCGTTCCATCTTCTAAAGTAGAAGTAATCCGAATTGGTCCTCTCAAAATGCTTCTCCAAATTTTGAAATCCTTCATTTTGATGTATTTTTCAATTCGATATTTCCATTCAGGAAATCCTTCAGTTGATAGCAATCTAGGAATACGAGTAGTTGTTCCCATTATTGCATCCGAATCTTGATGAATAGTCATGTTTTGAGATTCCATTTTAGTAATTTTAAACTGCACACTAAAACTCTTAAACACACACTCCTTAACCGCACACACTTATCCAGCCGCACACTGAATTGAGCCGCACACAGAAATCTAACTGCACACTAAACCTGCAATCACTTTAACCGCACACACCTTCAACCGCACACACCTTCAACCGCAAACTCCTTCAACAGCACACACGTACCTTAACAGCAAACCTTGAAAGTCAGCAGCAAACCTTCAACAGTTGGCAGCAAACACTCAAAAAGCAACTTCAATTGATACCAAATTGGCTCTGATACCAATTGTAAGTCCCCAAAATTAAGGATCCAATTTAGTAATCAATGAAGTTAATTGCTATTTGATTTAGATTGAGAAGAAGAAGAAATTGAATCAAGCATGCACACATTTATATCATATAAATGTCAGGTACATCTTGGGAAAACACACACATACGTCACTGACTTCTAGCAAAAAAGTACAGACTGACACACCTCAGATGCTATAAATAGTACTCCTCCTACCAGCACAAGAGTGTGCAGCCAAGCACATGTGTGCGGCTGCACACCCAGTGTGCGGCCGCACACACACATGTGTGGCAGTACACATTACATGACTATAAACAAAACACTGCAAAATGACACAATTAACTATACAAAATGATGCCTAGCTCAAACCACAAATTATGTTCTTTCAAAGCCCAAATAGCATCACCATGAACTCGTAATGTCCATAACGAGTCCGAAATGCGGTCTTCTCCACGTCCTCCTCCCTAACCCTGAACTGATAGTACCCGGACCTCGGGTCTATCTTGGAGAACTCAGACGCTCCTTGTAGTCAACTTATTCAAATCCCCGTAGTCAATGCACATCTGGTGTGAACCATCCTTCTTCTTGACGAAGAGGATCGGCACTCCCCACGGAGAACTACTCGGATGAACGAACTGCTTGCCCAGCAGTTCCTACAGCTATGATGATAGCTTGTGCATCTCTGGTGATGCCAACCAGTACAGAGCCATGGCGATAGGGGCCGCACCTAGAACTAGGTCGATCCTATACTCAACCTGCCTCTCCGGAGGCACTCTAGGCAACTCCTCTGGGAATATGTTAGCAAAATCCTTGACTACTGGAACTTCTAAAACTGAAATCTGATCCCTGACCCGCGTATCCACCACGTATGCTAAATAACCTACAGACCCATGCTTAATGTACTGCCGAGCCTTAGAAGCCGAACAAAACCCTGATCCCAATCTGGTGCCCTCGCCATAAAGGATCAGTTCTCCCCCACTTGGGGTTCGAACTACCACTTTCTAACCCTCGCAGTCGATCATGGAACTGATGTGACATCCCATTTTCACGGCCAACAAAGACCGATTTTGTTTATGCTTTATAAAAATCAGAGTACTTCTTTTAATATAAATGTTGCGGAATTTGTTCCCAGAAAAACATGATAAATACGTTATCAAAGCATTTTCGAAGAAATGTATTTTTATTCATTTAAAACATTTGGGATGTCATCGTGAATACAGAAACATAAGCATAAACAGAACTTACATTCATTTACACTAGTGAGCTACATCTCTTTTAAATCTCTCAATGCAAAGTAACTTCGTATCGACACCTGTGATACAAATAAGCTGGAGTGGGTCAGGTTGGGAAACCTGGTGAGTACATAGGGTTTTCAACCCACAATAATATAATTATTATATTTAAACATCATACAATCAACCCGATTACCCATCCCCGTTATCTTCTTTAATATTCCTTAAAGAATTATGTTAAGGGTCATCTCATATATCATATTTACCTCTCATCTTTTTACCTCACATTTCCTTATATGCTCGTTCCTAAGGCATGAATACGTAGTTACAACGTCGCCTGAACTCGTAATTAATAGTAAGGGTTAGAGTATCATCACATGAATATACAGTCACAACATCACCTGGACTCGTAATTCATCACATACAGGTTATAAGTCTCCTGGTGTTTCCACGGGTTGTCTAGAATAGTTCGTGGTTGCCATCTCTACTCTAGTAGATGACTACATCTCCAAATTGTCGGACAAGGTTATGGTATCTTTCATCCTACATCACCGATTCATCATCGCTTATCCCTCACCTAATTATCATCACCTTCGTATCGTAACCTATCTCTCATCATTTTATTTCATCACACACCAACTATTTCATCTACCCATGTTTTATCCCAACATATTTGTAGATATAAAATAAATATATATTTAAATCATTTAAAACATGTATAAAATCATTCATCCATCATAGACAGCAAGTATTCAGATAATATGCACACATAGCACGTAATTTATATAAAATACTTCATATTTATGTGTAAGATGAAAGGGACCATGCACTCAGTTGAAAAGGTGGTGAATCCGAACTCAGACAGCGCTTCGCTTTTTAAAAATAATTTCCTTCGACGAAACATAGTATTATTACCACTAGAGTTTAGTCTATTATTCGCTGAGACTAATTAATAGTCTAGCTATTATTACTATTATTTAAGCGTCAAACAATACTTATATAACCCATAATAATAGTCCATGTACTTATTATAAGTTCCTAATAACGTTACTATAATTAAATAAATGATATATTAAAAATAGCGTAGTCGTAGCTCACTTACAACGGGTTTTATAGAAAACCGGGATTTTCTTGGAGCAGCGTTCCCGAGCCGAAAAGCTCTTCTTCTCGGAGCCGTCGAGCACTTCGGGGCTTCCGCCTCGTGCTAGGGAGGTTCCTTAGGCTTTTCGGGGGGTTTCGGGGCTAGAGAGAGGTTCTAGAGACATAGTAAAGAGAAGAAAGAATGGGAAAGGTGTGAAGAAAATGAGGGCGGGAGAGGTTATATTTATAGGGTGAAAATGGTTGAACTTGGTGCCACATGTCACCATCTAGTGGCAAGACTTGGGGAGAAAGCAATGGCCATGATTGTGCCACATCACCCACTTTCGCACAGCACACTTCCGACTTCTAAAATCCGTAACTTTCACATACGACCTCTGTTTTTGACGTTCTTTATATCCACGTGTAGGTAAAGATAAGATCTACAACTTTCATTTTGACTCTTTCGACTAATACTCTACTAATCTTAAATTTAATAGTACGAGGAGATTATACTGTTAAATGTCTACGTAAAATTCATAACTTCTACATACAGACTCTGTTTTCGTCCGTCTTTTTACCGTTTAGTTCCTATTAATGAGATCTTCAATTCTCATTTAGGTCGCGTAGGCCAAAAACCGCTCGATCTAAAATTCGAGTTTCGGGCTGTGCACTGCTAAGCCAAATCTTAAAAAATTCATAACTTCCTCATACGAAGTCAGATTTGGGCGTTCTTTTTTTTTTATGTTCTCGGTTTAACGTATACTACAACTTTTGTTTAGATTTCTAAGGCAAAAAAGTCCTCCATCGTAAATTCACTATTTACGTCTTCCGGTGTCGTGTCGGTTTTGCCATAAAACTTCGGCGGACCATAACTTCTTCGCTATAACTCGGATTTCAACATTATTTATATGTACGGAACCCTTAAGACGTATTCTAAAACTTGGTTAAGATTATTTATTCTAAATAATATTTTGTCAAAAATTCGTTTTCGACCCCTATTATCTCTAAATTGACTAGCCCTGATCTACGGGCGTTACAACTGAAGCAACTAAGCCAGTCCATACCCACGATCACACACACATCCCCCATGGGAATCGGAATCAAGTCGATTAGGAAAGATACCACGAAGATCTCCAACTCGCAACAGACACTCTAACTCTCCTACTAGCAAACCGAACTCCCTACTAAATGTCTCAGAGACAAACGATCGACTCGCCCCCGAGTCGAATAATACCAAAGCAGGTAAGGAGTTTGTAACATCCCAATTTTCAAGACCGAAAATTTCATTTTTAATTAAGTATCTTATAAAATTGTTTACTGAAAAACATCATCGATATCATAACATCCCATAAATCAAATGTCATAAAACATGTCGTGGAATAACAATAGTCTCAGAGTACAATTATAAGAACATCATAGTGCGGAAATCATGTGTGTGTGATGCACTGCTACCGTATCGGCTCCTTCCCCTTCGTCGAAGAGGTACCAGAAACAAAACTGAAAACTATAACCACAAAGCTTAGTGAGTTCCCCCATCATACCACATACCACATAAGGCCTGTCCCTCGGTATCTTTCAACCGATATCTATCTGGAATGACTGGGAGCTGGGCTCCCCTTCGTTATCTTCCAACCGGTAGCCGGGAGCTAACCTCCATTTCGGTATCTCACAGCCAGTAACCAGGAGCTAACCTCCCGTTCGGTATCTTTCAACCGGTAGCCAGGAGCTAACCTCCCCTTCGGTATCTTTCAACCAGTAACTGGGGACTATTTCACCCCTACTACTACCACATAATAGCATATCATGAACATATATCTAAGCATGCATGGGTGCTGTCTACCGCTTCAGTATCTTTCAACAGGTAACTGGGGGCCGTTCCGCCCCTACTACTACTAACACATTTAGCATCCTAGCACATAATCATAACATATAAAAACATACCAGGTAATTATCACAAAGACAATTATCTCTACTATAATATCTTACTAGTGGGCCGGCCTTGGTGCCTTAGACACACTTCTATAGGAAGGTAACTCACCTTAGTGTCGTGAAGTGTCCGAATTGTCCTCACAACCGAGATCAACTTCTCTCGATTCCTACACATAATGATCTTTCTTAATTACCATTTCATGGTCAAATCATGTCAAAGTCAAAGTCAAGGTCAACACCTTGGTCAAAGTCAACTTTGGGTCAAAATCAACATCTGGCTGACTCAACTCGCCGAGCTCCATAGTCCTTAGAACACTAAAAGCTTTGATCCTACTTGCCGATTCTTTGAAGAACTCACCGAGTTCTCCTTCATACGAAGTCGGGACTTTCTACCACTGACTCGCCGAGTACAACCTTGAACTCGTCGAGTCCTTCTTCATGCATGAGGCATATCTAGTCTTGAACTCACCGAGTTCCTTATGAACTCGTCGAGTTCGTCTTCATGCAGTTGGTACTTAGTCTTGAACTCGCCGAGTTCTGTTCTTTAACTCGCCGAGTTCTACGATCTTCAGGCCCACAATGAACCCAACGGTCTGAGTGTTCTTCCAGCCAAACACATTGCCCATTATCAGAAGAGGTTTGGGGGAATCTACAACCCGACTTTCCGTGTCACATGAGTGACTCGCCGAGTCCCTCTATGTCCAAAACTATTCATTAGACTTCAGTCTGGCTTAATGCATTCAAAACATAGATCTAACCTCCTAGGGTCCAGATTACATGTAAAGTTACAAACTTGACGTTCATGTATGGGGTATTTGGCTCAAATGGTCCTAAAAGGAGGTTCATGCATGGGGTAGTTGGCATCTTTATGCCATGGGAATCCTCTATGATTCCATATCTGAAGTTCTACCCCTTTAGAACCACAAAACCCCGAGGTTGGCTCTACTAAAGCTTAGAAAAGGTAGAAATGAACCCTAACTAGAGATCTAAGAGATAGATGGTCAAGGTTGAAGCTTTTTACCTTGAATGAATTGGAAATGAACCAAAACCTCTGGATCTACTTGCCTCTTCTGGAACCCCCAAGCTTCCACTTCTTTCTTCAAGCTTCAAACCACCAAAAACACACAAAAATGGCAAGAACACTCCAAATGCTTTAGGGTTTCGAGTTAGGGCTTTTCTGGACTGTGAGAGACGATGGAGACTGGATTGGGACAAGATAAGGCGTTTAAATAGGGTACAAACCCTAAATATTAGGGTTTCATCCAGGCAGACCTACTCGCTGAGTCGGGCCCCCGACTCGTCGAGTAGGTTACTTAAAACCCGCGTCCAAAGTCTAGTCTACTCGAAGAGTTGGGCCTCTAACTCGTTGAGTCCCAGTGTAAAACGTGCAATTATTTAAATTCAAAATACGTACCAGGAACCTTGTGTTACAACTCTCCCCCACTTATTTCATACTTCGTCCTTGAAGTCTGTTGTTGCATCTGAAAAAAGCTCGGGGTAGTGCTCTCTCATCTCGTTCTCCGTCTCCCAAGTCCATTTTGAGCCCTTGCGGTGCTGCCATTGCACCTTCACCGGATCGTCCCTCTTGTTCCTTAGATCCTTTAACTTCCTGTCGAGGATAGCTACTATCGCTCAATGTATTTAAGACTGTCATCCACCTGAATATCCTCTAGAGGCACCATGGCAGAGTCGTCTACCAGGCACTTCTGCAGTTAGGAGATGTGAAAGGTATTGTGAATCTGGCTAAGCTCGACTGGCAGATCCAACCTATATGCCATCTTTCCCACCCGGGCTATAATCCTGAAAGGTCCAATGTACCTGGGGCCTAACTTGCCCCGCTTCCTGAATCGCATGACATCTTTCCAAGGTGATACCTTCAGGAGGACCATATCCCCAACCTGAAACTCCAAGTCCAAACGGTGCTTGTCGGCATAACTTATCTGCGAACTTTGAGCAATCTGAAGCCTACTCTGAACCTGTTTGATCCTCTCCATCGTCTTGAGTGCCACCTCGGTACTCCCCATGACCCTTTGTCCAATCTCTCCCAGCATATCAGGGTCCTGCACTTCCTCCCGTATAACTTCTTGAAGGGAGGACGGTCAATACTCGTATGGTAGCTATTGTTGTAGGAAAACTCTGCCAATGGAAGGTAGGTGTCCCAGCTACTACCGAAGTCTACGACACATGCCCGAAACATATCCTCCAAGGTCTGGATGGTCTGCTCACTTTGACCATCCGTATATGGGTGAAAAGCGGTATTGAAATGCTGACGGGTACCCAACTCATCGTGAAACTTCTTCCAGAACCTGGAAGTGAACCGCACGTCTCTGTCAGAAATCACTGAGACTGGCACTCCGTGCGAGCTACTACCTCTTGGATGTAGATATCGGCCAGCTTCTCGGCCGAGATGCTCTCCTAGATCAGTATAAAATGGGCACTCTTGGTCAATCGATCCACGATGACCCAAATCGAATCTACTCCTCGCACGGTCCTAGGAAGCTTGGTGATGAAATCCATAGTAATATCTTCCCATTTCCACATGGGGATGTCCAACGACTGCGTCTTGACATGAGGCTGCTGGTGCTCCACCTTGACCTTCCTGTAGGTCAGACACCTCTCAACGTACCAGGCTATATCCCAATTCAAGCAGGGCCAACAGTAATCAGGACGAAGATCTCTGTACATATTCGTCACCCCGAGATGAATAGAAAACCTGGATTTGTGTGTCTCCACCATCAACTCCAGGCGTACACCTCCATGATACGGAACCCACGCCCTACGGTGTAGTGTCAAAAACCCACGGCTATCATAGTCGAAGGAGGAAACCTACCCCACAATACGCTCGTTCTTCCGATGTTCCTCCTTCATAGCCTCCTGTTGGGCCTCTCTGATCTGCTCCAACAGTAGAGTCACTACTGTCATCCGTAAGCAAATGTATCTGATCGGGGCAGCCTTGCGACTAAGATCACCGACCACCACATTGGCCTTTCGCGGGTGGTAGATGATCTCATAATCGTAATCCTTCACCACATCCAGCCACCGACACTGCCTCATGTTTAGATTTGGGTGATCCATAAGGTACCTCAAACTCTTGTGGTCCATGTAAATGGTACATCGGACCCCATAAAGGTAGTGTCGCCAAATCTTGAGGGCGAAGACAACCTCCCCGAACTCCAAATCGTGCGTCGGGTAGTTCGCCTCGTGAGGCATCAACTGTCTCAAACAGTAGGTGAGAACATGCCCTCTCTGCATCAATACCGTGCCCAACCCTGAGATGGACGCATCATAGTATACCAAAAAATCCTCCACGCCCTCTGGCGGGACGAGGATCGGCGCCTCGCATAGCCTTTACCTCAATGTATCGAACACTGCCTGCTGCTCAGGGCCCCAGCGAAAGACCACAACTTTCTTCGTCAACCGGGTCAAGGGTACGACTATCTTGGAGAAGTCCTGAATGAATCTCCATGTTGAGTTGAAAAACTCTTAGATCGATTAGATCTTTAACAGGTTAAAACATCAAAAGAAAACAACCACAATAACTACGATATAGAATCAAGTAATGCTTAATGATTCAAAGTAGTCTCGCCTCAGCAGAGCTCGATGAAGAACTTCCATTATAGAAGCGAGCTAGGGTTTTTAGTACAATAATTAGAATAATAATTAAAGCGATATCTACTAATGATGCATGCATGCACCTTAAATACCAAACCCTAATAAAACAATCACGGTTGGACAGGCCCAAATCGGATAACAAAACTGGGCTAAGGACCGAGCCCAATGATGCAACACATTTAGACCCAACAATCTCCCCCTTTGTGTCAAATAAGGTGAGAAACTACTTCGGTTGAGTGACCTTGACCTACTTCACAACCTTGAACCGCCGAGGGATAATCGCAAGAAGTGTCTGCCGAAACTGAATGTACCAACGAAGCATATCGGTGAACAACTTTTTATCTGCTTCACTGCTCTGATTACATCTGTGTATGATCTCCAAAATGTGCTCCAAGCAAGCAATAGAGAACAGGTGCTTGTTAATAAGAGCGAACATGCATTTTTGACCTTCGCCCCTAATGAACATCACTGTATGAAACTTAGGATCGATCTTGCCCTTGATCATCACATTCACATTGCCAGTTCTTCCAATTGGTTTCGCCGTAGTTCACTTGTGAATGGCAGATGCGATTTCTTGATCCATCTTTGCTACTTCGTGAATGTAACAAACAAGCATTCGCTTGATGTAATCAATGATCGGCTGATACTCCTGAGGATTGGATAACAAAATATTGTTGAGGAGTATCCAGTCATGTGGGTTCAAGTTCGGTAGATTAGCCAGGGAAATAGTATGGACCGAGCTATCCTAGCCTCAGGTTACTTTGAATTTAACATTAACAAATTTCCCAGCCGAAGAGGGATTCAATACCTTCACTGTTGTGATCTTCTTTGGGCTCCATGTCAAGTATTGTGGCTGAGCAAACTCCAGATAAAACTCTAATAAATCCCGATCAACCTTTGGGTTTGGAGAGGAAACGACAGCCGTTGAGAAAAAGCAATGGAAGATAAATGGCTTTCGGGTGATTAACATATTGAGCATCCTTTGAGTTCTCAAGGTTGAACGACATAACAGGTTCAAGCCATTGAGTAATCGTTTCATCAATGACTTCCCTCTGGAGCGATTCAATGGTCCATTCCGGAAACATGGACTTTTTTTTCTCTAAGAGTTCTTTTTCTTTCAACTCTTTCTCCAAAAGATTCATCTTCTCCCGAATCTCTTGATCAAAAGGCTTGAATTTCTGATTAAGTTTAGAAGGACTCCCTTCCATGATGTCTTCAATATCATCATCTTCATCTACATCGTCTTCTCCAATCCTCTTCTTTTTCTTTTCCCTCTGACTGACCGAAGCTGCATTATCCTTCGGTCCAACAATAGCTTTTGGTTCTGGAGGGGGTTGAGGTTGAGCCTTGTTAGCCTTGCCTTGAGGAATCTTTTCTCCCCCTTGTTTTGGAAGAACACTAGTCTCTGGAACACCCTCAATCCTACTTAAAATATCCAAAGCAGGACGTAGCTTCTCATCTAAGTGACATCGAATGGAGATAGTCAAAATGGAGTCATGGGCGTCCAGGAGATGCAACAAGATTGAATGGACATCACCCACAGAGCTTCGAATCACCTGTCGTTCAGACTTTAAATCTTCAAGCTCTTTAGTTGCGGTCCGGAGATTTAAATTATGAATTTTGAGCTGAGAAGTTCGCTTGTCCAGCTCATCCATTATTTTGTTTTCGACTGCAAGCTCGGCCTCAAGCTGAATTAAGCGAGTATCAACTTTAGTATGAAGCTCTTCGTTAGCAGCTTCAATAGCTTTTCGAGCCACTTCAAGTTGTGTCATCTCTGCCTCCAGTGAACGTGTGAGAGTGTCAACAGATGCGTTCACTGTTTGTGCGTTTTTTGAGCAGCTTGCAAGGAATCCAAAAGTAGTTGAGCCTCTGATATTAGTTTTTCGACTTTTTCGGTCGCATCCTTGCAGTCTTTTGTTGAGGTTTCAATAGCAAGCGAAGCTTTCTGGCATTGGGAGGTAGAGTCGGAAATAGCCTTTGCAACATTGGAGATTGAGGTATCATGTTCTTTAACTATGGAAGAGAACAAAGCTTTAAGAGCAACTTCTGAATAAGTACCAGCAGTGGATGAAGAAAGTAACTGATCAATCGTATCAGTCACAACCTTGAGATGTCGCTTAGTAAGAGGAGCGTCTTCATCATCATCGCTTTGGACACGATAAGGACTGAAGTAAGTAGAATCAAACTCCAAGTCCTTACCACCAAGAATGGTATTGGTTTCTGTTTATTAGGTAGGAGATAGAGGTTTGGTGGTAACATGGGTTTCGGGTGGTGAAGAACGAACCCCCATATCAGATACGTTGGTTTGAACTCTAGTGGTGGTTGTAGTTGTAGCTTTAGAGAAAATAGGTGTAGGAATGGGAATGGTAGAGGAAGGTTGTGATGTGATGATAGGGAAAGTGGGAGGTAAGGAAATAGGAATGGAAATAGGTGGAGGAGAAGTTGCTTTCGAGCGAACATGTACCTCTGGTGTAGGAGAACGAGGTGGGGTACCACCACAAGCTGAACCTTCATCATCTAAGCTTCCGCTTTCAGATTCGCTAGGAATAGGGTGTTTATGACCAGTAGGTACATACTCGAAGTCTGAGTCGCTTGATGATTGAAGAATAAGCTTCCGAGCAGGTTTCTTGGTCTTCTTCTGCTTGGGCTGGGAAGGTGATGCCTTCTTAGATTTTCGCTTCCTTGGAGTCTGAACCTTTGATACGGGACCTCCTTTGTCCCCCTTTTTCGCTTATTTCTTCTTGCCCCATTTAGCAGGTTTGTTTTCTTCCTCAAGAGATTTAATCATTTCAGGAGAAAGTTTCCTTGGACCAGAAGAGGGGAGCTTCTTGCACTCCTGAATAATCTTGCTCGCAGGGGACACACATGCATACATTGCCTCAGGCATTGAGCCAACGAAGTGAAACTTCGACGGATGAGTAACAATGATGTTGGTGGTATGAAAGGTAGCAATAGAGGAGAGAAGTGAGTCTGCCATGATAGGAACATGATAACGCTCCATAATCCATTGAGTGATAATAGTCCAAAAACAGGCACAAGAAACTTCTGTTTGGCGAGAAGCAGATGAAAAACTTTGGACAAGTTGAAGCCATAGAACCAAACCATAATCGAGGTTGATACCAATGTACAATCCATAAAGCAGAGTCATGAAAGACTTGCTAGCACTATCAGATCCAACACTGCATTCAGAAAGCCCTTTGAAAAGAAGGGTGAAGAGGTCATTCCATTGAGGAGGAAGGCATGATTTCTTGAACTTGGTCACAGTAGTTAGGGTTTCAATGTACCCCATATTTTAGTACATAGAGAAAAGATGATCGGTGGAGATGGAATCGGGGTTCACCATGGATTCGTCTGAAGGAAGCCATAGCAACGACCAAAATCAACTCTTGGAGATCGAAGCTTTTTGGTTGAGAATGTCGAATTAAATCTTCTCTACACCTTTGTCGTATGTAGCAGTGGAATAAAGTTGGGAGAGGCAAGCCATTGGTACGACTTCTACCATTGAGAGAGCCTTGACGAGTGGGGAATATTTTATACATTCCACCACTTGATACATGTAAGTATTATTGAGGAACGGTGAAAGATCGATCAACAGGTTCTGGTTGGCCTTGATTGCGAGAAGAGTGGAGCGTCCAGTGGTTTCTTAACCAAAGGAAAATTTTGCCATTGGTGGAGCTTGAAGAAGAAGAAGATGAACATTGATCATATTTTTGCTTGAGAGAGTTGAAGAAGGATAAAGAGTAAGATCCCAGTTAGCAAAATCCTTATATACAATTTAGTGAAGAGAGAGAAATCCGGAGTAATGATTCCACTAATTTGGGAAACATCGCCGAAAAAGGCATGATTTGACAATTAGCAAGCCCGATAAAGCAGCAGATGACGCAAGAGTGGGTAACGGTTCAGAAGCATGCGCCTTTCCATACATATCCTCTTTTCAAATCCCCAATCGTTTAGACTTCCTACTGACTCACCCTTTGATCCTTTAATGGAACCTTTATCGCCATAAGTACCAAAGGCGTTATATTTACGCATCCCTTCGTTTGAAAATAACGACAGTATATCGTTAGGAACTGAAACTGTATATTTATGAATAGCTTGTGAATAAACAACCAAGACAATGTGGAAAATACAAGATTTTCATGCAAGATAGTGTCAAAGATAAAGAAATAAATCAAACTATTTGTGGGATTTTGTGATGTCATTTAAGACATAAAGCAGTGGATCCCGGGCACGAATCTCTCTCTTGAAAGTCATGAGAGACTTCAAAGTGCTTGTGTGGATTCCCGTTGAATTACGATCAAGTACTTGTTGAGAAGTATTGAAAGGCATCTTTTACATATAAGGCTATTAAGGGTGGCTTTCGCTTCAATTCTATATTCCGATACTTGACATAAGACCATAATAGAACGTAGTACTTGTGAGACCGGTGTGGCCTGTTAAATAAGTAGGTTAGTAACATATTCAGTGACTTGTTGATATTTATTAATTGGAAATCTTAAAAAAAAAATTGGATCCTTTGGGAAGAAAAATCTTAGTGAAAGACATTTTCATAAGGATCTCTCAAAAATAAAAGGAGAGTCCAGGATACATCCACAAAAGTGGTTTCGTTAATTCAAGGTGAAAGCTAGAACATTTATTTGTTCACCGTCAATGCATTATAGGTATTGAATTTTAGGTTTCACTTAGCACGTAGTGACACGAAACTAAGATCATAAACACAGAAGTTGTGTAACCATAAACCTTAGTGGTAGTGCTTAGAGTCTCAAGGGTTACAATTATGAAATGAATGATTAATGGAGAATAAGATTAAGTGAGTTAAAGAACGAATGTACCTCTGCTATAAAATAGGACCAAGCAGAAAAACTCTTAACTCATGTTAGAGTAGAGTTAGGTAGCTCATGATGAGAGTGAATTTGTCAGCCTAATTGGGAAGACATGATTGGTGTAAATCAAGTCATTAACGCTTCACTCAAAATCTTTAGAGGCTTGGGTCAACATACAGCAGCATGCTTCTAGGGAGACTTAGCTAATATAAAGATAAAGAATTATATGTATCCCAACTCCATCATTAAGAATTTTCCTTATACATTGATGAGATAAAGACTGAATAATTTAAAATAAAGAAAAATATTTTGAGTTACGGTTTACGTTTTCTGAAAAGAAATAAAAACAGAAAAAATATTTTTGGATTTTAAAAGATTTTCTGAAAAAGAAATAAAACATAAATAAAAATAAAAAAAATATTTTTGGATTTTATTAAAAAAACATAAAATAAATTATAAGAAAAGAGTGTGTACAAACTACACAGGTGAAATCATCACTTTAAGATAGAGAAGCGAACCGAGTCCAGTAAGACCGAATCCAAAATGGACCGAGCGTTCGGTTCATTTCGGTTCCTAAAAGAACCGAACCCGAAATGAACCGAGAGTTCGCTCTATTTCGCTTCCAACTTTTATTGAGACGAAAGTGATTTTGGTACAAATTCAGCTTCCATCATTCCTAATCCTTGTAGGATTTTATTAAAATTGGTTTCAGGCAAGGCTTTAGTAAAGATGTCAACCAATTGATTAGTGGTCCTAACAAAATGAATTTCCACATTACCGTCTGCCACACGATCTTTTATGAAGTGGTACCTCAGTGCTATGTGTTTCGTCTTTGAGTGTTGCACTGGGTTATGACAAATCCTAATTGCACTCTATGAGTCACAATATAGTGGGATTTTATTTATGTTCAGGCCATAGTCTCGAAGTTGACTTTGTATCCAAATGACTTGAGATGTGCACAATGTTGCATCTATGTATTCAGCTTTGGCAGTTGAGAGTGAGACACAGGTTTGCTTCTTTGACTGCCAGCTAACCAATTTTCTATCTAGAAATTGGCATCCTCCAGTGGTACTCTTTCGGTCTAGTCCACATCCTCCAAGATCAGCATCTGAGAATGCTTGGACAAAGAACCTGGACTTGGCTGGATACCATAGACCGAGCGAAGAGGTTCGCTTCAAATATCGAAAGATATTTTTCACAGCTAGCAGGTGAGGTTCGCGTGGATTAGCTTGAAATCTAGCGCAATAGCAAACAGAAAATATTATGTCTGGTCGACTTGCTGTTAGATACATTAGTGACCCTATCATTTGGCGATAGAGGGTCATGTCAGCAGTCGGTTTGTCCAGAGAAGGTGTTAACTTTGTGCCAAACGCCATAGGAACCTTCACTTTTTAATCTCCTAACATTCCAAACTTAGGCAGCAAGGTCTTCGTGTAAGCCTCTTGATTTAAAAAAAAATACCTTCAGGACCCTGTCTAATATTCAAGCCAAGGAAAAAGTTAATCAGTCCCAGTGAGCTCATTTTAAATTTAGTCTCCATCAACTTCCTAAATTTAGCTGTTAAGCTAGGATTTATGGAGTCGAAGATGATGTCATCAACGTAAATTTTAACTATCATAAGGTGGTCGCCCTCTTTCTTTGGAAAGAAGGTTGGGTCAACCAAACCTTGTTTAAACATGGACATTTTAAGAAATCTAGTCAGAGTTTCATACCATGCCCTTGGTGCTTGCTTGAGACCATAGACTGCCTTGTCCAGAATGTAGCAGTCACCTGGATACTTCTCGTTCATGAAACCCGATGGTTGCTCTACATACACCGTCTCTTCTAGTCTCCATTTAAGAAGGCACACTTCACATCCATTTGGTATACTTCAAAGTTCTTGTGTGCAGCATAGGCAAGAAAATTACAAACTGACTCCAGCCTAGCTATGGGAGCGAAGGGCTGTTCGTAATTAATGCCTTCTTCTTGACAATAACCTTTCACAACCAATCTTGCCTTGTTGCAAATTACGTTTCCTTCCTTGTCCATCTTGTTCCTGAAAACCCACTTAAGTCCAACCATAGAAGCATCCTTTGGAGTTGGAATCAGTCTCCACACTTTGTTTCACTCGAACTCATTGATTTCGTCCTGCATGGCCTATACCCAATCAGAATGATCGAGTGCAATGTTGATCGTCTTTGCTTCAACCTTGGAGACGAACGAATTAAACATGCAAAATTCCACTTTAGAGAATAGTGCAGTTTGTTTCGCTTTCAGTTGAGAGCGTGTGAGAACAGTTTCTGATGGTTTACCAATAATTTGTGTTTGAGGATGATCTTTGGTGAGTGGTGGGTAATTAGGATCATAAGAAGGATCCAGTTCAGCATCCACTTCTTCTTCGAGTTCTGATTGAATATCATCATCATTTGAATTTGCATTCTCCCCCTCGAACGATGATACTTCCTCCAGTTCAGGCTCAAAATGCTTTCACTGGACTTGGCTTTCAGTTGGTGTTGATGATGATGGACTCTCCCCCTGGAATGATGAATATTGGTTATTTGGAGGAGACGAACCCTCCCCATAAACATGAGAACTATCTCTGGGAGGTTCGCTTGAGTTAGACTGTTCGGTTGCTTGTGGTTCTTCACCTATCATTTTCTTTATAGTGTCATCGATTATCTTCTTCAGGTGATCTATCTTGTTGTCTGCAGCTTTAGATCTAGAGTGAATGGCTGTTTGAGGTTCATCAAATAACAACATGTACTGCTCAAAGAGATTTGAAATGGGTACCGTAACTTGACCATAAATGGGAAATATTTCCTCCACAAAGCCTTTGGTTGTTTTCAGTTTCTTGACGTAGTTATCATCAAAGGTAACATAATAGGTCTCCTCTATTTTATTTGAACGCTTGTTGAGAACTCTATATGCTTTGGAGGTTAAGGAATAACTCAAAAAGATTCCTTCGTCTGCTTTGACATCAAACTTGTTTCGGTGCTCCTTTGAATTGAAGATAAAGCATCTTGAACCGAACATGTGGAAAAACTTTACATTAGGATTTCGGTTGTTCAAGATCTCATAGGGAGTGATTGAGAAACGTTTGTTGAGATAAGATATGTTCTATGTAAAACATGCAGCAACAATGGCGTCATCCCAAATGTATAGATGTAGAGAAGCGAAGCTCAGCATGGTTCGGGCTGCTTCACATAGAAATTGGTTTCTCCTTTAGACAATCTCATTATGTTGTGGAGTATATGGAGCCAAGAAGTTGTGAGTGGTTCCCTTATCTGCAAGAAAGTCTTCAAAGTCTTTGTTCTTGAACTCCAATTCTTTGTCGCTTCTGATGTTGTGAACTACCTTTCATAGTTGAACTTCTATCTGTTTGATAAAGAGTTTAAGTTTGGGAGTGGCCTCTGATTTCTTCTTTAAAAAGAACACCCAAGTAAACCGAGAAAAGTCATCCACTATGACACGTATGTACTTGTTACCGCCAATGCTTTCGATTGAGGAAGGACCATATAAATCAATGTGTAGTAATTCGAGTGGTTTAATAACTTTTGTGTTGATTCGAGAGGGATGACTCTGCCGACTTTGCTTTCCCATTTCACAAGCGGCACACATGTGTTCTTTAGCGAACTTCAGAACAGGAAGACCTCGAACATGATCACCAAGCACCAATTTGTTGATGTATTTAAAATTGAGATGGGAGAGTCGTCGGTGCCAAAGCCAGCTTTCGTCTGAATGAGCCTTTGTCAGCAAGCAAACTACTGGTTATCCTCGTATGGGATTGAGATTCAAAGGGTACATCTCTCCTTTTCGCTTCGAATTCAGCAAAATATTGTTTGTCTTCTTTTCAATAATCTCTGAGCCCTCGTCATCGAACGAAACCTTTAACCCGGTACAAACCACCAGTCGAGAAACACGGATGAGGTTGTGTTGTAGACCTTCAACGTACGCCACTTTTTGAATTGAGAAATCACCATTGGTAATCATACCATAACCTTTGATTGTGCCAAAGGAGTTATTACCATACTTGACACATCCATCATCTTGAAGGGACCGAAATTCCCTAAGTTCTTCCTTTCTCCCTTTCATATGACGCGAGAAGCCAGTGTCTATATACCATTCATCATCGAACTGCTCGTCACGTATAACCTGCAAAAATTAAGCAGATTTAGGAACCCAAAGTTTCTTGGGTCCTTGTGATCCTTTTACATAACAACGAATAGTAAGAGAAACATCGACCATAAAGGTTCTTTTTATTAGTGTTGTTTCATCTTTATTTTTTATGGTGAAAACTTTGATTTTATTAGATTTGAGTATTTTCAGATTCAGTTTTTGATTTGATGTCAACAATCTTTCGGTCCTTCACTTTGGATTCAAACGTCGTCTTCGTTTCATCTTCTGGAAAGAGCTTTCCTTTACCTTTTCTATCATTCTGTGAATGAGTAGTATAAGACTTTTGATGATTGCCCTTACTTGGTTGAGAGTCGAAACTACCTTCACTTTGGTTCCTCTCAATGGTTGATTTAGGACCGAAACCGTCCTTTTGGTTTCTCTCACATTGAGGACCGAAACTTCCTTTTTGGTTGTCGGCCGCCTGATTACTGAACATTCTCTTTTGGTTGTTGTGCTTTTGTGGACCGAAGCTCTGTTTTTGGCTATCTTGATTTTGAGGACCGAAACTATTCTTTCGGCTGTCTTGATTTTGAGAACCAAAACACTGTTTTCGGTTGTCTTCATTGTGTTGACCATGAGAAGCTAAGTTTGCTTTTGCTTCTACCTTTGACTCAGAGGACCTATCTTAGCGAACGTAATTAGGATTTTGAGATCGCCAAAACTGTTTCCTTTCAATGAGATTTTTCTTGTATCTCAAATTCAGTTGATGCTTTCTTTCTGACACTTGTTTTGGATTTTTGTGGATGTTGGCCTTTTTCTTCGGTTTCTGAACGTGAGTTTTGCTCTTTAGCGAACATGTCTCACTTGATGTCATGACCGGTTCGCCTGAAGATGTTTTGGTACCACTTGTGCTTGGCACATCAAATCGTTTAGGTTCATTAAGTGGTTCTACCACATACCTACCCTTCACCCTCCATGATGTTTTCTGAGATAGACCTTCTGTTTCATCGCCGTTATCAATCGGTGCTGACTAGAAAAACTCATCACAGCCATCAACATTATCTTCTTCTACCAATGCTGTTAATTCGGCTGTCTGTTGCTGAGTAACTCCTTTAACTGCATAAACTTGATTTGGAGTTGTTTGGACCTTTTGATATACAACAACTTTTGCCTTGAGGACTTTAGTCTTGTCTTTTGATGAGCAAGCGAACTCAACAAAGTTTTCAGAAATAAGATTTTTATTGGTTTCGGGTTCGCTCTTGACAAATTCAGAACAGTCCACCTCATCTTCTATAAATATTTCACTCATATCATCATCCTCATTGAATTCAAAAGTGTTTTCAATATCAATTTTATTTTCTAGAACTCAACTTGGCATTCATAGAGTCAAATTTCTGTACAGTTTCGGTTTTGATATTTAGTTTGTCATTTTCATCCAACAAAATTTTGAGCATGTCCTTATGGTCTTTTGAATTTATGAAGGACTCTTTTGTCAAGACCAATTTTGTAGGAGGGAGAGATATCATCAGAAGAAACAACGTTTTCACAGTTATATGCATCGACATCGATTTCATCCTCCTTGAACTCAAGGAAGGGTAAAATCGTACGATGTATCTTCTTTCCTATTATCAATTAAGATGCGGTAGAGTAATGTTGGAATATAATCTTTTAGCAATTAAACAAAAAACATTTCGTTGTTTCAAAAGCTTTAAATTATCTCTTTGCAAATAAATTGTTTCATCCCTAGACCTAATCAACTCCTTCTCATTTTGCTCTATCCACATGCGTCTTTCCTCACTCTTTAATGATACCCTGATGATTTGATTAGTTAGGTTAGAGTTTGTGATGCGAGTTTGAGTTAAACTACCACTTATACTAGAAAATTTAGATTTTAATCCAATTAGTACTTTTTCATAGTTTGTGATGGGGATATTTAAAGAAACAAGAATAGATTGTACCTTCTTGATCAATTCAGCGCATTCATTGATCTGCACACTGACAGGTTTCACTGCAAAACACCTGTCTTCTCGCTCTTTCGCTTTGTCTCGTCCCCCCATCAGTGGTATAACCTCTCATTTGTGACACCTCAGAAGTCACCATCAGACACTTTCCAACAACTTTTTCTTCTTTCACCAACAAAGCACTGCCATGAGCGGGCTTCCTCAATTCTTCATCTTCAGAATCAGTCGACAAAAATTCAACACCGCCAAATTCATCATCAGTATTTCCCTGCACAATTAAAGCATTCATTGTGTTATGAGATCCAACTTTCTTTTTCTTGATTTCATCCAATCGACATAAGAGGCTCGCTTCCTCGTCATCATCGTCATTCTTTTCAGAATTCTTTCTTAACATGCAATATTTGGCAAAGTGATTTTTGCTTCCACAATAGTGACAGGTAAAGCCTGAGTCACCACCAAGTTTTGTTTCCTTCTTTGCATGGTTCTTCAGACTGAGGAACACTCTTCGGTTCCTCCTTCACCTTCTCAGCACTGTAGCTTCCCTGCCAGGTTCAGTTCTTGTTGGTTGGGAATCTTCTTTTAATGAACTTCTTGGGATTGGACACCATGAAAGCAAAATCTTCACTTCTTAGATCATACTTAGAAAGATCTAAATCTTCTTCTTCTTCAATAACATTCTTTCCTTTGGAGATTAGAGCTAATGACCCCATGCTAGAAACCACGTTTGTTTCATTAGATACTTCACTCTCATGTGACTTTAATATTCCCACTAGCTTTTCAAAAGAGTAAGCCTTGAATTGTTCGTGTGCCTTCACAGTGGACACCATAGCCATCCATTCGGTTCTAAGGCCATTCATAAATGTGACCTTTTGTTCAATGACTTTCCTTTCTAGCCCATGCTTTATCATTTTACTAAGGACATGATTAAAGCGATCGAAAGCTTGAATAAGCTTCTCTTCAGGCTTCTGCTTAAAGTCACCAAATTCCGAGAGCAATAAAGTTTGGATGGAATGCTCAAGATCTTCATCTGCGGAATATAGTTCCTTCAATCTGTCCCATATCTCCTTCGTTGTTGTGCATAAACTCACTAATCGAAACGTGTCCGATTGTAAAGCAAACCTAATCATCCTTAAGGCTTTGATGTTGCACTGAAACTTCTCTTTCTCATCTTGGGGTATGTCTTTCACATCATTAACGAGTTGATTGTACTCCTTTTGATTTTTGACAATTCTTGAAGTGCTTGAATGAGCGAATGGACCAATTGTTATCACCTCCCAGATCAAGTATCAATTGTCTTTCGAACCAATCATGTAGTCTTCAAAGTGATGCGTCCAGACCTCATAATCCTGGGTGTATAGTATGGAAATTCTCGTCGTCGATCCAATGTTGTTGGAGATATTGATTGGGTTTAATTGGGAATCATCCATGGACATGACGATGTTTGTTTAAAAACCTGCTAAAGATCAGACTTGTGAATAACATTAAGGTAAGATCGATTTAAAGAACTACGTCAATAGAGAATGACGGCTCTAACAAGATCAATCAAAGCGGAAAAACCCTAAGATCTTCTTCAATAGAAAAGATGTGTATTGATTACCCAGTCTCCTGCTCTGATACTAATTGTTGAGTTGAAAACTCTTAGATCGATTAGATCTTCAACAGGTTAAGAGATCAAAAGAAAACAAACACAATAAACACAATAGAGAATCAAGTAATGCTTAATGATTCAAAGTATTCATGCCTCAACAGAGCTCGATGAAGAACTTCCACTATAGAGGCAAGCTAGGGTTATTAGTAAAATAATCAGAATAATAATTAAAGTGATATCTACTAAGGATGCATGCATACACCTTAAATACCAAACCCTAATAAAACAATCACGGTTGGACAGGCCCAAACTGGATAACAAAACTGGGCTAAGGACCGAGCCCAATGACGCAACACATTTAGACCGAACAATCTCCCCGTTTGCGTCAAATGTGGTCCATGAACATGGTAGGAGCATTTGTGAGTCTGAATGGCATCACCACGAACTCATAGTGGCCATAGCGAGTCCGGAAAGCAGCCTTCTGTACGTCCTCATCTCTGACCCTCATTTGATGGTAGCCTGACCGCAAATTAATCTTGGAAAACCAAGATGCCCCCTGAAGCTGGTCGAAAAGATCATTAATTCTCGAGAGTGGGTAATGGTTCTTCACCGTTACCTTGTTCAGCTCCCGGTAGTCTATACACATCTGATACGACCCGTCCTTCTTCTTCACAAACAGGATCGGGGCTCCCCAGGGTGAACTGCTTGGTCTAATGAATCCTTTCTCTAACTGCTCCTTGCAGCTGTGTAGACAACTCCTTCATCTCGCGAGGAGCTAACCAATATGGTGCCTTGGCTATTGGAGTTGCACCAGGGACCAGGTCAATACTGAACTCTACCTGTCTCTCCGGAGGCATCCCGGGCAGCTCCTCCGGGAATACATCTGCATACTCTCGCACCACTAGTACATCACTCACCATCGCTCTACCCACCTCCTGGGTATCCATAACATAGGCGACATACCCTACGCAACCATGCTGAAGGTAGCGCCTAGCCCTCGCTGCTGAGCATAAAGTTGGTCCACGCTATGGCCTCTCACCTTGAATCACCAGCTCTCGCCTACTTGGGGTCCTGACCCGTACCAACTGTTGCACACAGTCTATCACATCCCCATTAGGGCTCAACCAGTCCATATCGATGATGACCTTGTTCCCACGCAATGGTATGGGAACCAAGTCTACCAGGTAGCGCTCCTCGAACAGCCTCAAAACAGAATCTCTGAAAACCTTTGATGCTCGAACTGATCGGTCATCAACAATATCGACCTTTAGAGGGCAATCCAACATGCTCGAAGACTCATTGAACCTCTTAATAAGTGCAAGAGAGAGAAATGATCAGGTAGCACCCGAATTGAACAACACCTGAACTGGAATACCATTCACATGGAACGATCCTAAACAAAACACATAACATGGCACATAAATATCATAATCAACATATAATAAACGCTAGGGAGAAGAAATCATACCCATCACCACATCGGGTGCGGCATGTGCCTCCTCGGTTGTCAACTGGAAGGCCCAGCTCCTCACCACTGGAGCCTCTGTCTTGCCCTGCTGGCCATCAGTAATCCGCAGGGTCGCTGGAGTTGGCGCCACCACTAGCGCTGATGCCGCTGTCAATCTAGAGCAAATGGCATTTTTATGGCCCTTCTGATTGCAATGAAAGCAAATCAGGTCTGATGTCTGAATGGTGGGGGTAGGGTAGTACAATCCCTGCCAAAGTGCATGGTCTTGCCGCACTTATAGCAGCCTGATCCTGGCCCAGTGCGGCAAACTCCCTCATGTGACCAACCGTATTTCCCACAGCGGCTTCGACCTACTAGCCCTTTGACCTAGAGTCGAATCCCTTGGGCTTCTTCCTTGAAGCCCCACTAACCTTCTCCGTCTCTGCCTTCCTCTTCCTGAGGTGCTCCAAGTCAATATCCCTCTCCCTCGCCCTCACACTCATAGAATCCAAGGTCGGGCATGCTGAGTAGCTGACATGCTCCCGAATGTCCGCCCTCAACATGTCATGATATCAGGTCTTACACATCTCCTCATCTCAGGCATACTGATGCACCAATAAGGCCATCTCCCGAAACTTGGCAGTAATCTCCCCCACCGTCTCAATAGTCTGTCTCATGTCGAGAAACTTCCTGGCCAACTGTTGAAGCTCCACAGCCGGCGCAAACTCAGGCCTAAACCTGGTAACAAAGTCTGACCAGGTCATAGCCTCGATAGCTGAGGCTCCCAATGAGTCACCAACTGACTCCCACCAATCTCTAGCCATGTCCCTCAAACATCTATCAGCATACCGAACCTTCGACCCCTCAGGGCAAACGCTAGTCAACTGATCAGAGTCCATGTGTGCAATCCATGTCCTGGCATCAATGGGGTCCTTCACCCTATGGAAGTCTGGTACACCACATCCCCTGAAGTCCTTAAAGGACAGTGTGCACGCCGCTGACTGGCTAGACGCCCAGTCACTCCTAAACGCCCTGAGGCGATCCTCCATCAGCTCAATAATCCCTTCCTTGATCGACCCGAAAATCACCGGGGTCGACTCAAGGATGCCTCTAGTGATCTCAGAAGCAATGAACTCACGTAGTCCCTCATCAACTATGTTGAGAGAAAAACTTGGAGACACACTTGAACAAACGTTAGAACAAGTATATTGCAGAATAGTTAATCTCAAAGGATCTAAAAGCTCAACAATAATATAGTTAGATAGTTAGAGAGTTAGTTGCGGAAAGTAAAGAAATATAAATGACAGCAATTGTTATATCAAGAATACACTTAAGCTGATTCGTAACAAGGAATGCAATCACTCTGAGTTAATAAGGAAGATCAAACTTAGTGATTAAGTCTTAAAGACTTGCTCCGGAGAGAGGTTATAAGTAGATATGCTTTAGTAATAATTGAGAGTAAGAAGAAAAAAAAGATAGAGAAATGAAGAAGATAACTTGGAGAAATGTATTCAGAATAATACTCAAGTTATCAGTGATTGAGTGTAGAGATTTATAATACAAGAGAATAAGTCTCTATTTATAGAGACTCTGAACTATTCTAGACTACAACTCTATAAGCAGCCATGCAAGGCATACTGGATAATAGAATGTATTACACAAAAGACAATAAGTAATCTAGATAAGTAGACTGCGGTAGCAAAAGACTGATTGAGGTTGCTGATAAAGAACTGACTCCAGGTGCTGAATTGGCTGCGGGTGCTGAACCGTTGCGGTAGAGAGATGGTTGCGGTAACTGAGTTCAAGAGGGCCACTTTTATGATTCAACAATTTCCCCTAAGTGACCTCTTTAACTCTGGTTCAGCTATCAAGTTTGAGAAACTTGATCAAAATCCACCAGAACTTCCTGACATTTTCCAGCCATCGGAATGAAGTATTTGACGTTGTCAGTCTTTCGTTTGAATAAGTTCAGGGAAGTTTGTTGCGCCTAGTGATCTTTCTTCGAAGCCTTCGGTAGGCATTGGCACAGGTTCAAGTAGTGGGAGATCAAACTTCTTGATGATGGTGGGGTAGATATCCGCATCTATTTTGGTAAAGTCACAGACTGTATCCCTCAGAAAAGAGTTGGCTTTTTTAAGCGCTATTTGCATCTTAGGGTGCTTTTCTGCCTTGTTCTGGAACACCCTGGAAATAAGGAAGATTTCTTCCGGATTCATGCAAGTGAAGTCTGCCTGGGTGCGGATGTAGTCATGCTCCCTTCTGGTGAGAGTATACTGGATGAAATCAGCCTTCATGAACTTCCGCATCTTGTAGTTCTTGACTGCGGATGGTCTATCGTTAGACCATATATTTTCAATGGAGGAGCCATGCTTGGCATAAAATCGGTTAAGTCTTTCAAACTACATTGGTAGTCATTAGTGAGCAGGAAGGCTGCAGTCAAATGACTCAAATACAGCAAAGTACTTGGTATTTGAAGAAATTGGAATATCCCAGTATCCATCAGCAGGGGGTTCAGCATATGTGAGGTGCGGGGTGTACTCTTTATCCAATAGCCTGCGGTGCGGATTGACCCATGAGTTAATCAAAGACTCATCTATCATAGTGTCGAATCCGCATTCTCTCCAGATAAGTTCAGCAAGCTTGGCCGCCTTCCAATCATGCTTTCTTTGGGCTGTGGCAGGGGAGTCTGTGGAGCTTGTGGATGACATGTTCTCCTCAACATTTTTGAAATGAGGAGGAGTCTCAGGCTTTTTGGGAGTATCTTTTGGAGGTGAAGTATGGGGAGATGGATTATTTTGTGATGGTTGCGGTGAGGGCTGTGGTGTTGGAATTTTTTCAGTGGTGAGAGGGGGACTCTGATGGATAGATGTATCAGAGTGGTGGACTTTTGCTTCTTCTTCACTTCCCCCTCTTGAGGAATGCAACGGAGGTGCTTCCTGTAACATCCGGAATTTCAGGTATTATATTTATTCATTATATTTCATGTTTTGTGGAAGAACTCGGCGAGTTGGTGCGTAGACTCGTCGAGTAGAGACGCGAATCATTATCCGGGTGGATGGCTGGACTCGGCGAGTCGCCCCGAGGACTCGGCGAGTCCACGCTGTTTAATGAAACCCTAATTCCTCGGGCTTGGGGCCTATTTAAGGGGCCTTATGGCCGTCATTTGCGGCTACCAGACCCCAGAGAGAAACCCTAAGTGAGCTAGAGCGATTGTGAGAGGAAAGGAGCCATTTCTTGATCATTTGTTAGTGTTTTTGCAAATAGAAGAGGACCAAGACAAGAGGAGGTTGAATAGGGTGCTAATCCAGTGATTCCAGGGCTCAGAGACTTCATTTTGAGGTATTCATTCGACCCTTCTTTAGTTTATGGTGTAATTCCTAGAGTTAGGGCTTTTTAGCCCCTTTAGAGGATGGTTATATGAAGTAATTGGTCCCCTCTCGTGTTGGTGTTGTAGATTTGGACCCAAAGAGGTCCAGAGACCCTTTTTCCTTGAGCTTTATGAGTGTTAATGGGGTTTATGAGCTTTGGATGTCATTTTAGAGGTCATATCTTTAAATAAGGCCTTTGAGCCTTTGCATGAGCACCAAGATGTTAGCTTTACGTAATTATGATGCTTTGGGAAGCTAGATCTACAGTTTAGAGGAGCGGATCTGAACTCAGGAGGTCAGTTCAGCTTGAGCATGGCATGAACTCGCCAAGTCCAATAGCCGACTCGACGAGTAGGACGAGGGTTTTCCCAATAATCACACAGTTGGTGACTCACTGAGTTGGGGAAGTGACTCGGTGAGTCAGAGGGAATCTAAAGGTCAGAGTGCACGATGGTACTCATCGAGTCAGGAGCTGGACTCGGCGAGCTGAGTCGGGACATTTCACAGATTGTGATCGGTGATGATTTGCAGAGTTGAGGTTGACTCAGTGAGTCGAATGAGGACTAGGAGAGTGAAGAACACATGTGGACTCGCCGAGTCACAGTTGTGCACTCGGCGAGTTTGGTCAAGGTTGACCGTTGACTTCGTTGACTTTTAGGGTTAGTCAATGTTTGGACCTTAGATTCATTGGAAGGGTAGGATAGTCTTTTACCCTTCCTAGAGGATGTAGAGAGAGAGAGAGAGATTAGCCTAGCCTTGAGGGTTGTATTAATTAGGGTATTTATTTCATGTGATTAGGCAGGGGCTAGACCAGATTTTACCGAGTCAGAGATTTACTGAGGTATCCGAGGTGAGTCTTCTCACTATACTTTACCTTGAGTAGGTAATCAGAGTTATGTGATACAGTGTTGTATGCTATATACAGTGTTATGTGTTGCACTGCATTATTCTATGTGATTTACGTTGTGCATGTTACAGAGTTAGAACCGGAAGGTTCACAGAGATAGAACCTGAGGGTTCACAGAGTTTGGGTGCACGGACCCACAGAGTTATAGCCTCGAGTGGCTAATATGTGTTATATATGGTATTTTGGGGAAATTCACTAAGCTTCGTGCTTACAGTGTTATGTGTTATGTGTTTCAGGTACTAGTGAGGATCACGGGAAGGCGCCACACATAGGATTGCTTGCTATGTATAAATCCCATCAGTATGGTGATAAGTTCATTAGATATTGTCATGAGGGATGTATGTAGGCTGAGTATGATAGCATGAAAGTACTTGGCTCGATCTATTGGCATGGTTATTAAGTGGTTTATATCTTTTAAATTGGAACAAGAGTATAACCACATATCTCATTCTGGTTGTGTGCGGCCACGTTTTCATCTGATTTCACATTGGTAGCATCCTGTACTGTGAAAGGAATTGTGTGTGGTGAAAGAGTATGGCCCGTGTTGTGTTCGATTAGCGTTGAGAGAGATGTTAATTGAGTTCCTGCAAGACGGTGGATTGATGGTTGAGTATTTTAGGCCCCTGTGGTGATGGTCTTGAGTTTTCAAACTAGTGATAGAATGACGGCAAGATCAGTTTAGTACCATGAATTTATCATTTTAGTGGTTAGAAAGTGTCACAAGGTATCATGAACTAGTGGCCATATGTTTCATATGGGCGGGACTCGGTTATCATTTCATGGAGACTTTTAGGTCTCAAGAATCTTAGTCTTGTTGGCATGTTTGGGATCGATAGTCTTTTGGGAGACCAAGATACCGGGAGCATTCCATACATGGGCTGAGGGTCAGGAACGGCATTCTAGACTCATGTTGTGGGCTCGGAGGCAATCCAAAATTATGATGAGGACCTTGTAAGGGTATTCTAGAGATAGGTTATGGGCCCAATGTTTATGTTTGTTTATTTTCCAAGCATAATTATTGGTTATCAGATCGGAGGTAAGCCCGAGGATAGTTATAGGTTATCAGATCAGGGGTAAACTCCAGTGCAGATAATGGTTATCAGATCGAGGGTAATCCCAAGCGTGGTTATGGGATAAGAAAATCGAGGGTAGACTCGATTATGGCCATCGGATGGCCGGTCTGTTGAGCCGAATGAGTGTTTGGGTTAGTCGAGTATGCGATTGATTAACTTTTATTCAGGTCTCGTCAGCACATTTATATGTTTAGTATTCTTTCTGCATATTCTGATGATGTTCCTAGTTAGGGACTATGGGTAGGTGCGACGAACGGATGATTGCCAATATTAGAGTATGGGTTTTGAAGTTTAGAATTGAGGGGTTCTTGGTTCCCAAAAGTATATTGATGGAGATAGTTGTGAGTATAGTTTGAGGATTCAGCGGTTGTTTGGTTCTCACTAGTAGCTGGGTCTTCAGCTAGAGAGAGAAAATAGTCGTTGCGATTGAGTAACTTCAATTTATCGGTATATTAGACCATTTTGAGTGGTTTCCAGGGTTGAAAGTAGCTTACAGGCTAGATTTTCCTAAAGTGTTGATGCAGATTCACAACACCTTCCAAGTTTTCTAGCTTCGGAAGTGTGTGGTTGATGATTAAATGATTATTCTTTTGGATGATATTTAGGTTGATAACTGCATGAACTATGTTGAAGATCCAGTGGCAACTTTGGATAGAAAGACGAAGGACTTGCACAACAAGGTGGTACCTTTGGTCAAGGTCTAGTGGCAGCATCGGAAGGGTTCTGACTGCACCTGGGAACCTAAGGCAAACATGAGGGAGCATTACCCAGAGTTCATTGCATCAGCGGACTTCGAGGACGAATTCTGGTTCAACTGGGGAGAATTGTAACATTCGGATTCTTGGAGGTACTTTAATTTATTATATTTTGGATTTTGGGCAGTACCACTGTCACACCCCCGGACCAGACGGCAGAAACGTCGGGAGGCGGGCGACTTCATTGTGCACTATCGTAACAACTGAATATAAATAAAACAGAGCAATCCAAACATCATACATTGAGATGGAAAACTTACATTGTTTACATATTGTATTTGTTCTTCGGATTACAAAAAGGTACATAAGTAGAAAACTTCAACTACAGCTAAATGATCTTGCATCAACGTCCCTTGTTACCTGCTTACTAGATCCTTGAGAATACAAGTCGTTTCGAAAAGCATCAACTAAAAAGTTGGTGAGTTCATAAGCATTTTTGTAATAAAATCGTTTACACATGTTTAGAATCGTTCTCATTGTACTTTCAAAAAATCCGATATTTTCTATGAAATCGTTTGAACTCTTGCCTTGAAAATCATGGATATATGTGTGCATGTCATTACTTTTGTTCATTGTTATAAGGAGTGATTTTGAAAAGTAGTGTGATTTGTAAAAGCGAGCTGTGTCCAAGAATAGTTCTTTCGAATAGTAACAATCAATCATCTCAAGAAAAATCCCTTATTTTCAAAAAGGAAATATGGTTTGAGATCTTGTTCCTCTTATCGAGTAAAATTGAGTGTGTGTGTTCTAGTTTGTCGTTATCGAAATCGTAGAAAAATCATTGTTTCCAAGAAATCCTATATTTTCTGCTATAAAATAATCGTAAGTTCTAGTTTATCGTTATCGAAATCGTAGAAAAATCGTTTTCTCCAGAAAATCCTATATTTTCTGTTATAAAATATTCGTAAGTTCTAGTTTATCGTTATCGAAATCGTTGAAAAATCGTTTTTCGTAGAGTCCTACGCTTTTTACTTTGTAAAATAGCAGTATTTCGACTCTATGCTTGTTAAGAGAAATAATCATGGCAATTGTGGACATTTTATACGGTGAAAAGAAATGACAGTCAATGCAACAAATGCAGACCATCACCTATCACGTATAGGACAGTCAACACAACATGCCAAATTTTATTTATGAGGTTTTCCTTACATAAATTTCTAGTTAATATAACATATTCTAGTGAGTCGTTATAACCATACTAATCATGATGGAGTGCCTGTTTTGGCGTTTCTCAGGCGCCCTCGGTTTGAAAAAGACATTTGTCACCCTAGACTAGCCTGTCTAGCTGTAGCGAACAGTGAAGGTGCGGGGTGTCAACCCCGGATAGATCTATACACAAATTCCCGCTCTCCCTCCAGGAGACTCTGGCTATAACTCCTTACAGGACTTAGACGTACACTAATATTTTTATATTTCGGTACTGTTGAGATTTGTCTGACTAGAATATTAACAATCTTTTGAGCAATCGTTAGAGATCCATTATTTTTTAGATTAATAATGAAACTCGTACTTATTGAATAGAAATATCGTTCTCATTTCATATCGTTGATTGTGCTCGTTAACTGGGTGCTTGTGTTCGCTCCTTTTCGTTTATTGAAAAATGAGTCGTTTTAGTAAAGAGAAAAAGTGTCAAGTTATACTTTATACAAATTTATAACTACCGGTTATGACACGCATTTTCTGTTTTATGACATATAGAACATTACTTGTGTTCTCGGAGGTTTTATAACAGCAGCTTATGACATGCAAATATTTCTGTCATAAAGGCTCTACTTGTATATTTTCTTAACGCAAACTTTTATGTTGAATATTTATAAAATACTCCCTGATAGTTTGCAAAATAGTCACAAAGTTCCTATTTTCGAAAATCACTAGAAATAGTGTCCACTTAGTAAGGTCTCTTTTATAACTTTTGTCTTTAGACATGAAAGCATAGATAAAGGGGTTAAGTTGGACACACCCAATAGTTGGGAGGCTCTTTTGTACAAAGTATCCTCTGTTCTTTAGGAAATTTAGAAATCATTCATACATGAGTATATTACTAAATAATAATTTAATAATATTTCAGACACACATACAAACATACGTATATATGCAATCATTTAAGAATCTAGGCAAGATATGACTTGTACTCTCCCCCAAAAACATTAAAACATCGAAAAAGGTGGGGTATGAAGCTCACCTTAAGTTAGTTGAGGAGTTGTTTGGAGTTATTGAGTGAAGATCTCAAGCTTAAACTCTTGCTGAGATGAGGAACTTCCCTGGGAGGGATGCTTTCCTAAGGGTGATCATCACATATTATGAATAAAATAATATGGATTCATCTTGAAATATTATAAAATATTAGATGGGTGGAGGAATTTACCTTACAACTCCAGGGAGAAATTGAGAATTTTGTTTTCAGCAAGTTCTTGTTCTTGCTTGGAGATGAGTTTTGAGAGGAAATGAGAAATGTGAGAGAATATGTGAAGTATAACCCCTTCATTGTCGTTGCTTTGGAGTATAAGAAAAGGAAAGGAATCTTTAATGCATGGGGATCTGGTGGTCCATGCATGGATATTTGGTGGATAAGGCATGGAGTACTGTGATTTGCATGAGAAATGAGGAACTTCATCAAATCACAAAGTCAATCCTTTTGTCCTTTTCTTGATTTAGGATAAGGTTTTCCTAAATCCCAACCATTTATTTTTATGAAGGGTATGCTTAAAATAATTAATTTTAGCATAAAATAATGGTTTTAGGGGTCTTAGTTAAGAAAAACACGAGTTTGGTGGGATTTCCGACCTCAAAATACCTTAAAATGGTGAAAAAGTCCGAAAATGACCAAAATCAGGGGCTAAAAGGTGAAATCCGGAGCTCTAGGGTAATTTCCGAGGCTCTTCTTTAAATTCCGGAGCTATATCTAAAATTGCGGAGGGAAGGATGAAGGCAACGAGGGTCCGAAGTTGCCAACATGCGTGTTCCGGAGGCGCTGTGCGAGTTCCGAAGTCCTTCTTCACATCTGAAGTTAGGTGCGAACCACGTGAGTCCAGACCGAGGTGCAAGGCAACCTAGCCCTTCCGAAGCACATGCGAGATCTTGTCCGGATGAGAGGCTTCCCCTTAGTCCATCAGAGGGTCCAAAGCAGGGAGGGGTTCCGGACCAAGAGGTTTAGGACCAAGAGGGTCCTTTTGGGGTTTCCTCTTCCGGTTTTGAGCTGTTTTCGATTGAGGAAGGTACTTAGGGAGATTTGAGATACGTGGAGAGATTTGGGAGAGATTTCACATACTGGGAGAGATTTGGGAGAGATTCACTATTCTTGGAGAGATTTCGCATACTTATAGAGATTTGGTAGAGATTCACTATTCTTGGAGAGATTTCGCATACTTAGAGAGATTTCGGAGAGATTCACAATTCTTGGAGATATTTCGCATACTTAGAGAGATTTGGGAGAGATTCACTATACTTGGAGAGATTTGGGACATATTCATTATTCTTAGAGAGATTTCGCACACTTAGAGAGATTTGCAAGAGATTCACTATACTTGGAGAGATTTCGCACAATTAGAGAGATTTGCGAGAGATTCACTATACTAGGAGAGATCTGGGAGAGGTTCGATATACTTGAAGAGATTTTCATTCTAACACTTTATGGCTCCTTAGGAACTCATATTGAATGCTTATGTGTGTTAGCACAAGTCTCACAAGAGTCCTTGCTTACCTGAGGACGGAATTTCCTAGCCAAAAGTGCTAGTTATGACAACCACCTCATGGAGAAGGCATCCCACGACGTGGAGATGGTCATTGTACTGCGGGTTTTAAATGGCCGCCATGGCGTGGCCGATGTTTAACGAGAAACCCTAATATCTAGGGTTTACGTCGTATTTAATGGAATGTGATGGCTAAGGTTGCTCACTCTTAGCCTACGTCACACTCTCTTAGCCTCCATCACACTCTATCAGCCTCCAAGCAAACCTAAGACCCCATTTGTGTCGGCTAAGCTTTCGGTGTTGACTTTTGGGGATAAAAGACGAAGGAGTTGACTTCTAGGGTTGGATTCAACAAGCAACTATTCTAACCATCTTATTGTGCATCTTCTGGACTCTTATAAGTACCCAAGTTCCAGGCTTTTTGGTTTATTATGCATAGATTTAGGTTTCTATGCCCTCATCTTCATGTTCTTGATTATTCGGTGGTGATATCTCATAAATTTTTCATCTTTATGAATCTCGACGACATTTTGGACTATAGATGCTTTGGATCTGGAATATCATTGAGTTTTAGCATCATACATGGAAAATTTTTCCAAAAACCCTCATTTTCACCTAATAGCGTCTCATGTCCATATGATATCTAGAATGGAGGAATATATGATCCCTTATCTAAGGGACGCGTCATTGACTAGGTCAGAGTTCGGCATCGGCTTTTAAGATCTACGATTGCTAGTCAGGTTGTGGAGTCGTACTTGCAATAATAGTTATTAGACTTATACAAGTGGGAAACTTTTGGATTAGGTTTCTAAGCCCATAACTATAATTGGTATGTAGTTGACCCGAGAGTAGCATGGTCCATTTGGGTTGCATATCACCAGGACAATTTGATAGGATGGACTTTTGAGAAGAGGTTATTTATGATTTGTTAATATATTATAAGCTCTAATATATTAATATGAAATCATGTGATTTAATTAGTATTGATCAAGAATTAATTTGGAATTAATTTTGTGCTCAAAAGAGACTAATTAAATATATGGGGATTGATTTGGTAAATCATTCATTCTTATGGTGTGGGCCAATGATCCATGATTCCTTAGGTTGGGCTAAACCCATGTGACAACCCATGGATGATCCATTGAGGTTTAAACCCATGGAGCCTAAGGAATATGGAAGGTCATGCACATTTGGGTTTACATGTTGTAACCCTAATCTTGCCACACAATATAAGAAGCCCCTTAGCATCTAAAATGGGCGACTAGACACCCTAGTGTTCTTGGAAGAGCTATAGCCGATTTTTGGAGTGTAAGTACTCTCTCTTAAGTCCTCCATTGTTGGTGGTGTTTTGTGACTCCATTTGAGGTTCAACATGTCACACCCCGAAACCTAAGGCAGAAACGTTCCGGGGCGGAGGACATCATGTATATCGCAACCAATGTACATAGTAAGCATAGTAAACACAAAACAATACATTACATAGAGTTATTACATTTGTTTGAAATCAAAGTGTTACAAGTGTCATACATACATATATATATATATATATATATATATATATATATATATCATAAGAACAAAAGTTAAGACGAGTCTGATATGCGCTCTGTGTTCTCCAAAAGATCGCGGGTACCTGTCTAATATGGACCTGAGAATACAAGCAGTTTGAAAATCAGCATAAAGCTGGTGAGTTCATAAGAGGTTTGTTTTCTGAAAATTTACAAGTTTCCTTTGGTTTTCCGAAAAGTTTGTTATCCAAGAAAATCTCATATTTTCTTATAAGTATAGTTGAATTATTCGTTTGTTATACGGTCCAGTTATGTACAATTTGTTATCCTAGGAAAAACCCTTATTTTCCTAAAAGTAAAGTTCAGTTATTGAATCCAAATGTAATGTACAAGTATCTAACATACTTGTTGTATTAGCTAGGTATTCTGATGTCCTAGTTATCCTACACTCGAATGTATCCAAAGGCGTGCTTTTGTATTCGTATTCCTATTCGTATTCGTATTCGTATTCCTATTCCTATTCCTATTCCTATTCCTATTGTAGGGTTTCAAAGCACTCCATGGATGATGGCAATGGGCCCCTTTGATGAATTGTAGGTTAAAAGCCCAAGACTTGTCTTTTCCCTATAAATAGTCATGTACTATTCATTATTAGGGTTAAGAGTGAGGCAAAATGTAGCCGCTACGTGAGGTTTCTTATGTCGTGTTAGATTCTTTAGTGTATGCTGAAAGTGTAATTTATTCCTCATATTTGAATAAATCGAGTGATCATTCGACATAATCTTCATATTTGTGTTTGTTCTTATTTTTCGCATCTTGTTCATCAAATCTCAATTAGGGTTTTAATCCCAACAAGTGGTATCAGAGCGGGTCTTTGAAGATCTATTTATTTTTGAAGTATCGGTTCTTGATTTGATGATTGTCTGCACAAATTATTGAAGATTATTGGTGTTGTGGCCTTTTGGAATAAATTTTTTTTTCTGCACAAGTATCGGTTTTTGAAGCCTCTGTTCATGAAGATTGATGATATTCTGTTAGTGTTTATCTGGTTAATTTTTTTTCTAATCCAATTCGTATCTTGTTCATATTTTCTGATTGAATCTGATCGATTGTTCAATCCATGATTATTCTATTGTTCCCATATATATTTCACTTGATTTTGCCCATAGATTCGTTCCTTGCATTGTTCTTAAGCCCAATTCTTCCGTCTACTGTTCAAGTGTTCTTAAGCCCACTCATAATGATTTATGTTCATTGGATTAAACCCATATCTTGTTCATTAACGTCGCATGTTCTGAATCACGCAGTCGACACATCTCGAAATCCTCTGGTCAATCTAAGCGTTTCATTCTTATGTTTCACTTGATTTCATGATTCTTGACTCCGGTTTAATTTATTAATCGATTTTGTCTTTGAATCTAATTTCTTATATCTAACAGTTCGTGTCTTGTTCCCATCGAAGTTGTTAGATTTGTTCAACAACGATTATTGTTGACAATTGATAATGATTTCTTGTTATCATTGACTGTGATTTTGGGTCCAATATTGTTCTTTAATGTTATTGGGTATTCTTATTGATGAGAATCGATATTCCTTTTTGAGAACCGGTGATGAACAGAAGAAGAACAGAGGTAGTTTGTATTGATTTTCGATTGAGTGCGATGTTTGATACGGAAATCGATATGTTTAGACCGGAAATTGTGTTGAGGAAAATTAATCTTGATGTTTGGCATTAACTGGTGTCAATGGTCAACGCTAAAAGGTCAAAATTGATATTATGGTTTTCTTTTGAACGGTGGTCTCATTTGTTCGCAACCTGGTGATTTGCAATTTTTATCATTCACAGTGTAATGGGTCTCAGAAACGGAAGCAATGAGATCAGAACACAAAATTAAACCGAAAGGACTCAAAATCGGAGTTGATTGGTTTCGTGTTCATATCTTCAAGATACGAAAGTTAGCTGTATCAGTCACTAAATGGGAAGATAACTTAAAGTTTCTCTTTTGGTCCCTGTAAATTAAGCGATTTGACGGTTTTGGTCCCGGTATTTTTAGTGACTTGGCTATTTTGGTCCATTCCAGAAATTGTTGCAATTAAAGGGGGAAATGATGCAGAGTTACATTTTCAGTTCCAGAATTTCAGAAAAGTAACAGTTTCAACCCATTTTTCGAAAAGTTTGCAAATGTAAGGGCTGGTGAACAGTTTTGAATTCTTTAAGGCGCATATTTTTTCGTGAACAGCAAAATAATGATTCCATCAAGTCTTGGCGGTTCGGAAAGTCATTTTTCGTGATAACGTCAAATTTTCACGACTTTTTTCGGATTTTATACTTTATTGTGTATATCATTTTGTCACGAGGGAGCATAGTTAATTTTTATCCATTCAAGATCATTCTCATGACCATAAGAAGGCTTTGCAATCACGTTTTCGATTATAAATCAGGGGAGAATTTGATATGACCATTCGAAATTGGATTTGTAACTTTTCAAATTTGAAGATTTTTTATAAAAGTTTGTGGTAGAATTATGAAGGTAGCTTTTACAGTGGAAGTTCTTCATCGAGCTCTGCTAAAGCTTTTACAGAGAAGTATCCTTTACAGTAGAAGTTCTTCATCGAGCTCGGCTAAGGACTTGTTATATCTCCGACTTCTAGTATTTTCTCAATCAAGTGGCATTACGAATCTTAAAGTTTGGGTTGTTACATGATATTTTTTTGATGGCTTATATCATTAGCTTATTTGAAGATTATTGTGACTTGGAGGGGGAGCTCTTCAAAGATAAGAAGTGATTCGGTTTCTTTATTCTGAAATGGGTTTTTATGGCGGGTTTGGTTTTCATGAAGATTCTTTGGGATTACATTCGAAAATGAAGTTTAAAGACATTACTTCAGTGCTTGGTTTATATATCCTAGAGTCTGTGTTTGAAGACTATTGAAGAATCAAGATTCATGGATTGCTTCATATATTCCTCGTTGCAATTCTTTTTATTTGCTAGATTCTTGTTTTGGAAGTTAAAGCATTGTCATCCATTCCATACTTTGAGGGGGAGATTGTAGGGTTTCGAAGCACTCCATGGATGATGGCAATGGGCCCCTTTGACGAATTGTAGGTTAAAACCCCAAGACTTGTCTTTTCCCTATAAATAGTCATATATTATTCATTATTAGGGTTAAGAGTGAGGCAAAATGTAGCCGCCACGTGAGGTTTCTTATGTAGTGTTAGATTCTTTAGTCTATGCTGAAAGTGTAATTTATTCCTCATATTTGAATAAATCGAGTGATCATTCAACATAATCTTCATATTTGTGTTTGTTCTTATTTTCCGCATCTTGTTCATCAAATCTCAATTAGGGTTTTAATCCCAACACCTATTCCTATTCCTATTCATATTCCTATTCCTATTCCTATTCGTATTTGTATTCGTATTCGTATTCGTATTCGTATTCGTATTCGTATTCGTATTCGTATTCGTATTCGTATTCGTATTCGTATTCGTATTCGTATTCCTATTCCTATTCCTATTCCTATTCCTATTCCTATTCCTATTCCTATTCCTATTCCTATTCCTATTCCTATTCCTATCCCTATTCCTATTCCTATTCGTATTCGTATTATTCCTAGTTGTACTTTCGTATTCGCTCTGTTCCTAGGTGTACTTTCGTATTCACTCTGTTCCTAGTTGTACTTTCGTGTTATTATCTGTTTCTAACTGTACTTTCGTATTCGCTCTGTTTCTAACTGTATGTTATTATCCCTTCACTCTCGTATCTACGGGGAGTGGTAAAGTTCTAAGTTTAATGTTATTAGTCCTGCACTCTCGTATCTACAGGGAGTGATAAAGTTCTTAGTTTAATGTTATTATTCCTTCACTCTCGTATCTATGGGGAGTTATACCAAGAACATTTTAATGCTTTAAGATTCATTCTTTTAACATCAATTATATGGAAATTCATTTGTGAAATATAAAATGTAACATTTTAAAACAAGTTTCACAAATAACATGACGGTTTACTCTACAAGTTGAACGATTAGTTAATACAGTTTTCCGTGTTAAAAGCATACGAAATATGGAATAGATCAAATGAAATCATAAGTTTGAGTACAAGATTTCCTTGTACTTTTGCTTGTATTCCCCCCTGAAAACATTGAAAAACATTGAAAAAGGGTAGGGTATGAACTCACCAATCGCGGAATGTGTCAGTTTGGATGCTAAACGTCAGTTCAAGGCTTGAAAACGCACGAGGTTCCTATGTAATATGAAAAGATACACATTTGTATCTAATTAGGCTTTGAACTACTATTCAAATGAGAATATACACTCCGAGACGTGAAAACACCCTATTGCAAGTGTTAGGAGTGACCCGGGTGACATCTAGGGACGTATATGGCTTGGATGTGGAGTTTACTCTTCAAGAGTAAACTCATAAGAGAGTTTACGGCCCTAATGACCCACTCCCCATGAGTTTACGGCCCTAAACTCGTGGTGGGGTGTTCTAGGGTGCTAAATGGTCTTATATCACTTGGGAAAAATTGCTAGGATCAAATCTAGGGCATAGGAATGGATTAAACCAACATATGGACCATCTAATGGAGTTTACGGCCGTAAACTCCCCCACACACCTTCCTTTGATGTTTTGGTGGTCCTAGGTCATTACAAGTGTTTCTAGCTAAATGTACAAGCCATGGAATGAATTTATGGCACCATTTGACTAAGTTTTAGGAGTTTACGGCCTAAGAACCCATTCTTGGGGGGTTTACGGCCATAAGCTCCTATGGTGGTAGTTTTAGCATGTTTAAGGCCCTTAACTTGATTGTGGTTGCTTCTAAACTTTATTCCAAGGCTTATGGTGTGTTCAAGTGGCATCTTAACATCTTAAAATGAGTTTACTCCCCATGAATAGGTGTTCACGGTCCAAGCATGTGCTTAGGCCGTAAACTCATATTTACACCCTAAATGATGTGTTCAAGATGTTCTAAGTCCATGCAAATAAGTCCTTAGGTCATATCTAAGCTCCAAATGAGGTTTGGAAGGGTTTTAAGGCGTAAAAACCCCTTTTATGTGAGTTCACGGCCTAGGGCTCTTCTAGGACCGTAAACTCATGCTAATGGTCCTATTTCATATATTAATCACGAATTTGAAGGCTAAAGGTGTTATACTAGGAGCTAGAATAGTTACCTTGATGATTTGGAGCTTAAAATGAGTGATTTTGAATCAAGAACTTGGACTTGAGGAGAGAGGTTAGAGAGAGAGTAGATAGAGAGTGGAAAAGACTTCAAATGAGGATCTCTCAACTTTATATATGCTTAAAGTTTGGGACACGGTGGAATTCTACCCGATACTGACGTTAAGCGAGACTTTTGGTCGTACCCGATTTAATTGTTTTATAACTCGACAGAATAAAACTAAAATTTTTCCAAATAATAATTTGGGGCGTTTTCATGAGTTTCTAACGTGTTTGGACAACTATTAAGTCATAATAGTAAAGTCAAAATTAATGACTTAATTTAGAAATGAAACGGAAACAATTCAAGACGACGAATTTTTAATGACGGAACGGGTTACGACGACGGAATGAACTTCGGGTTGTCACATTATCCCCCCGTTAGAGGGAATTTTGTCCTGAAATTCAAACTTTAGATGCGACTCGCAGATTTGGAAAGAGATTACGGATACTTCTGTTTCATCGGAATACGCACTCCCAAGTGAATTCAGATCCTCACATGACATTCCAGAGAACCTTTCACTTATCGGGATACGGCTTGTTTCATACGTTTAATCTCTTGATCTATGATTTTGATTGGTTCTTCTATGGGGTTCAGACTTTCGTTGATTTCGGCCTCATCAAGGGGGTTACTAGGGTTTCGCCGAATAGGCACTTCTTAAGGACAAAGACGTGGAATACCGAATGGATGCTGCTAAGTTCTGAGGGTAGTCGGAGTTTGTAGGCTACGGGATCGATCCTAATGAGGATTTCGAAAAGTTCTATGTACCTCGGGATACGCGTTTCAGAATGTAACATGCCTTCTTCGATTACTACATGACTAAAGAAAATGGTTAGACCGAAGGGCATCACCACATCTTCGTAGTGACTATATCAAGTCCTGCATGTTGTTTTGGAAACATCATTCCTGTGAACTCGTAGCTGACTGGGTAACTTCTGCATCTCTGCTGGAGCCTATCGATGCGGAGATTTGGCTATAGGGTTTGCTCCGGGAATTGGGTCGATGCAAAACTCTACTTGGCATCCGAAGGGAATTCCCATGAGCTCTTCGAAAAAGACAACAGGAAAAAATTGCAGACTTCGGGGATGCTCTCAAGGTCTTTAACTTCCTGTTTCTCATTGATCACATAGGCTGGGAACTAAGTTTATCACTAATGATCTCTTTCTCACCGTTAGCTATCTCGACGGTAAACGTTTCGGTTACTAGTTGACAACTATGTTTATGAAGATGTTCGAATGAATAGCTAACAGATTATCTTTCATTACTAGAATTGAAAAGGATTGCAAGCATAAGGGTTGTCGAAGAGGAATATACATGTGGCAACGGTAGGATCGGCGGCTGCCTCACCTTGTCCTATAACTAGGACTCTTCCAGTGTTGCCAGCTGTTGCTGTCTTGGGGCAGTTTCTCTTATAATGCACGACTTCGTCGTAACCGTAGCAGGCCTTACTGATACCTGCTCCGGAGACTTGATTGGTTGGTGTTCTGCAACTTCGCGCAAGGTGATCCTCTTGGCCACAATTTTTGCAAAATTTCACACGACAGGGACCGGGGATATCTCATTAAGACAGACATAGAATTCTATTAAGCGATAAGGCAGGAAAGAGTTATCAAAGCAACTAAACTATCGCTAAAGGGATGATTAAGGAGCAATGCTGGAATGAGATCTTCTATAATGGATTTGGCTCGATAAATACTCCCATAGTATTTCATGATTCGATGTGACGACGGCTCGTTGTTTGGGTATTGGGTAAGTTTTAGGCATGCCGCATACCACAGTCACTCCCAAGCACATGTTGGTCGTGTCTCGAATGAATATAGTTGGCCAGGCTATATTGATCCTAGACATGACTACATAACTGCCCAGGTTTAACCGCAGCGTACAACACCCATTTACTTGTGTTTTGCTCTACTTGTAGCTACAAATTTCGACGGTTGGGTATACTTGTATACTTTTGAAAATACTTATATTTTAAGGTATACTTTTAGTTCAGAGCACTTAGGCCCCTTAGTGTTTATAGTCTTATACCATGTAAGGTTTGGTATACTAGTTCAATATAAACAAGGGCTCTGATACCAATCTGTCACACCCCGAAACATAAGGCGGAAACGTTCCGGGGCGGAGGACATCATGTATATCGCAACCAATGTACATAGTAAGCATAGTAAACACAAAACAATACATTACATAGAGTTATCACCTTTTTTTGAAATCAAAGTGTTACAAGTGTCATACATATATATATATATATATATATATATATATATATATATATATATATATATATATATATATCATAAGAACAAAAGTTAAGACAAGTCTGATAAGCGCTTCGTCTTCTCCAAAAGATCGCGGGTACCTGTCTAATATGGACCTGAGAATACAAGCAGTTTGAAAATCAGCATAAAGCTGGTGAGTTCATAAGAGGTTTGTTTTCTGAAAATGTACAAGTTTCCTTTGGGTTTCCGAAAAGTTTGTTATCCAAGAAAATCTCATATTTTCTTATAAGTATAGTTGAATTATTCGTTTGTTATACGCTCCAGTTATGTATAATTTGTTATCCCATGAAAAACCCTTATTTTCCTAAAAGTAAAGTTCAGTTATTGAATCCAAATGTAATGTACAAGTATCTAACATACTTGTTGTATTAGCTAGGTATTCTGATGTCCTAGTTATCCTACACTTGAATGTATCCAAAGGCGTGATTTCGTATTCGTATTCCTATTCCTAATCGTATTCGTATTCGTATTCGTATTCGTATTCGTATTCCTATTCCTTTTCCTATTCGTATTCGTATTATTCCTTGTTGTACTTTCGTATTCGCTCTGTTCCTAGCTGTACTTTCGTATTCGCTCTGTTCCTAGTTGTACTTTCGTGTTATTATCTGTTTTTAACTGTACTTTCGTATTCGCTCTGTTTCTAACTGTGTGTTATTATCCCTTCACTCTTGTATCTACGGGGAGTTATATCAAGAACATTTTAATGCTTTGAGATTCATGCTTTTAACAACAATTATATGGAAATTCATTTGTGAAATATAAAATGTAACATTTTAAAACGAGTTTCACAAATAACATGACGGTTTACTCTACAAGTTGAACGATTAGTTAATACAATTTTCCGTGTTAAAAGCATACGAAATATGAAATAGATCAAATGAAATCATAAGTTTGAGTACAAGATTTCCTTGTACTTTTGCTTGTATTCCCCCCTGAAAACATTGAAAAAACATTAAAAATGGTAGGGGTATGAACTCACCAATCGCGGAATGTGTCAGTTTGGATGCTAAACGTCAGTTCAAGGCTTGAAAACGCACGAGGTTCCTATGTAATATGAAAAGATACACATTTGTATCTAATTAGGCTTTGAACTATTATTCAAATGAGAATATACACTCCGAGCGCGAAAACACCCTATTGCAAGTGTTAGGAGTGACCCGGGTGACATCTAGGGACGTATATGGCTTGGATGTGGAGTTTACTCTTCAAGAGTAAACTCATAAGAGAGTTTACGGCCCTAATGACCCACTCCCCATGAGTTTACAGCCATAAACTCATGGTGGGGTGTTCTAGGGTGCTAAATGGTCTTATATCACTTGGGAAAAATTGCTAGGATCAAATCTAGGGCATAGGAATGGATTAAACCAACATATGGACCATCTAATGGAGTTTACGGCAGTAAACTAAGAGTTTACGGCCATAAACTCCCCCACACACCTTCCTTTGATGTTTTGGTGGTCCTAGGTCATTACAAGTGTTTCTAGCTAAATGTACAAGCCATGGAATGAATTTATGGCACCATTTGACTAAGTTTTAGGAGTTTACGTCCTAAGAACCCATTCTTGGGGGGTTGAAGGCCGTAAGCTCCTATGGGGGTAGTTTTAGCATGTTTAAGGCCCTTAACTTGATTGTGGTTGCTTCTAGACTTTATTCCAAGGCTTATGGTGTGTTCAAGTGGCATCTTAACATCTTAAAATGAGTTTACTCCCCATGAATAGGTGTTTATGGTCCAAGCATGTGCTTGGGCCGTAAACTCATATTTACACCCTAAATGATGTGTTCAAGATGTTCTAAGTCCATGCAAATAAGTCCTTAGGTCATATCTAAGCTCCAAATGAGGTTTGGAAGGGTTTTAAGGCTCAAAAACCCCTTTTATGTGAGTTCACGGACTAGGGCTCTTCTAGGACCGTAAACTCATGCTAATGGTCCTATTTCATAGATTAACTACGAATTTGAAGGCTAAAGGTGTTATACTAGGAGCTAGGATAGTTACCTTGATGATTTGGAGCTTGAAATGAGTGATTTTGAATCAAGAACTTGGACTTGAGGAGAGAGGTTAGAGAGAGAGTAGAGAGAGAGTGGAAAAGGCTTCAAATGAGGCTCTCTCAACTTTATATATGCTTAAAGTTTGGGACACGGTGGAATTATACCCGATACTGACGTTAAGCAAGGCTTTTGGTAGTACCCGATTTAATTATTTTATAACTCGACGGAATAAAACTAAAATTTTTCCAAATAATAATTTGGGGCATTTTCATGAGTTTCTAACGTGTTTGGACAACTATTAAGTCATAATAGCAAACTCAAAATTAATGACTTAATTTAGAAATGAAACGGAAACAATTCAAGATGACGAATTTTTAATGACGGAACGGGTTACGACGACGGAACGAAGTCCGGGTTGTCACACAACACTTGGGGCACTAAGTTCTTAAAGGCCAAACTCAAGAAGTTCTACAAGCTACAACAAATAGGTAATTCTATAACTCTCTTTTATGTTGATTATGTCATTTCCATGCTAGTTGTAGGATTAATGCTTTGGAAACAATATTGCATGTATAATTAGAGAAAACATAGATACAAAGCATTTAGGGTTGTATGTGCACCATAAGATGTTGTAGTATACTAAAACCTATCAGTGGTATCAGAGCCTAGGGTTGTTTTCCATTATACTTGATGTTTTATTGGTTTTCTAAGCAAAAAAATCGAATTTTTTGCATTCTGGACAGTGAACTCGCCGAGTCCACTCAGAAAAGGTCCAACTCGACGATTCCAGTTCATGTACTCACTGAGTTGGTGCTCCAGTGGGCAGTTTTTCGACTTTTTTGGTCTGTTTTGGATTAGAATCATTACGACAAAATGTTTTAGTTCATAAAATCTGATTTTGTTGATATGGTAATGATGATTCTCATCCAAATAAAAGATAATTGTCAAAGTTTCATGATTTGTATTAGTTTATGATTAGGCTAATTTCTTGAATCTTGTTTGATATGAATTATCTTAACTTATGAGTTTAATTAGATCATAGACATATTGTGTGGTTTTGTTAGTTACAATTTTTGATCTAAATGTTTTTATGAAATCCATAAGTTGTCCTCAAGTTATGGAAAGTGAAAAGTCTCTTTTTTAAATGTCATCATAAAATGGTTTTAAGTCTTCCATAACTTGTCCTCAAGTTATGGAACTTGAAGAGTCTTTTACATAAATGTTTTTATAAACTCCATAACTTGTCCTTGAGTTATGGAATGTCAAGCGTCTTTTCATAAAACCTATATTAAACTCATAAGTTATGGATACCAAAAGTTTTTGAATAGTTCAAAACTTGCCCTCAAGTTTTGGAATTTGTAAATGTAAAGTTTCACTTTTGAAACATTTAGTTCCAAAAACCCTAGAATTTTAAAGATTTAAAATTCAAGCCTTATACTATTATAATATTATAGGTATAATATTTGTATATATGTATAAGAGTAAAGTCAGTCTTGCCGTTAGTAGGCCTCATTCACGAAGTCATTCTATAAGGGGGGGGGGGGGGGGGGGCATAAGGTTACTGCCTATATGGCAGTTTAATGGGTGTCCACTCTCACCTACTGTTTCCTTGACTGGTGGAGGATTGTTAGCCGAACAGGTTTGACAAGACATTTAAATTCTCATTAAAAGTATAATGAAATACTAAGTAACTAAACACTTATAAATTCCCAATCTTAGTTACTTAGGAAAATGTGAATTTGGTGCTAACCCATGAAATTGCACTTTGCACCTTGTTAACCGGCACACTAACTTGGGACTAACATTGTGTGGCAAAGGGTATCTTGATGTTAATCATAGATCAATGGAGAGTTTGTGGTTAACCGGCACATTGATTATGTGGTTGTAACATTGGGTGTACCATGCTAATTTGCATGGTATTCACACCTTGTTTGTGATCCTCAACATCCCAATCACAAGCTTGAAGGGCATGATCAAGATTTAAACATGCCATTGAAAAGTTTAATGAATCTCAAAGGATCTAGGAATTTCAATCCATTAAAACTTAATTATCAATTTCGTTTTTCATGGTGGAAATTGGTAAATCGTCATTTACCTACCTTCTAGAAGTCCAACTGATTTTTTGGTACATGTCAAAGCTAGTGGGAGCATAAGTGTTATGCTAGTAAGATAATAATTATTATGCTAGTGGAAGCATAATTATTATGGTAAGTGTTGCAAGTTAGCAATGTTAATAATAGAAAACAAAAGTTTCAATTCGCAAAGTTGTGGGTTTGAAAAGTTGTTTTGCAATAATTAAGGGAGAGGAAATTATACTTCATTTCAAAATCTAAAAGCTTAAATTGAGTTTTTTAATCAAATTTGGTCAAATATATATGTGAATGTTATGTTGGAATGGTTCAGCATAAGGAAATTCTATATATGGAAATGTTAATTGCGTTCTCAAAATTTGACTATGGTTATGGAATCCCTCTTCATAATTCAAATTATGAGAACATGGCAAATAAAAATATTGTAGCAAAAGACTGATCAACTATCGTGTCTTTATGTTAGACATTATGAATCGCATCCCATATGCTTCGGGTATAGGATCAATTGCATATGATATAATATTCTCGTGTTCTAATTTTTCCAAATGCCTAAGGCATTAAAAGAGAAAAAGGAATAGAACCGGATATGACTAAAGTGTTTAAACAACTGTTAAGAACAATCTAAGGTTCGCCAAGGATTGGTCGCTAAAGGATAGTTGGAAGTATTGTAATGGATGGAACATATTGACATTATTATGAATAGACATGAATCTATTAATAATGAGTTGCTGTATGGTAAATATGGAATGTTTCCATATTGGGGGTTGAAGAATAGATGAGAAAGTTAGAAACTTTTATGCAAGAAGGATGTTTAAAGGAATGTACGTTGAATTTGAGACTTCATTTCCATGGAATTGTCTTGTAACAATCTCCAAAGGAATATTTTGTAATATTGTTGGTCAAGTCTCTGTGACTTTTGGTACCATGACATTACAAAGGTTGCATTACATGATAGTTTAGAAGTGATCAAGAATTTGGAATTCTTACACTCTCAATAAAGATTTAGAATTGTGAAATGAGCATCATTGAAATGTTTTTCAATTGATCTATTTCACAAAGTCAGGATCATAGACAAACATAGTGTGCATGCTTGGAGCAAGGCATAGCTGTTGTTTTAATTCAAGTGTTAAGTTGATAAATCGAAGCATTATACATTGAATAATGAGTAATCAATATGGCACTCAAAAGTTTTGGGGCCATATAGGATTAGTATTATTATTGTGTTTCATTTTGCATGTTATGACTTCCCGAATAACTAGGTTATTCAAACCATCCACAGACGATCATACTTTGGAAGTAGGTATTGAGGCAAGACTGTCGTGAATGGGTCTGTAGTTTGTCTAGGTATTTTAGACATAGTTGTAGTGTTCATGAGTACTCCTTGAATAAGATTCGAGTATTAGATTCAACCCATGCTCATCTGAGTCACTTCATGGATTTTATCACGAGTGATTGTGAGACGATAATATCTTATATTCTTGAAACAGAGACATGTGAGTTGTAGTTGCGAGTCGGTTGCACATTGACATATGTAAATGCACCAGTAACTTGGATGTTATAAAACATATTGTTGTGTGTAATTTGATTAGTAAGTACAAGCAAGCATTTGGGTCAAAGTTTATCCATTCCTTTTACCCCATGTGGTTAAAAGCGATATATGTGGGCCTCTCGATGATTTAGTGATGACACCCGAAGTGCTTGGCCAAGCCTGGACTGATTTGATTTGTTTAATTAGTCGTTCGTCATAAATCGGAAATCGAGAAACAATGGATGGACGGAGAGAATGATTAAAATCCATGTCTCATGTCCACATGATATCTAGAATAGAGTAATATATGATCCCTTTCGACAGCGGCTTTTAAGAGCTACGATTGCTAGTTGGGTTGTGGAGTCTTACTTGCAATAATAGTTATTAGACTTATCCAAGTGGGAGACTGCTGAATTAGGTGTCTAAGCCCATAACTATAATTGGTATGTACTTGACCCGAGAGTAGCATGGCCGATTTGGGTTGCATATCACCAGGACAATTTGATAGGATGGACTTTTGAGAAGAGGTTATTTATGATTTGTTAATATATTATAAGTTCTAATATATTAATAAGAAATCATATGATTTAATTAGTATTGATCAAGAATTAATTTCGAATTAATGTGATCAAAAGTGACTAATTAAATATATGGGGATTGGTTTGGTAAATCATTCATTCTTATGGTGTGGGCCAATGATCCACGATTCCTTAGGTTGGGCTGAACCCATGTGACAACCTATGGATGATCCATGGAGGTTTAAACCCATGGAGCCTAAGGAATATGGAAGGTCATGCACATTAGGGTTTACATGGTGTAACCCTAATCTTGCCACACTATATAAGAAGCCCTTTAGCATTGCAAATTGGTGACTAGACATCCTAGTGTTCTTGGAAGAGCGATAACCAATTTTTGGAGTGCAAGTATTCTCTCTCAATTCCTCCATTGTTGGTGGTGTTGTGTAATTCCATTTGAGGTGCAACACTTGGGGCACTAAGTTCTTAAAGGCCAAACTCAAGAAGTTCTACAAGCTACAACAAAGAGGTAATTCTATAACTCTCTTTTATGTTGATTATGTCATTTCAATGATAGTTGTAGGCTTAATGCTTTGGAAACAATATTGCATGTATAATTAGAGAAAACATAGATCCAAAGCATTTAGGGTTGTATGTGCCCCATAGGATGTTGTAGTATACTAAAACCCATCAGGTGTTGCCAAGGATGTCCAGGGTATGGCGACCTACTGTAATTGACTTTGACTTTGACCATTGACATAGTCCAAGTTTGACCAAAGGGTATTTTGGGTATTTTGAGTTGTACTTATCATTGGTCACTATTTGATGAATAGGTGACTGTTAGAGCAGATATTCAGAGCAGAGACCTACTCAGCTATCTATTCATACTGAGGTGAGTTTTCCTCATTGTACTTATGGGTCGAAGGCACCAATGTCGGTCTACTACATTATGTATCCTGGTATAGAAGATTTTGATATGTTAAGTGATCTGTTAGATCTGTATCCTAGTAAATAAGATGTAGTATGCGATAGTGATCTGTAGATCGGCATGTTTGTCTATTGACTGGTTATATGTTCATCTGTTTATTGGATATATGTTATATGTTATGTATATATCAACATAGTATGGTTGGTTGAGGTAATATTGCTTTGTGTTGTGACCAACAAACCTGGGAGCAAGCCAGACATAAGCTGTGGGCCTAAAGGGCAAGCCAAACTTATGTTGTGGGCTTGGGAGCAAGCCAAATAGGAGATGTGGCCCTAAAAGGCAAGCTAAACTCATACTATGGGCTCAGGGGTAATCCAGTATGTTAGCTGTGGACCTAGTATATGTTGTTATATGTTTCTGTGGGTTAATACTTTGGGGGAACTCACTAAGCTTTGGTTCATAGTTTCAGTTTATTGTTTCAGGTACTTCAGATGACTGTGGCAAGCTGAAAGCGTGATCGTGCATAGCCTTCGGTTTTCTGTTATTTGGATTTTGAGATAATCTGAAAGCTGAAATACAATTTTGAAACAATAGTTTTGTAAACATTTATGGTTTTGGATTGTTTTCGAAAAGCTAAAAATTTATTGTGATTATTTGGGACATTACAGTTTTGTTTGTTTACCGTATATAATGATTTTTACGTTTTGTTCGAATAGACAGATTAAAATAATAACCTGGATATTTTTGACGTTTTATTTGAATATATTATTAGATGTTTTTTTTTTACTGTTTTTTCGTTTACATTATCTAATGATGTTTTTTTTACGTTTTGTTTCAATAAACAAATTAAAATAATAAACCGGATAACTATAAACCGTCCAATATAATTATTTAATTTTGTTTTTAATGTGTTTTTTGTTTACAACATTCATTTATATGTTAGTGTTTGTTCTTTTATTCAATTTTTAGAAGTTTTATGGTTTTCTTCGTTTTTCATTTACATCATTCGTTTATATGTCAGTGCTTCTTCATTTTTTGCCTAAATAATTTTTTTTCATATAACTATTTATGAAAAAAAAAACCAATGTAAAACTATTCAATCTAATATGTGTGTGAATATATATGTATATGTATATATATATATATATATATATATATAGAGAGAGAGAGAGAGAGAGAGAGAGGTTCATGTATTCTAACTAGTTATTGTGTGGATGTATGATTGATTATGGACCAATCAAAATTAAAAAAATAAATAATTAAATAAATAAATAATGGTATCTAAGTAATTTGATAAATAACTTCTAAAATTACTCCCTATAATCATGTTAGTTACATTGACTTTTAAGCTAATTTCTCCCCTTTTTATTTACATATACTACATCGATTCCTTGTTCATCATATTCATCACTTCATCACCAGAAAAACCTTGATGTCATCGTACCACCATCATCCGCCATCGTAGGTTTCTTTCATCGCCTTTTCACCCAATCACTCTTCTACATCGCCTCACAGTCCTTCAAAGAAAAAGTTGATAGTTGTCCCTCACTTCATTTTACGGCGAAAGGTGATTACATCTACCTCAAATCCCATCTCCCTCTCCATAAGATCACAGTGAGTTTTTTTGTTCATAAATTTTGTTGACCGGCTACTTGAGTATACATCTACTGACATTGGAAATTCGATAAATTCAGTGCTTGGGTTGGTATCGACTCACATTATATTTCTTTTACCTCACCTCCTGTTCTCATTTTTTTTTATTTCGACTTCTCTAAAATCAGACAGTTTTCCCCAATTTGAACTACACTCTATAGATTTTTGTTTACAACTGATGATTTTTGTGCATAGATTCATTAATCAGGTCTCATTTTTTGATTTCAAGTTTCTATTTTCGATTTCAATGATATATGCTTAGATCGTAAAGGTGATTATGAAGACTCAAGAGTGGGCAACGATTACTTGATCTTTTTAACGGTGCCTAATCTTCTTTACTACTACCCGCAATCGCTCTACCTGTACCTATCGAGAAGGACAACACTAAAGTTGCAATGGTTTCCTTAACACCACACTTGCTGGTCAACCTTTTGTTGAGTACATGTTGGTAGAGCTTGAGCAACATATGTCTATATATTAAACTGAACTGATATTATTGCTATTTGTTTTTTTAATTTATGATAAAATTATGGTCGATAGATAACCTATAACCAAAATCAAGTTGAATTTAAGAACTTGTCAGGTTTTGGGAGTTATTTTTCATATGGCACTTGTATAAATTAATGTTTGTACAATACATTAAACAAATTATAGAAAATATGGTGATTTAAGGAGTGCCCTAAAAGTGTTTGATGAAATACCAAAGAGAAATATGGTGGTATTGATTGTTCAACATGTCATGGGTAGTCTCAGATTGTATTCTCGGTTAGTGATGGAATTTTTATCGATTGTGCATCTCGTCTCCATTATTCTATTGATTTACTGATTTATGCATTTTTTTACTTGGATATTTTTCCAACTAAATGTGTAACGACCCAAAAATCAAGGGTAAAATTTTTATTTTTATTATAGTAAAAACACAGATATCTTCTAAATCCAAACATTCCAGAAACATGATTAATTAAAATATTTATCATAGTTCGTCCCAAATTCATAAGTTGCGGCACACGGGTGTGTGTGCACTGCGATCAAGTCGGACCCTTCATTTCCAAACCAATGATACCTGAAACAATAAACAAAACTGTAAGCACGAAGTTTAGTGAGTTCCCCAGAGCATACCCCCCACAATCCACATAACCACATAATCCATATTAGCTATAACAGCTACATAAACCATATCAATCACATAAGCCATACCAATCACGTAAGCCATATCAATCATGATAATTACACATACCATATTAGCTATAAAAGCTACACAAACCACATAAGCCATGCATATAACATATAGGGATGCTGTGGGCTCCCCCAGGGTCTTACTCCAGGATGCCATGGGCTTCCCACATGGTCTTACACCTAAGTGTCATGGGCTCCCCCATGGTCTTTAATAGGAAAGCCATGGGCTCTCCACATGGTCTTACATCCAAGTGTTATGGGCTCCCAACATGGTCTTCAATAGGAAAGCCATGGCTCCCCACATGGTCTTCCATACAAGTATAACACATATACAACTATCATACCTCTTAGCACATAACTGGATAACATGCCACATAACACTATATCAACTAGTGTACTATATATCACAAAATCGGCCGGCCTTGGTGCCTTAGACCCATTAGTATGGTGAGGAGACTCACCTTGCACCGCCGAAGTCCCGCGGATAAATCCCTGACTGCTGGCTGGCCGATCCTCGTACTGTGAATCATCAAGACAAAACCCAATTAACCATTTGGGTTTCAATACATAACCATAAATCTACACTTAGAGTAAATGGACCATTTTACCGCTAACCCAGCTTGGTTTAAAACCAAGGCCCAAACTCACACTTTGAAGGCCCAAATGCCCAATAATCAACCAAGGCCCAATATATGGCCCAATTTTCCAAATTGGGCCCAAACCTCTACATGGACTTATCTTAAGGCCCAATCATTTATTACATATTTCCAAAATTAGGGTTTTCTAAACCCTAATTAGGATTTTTAACTCAATCGTGTGCCCATTAGACCATTAGTTAGGTTTTTAGATCCATTTGTGTTACATAAGTTGGGCACCACCCACTACCACCTCGGGTAGTGGTGGTTATGGTACGCGGCGACAGCCACCACCTCGTGGTGGTGGTGGTGGTTGTGTTTTTAGGTCAAACAATACCAAAAGTACTCCAAATAATAGTCCAAACGCACCCAAATGCACACCACCACAGGAGATGGTGGCTAATGGTGGCAGAATGGCGACAGTGGGTGACAGTCACCACCTCACGATGGAGGTGGAGGGCCTTTCTTGGTTTCCAGCCGAGCAAACCCACAAATACACTCACAAATACAATCTGAACACGTAAACACATCCAACTTAGCCACATTGGGTGGCAGAAGACGACCAGAAGCATAGGAACGACGACCTAAGGCCACCGGTGACCACAGCCGACGTTCATGACGTCGTATTCACAGCAAAGAACAAAAGAGAGAGGAAGTAGATTTGCGGTTGGACTTACCGAGCGCTTCCGGTGGCTCCCGACTCACGCAGGACGAACACAACATGCCCCACATTCCTCTGCGGTTCTTTTATTGCCCATGGCGTCTCCGGCAGTCGAGGTTGTTGCGGCGACGATCATCGGCGAGATAGCTGGCGGAAAAAGGTGGCGGCCGGGCTTGGTGATGCAAGCAGCGGCTGAGGAGTCTTCACCTTGGTGGCGGCTGATGAAAGAGATACACTAGGGTTAGGTTTACCCGACGTCGCCTCTTGAAGAAGGAAGGAAATGAGCACCGGGTCTAAAACCTGTGTTCTTTACAAACTTCAATCCGATTTTTACAAGTTTAGCTCCTATTCCATCAAAACTTCTCAATATAACTCCCATATTTACCATTCAGCCCCCTAAGCCTTCAAATCCTTTCAATTTAAATCCATTAATTACCAAACACACCCTGACTTGAAATCCTTTTCAAATTAAATTCAGAACTTACACTTTTAACCCCCAAATCCAAAATTATATCATTTGGCTCCCCGAAACCAACATTCCGCTGAATATTATTGATTTGGCTATAAAATAATAATAATAATTACATCAAGCGGCTTTAGAGTTTATTATTTATTTAATTAATTTTAAACTGAATGTTACAGAATGCATATGGTAACTAAATCTTGAATTCCAATTCTATCGGAATGGAATCACGAGTTCCAATTCTGTTGGAATGAAATATGGATATTTTCTCACTGATTTATGCATGTTCTACAATTCTTGGTTATTGGTTTTGGTGCAATTCACAAGTCCGCATATTTTTCCAAAAGAATTTAGTTTTTTATTTTTCATTTGCTAATGCATTATTGGATTCTAAACTACAATTGGATTTTTCTTCAAAGAAGTTGATGCTTGAAAAACTGACCACAAAATTGAAAGTGATTCTTAGCAACATTATTCTTTTAGAATGTATTAGTATCTTTGATATATTTTGATGTTTTTTCCCGATTTGAAATTTTATTTAGTTTTATTCTTTAACAATAAACGTAATTCTTAGCAATTGCTACCCGTATTCTATAAGAATTAATGTAATTTTTGTTTTTATTCTACAATTGATGGTTCAAGAATTTGTTATTCTACAACAGTTTTTAAAGTCATGATCAAGAAAATAGGTTCAAAAATATTTTTATTATGTTATAGTTCAAGAATATTTTTATTTTTGAATAAACTCAAAAACATATTCTGTCAGAATGCCCAAATTAAAAGAATTATAATTCGTAAAATCGGATTTTTAAAATTAATACAATCTATGATCCCTTAAAATATGCAATTTTCCATTATTAAATCTATATTAGTTGACTAAAATACCCTTATAATAAAGTTAGATGATATTTTTCAATTATATTTAATTCAATAATATGTATTAATCACTTTCTTAAAATAAGTAAAATGAATGACCCACAATAATTTCTATATCCATACAATAATTAGTTAAAATACAATAACATAAGCATATATATATATATATATATATATATATATATATATATATATATATATATATATATATATATATGACAAAATTGCAAGAATGGTCCCTGTGGTATGTCAAAACTAGCAACTTTGGTCCAAAATGGGTTTGGCTCGCAAGGATGGTCCAATAGTTTCGTTTTGTTGCGAGTTTATTCCAATTTCCTATGAAATTTTTTATAATGACGGATTTACCCCTTGTTATATTATTTTCTATTTTTCTTTTATTACAATAATTAACAAACAATTAAAAATAAAACAAAAATAAAATACCTCTTTCTCTCAGTTTTAGGAATTGACACTATATTCGTCATTATCAAATCCACACAACCAAGTTCATGATCTTTTACACACATCTCCACCTATAAAGAGATCTGCAAGAAATTGACTTGGTTTTGAAAATGATAGAAAATCGATCCACCGCAGAAACCCATAAAGAAAAATTTTGAACCCAGAAAACAAAATAGTAAATTGTTCTTAAACTGTGTTTACACACCCTTTTCATCTTCCTTGAATGTGATCCCGAGTTTCTTTCGGAGTAGGGGCAAGATCAGTTTTCTACTTACCTTCTTCCAATGACTTCTCTCAATTAGAGAACATAATGTCCCCTCCCCCCTCCAATTAGTTTCCTTTCTATTGGGTTGTGTTCTTGAAGCTCTGGATATGGAGGATAACAACTGAAACAGTCACTTTGTTCATCAATTAATAGTTTTCTAATACATTTCCTAGCTGTAATTTCAGTTCATTTGTTAATAAGCTTGTGATAATCGATTTCTTGGATCAAGGGTATGGTTGTGATAATCGATTTCTTAGATTAATGGTCATCCACGTGAACTACAATTGTCGGAGATCAGAACATAATATCGTTTCTCCTCCCTTGCAACTGTCGTTCAACCTGCCATCTATATTCCTAAAAATCAAAACCCTAGAACTATGTTAACCACCATCGTTGACAACAATTTCAAAAATGGAATTTGGAATGTGGGTCAACCACTCACGATTCACTTGTGATTTCCAGTCTAAGACACAAACATAAGACAGAACAATAAAAAGCACGCACACACATATGGGAAAGGATGGTGATTATCATGTCCATAAGTCTATGACGACAATAAGCAGCCGACAGTGGTCGAGAGATGTAATCCAAATCGATGGCGCTAGGGTTTCTAGGAAGTGGTGTCGTCGTCAGAGTTGATAGGTAGTATGTGATGCAGTGATGGTCGATAGTGGCTATGAAAGGGGTTATGAAGGTGGAGGTTGGAATAGGGGAAGGAAACTGTCGGTGTACGGTAAGTATTTTATAAGAGAGAGGGGGGGGGGGGGGGGGGGAGGGGGTATTTTATTTTTAATTGTTGTAATAAAAGAAAATGGAAAATAAAATAATAAGGGCAATCCGTCATTATAAAAAAGTTAATAGGAAATTGGACCAAACTCGTAACAAAACGAAACTATTGGACCATCCTTGCGAGCCAAACCCATTTTGGACCAAAGTTGCTAGTTTTAACATACCACAGGGACTATTCTTGCAATTCTCTCTCTCTCTCTCTCTCTCTCTCTCTCTCTCTATATATATATATATATATATATATATATATATATATATATATATATATATATATATATAATGAACATTAAAGAATTTTATTGGAAGACTGATAGTTATCCGAGTTATTCTTTTAATTTTTTTACTCGAAATAAAGTCAAAAAAATCATTATATAATTTAATCGAACAAAACGTCAAAAAAACATTAAGTAATATATTTAAATAAAACATCAAAAATATTAAAAGATTTTTAAACCACAAAAACAAAGATAAATAAATAAAATAATAAATAAATAATAATAGTAATTTAGATAACTGAATTAAAAAATAAAAATAATTTTATAAATAATCTATATTATTTCGATTAAAGTAAAGATAATAAAACAATAAAAATTTAAGGACCAAAACTATAAATTCTATCAAACTACTTGGACCTAATCGGTAATTCACCCTCATAATGTGTACTTCATGTTCCATTACCAAAATGGAACATGATGAAGGGTTTTCGATGATTGAACACATGTGGAACCCTTCCATTATATTATCATTGCAACATTGTGATATTATAAACATGCTTGATATATAAATTATTTATAAATAATAAAAAAAAAACACAAAAATATCACATCAACACAATTAATCCATACCATTTTTTACTATTCTAAACCAAACCCGATTTGACCCTACCAACATCCACCACCCAAAATCAAAATCAAAATCAACGCCAATAATGCTCAAACAAAACATTAACAACAATATACCGATCTATTTAGTAAAGTATGAATCTTTAAAAACAATTTATCTAGCTTAAAAGCAATTTAAACTAAGTTTAAATTTAGTGTATAAATAACTAAACTTTACTCATGTGCTCGTATAAAATGTTCCAAAATTAAATTTAAACATTATGAAAACATAATAATCACATGCTTACTCGTATGTCTCTGAATATGTAATTTTTCAACACTTTGTTTGGCATATATATGCCCAGTAGGATAAAATACAAGAATTAGCAATATAATTTCATTTATTTGTTTATTATAATATCCTACTTCCATTTCTTCCTACTATAAAATTATACTTTGAAAAACTATACCTAATAATTGCAATGTCGACAGAAAACAAAACTATTTTCACTGCTATAATTGGATTTAAAAAAATTGGAAATACAATGCTATAACTGAAAGATTTTTCAAAATAAGAAACAAAAGTAGGATTTTATAACAAACACATAAATGAAAGTGCTTTGCTATTTCTTGCATTTGACTCTACATCAATACATCATGAAACACGATAATCAATTAATCATGTATTCAAACAATTAATCTTTTATAAATATATATGGCTAACAATAGGGTTAAATGTAATAAATAGCTTTATAAAAAAAGGACCAGATATATTTATCAAAGTACAATTACCTTTATAAGAACAAAAATTGTAAACATAATGCTTTAATGGAAAAAAAAAATCAAAATAAGATGCTATAATAAAAAAATAAATGAAAGTACATTGTTATTTCTTTCATTTAGAGTAGATTAACTAACTTGGTCCCATTTTCCACATTCTCTTGATCCTCCCTAAATCTTTCTGGATTCCATCTTGTAATTGTTCGCTCTTCAACACTATAATTCCCTAAACAACAAGGTGAATCAATCCCATTTTCACCATTTCTATTTACATAAAGAATCAACAATGTCTTTGCAACACTACCAGAAAGCCGAAGCATACATTGAAAATCAGACCAAACCCTCAATCTATCATTCCCAATTCCATTCCCATCTTCATTCCCATTCCAATTCTGATTCCGATTCCGATTCCCATCAGAGAAAACCAGCACACCGTATTCGGAGTGAACAAGTGAAGGATGATGACAGTATGCCACAAAGTCAACACCATACTGACACCCGGACCTCACGACCCAATTCTTGGCTCTTAAATGAGAATAAGCTTTAAAGTAATCAGGAAAAGATACCCTTTTGGAGGTCATATTGATATAGTCCCATAACTCGTTATTTGTTTTTATAACATTATCACCAGTTACAATCTTTATACAATTGAGAGAAAAAGATAGATAAAAGGCTTCTTCTAAAGTCAACTGAAACCATTGTTTATCTTTATCGATTGTTATAATTGGTCGACCAAAACAGGCTTGATTTAGAAGGTCAGTTTGGTCAGGATTAGTTGCAAGAAGTACACTAGAGCCTGATAGTATTCCTGAAGAATTGGATTTGATTAGAGAAGACTGGAGATCTGAAACTGTCTTTGACATGGGAATTTCAAGGGCTTTTGCTTCTGACCCTTTTCCTTTCCATCTTGGTCCACCCATTAAAACCTTCAAAAAAATAAAAAAGATGAATGTGTGTATTATTACAGGTCGAGAAATTTGGTCACTAGACTTTTAAAATTCGTTATTAAAACCATTCGACTTTAATTGTCCCTAATTGGAAAGCATAATGAAGTGGAATCACCGAAAAAATCACGAACAGACTCCACACAGGAAATACAGGAGACAGAATCAATGGCATATAAACACTCGACACACACTCCAGGCAGGTATAATCACACACATACACTCCACACAGCAAATACTATGGAGTTGAAGAAATGGAGATGAAACCAATAATGATGATCAATGGCATATTACCTGATGGACGAAGTCGCTGATGACAAAAAATCGCGGCTGGGTCGAGGTTTTCTGGAACAAACGGCCACAAGGCGACAACGGCGGAGTCGAGGTGCGTCGATTGGGTTTTCAGCCTCATTAACGTGTTTTGTTTGCGTAATTAAAATGATTTTAAATAAAAAATAGAGTAAATTACACGAATGGTCCCTATGGTTTAGTGTAATTTGCGCATTTGGTCCTTAACTTCTTTTTTTAACTCGGAAGGTCCCTATTATTTGTTTTTGTTACGTGCTTGGTCCCTATCTTATCTAAAAAGATTATTTTTGCCTTGATTTTTTAATTTATATTAAATAAACACACCCCAAACCCACCCCCTCACCTTACCTTACCTATCCTATCAATTTTTCTATTTAAATAATAGTCTTTTTAGGTAAGATAGAGACCAAACGAGTAACAAAAACAAACAGTAAGGACCAAGCGTGTAACAAAAACAAACAATAGGGACCTTCCGAGTTAAGAAAATAAGTTAGGGACCAAGAGCGCAAATGACCCCAAACCATAAGGACTATTCGTGTAATTTACTCTAAAAAATAATTATTATTTTTGTATTTTGAGTAGGAGATTGCTATAAAAAAAAAAAAAAAAAAAAAAAAAAAAAAAAAAAAAAACCGCAAAACCGAAAAACCGATCTGATCCGGCCAATCCAAAACCAAAAAAATCCAAACTAAAAAAAACCGAAACTGTATTTATGGGTCGGTTTCGGTTTGGATATTTCGATATTCGCGGATACCCAAACCAAACCTTCGTGTGTGTGTGTGTGAGGGGCTCAAATGAGAACCACAAAAGATTAAAACTCCTAAGAACCCCTAATTCTTAAGTAAATATGTATTCTGAATACCTATTAAATATGTTAAAAATCTAAATATTTATTTTTTGGTAAAAATATGGAAAAATCGTATTTTTTATAGTATAATATTTTCATTTATACATTCATTAATATTTTAACACACAATTTATATAAAATACAACTTAATATAGAAAATTTAAAATTTAATATATAAAATTCACAACTTAATACAATCAATTTTACACTAATTTACATATTACATATTCAGAAAAGTTAAATTCCACCATTCATTCAAAAATCATATATATATATATATATATATATATATATATATATATATATATATATATATATATATATATATATATATATATATATATATATATATATATATTCATGCATTTACAGCCACCATTCATTCAAAATCATATCATATCATATATATATATATATATATATATATATATATATATATATATATATATATATATATATATATATATATAAAGTCATGCATTTACAACTTAGACACTTCATTCACAGTTTAATAAACATATTAATTCACACACTTTGAATTTAATGCAAAACAATTATCTAAAAACTAATACTTTCTTACATACTTATACAATACAAAGATAAATATATTCACAAGAAAATTAATACAAAAAATCATAAATAATATTTTAACACAAAATTATGTAAAAAAAATTCACAACTTAATACAGCTAATTCACAACTTAATACAATAAACTATAGTTTAATACTCAAAATTCACAACTTAATATAACAAATTCATAATTTTAACACATAAATGTTATATATTATTAACTTAAAACTTATATTTATAACCTCATATAAAACATTCACAGTTTAATACACAAAAATTATATATTCACAGTCATATTCTCAACTTAAAACTTATATTTATACGTTCATATTTGGAAGCATTTATGTGTATTAAAATGTGAATTTATTATACTAAGCTTAAAAAGTACATTCACATTTTAATAAACATATTAATTCACTCACTTTGAATTTAGTGCAAAACAATTATCTCAAAACCGATATATTTTCACATACTTATACAAGAAAAAAATATAAATATATTCACAAGAAAATCAATACAAAAATTCATACATAAATTATTAATGTTTTAACACAAAATTATACTTAATACAACAAATTCACAACTTAATACAATAAATTACAGTTTAATACACAAAATTCACAACTTAATATATAACAAATTCATAATTTAATACAAACAAATGTTATATATACTTAACTTAAATTTTATATTTATAACTTCGAATAAAACATTTACAGTTTAATACAGTTAATTCACAGTTTAATACACAAAATTGACAATGTAATACAATAAATTTGCAATTTAATATATAAAAATTATATATTCACAACTGTATTCTCAACTTAAAACATATATTTATACTGTCATATCTTGAGGCATTTTATGTGTACTAAAATGTGAATTTATTACATTAAACTGTTAATAAAATTGTAACACCCCGTTTATTAAATAAATAAATAGACAAATTAATAAATAAATGATAGCCCTAAATGCAGAATAGTGTAGTAAGGAGTTAGTTTTGGGGGTTAAAAAGTTATAATTGAGAGCCTGAGGGTCAAAGTATAAATTCAGGATTTATTTGGAAAGATTTTTTAAGACATGGACTGTTTGGTATATGTTGGATTTAAATTGAAAAGATATTTGGAAGCTGGAGGCTGAAGAGTAAATTTTGGACTTAATTTGTAAGGGTTTTCAGAAAGCATGGTTTGAATGGTAAATTAAGGATTTGTTTTGAAAAGAATAATGGGAGGAGGGGGTGGAAGTGTAAAAACCATATGAAAAGTTGGGGGCCGAGTAGCTTCGTTTGATTACGATAGCCGAGGATTGTTGCCCTGCATGGGAGGGTCTGGGTACCGTACTGGGGCGGGGTACGGAAGGTGCTAATGGATGAGGCCAACAAGTCTCGGTTCACCATCCCCCCAAGGGCGACGAAGATGTATAGAGATCTTCAACCCGATTACTGGTGGCCCTGCATGAAGCGGGACGTAGCTTGGTACGTGGAGAGATTCCTGATCTGCAGGAAGGTCAAGGCAGAGCACCAGAGGCCCCACGGCAAGATGCAGCCGCTCGTATGCGAAAGTTATGAATTTCTGAAGTTCGGGGCGTAAACCCCAAGGTTGTGTCAGTTCACGAGGTGAGCATTAGAAACTCACGAGGTGAACAGGTACTGGACGTCTTCCAGGGCAAGTGGCCATGATGAACGCAATGACGTATCGAGCTTACGGGGTGAATATTAGAAACTCACGGGGTGAGTAAGTTCATGAGGTGAATATTAAAAACTCACGAGGTGAACTCAGGAAATTCACCCTATAAATAGAAATCAAGGGTCAGCCGATTTAGGTTGCTCTCTCTTACTCTCCCACTCCCGATACTCTCTCTAAGCCCTATTTTAACCCCCCCGAAGCCCCGATATCATTCCCGAACCCCGAAGCAAGTCCCGAAGCCTAAAGATCCCGAGAAGTGAAATTCCCGAGCCGAAGCTCTCCCTGCGAGAAGCCGATTTTTGTGAAGATCTTCCAGATCTACCGAAGAATACTACTTCTATAAGCCGTAGTGTTGTCCGATCATCTTTTGATCAAGTGAGTGTGTGTTTACTTTCTTCTAACACATAAATATGAAGTATTTGTTATAAAATACGTGCTATGTGTTTATATATTGTTGTTTATTTGAGATGAGTGGGGAATGGATGTTTTATATAGTTTTTAAATGAGTTAAACTGTATATGTATTTTATATCTACAAATATGTTGGGTAGAACATGGGTAGATGAGATAGTTGGTGTGTGATAAAAGGATGAGTTGGATTAGGCCAAGAGGTAAGTTTTAGATCCGGGAGTATGGATCAGGTAAAGAGATAAAACTTGTCATTAGTCTGGGAGTATGGATTAAGACTAAGTTAATTGTCCCTAATCGGGGAGTATGGATTGGGCACAATTATTGATCCGGGAGTATGGATCAGATCAGGATTAAGGTATAGTTAATTGTCCCTATTCCGGGAGTATGGATTGGGTACAATTATTGATCCGGGAGTATGGATCAGATCAGGAGGTTAGTTAGAGATCCGTGAGTATGGATCAGGTAGTTTTAGATCCGTGAGTATGGATCAGGGGAAAAGGTTAGTTTTAGATCCGTGAGTATGGATCAGGTGAAAAGGTTAGTTTTAGATCCGTGAGTACGGATCGGGTGAAGAGGATAGTTTTAGATCCGTGAGTAGGGATCAGGTAAAGAGGAAAATTTTAGATACGAGAGTTTAGATCGTGTCGTTGTGAGGATCGATGGGGTGGGATAAGAGTTGCCTTTATATGGTGAAATTGTACAAGTTTGAATGTTCTATATTTATAAATATATGATATAAAATTGTGGGATGAAAACCCTATATGCTCACCAGGCTCCCAAGCCTGACCCACTCAGTTTCCTTTGTATCACAAGTATCGATACGTATATTTCACGGAGAGATTAAAGGAGATGTAAAATCTTTAGTATAAATAATATAAGTTCTGTTTATGCTTATGTGTCTGTATCGGAACATGACATCTCGAGATTTTGTTATATAATGAAAATACATTTCTTTAAAGAAATGTTTTGATAAATCTTTATCATATTTTGGGAACAAATTCCGCAACTGTTTTCTTTAAAATATTACTCTGATTTTATAAAAAAAAACATAAACAAATCGGTCTTTTCTGGCCGTGAAATTGGGGATGTCATAGTAGTGTTTGGAATTGTAATCAAAATGGAGCCTCAAGAGACTCATCCCATACATCCCCACTACCATTAGATGCATCATATGCATCTTCCTCCATTGAAAGCTTTATATATTCTCAATGTGCAAACTGATCCCATTCATTCAATGTTAGATTATCACGTTCCTATTTAACAAGAAAAATGTTATTTCCATTTGTACCCCTGATGATATTACTAAAGATGGAATGGCTTACCTAGCGAATGAGAAAGGGGTCACGGGATTCAAAGGCCATGAACTTATGAAGGTTAAAGAGGATATTGAAAGAGCTTCCAGAGAGCTTGCTTCCTTTCTAGTCTTGTAATGTAAAATAAGCCTCTTCCTGTAAATAAAAATTATATATAGTTAAAAAGAAAACTAATATGATGGTATACAAGTTTGGTTAATAAAATAAAGGGTAGTTGTGGTTAAGTCATGTGAACTATCTGACATAAAATGTCCTGAAAAAGAACAGACTCTTGAGCCATGCATTCCATCCTATGCAACTGTTCTTCATAGAAGAATTGTAATTCATTCCTAGTCAGCACCCCGTTTCCATCCAAATCTATGCACTTAAACTTGAAAAAAAAATTATTTACAGCAACCAAAAAAGATGTTAAAAAATTGTATAAAATAAATGGTTGAGAAAGGAGTCATACCAGTATTCAAGACGAGGCCCAGATGATTTATCCTCTTCAGATAAAATAAAGCACACAAAATCTTCACATCCCATTTTACCCTCGACTTTAATCGTGAACTTTCTTGGAACCTAAGCAGGATAGAATTTGATCAAGAAGAAATATGAATGATATGTGCATATCTATATATATATATATATATATATATATATATATATATATTACATCATATCTTAATATTTTATGCTATATTTTTTATTATTATAGAACAAAAGGTACTTATTATGTTTAATATTTGTTATGAAGCATAAAAGACATTCTCGGAAGCAATATGGAAGCTGGCAGCAGGAAAATACGAGCTTAGACAAGAAGAAGACACAAGAAGGATGTTGCTAGACAGCTTGACCCTCGTCAGTATTTTGACCATATCTCATGACTCGTAACTCTGATTAAGGTGATTCAAAATGATCTGAAAACTAGACACAATTTAGGACGACTTTGGTGTTTTGAGAAAAGTCGGATTTCCAACCACCACGACGTGGTGAATGGAATCTCCGTGATTCTTGCCGTTGGCTTGGAGAATACGGGATAAGCTTGAGGACCACGATGTGGTGTCAAGATTTTTGGTAACTATATATATCTCGGACATTAGGTCGATTCCAGAGGAGAGAGGGTTGAAGGCTGTGACTATTAACGAAAAAATACCCTTCCAAGATCCCTTTGAGGGCAGAATTCAACTAGAGATCAAAGGATAAAGAGATTGGAGCAAGGATTCGCATCTACACATTCAGTTTGCTTAGTTTAATGATGTTTAGCTTAGTTTACCTTATGTTTATGTGTTCATCAGCTGTGATTATGAGTAGCTAAACTTCTTTACTTTCGTTTAGTTAGATGAAACCCTAATAACTATGGTTTAGTTTATTAGTTTATGGATTTATAAAATTTGGTTTGGAGCTTGTGTTTGATTAACTTACCTAGCATGTTAAAGTGTTTCTCTTTGTTGCTTTAATTCAAGTTAAGTGTAGCTTAGTGACTATTAAATTACATGAACTTGTTTACCTAGTGATTTAGTGACCATTAAATTGCTAGAGCTAGGATTGACCACATCTTAGTTAAGTGATAAAAGTAACAATTTAACTGTGTTAGAGAACATAATTGTGACCATAATTGTGTTTAATAAATCTTACATAGCCCAATTATAATTAATAACTAATTTTGTGTTTTGCTTGTGTATGACCATACAAGTTAGTTCATGAATTGGTGAAAATATTAGTAAATTTGGACTTGAATTGCTAATTACAATAACTTGGTAACCAACTTCATTAATCCATAAATAAGAACTAACCATAGGAAAAGGGTGGATTCGAAACTAAACGAAAGTGTTTTAGTATATTGATTACAATTGTTTTTATTTGAGTACTTAAGTTTTTCTGAACTTATAAAGTCAGATAAAACCTGTTAGGTCATAATTTTGTGGTTTGAGCTAGGCATTCATCTTATATAGGTCTTGGTAGGGTCTTGGGGTTTTTTATGTTGGTTGTAGTATGTTAGCGAGTGTGTGCGGCCATACACGCGTGTGCGGCTGCACACTCTGTGTGCGGCTATACACGTGTGTGCGGCTGCACACTCTGTGTGCGGCCATACACACGTGTGCGGTTGTACACATGTGTGCGGTTGTACACACGTGTGCGGCTGGTGGTCCTATAAATAGAGTGTGTCTGTGTCAGTTGTACAGAGACGTCAGTGCCGTATGTGTGTGTTTTCCCAAGGTGTACCTGACATTTATATGATATAGATGTGTGCATGCTTGGATTAATTCTTCTTCTACTCCTTCTACACTCTATTTGATGTTTGCCTTAATTGATCACTGATTTGGATCCTTAGTTTTTGGGACTTACAATTGGTATCAGAGCCAATTCAGTGTCAATTTTTGAAGGAACTTTGAGGGTGTGCGGTTGGAGTTTGAAGGTATGCGGTTGGAAATTTGAAGGTGTGTGGTTGGAAATTTGAAGGTGTGCGGTTAGAGTTTGAAGGTGTGCGGTTAGAGTGTGCGGTTGAGTGTGCGATTGGAGTGTGCGGTTGAGTGTGTGATTGGAGTGTGCGGTTGGTGTGTGCGGTTGGGACCCAGGCTTGTAATGACCTGGGTCCCCAAATCTAAATAATCCCACTCATTGTGTAGGAATAACTGTGGAGGAATGTCGTCAAACCTTGGTACGTCGACAGCGGTTATTCTAGGCACATTGACAGGAGACATCTCCCAACTACACGTCATTCAGAATTTTAATGGGGGCTATGTTTCCTTCACGAGAGGAGATGGAGGGAAGATCACTCAAAAAGGAATAGTTGTAAATCGAGTGCTGAGTTTTGAGAACGTCATCTATGCTCCTGAGTTAAAGTATAGCTTGTTGAGTGTCTCACAGATCAGCTTACAGACTACGGATAATGATATACGGTTAAGCAGTGAAGACCTCGATGCAATAGTGTTTACAGAGTGTTCCATCGAGTTGTACCTGACGTTTTTCTGATATAAACGTGTGCAAGCTCGATTTCTTTTCATCTTCTTATTCTATTGCTGCTTGATCATTGACAAAAGGAGTTAGCGGTGTTCTCAAAGTGAAGTCTCCAACTTTTGATCAGATGGCCGACACCTTTCAACCGATATAGATACAACTTCAAGGATTCCTCCCCTTCCATTTGCTATTCCAACTTTATTGCCATTTGATGAGTGATCAGATACTGACACAAACCTCCCAGCCTCCTGTGAAAACAAGATGACTTGATCAGAGGCAGGGAGATCTTATCCAAGAACAAGCACCACCAGTCCAACAATCCTCCAAAGTTGCTACACCAACTCAACCGAACCTAAAAGGACCAAGTAATGTTAGATCTTCGTTTGAAGTCGGGAGTTCTTCTGCTCCTGGGGGTTCTTCTCCTCCACAACCTACGCATGATGTTGCCTCTTTGCGGCTTGCCAGGTTTCTTGCTCAACAAGATTCAGATCCTTTACCTCGTGGCAAATGAATATCAATAAGTGAAGGAAGTTTAGGGGGAGCAGGCCCATCTATCTCAGAGCTCAAGGAGGATATCACTGATGAAGAAGACCTGAGTCCATGCTAGATCAAACCAAGGGGGAGATTGTTAGGTCATAATTTTGTGGTTTGAGCTAGGCATTCATCTTGTATAGGTCTTGGTAGGGTCTTGGGGTTTGTTATGTTGGTTATAGTATGTTAGCGAGTGTGTGCGGCCATACACACGTGTGCGGCTGCACACTCTGTGTGCGGCTATACATGTGTGTGCGGATGCACACTCTGTGTGCGGCCATACACGCGTGTGCGGCTGTACACACGTGTGCGGTTGTACACACGTCTGCGGCTGGTGGTCCTATAAATAGAGTGTGTATGTGTCAGTTGTACAGAGACGTCAGTGTCGTATGTGTGTGTGTTTTCCCAAGGTGTACCTAACATTTATATGATATAGATGTGTGCATGCTTGGATTAATTCTTCTTCTACTCCTTCTACACTCTATTTGATGTTTGCCTTAATTGATCACTGATTTGGATCCTTAGTTTTTGGGACTTACAAAACCCCCACTTTTAGTTGTTTTTCTTAGTTTAGCTTTTAGTAATTATTTTATTAATTAAATACTGTTCCCTATGATCGACACCCGACTTACCCAAGCTATACTATAATCTGACTAGGTACACTGCCTATAGGTGCATAGTTAGTATAAGTTTGTTAGGTTATAAATTTAAAACTTGATAGGCATAATTTGTGCACATCAAGTTTTTGGCACCGTTGCCGGGGAACAACTATTTTAGTTGTTAATTTAATTGTTTTAGGTTAATCGATCCTTTTTGTGGGGTAAAAACCGCAAAAAGTTATTTTTCAGCATTTATTATTTTTCTATTTGATTTGTCACCACGTCGTGGGCATCTTGGCCACGTCATGATTACGTTACAATCAATTTTTTGTTTAGTTATTTTTTTTGTTCGTTTTACGCGTTTTTTTAGTTTTGTTTTAGCAGGAAACAAATATGGGGGACATCACGACCATGACAATGGAAGAGTACAAGCGACATATGAGGAACGAAAATAGATGGGGTCTTGATCCACCAAAAATCTCAACCACGACAAAGTTTGAAATTCCGAGGCACATTCTTAATATGCTAAAAGATTTACCTTTTTATGGGAATGAGCACGAGGACGCCTACGAGCACCTAGAAGAGGTGGTGGAGATTTCACATTATTTTAATGCACCAAACATGAGTAAAGATGCGGTGATGCTTCGACTTTTACCGGTCACTTTGAAGGGTGAAGCAAAAGAATGGTTAAAATCACTTCCCTTTGGAGCAATCATGACATGGGACGATTTTAAGACTGAGTTCATAAACCAGTTTACCCCTCCTTCAAAAGTGGCAAAGCTAAAAAGAAATATACAAAATTTTCAACAACTAGAATGGGAGTTACTATATGAAGCTTGGGAGCGTTACAAGAGATTGTTACGACATTGCCCTCAACATGACTTCAATCTGCAACAAGAAATCTCGATATTTTATGATGGAGTCAATGTGTGTACTCGCCAACTTCTAGACTTGAAAGGGCCCATGACAAAGACGGATCCGGCTACTAATAAATCTTTGATTGAAGAATTCTCCAAGCATTCAAGGGAGTATCACAACCCAAGGGGGGAGGATATCACGAGAAGAAGAGCGAATGGAGATGGAGCTTATGAAGTCCTAACAACGGTAATGGCAAAGCTCGATGCCATGGAAAATAGGCTCACAAAGGTGGATGGATCCATTAATATGGTACATGACAGATGCAGAGATTGTGAAGGACCTCATTCTACAAGGGATTGTGATGCGGAGTACAAGAGAGAATGAGATGTGAAAGAAATTCAAGAACTTAAGCGTGATCTTTATCAAATTGAGCAAGACCAATCCAAGAAGATAGATGCTCTCGAGCCAATGCTATTCAGATTCATGGAAGCTAGCGAAAAAAAAAGACATGATGCAACTGATGCAACACTTAATGCTCAACAAGCATCTATTTTGAGAATCCACACACAAGTTGAACAATTAACAAAACTTGTACAAGAAAAGCTATCGGATCTACTTTCAAGTAAAGTCAATTCAACCCCTATGGCTCAAGTCATGACCGTTGATACAGAGGAAGATGATGAATTGGTGCATATGAAGGACCTTGAAGAGGAATCTAATCAGTCACTCGAAGTAAAAAGTAAAGAAAAAGAAGAGTATCATGAAGCTTCCCAGTCGCCACGACGTGGAGGCAATAGTGCCACGTCATGGGCGATAAAAGAAAATTATGATTTCTCAGTTGTTGAGCCGTATCGATCACCTCTCCCTTTCCTATCTCATGCCAATCCAAATCTGGTGAAACAAGAAAACAAGAAGTTCCTTAAGCATGATGAATATCAACGCGTGAAGGAAGAATAGTGGGAGGAATGGGAGGAGCCTTTACCCAAAGAGCAATTGGAAAAAGAAGTGAATTATTCGAAACCTCCAATTTCAACGCCTATGATTTTTGAGGTGTTTGATTTTACAAGACCACCAAATCCAGTAATAGATCCGACTGGAGAAAAAGAAGAAGAGAGTGATGAGTCCAATTTTGATAAGAAAAACCCAGAAAGAGACAAGACAAAAGCTAAAGACACGGGAGTGAGGAAAAAACCCAAGCGAAAACACAAAGAAAATGTCAACCCAACTATGCAAGAAATCTCAAGAAAGGCATTCTACAGACGGGTTGCCTACAAACAAACAAGGCTCAAAATGATGGAGAACAGGTAGGTTACACTTCCACCTGACACAACATAGAGTGGGAAGGAGTCTGGCTCATGACTCTTCAAAAAGAAGCGCTACTCGGGAGGCAACCCAAAGTTTTTAGAGTTTGTATTTTCTTTTTTATTTATTTTTAATTTATTTTTAGTTTTATTTTACCTTAATCGAATGATGATGTGTTCCTCTAGTTCTTGATCTTATTTTGTAGTGTTGAATGAAATTGAAGCAGTGAAGGAGGTTAATTTGAATAAGCCGTGCGATTTTGAAGATCATAATTGAAGAACAAGTTTTTGAATAAGTGTGGGGTTCCCACATAATGAAGAGAAAAGCTTTTTGAAGCATATTTACTAAAAACAAGACAACACGACGTGGACATCATCAACACATTGTGCCAGTGGTTCAGCACAATTTTTTCAAGAATAGTTCTTTAATTCCATTCGATCCGGCACATTTGCATTCACAAGAAGAAGCTTTCCAGAAATCAGCTCATTCTGGCACCGATTATTGCAATTTCAAGACCAACACGTCATGGTAATCCCCACCATGTCGTGTTGTCGTAGTCAGAATACTAGAAAAATAATATGTTTGATCCACCACAAGGTGGTGCTTTTCAAGTCTATTTTTTGATTCAGATCCTGTACCTTCAGTAGTCAAAGTGTTCAAGAGTGGCGTTTTCAATTCTATATTGAATTCCATGGTATGGATGATGTAACACCCGTAGATCAGGGCTAGTCAATTTAGAGACGATAAGCATCAAAAATGACTTTTTGATAAAAGATTATTTAGTAAGATTAATCTTAACTAAGTTGTAGTATATGTCACAAGGTTTCCATGCATATAAAGAACGTTGAAATCCGAGTTATAACGAAGAAGTTATGACCTGTCGAAGTTTTGCGACAGAACCGGCACGACACAACGCGACGTAAATAGTGAATTTACGTTAGAGCGATATTTGGCCTTAGCGATCTAAATGAAAGTCATAGAATACGTTAAACCGAGAGCGTGCATGAAAAGAACGCCCAAATCTGACTTCGTATGAGGAAGTTATGATTTTTCGAAGTTTCGGCTTAGCAGTGTACAACCCAAAGTTCGAATATGAGATCGAGCGATATTTAGCCGAAACAATCTAAACGAGATTTGAAGATCTCGTCAATAGTAGTCCAATGGTAAAAAGACAGATGAAAACGGAAGTCGGATGAAGAAGTTATGAATTTATATCGGAGTTTTCCTATCCCGACCTACTTAAAATAATACATTTATAATATATTAAAAATAAAGTCAAAATTAGCCAACGGAGTCTAAACAAGAGTTGTAGAGCATAATCTCACCTACGCGTGGATATAAAGTACGTCAAAAACGGAGCTCGTATGTGGAAGTTATGAATTTCTAAACTTCGGGGCGTGAACCCCAAGGTTGTGTCAGTTCACGAGGTGAGCATTAGAAACTCACGAGGTGAACAGATGATGGACGTCTTCCAGGGTAAGTGGCCATGAAGAATGAAATGACGTATCGAGCTCTGGAGGTGAGAATTAAAAACTCACGAGGTGAGTTTAGCATTTTTACCCTATAAATAGAAATCAAGGGTCAGCCGATTTAGGTTGCTCATCTCTTACTCTCCCACTCCCGATACTCTCTCTAAGCCCTATTTTAACCCCCCGAAGCCCCGGTGTCATCCCGAGACCCGAAGCGAGTCCCAAAGCCTGAAGATCCCGACAAGAAAAGAGTTTCCAAGCCGAAGCTCTGCCCGCGAGAAGCCCAGTGTGTGAAGATCTTCTAGTTTCACCGAAGAAATACTACTCTTAGAGCCGTAGTGCTGTCCGATCATCTTCTAATCAAGTGAGTGTGTGGTTACTTTCTTCCAACACATAAATATTAAGTATTTTCTATGAAATACTTGTTATGTGTTTATATATAAAGTTGTTTATATGTGTGAGTGTATAGTCCCTTTCATAAACACGATTTTAATACAAGTATTGTTTGAATGTATTAAGTATATGTTTTGGGTGAGGGTATAGTTACTTTCTTCTAACACATAAATACGAAGTATTTGCTATGAAATACGTGCTATGTGTTTATATATTATTTGTCTATTTGAGATGGGCGTGGAATTGATGTTTTATACAGATGTTAAATGATTTTAACTGTGTAAGTATTTATATCTACAAATATGTTGGGTAGAACATGGGTAGACGAAATAGTTGGTGTGTGATGAAGGATGAGTTTGAGGATGAGACGAAAGATAAACCTCGGTAGCTATGGATTTAGTACTGTAAAGATAAGCCTCGGTAGCTATGGATTTAGCACTGTATATAGATGAACCTTGGTAGCTATGGATTTAGTACCGTATAGACGAACGTTGGTAGCTATGGATTTAATACTGTTAGATAGACGATGATAGCTATGGACTTAGTACTTGTTAGATAAACGTTGGTAGCTATGGACTTAGTACCTACACTGGTAGCTATGGATTTAGTACTCGATGAATGAACCATAGCAGTTATGGAACGAGTGTTTTACGAAGGAACCTTGGCAGCTATTGTCTTAGTGCCTAATAAAGAATCATGGCAGTTATTGTCTTAGTGCCTATTACGGAGTGAACGAATAGATGACTCTTAGGGTAAACCCTTAAGAGTAAGGAAGATAATGGGGATGGGAGATTGGTTTGATTGTTTGATAATTAATTATAATAATTATATTATTGTGGGTTAAAAACCCTATATGCTCACCAGGCTCCCAAGTCTGACCCACTCAGTTTTCTTTGCATTACAGGTAATGGCACAAAAGTATAAGTTGGTGGACTTGACGAGAGATTTTGGATTATAGATCAATAGTTATAAATGACTGTTGTAAGGTCTATTTTTAGTGTTTATGATTTTGGTCTGTATCGGAACATGACATCCCGAGATTTTGTTATTTAATAAAAATAAATTTCTTTAAAGAAATGCTTGGATAAATTCGTATCATATTTTTGTTTTGGGAACAAATTCCGCAACTGTTTTCTTTAAAAGATTACTCTGATTTTAAAAACAAAGCATATACAAATCAGTCTTTTCTGGCCGTGAAATTGGGGATGTCACAGTTGGTATTAGAGCATTAGTTTAAGCGAACTAGGAATATGTAGGAAATTTCTAGACTTAATCTTAGAATGCTAAGCGATGATTGAGAGTTGAGCGTGTCTAAAATATGTTAGGTAGTACACCTAAATTGACACAAGCACTAGTTTATTTTAGGAATGATGCCTAAAATGCTTTTATGTGCTAAATGTTTTGTGTGATAGCTATATTGATGCTATTATTTGTTCGGATCTATGGTCTGTTGCCGACCGGATCTAGAAACCTTATGTGTTTAGGATTCTAAGTGTATGACTACGATATTAGAACTAGCATGTAAACGTTTCGGAGTGATAAGAATATTTATACGTCTATCGTAAATAAAGCTTTCTTATCTTAAATTCTCGCCCGGTACACCGAACGTCTGCTTTGGTGTACAAAATGTTGTGGTGAAGACTCGTAGAGAAATTTGAGTAAATGGAGGAAATGAAGAAGGCTTATGATGGTGGATGAAACCTATCAGAAGATATTGTAAGATTGGTATCTTGCCTTTAGAGTATGTCTTATGAAATAACAGTACGTTTAGAGGAGTATGGTACATCTGAAGTACACCTTCGATTGGCAGGATGATGAAACGATTGATGAAATTCTTGAAGTTGTCTCATCTTCTGGTGTTTACATCACCAATTGAGTTGAAGTAGAGTTGATGATTGAAGATTGAGCAATGAAGAAGTCCTAGTAGAATCTAGGGAAATTGTTTATGATTATTTAGACACATTCGTATGTGTTAAATTGTTTTGTGATTTTAGGACTTGGGGACTGTGAGACAATACTTGGGACGAGCACGAATAGGTGTGAAAGGTAGTAGATGCATATACTACCGGAAGCACAGGACTCGCACTTGGATCAGGGAAAGTCACAAGGTTACCAAGAAGCTAGTAATTGATTCTGTTTTGTTCAAGTGTGTTATTACCCTTGTTTCGGTAGTGACTAGTAAGATGGTTGTTATTCCGACCCTAGTGGTCATATTCAAATTGAGTCTGACTACGGTGAGTATGTTACTTGGTTCGGAGAACCAAGTTCGAAGTAACATCTGACGTAAGTCAGAAGGTTGAAATTAATGCGATCGATAGTATCGCGCTCGTTGTTAAAAGAAGTTTGCAGGAAGAAATGCTACATGCTGAAATGTGATTATATCACATTAGAATATGAAGGAATGTATATTCCATTTTGGAATTTGACTCTAAGAGACTTGAGTCAAAGCATTGCATCATGCGATGAGAGGTCATTAGAACATGACCCATCGATCTGTTGCAATAGATAAATGAAAGTATTTATCCTAAGAACAAGAAGGAGTCCTCAATAAGAATTTATTTTGTAACTCGAAGGTTACAATTGAAAGTACAGTATAACATGAAGAGCAGATGCAGGATTGAGCACTACCTGCTATCAAGAAATCCAGAGAGTTAAATACTCTTTCGAGGAAACATAGAAATTACAGTTATTACCTAGGATGAAGAGATAGCGTATGGGATCATTATACAAGTCCTATTTTCGTTGATGATTCTCGGACGTAATCATCCTAAGGGGGAGATAATTGTAACGCCCGTAGATCAGGGCTAGTCAATTTAGAGACAATAAGCGTCAAAAATGACTTTTTGATAAAAGATTATTTAGTAGGATTCATCTTAACTAAGTTGTAGTATATGTCACAAGGTTTCCGTGCATATAAAGAACGCTGAAATCCGAGTTATAACGAAGAAGTTATGACCTGTCGAAGTTTTGCCACAGAACCGACACGACACAACGCGACGTAAATAGTGAATTTACGTTAGAGCGATATTTGGCCTTAGCGATCTAAATGAAAGTCGTAGAATACGTTAAACCGAGAGCGTGCATGAAAAGAATGCCCAAATCTGACTTCGTATGAGGAAGTTATGATTTTTCGAAGTTTCGGCTTAGCAGTGTACAGCCCGAAGTTCGAATATGAGATCGAGCGATATTTAGCCGAAACAATCTAAACGAGATTTGAAGATCTCGTCGATAGTAGTCCAATGGTAAAAAGACAGATGAAAACGGAAGTCGGATGAAGAAGTTATGAATTTATATCGGAGTTTTCCTATCCCGGCCTACTTAAAATAATATATTTATAATATATTAAAAATAAAGTCAAAATTAGCCAACGGAGTCTAAACAAGAGTTGTAGAGCATAATCTCACCTACGCGTGGATATAAAGTACGTCAAAAACGGAGCTCGTATGTGGAAGTTATGAATTTCCGAACTTCGGGGCGTGAACCCCAAGGTTGTGTCAGTTCACGAGGTGAGCATTAGAAACTCACGAGGTGAACAGATGATGGACGTCTTCCAGGGTAAGTGGCCATGAAGAATGAAATTACGTATCGAGCTCTGGAGGTGAGAATTAAAAACTCACGAGGTGAGTTTAGCATTTTTACCCTATAAATAGAAATCAAGGGTCAGCCGATTTAGGTTGCTCATCTCTTACTCTCCCACTCCCGATACTCTCTCTAAGCCCTATTTTAACCCCCCGAAGCCCCGGTGTCATCCCGAGACCCGAAGCGAGTCCCAAAGCCTGAAGATCCCGACAAGAAAAGAGTTTCCAAGCCGAAGCTCTGCCCGCGAGAAGCCCAGTGTGTGAAGATCTTCTAGTTTCACCGAAGAAATACTACTCTTAGAGCCGTAGTGCTGTCCGATCATCTTCTAATCAAGTGAGTGTGTGGTTACTTTCTTCCAATACATAAATATTAAGTATTTTCTATGAAATACTTGTTATGTGTTTATATATAAAGTTGTTTATATGTGTGAGTGTATAGTCCCTTTCATAAACACGATTTTAATACAAGTATTGTTTGAATGTATTAAGTATATGTTTTGGGTGAGGGTATAGTTACTTTCTTCTAACACATAAATACGAAGTATTTGCTATGAAATACGTGCTATGTGTTTATATATTATTTGTCTATTTGAGATGGGCGTGGAATTGATGTTTTATACAGATGTTAAATGATTTTAACTGTGTAAGTATTTATATCTACAAATATGTTGGGTAGAACATGGGTAGACGAAATAGTTGGTGTGTGATGAAGGATGAGTTTGAGGATGAGACGAAAGATAAACCTCGGTAGCTATGGATTTAGTACTGTAAAGATAAGCCTCGGTAGCTATGGATTTAGCACTGTATATAGATGAACCTTGGTAGCTATGGATTTAGTACCGTATAGACGAACGTTGGTAGCTATGGATTTAATACTGTTAGATAGACGATGATAGCTATGGACTTAGTACTTGTTAGATAAACGTTGGTAGCTATGGACTTAGTACCTACACTGGTAGCTATGGATTTAGTACTCGATGAATGAACCATAGCAGCTATGGAATTAGTGCTTTACGAAGGAACCTTGGCAGCTATTGTCTTAGTGCCTAATACGGAGTGAACGGATAGATGACTCTTAGGGTAAACCCTTAAGAGTAAGGAAGATAATGGGGATGGGAGATTGGGTTGATTGTTTGATAATTAATTATAATAATTATATTATTGTAGGTTGAAAACCCTATATGCTCACCAGGCTCCCAAGCCTGACCCACTCAGTTTTCTTTGCATTACAGGTAATGACACAAGAGTATAAGTTGGTGGACTTGACGAGAGATTTTGGATTATAGATCAATAGTTATAAATGACTGTTATAAGGTCTATTTTTACTGTTTATGCTTTTGGTCTGTATCGGAACATGACATCCCGAGATTTTGTTATTTAATAAAAATACATTTCTTTAAAGAAATGCTTTGATAAATTCGTATCATATTTTTGTTTTGGAAAAAATTCCGCAATTGTTTTCTTTAAAAGATTACTCTGATTGTAAAAACAAAGCATAAACAAATCGGTCTTTTCTAGCCGTGAAATTGGGGATGTCACAGATGACTTGTTCCCACACCATCAAATTTTATTTTTATGCCATGCGGAAGTAATGTCTCGGCTGCCACGACATGGTTGCCACTTTCCTATGTTGTGGGAGAGTTTTTCATCACATCAGGAGGCTGCCATTCTACTTTCCAATTCTGTTTCCACACTTTAGAGCAAGCTAGAGATCTTTCACTTGATTCGAGATACATCTTCTATCACAAGGGAGTCTGTTCATTTTTCTCCCTTTTACTGGTTTTAAATTATTTTATGCATACAATGAGGGCATTGTATGTAATAAGTGTGGGGTAGGGGTTCGAGAAAGTTAATTGGTAGAAAATTTTAAAATTTTATAATAGATTTGAAATAATAATCTAAAAATTGAATCTAGTACTCATTTAAACTTAAGTTGCTAGTGTTGCGTGGAATGATTCGATGAGAGCTCAAATGTTTAATTGAGCCAATATATGTTATAGTATATTTGTGGCTTCCCATTTCCTAGTGAAAAGCCATGAGATATGAAAGGTAATCTGGTAATATGTTTTGCATCATGTACTTGAAATCTATCCAGGAGAGCTTATGTAGTCATTGCACTTAGACTAATACCTTTAACAAATAAAGGTTGAAGTTAAGCTCATTTTCTTAAGCATGTAGGATTTGAGTGAAAAAAGTGAGATATTATAAAAGAGAGAGAGAGAGAGAGAGAGAGAGAGAGAAATTACCGAAAAGTTGTTGTAAGAATTTTGGAGCTATCAAAGTATGAAGATCAAAAGATCAAAATTCTAAAGAATCAAAAAGTTGAAGATACCACAAAGAAAACAAAAAGGTGGTGAATTCTAAGAAATCAAAGATCAAATATTCAAAGAAGTGAAGAATTCTGAGAGTAACGTTGTGGTATCTAAAGTTGTAATTTTTCTAGATTATGTATGCTTGGGTAGCTTAAACAAAAATACCTTGAGGTTAAGAAAGATTTCTGAGGATTGATTCGGAGGGTTGCAGAAATGAGTGTCGTATAAGCTAAGGGGTGAAGGTTCATACGAATTGTGAGTAACTAGGATTAGGGAAGTTTTTAGGAACCTTAGACACAAATATGTGCATTGAGGTCTTGGTATAATTACTAAGTTCAAAATGGATTGTCTTATGTGATATTGATGATAAAATCTAGACTTAATTAATTAGTTTTGCTTGAGGGCAAGCAAAAGATAAGTGTGGGGTATTTTGATATGTGCATATCTACATATATATTTTACATCATATCTTAATATTTTATGCTATATTCATGCTTATTATAGAACAAAAGGTACTTATTATGTTTAATATTTGTTATGAAGCATAAAAGACATTCTCAGAAGCAATATGGAAGCTGGAAGCTGGAAGCAGGAAAATACGAGCTTGGACAAGAAGAAGACACAAGAAGGATGTTGCTAGACAGCTTGACCCCTCGTCAGTATTTTGGCCATATCTCATGACTCGTAACTCCGATTAAGGGGATTCAAAATGATCTGGAAACTACACACAATTTCGGACGACTTTGGTGCTTTGATAAAAGTAGGATTTCCAACCACCACGATGTGGTGAATGGAATCTTTGCGATTCTTGTCGTTGGCTTGGAGAATACGGGATAAGCTTGAGGACCACGACGTGGTGCCATTACCACGGCGTGGTGTCGAGATTTTTGGTAAATATATATATATCTCGGACATTATGTCGATTCTAGAGGAGAAAGGGTTGAAGGCTACGACTATTAACGAAAAATACCCTTCCAAGACCCCTTTGGGGGCAGAATTCAACTAGAGATCAAAGGATAAAGAGATTGGAGCAAGGATTCGCATCTACACATTCGGTTTGCTTAGTTTAATGATGTTTAGCTTAGTTTACCTTATGTTTATGTGTTCATCAGCTGTGATTATGAGTAGCTAAACTTCTTTACTTTCGTTTAGTTAGATGAAACCCTAATAACTATGGTTTAGTTTATTAGTTTATGGATTTATAAAATTTGGTTTGGAGCTTGTGTTTGATTAACTTACCTAGTATGTTAAATTGTTTCTCTTTGTTGCTTTAATTCAAGTTAAGCGTAGCTTAGTGACTATTAAATTACATGAACTTGTTTACCTAGTGATTTAGTAACCATTAAATTGCTAGAGCTAGGATTGACCACATCTTAGTTAAGTGATAAAAGTAACAATTTAACTGTGTTAGAGAACATAATTGTGACCATAATTGTGTTTAATAAATCTTACATAGACCAATTATAATTAATAACTAATTTTGTGTTTTGCTTGTGTATGACCATACAAGGTAGTTCATGAATTGGTGAAAATATTAATAAATTTGGACTTGAATTGCTAATTACAATAACTTGGTAACCAACTTCATTAATCCATAAATAAGAACTAACATAGGAAAAGGGTGGATTCGAAACTAAACAAAAGTGTTTTAGTATATTGATTACAATCGTTTTTATTTGAGTACTTAAGTTTTTCCGAACTTATAAAATCAGATAAAACCCCCACTTTTTGTTGTTTTTCTTAGTTTAGCTTTTAGTAATTATTTAATTAATTAAATACCGTTCCCTGTGATCGACACCCAACTTACCCAAGCTATACTATAATCTGACTAGGTACACTGCATGTAGGTGCATAGTTAGTATAAGTTTGTTAGGTTATACATTTAAAGCTAGATAGGTATAATTTGTGCACATCAATGAAAATTAAAGATCTTTTTTGTAATAAAAATGTTGGAAAGAAACCTGAGAGAATATTCGGTCAACAATCCTGTAGGTTAACGGATGGTTGCCATATCTGATAAGGTTCTCTTTATCAATCAACAAATCATGATATGTATCGAGCTCCCAGAACTTGCAATATATTACTAAGAAGTGTTCATAAGAGAGGAACCTGTCCCAAAAGACAAATATACCCTTTAATTTTATAAACATAATTCTTATTCTGATCACCAAAGAAATAGAAAAGAAAAGAGAGAGGTGTTCCCGTAACCGTTGGCCTCACTAGGTGGCATGGTATTCCCATGTGGGGCCACTATTGCCAGGTAGGACCCCACCATGTGCGGGAGAGGCATAACATTTTTCCGTACTGGATAAAGAATGAAAGATAGGATTAAAAGAGAATTGAGGTGTAAATACAAGTAGTGGTTACTACATTTTGCTCCAAACTTACTAGAGGAATGCTTGTATAGTGTACACAAGAATCATTGTAACCTTGTAACTAAATAAGTAAACATGCAAGAAACATTTACTAGAAGTGCCCATGGAGCTACCTTTGTTGGAATCCGGAAGCTCAGTAGGTGAAGCAATTTGTTTCTCAAAAACCTCAAGAATATAACCACATATATTTTTCACATAAATATGGATTGATGCTCAAAAGGAACAACAAAACCACCGAAAGAGGTGCATCAAAATGAAAATACCACTCACTCTTGGAATTGTAGTAGTAGCAAGGAAGTTATCAGGTGGCTCTTCAATGGTTCTTGAATGCAACAATGCTATCAAGTGCAGGGTTTCAGACCTGTCGCGTCATGCAGTATATATATAACATATTAGTAATGACAAACACAATATATTCCAAATAATGAAGCTCTTTGAATATTGTCAAATACTATTTTACCTCAAAACCACCCCTCAAGTTCAAACAAGCAATAAGAAGTAAAGATTGAAAACAAAAAGCCACCACCTACAGAGTAAATAATAACAGTGTACAACTGTATAAAAAGAAAGAAGGACCTTGTAAAGATCATCTGTTTTAACATTTGTTCAAGCTCTGACTTCCCAATGGTTAAAGAAATGCTAGCAAAGTTACTGCCTTGATGAGTGCTAACTTCTGATACTCCACTTGAGTTTTGCAGTCAAGAAATCATTGAGACAAGTACACATTATTATTGATCTAGTAAAGAAAATAAATACTACAACTAACAACAATTTGAACAAGTCCCTCCATCTACTTTATAACAATTATGAGACAAGTTTTTTTAAATTAGTTGTTGCCATCAACATTACAGGTTCTTAGCCACATATTAAATTAGATGAATTTAAGAGATAAATGTGAAGAGATTGGATGTGTGAACTCCACCATTACTCATCATTTTTTGTTGGTTCTTGTTAGCTTAATAATATCTCTAGCGTTTGAAAAAAAAATAGTTATTGGACTTAAAAATAAAAAGTAAAATCGAAATAGTAATAATTTTCTATTACGTCTACAACAACCAAAAGTCCGACATGAAATTGCAGTTAATTTTTCCTTAACAGTTAACAGCAACAAGTATTAATAATAACGATTATTTATAAACAGCAGCGATTAAGACAATTACTTCTTATTCCATTCGTATTACCATAGCTACATAATGAATTGACCCAATCATATGCCCTCGAAAGTAAACATTTCTACATAAAAAATCAAGTCAACCATATGGTCTAGAAGACGACGGGCATGGTTGTTCCAGCAGCAGCCATAATTATCTTTCCTGTCTTCAAGAAGAGCTTCAACATGTTAATAAACACAAAAATATTAATGTACATCCACAGATCAAAACACACAAGACACAGAGAGATGAGTAAAAACACTATGTAGATGTGTGTGTGTGTGTTAAAGAGATATTGATTATACCTTTTCGTCTATGTGGTTTTGTCATTTCAAATTTCCCTTCTATAGAAGGAACAATGACATTTACAGTTACAACTTCTAACGAGTGAAGCAAATTTGCATGAACACACAGCATCTAGGGTAACAAAAAGAGTGCAGACGGTGAGTCGTAAGGGTCTGATGCAAGAACTAGATAGTCCGGTAACCTAAATTCCACCTTGCAATGTGCTCGTCAATGATGAGACGGCCTAAACGGAAAGGTCATCGGATTTTATGGCTTAGAATTCAGATTCAAAGGATCTTAGATTTCAACGAGTTGTGTAGAGTCTTCACCTTACTTGATTCAATTAATAGAGACAGTTGACGGAGGAAACCATAGATTTCGGATGCTGGTTCTTGGGCAACGATCGACGATGAAGCTATAAAAGAAAGAGGATGACAAGACGAAGATGATCGATGGATTTGAGAGAAAGAGGGCATCGATTGATTTGGGGGAATGATTTTTCAGTACCACAAATGCCCTTAGATTAATTTCAGAACCATACCCCCGTGTTTAATTTTCCCATTTATTTACAAAAGTGCCATAAAATATCTTAACCCTTAACTTTTTTAATCCGACGATCCACTTTTAGTTCTCGGGTTCTCGGGAAACTATAAATTCTCAAATGATCATTCCTCTCTCTCTCTCTCTCTCTCTCTATATATATATATATATATATATATATATATATATATATATATATATATATATATATATATATAGAGAGAGAGAGAGAGAGAGAGAGAGAGCTAGGTTCAAATGTTTCTAACAACTATTGTGTTTCTAAATGCACTAATCACAATTTAGCAAATAATTAAATAATTAATTAATTCAAAAGGGTATTTCTGGGTTTTTGACACATTCAATTAATAGGATCATTTAATTAAATCCGTTCAATTAAGGAAACAAAATAATTAGGTTTGACCTAATCTCTCTCTTTTATCTCACGTCTTCACCAGAATCTGTTATTCTTCAGTCGCAATACCCTATATACCATCGATCCCCTTTGCGGAACCCTTCATCGTGTTCATCACAATTGCTAACAACATCCACCATCGTCCATTACCACTCCACGAAACAAATCAAACCTGCAAATAATAAAATATGTGGAAGAAAGGGTACAATCGAACCATTACATCCGACAACTTCATTCCCTTATTATATTGCCTCTATTCGTTCTTCCTTCGAATCAATCATCGCAAATCAAAAAAGAATCGGTTAAACATTGATGTTATCGGGATGCAATTTTTACTCAAATATTATTTTAAAATAAATCTCAAATCGGTTTTTTGTTGGTCGCATCTTCAATATTGATTCTCCTTCTACAATTAGATTGATGTAAAGTAAATGTAACGCCCGCAGATCCTGGCTAGTTAATTTAGAGGAAATAAGTGTCGAAAACGACATTTCAGCAAAAGATTATTTATAACAAATAGTATTAACCAAGTTGCAGAATATGTCTCAAGGTTTTCGTACATATAAAGAACACCGAAATCCGAGTTATAATGAAGACGTTATGACCCGCCGAAGTTTTACGGCAAAACCGGCACGGCACCGAGAGACGTAAATAGTGACTTTACGATGGAGGACTTTTTAACCTTATTGATCGAAACGAAAGTCGTAGAATATGTTAAACCGAGAAAATCCATAAAGAGAACGCCTAAATCTGACTTCGTATGAGGAAGTTATGATTTTTCTAAGATTCGGCTTAGCAGTGCACGGCCCGAAACTCGAATTTTAGTTCGAGCGGTTTTTTGCTTACACGACCTAAATGAGAGTTGAAGATCTCATTAATAGGAACTCAACGGTAAAAAGATGGACGAAAACGGAGTCCGTATGAAGGAGTTACGGATTCTTTGCGGTCATTTAACAGTCTAAACGTCTCCTACTGTTAAATTTAAGATCGGTCGAGAATTAGCTGACGGAGTCTAAACGAAAGTTGTAGATCTTGATTTTACCTACGTGTGGATATAAAGAACGTCGAAAACGGAGCTCGTATGCGAGAGTTATGATTTTTCTAAGTTTGAAGGTTGATACGCGATAGGGGTGACGTGGCACCACCAGAATTGGACACGTGGCACCACCAGAAGGTTGCCACATGCACCAAATCGGCGAGTAGGTCCTCCTACTCGGCGAGTAGGTCAGTCAGCACCCCTATAAATAGAGGTGTCGGGTTCCCTCATTTCCTCACCCCTCAACCCTCTTCTTTCTCTCTCTATACTCTCTCTCTCTCTCTCTAGCCTCCTTAACCCCCCTAAAAGCCTAGGTAAACCCCCTAGCACCCGAAGGAAGCCCCGAGGCTCCCGGAGTCCCGAGAAAAGAGCCTTTCGGCTCGGGAACGCTGCTCCAGCGAAGCCCGGTTTTCGAGAAAACCCGCTGTAAGTGAGTTATGCCTACCCTATCTTTAATATAACTTATGTTTTAATATAGTAATGTTATTAAGAACTTATAATGAGTATTTGGGCTATTATTATGAGTTATATTGAGTGTTATTTAACGCTTATATAATAATAATAATAGCTAGACTATTAATTTGTCGCGGTTATCGTTAGACTAAACCCTAGTGGTATTTATACTAGGTTTCGTCAAGGGGTAATTGTTTTGAGAGTATCGAAGTGTTGTCCGAGTGACGAGTCACCACCTTATCAAGTGAGTGCATAGTCCCTTTCATCTTACACATAGATATGAAGTATTTTAATATAAATTACATGCTGTGTGTGCATATTGTCTGAATACTTGCTGTCTATGCCGGGTGAAAGATTTTTATACATGTTTTAAATGATTTAAACTATATATGTATTTTATATCTACAACATGTGTTGGGTAAAACATGGGTAGATGAAATAGTTGTTTTGTGATAACACGCTGGGAGACATCAATATTGTCAGTGATCCAGTCATCTAGTGGAGTATAAATGATGACCATGGGCGATAATAGACGGTCCGGTGGAACGCTAGTAAGCTCGTAACCTGTAGGTGTTTTTGAACTAGGTGCTCATTAGGTATTTTGAACTGAGTGTGTTCACTAGGTATCTTTGAACTGAGTGTGTTCACTACGTATCTTTGAACTGAGTGTGTTCACTAGGTATTTTGAACTAAGTGTGTGTTCACTAGTTACTTTTGAACTAAGTGTTTACCAGATGTTTTGGACTACGTGTTCACCAGTTGTAATCTATAAGCTTTGGTAACGATGGACTTCGTGCCGATTCCTTAGGATAATCCTTAGGAATGAATGAACGAGAAATAGATGATTCTTAGGGTAAATCCTTAAGAGTAAAGAAGATAATGGGGATGGGTAATTGGGTTTAATTGCTTGATTGTTTCAACATAATAATTATATTATTGTGGGTTGAAAGCCCTATGTACTCACCAGGTTTCCCAACCTGACCCACTCAGTTTATTTATATCACAGGTGTTGATATGAAGTCACATTACACTGAGAGATTAAAGAGATGTAGATCACTAGTGTAAATAAATGTAAGTTCTGTTTATGCTTATGTTTCTGTATTGACAATGACATCCCAAATGTTTTAAAATGAATAAAATACATTTCTTCGAGAATGTTTTAATAACGTATTTATCGTGTTTTTTTGGGAACAAATTCCGCAACATTTTGATTAAAAGTACTCTGATTTTTATAAAGCATAAACAAAATCGGTCTTTTCTGGCCGTGAAAATGGGGATGTCACAGTAAAAACTCTTTATTCTAAATTGTTGATCAACATGAAACTCAATTGAATTATTAAAAGTATATATTTATTTTTTTGTTGACAATGCGGCCAATGTAAATTGTAAAGTACCCCTGTTACTGGTTCTATTTAATTGATGTGGAATAAAGCAAATGAAGATACTTTGAGTCAAAATTACATTGCTTCTAGAATTTCAATTGGCCCATTGAAAAATTTTTGCACTGTTTTGTAGTGTGTAAAATAAATCAAAAACCAGAAATTTGTAAACAAAGTCATAAAATGCATTATCATAAAATGATATTCTTACAGAATATTATTCTCACCTAATGTTATTCTCACATAATTAGGTGGTCAGCTGTGTTTGTTTGTCAAAAGTGTTAAATTATGTAGTATCACTGAATCGAAATCATGGAGGATTTCGATTTTTTTGTATGGTAGATTGTTCTTGATTTTCGATTTGTTGTTGATACTTGATTGTTCTTGATTTTCCATTTGTTCTTGATACTTGATTCTTCTAGAATGACATCTTAAATAATGAAACATTATATTCTTTCAGAATAATATACATTGCAAGTTTATGGATGATTGTTAATGTTGGTTTATAGAAATTATAGTTATATTCTATTTGAATGTATATCACATTCTATAAGAATTTATTGTTTTATTCTATTTAATGCACTAAAAATTTTAATATTTGAAAGTTGATTATGTTTTTTTTTGTGAATTTAGGTTTTGAAGAAGTTGTCATTAATGTGGAAAATGAAGAAAACATGGAGAACGATAATGTATTCTAGTAGAATGTATTCTGTCAGAATTTATAAATTGTTTTTTAACCATAATATTCTTTCGGAATGGATTAGTGTTTTTGTTATATTTTGATGTTTTTTCTTTTTTAACCATTTTTAGCTTTAATCTTTAAGAATAAATGTAATCCTTAAACCATTATTAGTTATAATTTTTCTAGAATGAATTTAATAATTATTTATAATCTTATTCTTTACGGATGAATGTAAATAGTGATTATTAAAGAATAAGATTCATATTCTTTACAAAATGTTATTCTTATTAATATCTTGAATGAAACTATATTCTGCAAGAATAAAACCACAAAATATATTTACTAGTTTATGGTTGACTTTTTTATCATTTTGACATAATAAAATCGGTTATTGTTAAAAATAATATTAAAATTTAACTATAATTAATTTAAAAAATTCAGATTTTTAAAAATAAGGGAATTAATGATCCCTTAAAATTCGAAAAATCCCTTTTTTAAAATAGGTTAATTGACCAAAATACCATTTTGCTGAAATTTGTGTGATTATATGATACATGTTACCCTATTGTAATATCATAAACACTCAGATCATGACCTTTGATTATATTCATCCGTTGGTCCAGATCTGTGCATTCTGGCACATAATAGTTAGTAAAAACAAAATAACCTAAGCCTACGTGAGTGTGTGTGTGTGTGTGTATGTGTGTATGTATATATATACACACACACACATACGTAGGAAGTGAAGTTTCACTACGAGGTGCGTCATAATCTAATGTGTGATGTTGGACATTCCAATCGACGAAAGATAAATAGGTTGGAGTCGCACTAATGCCACATCCACCTCTTTTATCTAAGGCTTTTTTGGAAAGAAAATAAAGGAGTCCATCTTTAACATGGTATACGAGCTAACGTCTAACACCTCAAAGAGTTAGAAGTTGTTTTGCAAATCCAAAAGTGAAACCTCATAGTGGCAATAAAGCCAATACTAATGACTAGCAATTAACCTCTCATTTATTGCTAGTACTCTACGATTGACCTCCCATGTAATGGATCCTAAGGTTCGATGTTTGCTTCTTAAATGATGCAGTTTACAATTTCTTTAATGAGTAACATTTTTACGGTTAGAATGTGATTCCACTCATCCTAACTAGTTGTTTCCAAAGCTTTGATTTTCCACCTCATTTACACATGCATCATTCATTTTTTCCCTTTTCGAGCTTAACTAGTTATCTTTGTCTACTTGAGATTATAAAGATGGGTTTTTATTTTTATTATAATTTTGTTTTGTATTAAATTTAGATTTGCTTTTTAGAATTTTGGTTAAAATCATTTAATTTAAGAGTTTCCATAGAAGAGATAAGAAGGGGAGGAAAGATACAAAGAAAACGGGTTATTTATCAACAAGGAGACGAATGTTACAAGAAATAACGGACTATTTTTTTTAATAATTTAACATGTGGTTGTATAAATCGACTACCCAGGGACCAAAAAAACTACACTACATACATGTCCAATAACAAATGATGCCTTTTTATATTCTAAGAGTTTGCATTTTCTCAAATGTTTTTTAAGCCTCATTAATATTTTTATCTAGAAAACACATGGTAAAAAATCAATCTAATCATTAATTTTATCATACAAATGCTAGACCCTTTCCTTGACAAGAGTTGTGGTGAGGTGTTTGCTATCCCACACAAGAACCAATGTTTCTCGATGTATCGACACTGTGGAAGCTCGAACATGTTGTGGATCAAAAATGCATCTATGAGTATGAGATTTACATCTTGCTATTTTTACATGACTTAAGAAGTGCCGATTGTCAACCTACATTATATAAAATATAACCACCAATCCATCAAATTAAACTTCAACTGTTTTTAGTCAAGGGTTTATGCCATGATTTGTCAACCAACTTATTTGCATGTTCTTATTTTATCACTTAGCTGTTTTAATGTTAGGGAGTTTATTTGGATTAAATCTTTTTCAATGGTGAATTGTTGTAACGCTTAATAAAGAAATCAGTAAATTTGGTGGTAATTTCTGGATTTGTACAGATAACGATTCTATAAGATCTCCATCATTTAGATCCTTCGATTTTGTTGTTTGGGATTTCTTTCTTCAACAAATAATGAGAAAAATATAAAGTAGATTGAATACTAGTAAATAAATAATAAAATAAAATAATAATGGTACACTTTAAACAAACATTAGAAAATTGTTTGCCCTCCCACACATTAAAATAAGTAAATAAGAACATATGATATAGTTGGTGACAAATCATGAGATAAACACTTTTATTGTTGATAGAATGGTTAAAAAAAAAAAAAAAGTATGATTGTTTGTTTAATACAATCAATAGTAGTTAAGTGGCTAAATTGATGCAATGGTGAAAGTACATGTGTTTTTTTAGTAATTTTCCCAATAATTTATATCCAAATAGTCAAAAGGGTAAAATTCAAAAACTTGACTGAAAATGGAACAGGTCAAACAAGTTGATGGTCAACTAAGAAATTTCTGTCCTATGAAGTTTGCAATGATTAAATTGGCACATAATTACTACTAGTGAAATGACTAGAATACCCTTGAAAGAAAATAATGTTGTGGAGGGTAACTTACCTCAGGAATGTCAAAGTCTTTGTCTCTGTCCTTTGCATCACATATATCAAGGGAGATTTTCCGGAGCATTGGCAGCTGTTTTATTAATTTTCATCATAAGATTGATTACAAGGGTAAAATGTGTGTATTATTGTATAGAAAAAAAAAAAAAAAAAAAAACAGTGTGATTATTTACCTTGGTTACAGCTTCATGAATAAAACCTTTCTGAATCCCAGACCCCTGCAATTAAAGGGTAAAGTTGAGAGTTGAATACATGTGACTATTATCTTCTAGAAGTGGCTTACATTGTGGCGCAACAAGATATCTTCAAGGGCAAAACAGTCAAAAAGAGACACAACACCATTTTTGGTCACTTCTCCACATTCCTGAAAAAGATATTAACAAGAATCAGTGACAAGTAATATTTAGGTAGACTGCTTTGTATATAAATTGAGTTTTTAACCTCATGGATATATTCACAAAAAAATTAAATGAACTTAAAGAATTTAAATTTTTTAAACACTTTTTTTATGATATAATATTAGTTGCAAACCTCCAGATGGATAGAGATCAAGCCTGGCCACCCACTAGAAATAATCTTTTGTGATTCTACATACACAAAAAAACAAAAACAGGTTTGAAGAAGATGTAGTTTAAAGACAATTATACCCTTTTCATGAAACAAGCATATTCAGACTACAAACCCGAATTCAGAAGTGGGCATCCAAGCAATGAGAGCTCAATCAAGTTTGCACAATTGTGAGTCAGGTTGACCAAGTCAACATTGTTCATCCATGGTGCTACCCTTTCAAGTCTAATCTTTCTCAAATTTGGCATCCTCACTTTAAAACCCAATGAAGATATCTCACCAAGACAATGACACAGTGAAAATGATTTCAGATGTTTCAGTGATTCCAGCATATTTATTATGATATCATCTGAAATCACCTGCCATGTGTAAAAGACATAAATGCCCTCCTCATTCTAACCATTGAATATAACAATGATTATATATATATACCTGAAAATAGAGAACCACAGACTCCAGTGAAGGAGAAATTCCAGGAAGCCATTTCAGTCCTTCTTGACCTAAGGATGCACCCAATCCCACTTCTATTTCTTTAAGAGATGAAAGTGAAGGCTTTAAATTTTGAAGAGAAAAATATGAAAATCCCCACCCAACACTAATTTCCTCTAATTTGCAAACTTCAAAGAAAAGGTTTTTGGTTTCCTTATGCAACAAGTTGTTGCATCCTCTTGTTTTTAAGCATTTTAAACCAGGATTTCTGCCAATAACATGAGCCAAAACAGCACTTGAAACCTGAAATTCAGAAATGAGTTATATCTTTAATAACAAGTGATCATCTAAACAAGATTTATCTACAATACAGATACATGATTCAAAGAAAATGAAAACTAACAAATAAAAAACAAGTAAAAGAATGAAGTTTTTTCTTAACAATGTTTATGTAAGTACCTTTGTGTTAGAAACATCAAGCACTTCTAATGAAGAACCAAGGAAATTAAAAAGGACATCATCAACCACTTCAGTATCCCTCAAGCAAAGATTCTTCAGCATGTATGCTTGAGACATAAGCTTTGAAAAACAACTCAGGTTGATGCCTGTTTAAGACACAAAGATCACATTTGTCTCAACTCCATTCCAAAAAAAAAAAGATATGATTTACTACTCAAAACCTAATTGTAGTTGACAAAAAGTGTTAAGTGGGTCCACCTTTGCATCCACCAATGTGAAGCATTTGAAGATTACAACCATGGGGAATATTCCTTCCACTGTGTTTTACAGAAGGATGATGATCATAAGAAGCATTTGAAGAGCAAAGAGCCAAAATGGAATTTTGTCCAAAAGAAGTGTCACATGCTACAATGGAGTTTAGCTTCAAACATTTGGATATAAGAGAAGATATGCCAACATCACTCACTGAAGTACAACCTCTAAGGCTTATGTAACTTATTGAAACACAGATATTAGATATAGCTCGGAGGTCAAAATCTGGGAAAAAAAGTTGAGAGGATAAGTAAGCAAATTGACCAAAAAGACCCCAAAACAAATGGAACAAAATGAATTGTGGATTGTGAAAACATTGGATAGTGGTGTACACATAAGGTCTGTTTTTTTTTTTTTTTTTCTAGACTGAATAAACTATCTGAATGAGACTAAAATCTAAATGATCACTTTGTCCTTGCATATTAAAAATATATATATAATAGTTATCAATTTTAACGATATTCATAATTTTAACATGAGAAGAGTTGGGAGGAAAAAAGAAGGGTAAATAGGTAAAGCGTGGTTTCTTAACCCATTAAGCCATGTATTTTTGGCTTAACCCGTTAAGTCATTATGTGAAGATTAAGTGAAACAGAAAAAACACCTTAAGCATATATACATGAATTTCTTTTTGACTTTATATAGAAAGAACGACTTAATGATAGAGAAAGTCTAAAAAATGAGGCTTTTTCCCCTTCTTTATTTTTCCATTCATTTCCACAAGTTTGTCATCATTTTCTCAAATACCTTTTTAAATCATTTCTCCAAACAACACTTTAGAAAGAAAATAGTCAAAATACAAAATTTCAGAAAGGAACAAAACAAATGTGAAACTTGTTACTATTTAATGACTTTGTTTCTAAGACTGTGTTTGGCGCGCCACAGCTAGCTTATTTTCGAGCTTTTTTATGTTGTCGTGTTTGGTAAGCTAAAAAAGAGCTTATAAGCAAGCTTTTTGAAAAGCTACTTAGACTAGCTTTTTAGGAGCTTTTTTAAAATTTTTCAAATACACCGCTTAATTAATTGTAGAAACGCATACTCTTACATGTCCTTTTATGTAATTTTATATATTTCAGCTAGCTTTCAGCTAGTTTTACCAAACGTTGTTTTTTATCAGCTAGTTTTTCAGCTATCAGCTAGCTTTTCAGCTATCGGCTAGCTTCTCAGCTAACAGCTAGCTTTTCAGCTAGTACGCCAAACATAGCCTAAGTGTATAGACAGTGTAATACCTTCAATGTCATTTCTGCCCTCCAGTATAAGCTTTGTAATATTGGAGTGATTACTATGCCAATGTATGGAAAATGATCGGGGGATAATAGCAGGAAGAAATGAGGATAAAATTGAGACTTGGGTTGGAATTACTGGACTCACATCCACAGTTAAGTCAATATCACAAAGTAAAGGACATTTCTTCACTAACTGCATTACATCTAAAGTCTTGAAGCTTAAATGATTAGCAGCCTTAAGCTTTCTCAATGATGGAAATGAGTAGCTGATGATGTCAATGGCAACTTTAAGAGGTAGCATGGGACAATTGGAGATATCAATCTCATGAACAGCTTCAAAGGTCAAGTTTGACCATTTTGTCCATGGAAAAGCATTTATACTTTCATGATTGATGAGTGATTTTTCAAATTTTATCCTCAATTGGGGTTCCAAGTTTAAGGAAAATGGAAGCACTGACAAAAGAAGAATTGCAGGATTCATTTGTGTACAACACGAAATATCCACTCGCTGCAAAAAAGATATAGATTTGTATCAAATAAGTAGCAAATCATTTTATCTAAATGAGTTATATAATATATACACACCTGAGTCAACTCAGTCAAACGAATTCTAAGATTAAGCAACTCATTGTCTTGTAGAGCATTCATACGAGGTGTAAAAGGTTGTTTCAGAAGGGTAATAACTCCACTATAGCTTTCATTGCAACACATGGATAAGGACTCATAGGTCTTTTTCCCTAAAAAACCAATCAGATTTCATCTATTTTATAAACATAGAGATGAATGTTCACTAAATCATTGTATTTTTTAGATAACCTGAGAGATTTTGAACATACCAAAAGCAAACCACAGAGGCAAGAGACTAATACGGATCTGTAAATACACAAAAGGTGAGTGCATCAAAAGACATACATATAATAAATGGCTAAATGCAAGAAATAGCAATGTGTTTTTATTTATTTGTGTATTAAGGCGTTGTACTTTGAAAAATCAACCCCATTATAGCATTTTACTTTCAACTTTTTTTCCTATTAGTGCATTATACTTTGAGTATGTTGCTATTTCTTGAATAAAATACTTTAAGATACAGTTTACAACAATTCATTAACATCAAGTTCCAATAAATAAATGGTGATGCAAGTGGAAAAACTGGTGATATGTTTCTAAAAAAAATGTAAACAAATAAGATGTTATTCTATACCTGTTTCAAAAGGTTGATATAGCAATCTTCAGTATATTGTCCTTTGTTAGCAGAAATCCATATGAGAAGTGCATCACAAAGCTGCATTTCACTGAAGATATCAAGAACATTATTAATTAATATGTTCCTTTTACACTATGAAACAATAAAGGGGAATTCGGCTCTAAGAATGTTTTTCAAAAAATTGAAATGTTATAATACATATAAACCAACCTATCTACAGTCAAATTGGGATGCTTTGTGCTAGAAAGCAACAAATCATATGGAACATCAACAAAAGAACTACATGACATGGCCCAAATCTGCAAAAACAAATATTTTGCATTAATAAATTAATAAATATCAGTAGTTCAACATGATGCTATGAACTGATTAAGAATATGAAATCGAAACAAGAACAGAAAATCAAAGCTTCACTGAATTGATAAGCAATAATCAAAATAACAAACTATATTAAGCAAAATACTACCTAAATTACCCTCCACTAATAAGATGCTTTTCATTTACAGAATTTCCAATACTACCCTTATCTAAGATACATGACTAAAGCAGATGTGGAGGATTGGATAAGTGAATGTACGTACAAAGTTCTTTGCAATATAAGTTGTACATAGTTCAGGAAGATAGTTGTTCACTGCAATGCATAAAACTTCAGCTTATCAGGCATAAGAACAACAACATCTTGTGAATCAATGATTTCTATCAATATTAAATAGGAGTAAACCAATGTTGGTACCTAATTAAGTCTACAAAACATCAATAAAATCATTTCATGATTCATGCATTACGTATGTATGACAAATACATACTAAACTGAAAGAAAAACCTAAGTCTTATCATGCCCTTAATTAGTAAAGCCATGTTAGTCTACACTCCCAAATCCAAAAAGGAAATTTCTTGCTCTTTTGAATTCATAAACTTAAGTTTTGCTTTACTTGAGCCTAAGTATCTAATTTTGCAAAAGGGTTAAATGCAAGAATAGTACTATAGTATAGCATCCTACTTTCACTTCTTCATATTACAGTATTTTACTTTGGAAAATATACCAAATTATAGCAATGTCATCTAATTATGAAGCAATTCTCACAAGTTAAGGCTTATTTTATAAACTCACCGAGTTCAGACCCAAATTCCCAGATACTGAGAAGATCATTAAGTTGTAGCAAGGGAACTCCATTTACTGATATTGCCTTAGTCAGCCACATCATGCATTTTGAGATAATCGTTTCCATACCAAAATAAAGTGCACCCTACAAAACAACAAATTATCTCTTTTACAATATACAAACTGTTTAAACTTAGGGGAAGACAAAAGAATATATGGTAGCAGAATATGGAAACTATGAGGTGAAAAAATTAATTTGATTGTTCAAAAACAATCAAATTTATACCTCAAATAGAGAAAGGAAACTTTCAGAAGTAACATCCACTGGTGAACCAAACAATGAAGCCAGGAGACTTAAAAATGTTGGCTGGTTCCACTGAACTAGGATTTCAAGGTCTGGATTGCTGATGATAAATAAAAAAAATAAGATAAATGTTATATCATGTGCATTCAAACTTCTGTTGCTATCTTAATATGCAATAATCAGTTGAGTGTTTGGTAAATCAATCAGGATCCTGGTTTTCTGATCATTTATTTAGGGTCAAAAAATCACATCTGGGTTATCAGTTAAGGAGTTTGGTTAACAAAATCAATTATTGAGGTAAATGTTAAAGTATATGAACTATCCATAACTTTTTAAGACACTTATTAATTGATAGCTTTCTTCACATCCAAGTAATCAACATTATCTTGCTACATTCCAAAAGAAGTAGCCAGATTTACTGTTGTAAGAATAATGTACACTAAAAACTAAACATCAGGAAATTTTGGAATTGGATGCTAAGAACCTACATGTCAATCTGAATTTGAAGAAAAGAATGTTTAAGTTTCCAAGATGATGTAAGTACTCTTTTTCTCTGAATTGGGAGCATAACACACTTTACTGATTAGTATTCTCCACAACTTTATTAGCAATCGATTTCCAAAATAAACCGATCTATCTACAGGAGAAAAATAAAAAGAAGAAAACAAGCTAAACATAAACTCAAGCTTGTTTAGCAACAAAGCACAAGTACAATTTAGAAATGTTAATTACTTGTTAAGCTTCAGAGTAAAATCAAAGTAAGAGATAGGCGAAGAAAAACAGAATTACCCGAAGTTTCCTCCTAGAAGTCCATGGAAATAGGAAGAATGTTCAATGAGCCTGTAAAATTGAGTACATAGACGGGACAATATAAGCTCAGTAGAGTTAAATTTTCAAGAAAAAAATAAAATTTAATCAGATAAACTAAATCGAAACTAAAAATCATAGGTTTGCCTGTTTCTTTGAGCTTTAACTTTGATTGTTCTGTGTTTAAGAATTGACGGAAAGTTCCAATTATAAACATCGACGGTTGATATCATAGCATCTTCATCTTGATTGGGACTAAAATCATCCTGCTCGTTACGATCTATGCATGTGAGAACTACCATCACATCGTCGCTACCGTCTTCTTGAACCAGGGACGCCATGGACTGCTATTGACCTGCGATTTCTAAATGCCTCAGAAACAAGAGATTTCAATCAAATTAAATTTTGAAGTAAATTACAGTTTTAGTCCATGTGGTTATATATTATATGGAACTAGTCCAGTTCTTTTGTATTTAAACATTCATCGTCCCTATAAAATTTTTAATTCTAAATGACATTAAATCATTGACCTGGCGTCCTGGCCTACATCATGTTGTGACGGCAATGCATTTGACAAATGATTTGCATATGTAAAACATATACAGAGTAGATGAGTAGAAAGTAGCATTTTACAAAATAAAGGGTTGGAAGTTGCCGGTGCAAATACAACAAATTTTTATTAAGGAAAATAGATTATAATTTATATATATTACGGTCTCTGTATAAGTGGTGGGAGTAAACACGTAAGTTTAGAAAGTCGAGAGGGTGAAAGTTATATTTTATAAAGTTTAAAGCTGATTGAGTTAAAATAACATCATACAAGTTGAGGAATTATAAAGGGATAAACACTAAAGTTTAGAAAGTGGGTAAATACGTAAGTTTAAAAAGTCGAGTCGTGAAAGGCCTAAATATAGGTCTAAACATTGACCACATTGAAATTATATGGGCACATGCATAAAAATAAGAGCGTAATAAATTAGCTTTTTAAGTTAATGAAAGAAAATTATTAAAGAAAATTTAATTATATATTATGAGGGTAAAAACGAAAGTTTAAAAAAATCGAGTAGATGAAAGCGACATTTTACAAAGTTCAAAATCGATAAGATCAAAGTAATATTTTACAAAGTTGTCGTAGATGTGGTAAATACCAAAGATAAGAAAGTCTAAGGGTCAAAATAAAATTTTAAAAGTTGAGGGCTACTAAAAATCATCTTATATTTACTATGGGGAGTAAACACGAAAATTTAGAAAACAAAAAGCTACAAGTAATATTTTAGAAAGTGTTGGGGTTGCAAAAGTTATTCATTCATGACTTTGTAAATGTTTGACTTTTGTAAAACCCACTTGCATGTGGTGCTTTAGCCTTTAGACCCATTTACATGTTAGAGTGAGAGAGAGACATGTAAACACCTCTATAAATAGTGGGTTCATACCACTTATAGAGGTGTGCTTGAGAGATATAGAAGTGAGTGTGTAAGTGTGTGTTAATTATGTAGTCTAGATCTAGATCCTTTTTGTGTAACACCATATACATTCAATATATCTCTTAAACACCCAAATCACCATGTTTAATTGTGCAAGCTTTAATTCCGCATGTCAAACCATGTTCTTTGTCACTACAATTGGTATCAGAGCTTGGTTTTCACGATCAACGTGACTTTTGAAGAACGATTCTCGGTTTGGCAATTTTTGTCACAATTTGGAGCAATTTTGGTGAGTCTCTCTCTATGATCTCTCTTAATTTCGTTGAAATCGTGCGTAACGTTTTTGATTTTTGATCGTTTTGATTCATTGGATCTAATTCGTTTCAAACCTCATTGTTGATCCAATCAATTTTTGTTTAGATCAAGTCCAAACCAAAAATAAAATCGAAATTTGTTTACAATTCATTGTTCAAATGTCCAAGCCTAATCAAAATGTCGAAGTATACTGTTCGTATCATGATTTAGCCCAAAAAGTGGATCTTACTGTTCATGATTTTTATTTGAGCCCAAATCTTAAATCGGATGAGATAATATTGAGTCCATAAACAAATCTGATTGATCCGATGCCTGTATCAATCTGACTTGTACACAAGCTTTACAAGTTGTACCATTGGATGTCCTGTTCTTTATCGTTCCTTCATAAATTCATCGGATTAACATCAATTTCTTTCATTCTATCGATTTCAATGAGTCACTGTAATTCAGTCGAAATTTATTCACTGATTGAGTAATTTTGTCATATGCTTAAAGCGGTTGTAAGACTCAATGTTCTTGACTACCGATTTCTTTCAAGTCGTTCTTTTTGCGCTTCAAATGGTTGAACGATTCGTCTGATCGTAAATCGTATTTTGTTTCCAAGTTCTTGATTCTTATTTTCTTCTCATGATTCTTAACAATCGATGAATATTGATTGATGAGATGTACTTGTGAATCGATGTATGATTTCTTCTATTGCAAGCCGATGATGATCAAGTGTATCAATTGTGTATGGTGGATTTTGATAAAATTGTTCAAAATCTTTGCAATTTTTGTGAAGAACAGTTCGTTAATCATAGTTTTGATCTGAAATCGGGCAATAGAATCATGAATTTGGTGTTTGTTGATCTTTGACTCCGAAAAGTCAAAACTGTGAAAAAGTCAAAATCGATGTTCATTGTCGATGATTTCTATGTATGGAGACTGTTTGGATTTGATGTTCGATGAGTTGGAGTCGATCGATCGAAGCTTTTTGTGTGATGATCAATAATTTTGATTTTGGGAAGAAATCGTTGATGTACGAAAGCTTTCAGTGTGCTCGATGATTGATAAAGAACAGATGTAGAAATTTGATTTTTGATTTCGAAAAGTGTTAGAGTCGATAACTGGATTCTTTTGGTTTCGTCAATCGAACGTGTTTGGGGAACTGAGTTGGTTATTCGATTGATGATAATTTGGTTTGGATATGATAATGAACTGGAATGAAGATTCGAATAGTTTGGATGAATGTCAAGAATGAACAGTTGAAGCCATTCGCATCTGATAAATTGATGATGATGAAATCGTTTTTTTTTTGTTCATTTGCTGGGTTCGCATTTCTGTGATTGGAGTCGATGATTCGCTATTGAATAGATGGTTGAGGAATGATTCGTGAAGAAAAATGCGAAGTAAAGATGAATCTGTGATAATTTTGGAATGAACTTGGAAGTAAGACAAGATGATTCGCATTTTGTTATAAAATGGTGAATTCGCATTTGTGATCAAAGACAATTCGCATTTGGTTACAGAGAACAAAATTTTGATTCGCATTTTGGAATCAAGTTCGCATTTGTGTAACTGCAGTGTACATTTCGCATTTGGAGTTTTGGATTGGAATCAAAATGCGAATTCATCTCATTATGATTCGCATTTTGGTGATTGAAAATGCGAAGTAAAGAATGTGCGAAGTCTGTGATTTGGGAAAGCTCTTACAGTAAAATGCGAATTGGGGAAGAAACACAAGAGTTTCGCATTTGGTCCCTGCTCTTTTCAAGAAATAACAAAAGCTGACCAACTTCGCAAATTTGAAGATTATGCAGAAATTATCAAAACGAATACCTGTAGTTTCGCATTTTTGACAGTTTGTACCCAACTTCGCAAATGGGTCATTTGAAATTGCAGAATTTTCAAATCTGGTCCCTGCAGTTTGTGCGAATTTACACATTTTACCCAGTTTCGCAAATGGGGGTGTGTTTCGCATATTTGGCTGTTTTTGGCGCAACGGGTCACTGCAGAATTTTGAAATTGACGATTTCTACCCATTTTTGAGAAATTTTGTCAAAGGCGATCCGTGAACGAAGCTAAAAATTCAATATTTTTTGGATTTTTCGGATTGAAGCACAATGTTTATGCCACATGTTAAGGGGGAGTTTTGACATGAAAAATTCCGAATAGAGCACGTTCTTTTTCCATGGAGTTTTATAATCAAATTTCGATTATAAAAAGGGGGAGAAGTTTTATATGGAAATTCGAACTTGAATTTTTCATATTACGCGGATTTGAAGACCGAAGTGATCTTGAAGTTTCAAAGCTATGAGATGATGCAATTGGAAGTTCGGAAGTGATGAATTCGAAATGGGTTTGGTATTATTGAAGATTTTTGGGGTGTGTTTTTATGCGCAACTTTAGGGTGATTATTTGGAATTAATCATTCGTTGCTGCTTGGTTTGTATGGTCTCACATCCTAGAGCCCAAATTGAAGAGTCATGGAAGAATTGAAGATTGAAGATCATTTCGACATGTGTCACCTTTGAGGCTCGAACCGCGTAGTGCTTGATTTTGGAAGATTTGAAGTGGGTCATTCATTCCTAACTTTGAGGGGGAGAATGTTGGGGTTGCAAAGTTATTCATTCATGACTTTGTAAATGTTTGACTTTTGTAAAACCCACTTGCATGTGGTGCTTTAGCCTTTAGACCCATTTACATGTTAGAGTGAGAGAGAGACATGTAAACACCTCTATAAATAGTGGGTTCATACCACTTGTAGAGGTGTGCTTGAGAGATGTAGAAGTGAGTGTGTAAGTGTGTGTTAATTATGTAGTCTAGATCTAGATCCTTTTTGTGTAACACCATATACATTCAATATATCTCTTAAACACCCAAATCACCATGTTCAATTGTGCAAGCTTTAATTCCGCATGTCAAACCATGTTCTTTGTCACTACAGAAAGTTAAAAGTTGAAGGGTGAAAATGACATTTTATAAAGTAGACGAGTGGAAATTAATCAAATATCTTTCACAAACTAAAAGGGTTGAAGTTGTACCGACACTTCAAATTAGGATATGTAATGTGGCCAAATCTATGCAAAACAAATAAATAAATAAATAAAACTTTGCTTTTAGGTGTTGTTTAGTTTGCTGGAATCCTTTGGAATTAAAATGAATTGGAATCTAATTCCAATACTTTCTTATGGTTGGTTCAAGCTTATAAAAGGAATTAGATTCCTAAATTAGTATAGTTTTCCTTTCATTGAGGGAGAGTAAATTTCATCCGATGAGGGAATTAAAATTCTTTTTATGTGGGAATGTTGAAGATTGTCATATTGTCTTTTTTTAACACTATATATGAACCCTTAGATCACCGCTCATACCACCCACCACCATCGCTACCACGTACCATCGTTTCCCCCATCACCACCACTACCACTACCACCCACGACCTCATTGTCACCACATGTCACATCCGATCGGCGGCAGAAACGTCGGAGTTGCGACATTATCGTTGGATCACAATCAACAAGCATATATTAAACAATACAATCACTTAAGGAAATATATTACAAACTTAGATGTCTTGAAATAAAATTACATTGTTTAAATTTTTAAAAATACGATATTATTTGATGCATTTCAATAAAAACATAATATAGAACGACATAAGGCCGAATCAAAAAAATCATCACAAAAGTGAGGAAATACAATTCCTAAAGGGTTGGTAACATACTTCTAGCATTAATTACCTAAGAATAAATGTATTTAAAAATACGTAAACAAAATTTGTTGGTGAGTTCCACAGTTTTTGACACCATGTGTTTTATTAAAAATGAAGTTTTATAAAACACGAAGCGATTTTACAAAAATTGTTTCTTTTTATAAAGTTTTAAATATAACAATAATAATATCAAGTGTTGAACCAATTTAAATGTAATTATACTTAAAATCTCATTCAAGTGTAGATGTTAGATCACTTATGATGCATAAGTCAATTTCAACATGATTTTGTGGCGTGAATTATGAATTGTTTATTTTATTTAAATAAACATTGTCACTAAATTTGTAAGCGTATAATTTATACTACATATAATTTGCATCTTGTCTTGTATTATGTAAAGCCTGCAAGATAGAGCTAGAGGATTAAAGAATAATAGGTTAATTGATTGTCAAAGTCATAAATAGATGTTATTAATGGAGGATTATTTAGGGAAAATAATCTAAATGAAAGTCATAACAGTCGTAAAAACCGAGAGCATACATATAGAGAATGTCAAAATCCGACTTCATATGAGAAAGTTATGGTTTTTCGAAGTCTCAACGCAACAGTGCGTGACATGGAAACCGAAATAGAAATCGGTCAGTTTTTAAGAAAAACAATGTAAACGAGAGTTGAAGATCTCTTCATTACCTATGCGTCGATAAAACACAGTCGAGAACGGATAGCGTGTGCAAAAGTTATGATTTTTATACAGACTTTAACAATCTAAGCATGTTAAAAATATAGCTTTAAAAATAAAGTGATAATTAGTCAACATATTCTAAATTAAAGTTGTAGATCTTGTTGATAGCTATGGGTGGATATAAAAAACGTCGAAAATTGAGTTAGTATAAACAAGATACGATTTTTTTTAAATTACGGGTGCGCCTAAGCACATGCGGCGCACGATGCGCAATGACAAGAAGACGTGGCCCACAAGGTTTTTACTACATGTCAATGTTTGACTGAAGCCACGTCACCAACCCCGACAAGATGTGTGGTGAACATCTATGGTGTACGGCGTGCACCCCTACTATAAATAGGTTGCAATGCCTCGTTTGTTCCTCACACCTCTCCAAACCTCCACTCTAATTCTATGAGTTATAGTTTTGGAATTTCTTAGCGTGTGTGTATTTTAGCGAAGCTCTGGAATCCCTACGAGCCCGATAAGTGGAAGCTCTCGAGTCGGGATGTTGCCAGTTCAATTTCCAGACTTCTATCAGGAAAATTTCTATAAGTTAAGCTACACTTGTATTGCTTTCAATGTAGCTTATATTTATATTCATAGTCATTATTATGAATCTATAAATGAGATTTATCAGTAATTCCATGGCATAATACTTATTTATCTCCTTATCGGAGTGATGTCTAGGCTGGACTTAATGAGGTGTTTAAAGAGGGATTTCCAAATAGTATACTCTGTACAGCAAACAAACCATACATCCGATATGATCCTACCTGGTTGTTCCTTATTTGATAGATCTTGATGTAGACATTGAAATTAGTGAGGAATCTGGACTATGATTAGTCGTCAGGAATATTAGACAAAAACTTAGTGACATTCATACCTAGGTCACGTAATGGAAAAGTCAAGGTGTTTGGCGGAGCGCTACCAAATTTTCCATTCATCCACTTTAACAAGTGAGTGCATAGTCCATTTCATGAACATGATTTTAATACAAACATTAATTAAAGTATTAAATATCTATTAGAAAATTATATATGAGTTATATGTTTATTGTCTGGTTTATATGTTAGAAATGTATTTGAGGATTCACGATATGCAAGCCATATATATATATATATATATATATATATATATATATATATATATATATATATATATATATATATATATATAATACCTTATAAAGCATATTTAGTAAAATGTTGAATTTTAAGTCATACAAACTTTATTACGCTATGTACAATCATTTTATGCATTACCAAATCATGAATCTTAGTTTGGTCAATATCTGAAAAAGTCAAGATAAGAATGATGATGGTTTATTGACTAAGTCCCATATAATCGATTGCTTTCCCTTTCTCTCAGCTGATATAAATACCAAAGTTTCCCATCAAGTGAATTAGTCAAAGTTAAACAACATTCCCTCAATTTTAGCCAATTGAATCGGTCAAAACCAATTGAATCTATTAGATCCATTTTATATAGCATCTCATACCCTGATTACCAACCGTTATACCACGTAATCACCGCCACCATCGATGCTCACCACCGTCGTGGTGCTACCTTTCCACCGTCACAACTATTTTTCCGTTAACCACCGCAAAAACCATCGTTTCTTTTTCCTCACCACCATCGAATAGCCACCGATCACTCACCTCGATTGTTTCTAGCATACATCGAAGTTTTTAGTGTTTCGATGAAGTCGGTGCCTAACATTCCTACATCTCATTCGTAACTTGCTCTAAATCGTCCCCATCTCATATATTTGATGACCAATTGGTTGTGGTCCAATCCATAATTTCTCCAACCCTAGGAAGGTTCCAGAATCCTTTTCTTGTTTAACTATTGAACAATTACAGCTTAGGTCATTGCACTTTTAATTAATCTACTTAATTCCAATTAATTTCTAATTAAGTATTAATTAAATAATACTATTTCTAATTAATATATTAATCTCATAATATATCAATAATTTTTTATTGCTATTTATTAATCTTATAATAAACCAATAAATCAACCTCTCTCTCTAAAAGTCATTATGTCAATTACAAGTTTTGAAGGCAACCTAAAAGAACTTCGCTTTCAGTTGAAGTATATACCAATTTAATTATTGGCTTAGACACCTAATCCAACAATAACATAGAATACAAACAATAAACTCATTAGCTCACATGTCAGTTCCAATTACCCAAAGTGTCAAGTGATACTGAAATCACCAATACTTCCCATGAGATGTTCATCAATTTATTTACTATTTTCTTTATTAGCATTCATTATAACTTATTAGCCACAAATATATACTTGCAAATAATAACATATCATATTGGTTTTTGAATAAAAAATTAATCTCATATTTCAAAATAAAAAACAAACCTCATGTTTACCTGTAGTCATACAATTGCATCCTTTTTCTTTCGATCCTCTCTCATTTCACCATGAATACCCATTACTTAACATGAAATGCAAGTTAATTTACTAAACTGAAGAAAATCTACTAAAAATATGAATTGCAAAAGCAAAAAATACCATCTTCCAAATACAAAACATGATTTTTGAAATGCAAGTAAACTTGCTTGGTAAGTCTTAACGTGAAATATGATTCCTTCTATTCATCTCTCTCATAGCCTATCTATCTCTTTCTTTATGCCACATACTTTGTCAAATTAAGGGCGATAAATAGCATCTTTTGACCGGCTGTTGGTCGATTTGATTCACTAACTTCACCAACCTTTTGTTGTGGTTGACCAGGAAAGACGGAATATTCAGTAAGCATCAATATAATTTACTTTTTTTTTCCAATAAGCATCAATAAATGAGGATTGAACGTCGTTTGCAATAATAGTAGAGGCAAGAACAGAGGTCGAAGGCCAAGATTAAAAACCGAAAAATATTTAAACTTCCCGTATTTACAATACCTCTAGGATGCCAAAGAAAATGAACTGGTTATGTGCAGAGATATTGGAATAAAATTCAAAATCTACTCATAAATCCTATTAACAAAATGAAATCAACTTCACAAAAATCTCAAACAAACCTGAAAAGTTGCTAAAAATCCTTTCATTTTTAGGGGAAATCTCTCCAACAGCTGCAAATGCTAAAACAAAATGTAAATATAATAATAATAATAATAATAACACATTATAGATCGATAGCTCAATATATACATGTATATGTGGAACGAACACATAAACCTACACTAACCTACTCAAGTGAGGCGACCAATGTTCTAAATAACAAGGCGTGGCTTAGCGGAAATGTCAAAATTAAGTCTTGGCAAGCCATAGCATTTTTCAAGGCGTGACCATTTTAGATACATTAAAAGAGATAAATCATATAATTATTGAATTTTATAAAACATATCAAGTTTTTAGAAGTGTTATATTAATCTTTAATATAAAAAAGTTAACAAAAACTCAATTATTTTAGGCCCGATAAAAAAAAACAAAATAAAACAAAAAGAACCCACGCCTTGAAAAAAAACTTGTGTGATAACGTGCTAAGGCGCGCATTAACACGTTGTTTGGGCACCACACTTAATAAACTGCCTTGGACGTTTTTGTAACAACTATTCCACGCCTCGTGCTATGGCATGACTTGAGGCGCGTCATTTTAAAACCATGGAAGCGACCAAGCATACAAACATGTAGACACAAGTAGAGACAATATCGACAAACTGAAAAACCAAAACATTATATTGAACCACAACCAAAAACCCCCCTTAAAAACCACATGATAAGACCAATAGGGAAGAACGGAATGCACACGATGAATTCAAAACCCTAAAGGGATGTGCCAAGATCTGGGGAAAGCGGAATTCAAATTTTAAAACTTAAATCAATATGGAGTGGTATTAGAGGAGAAAAATGGATATAACACTGAGTGGGGGAGGGTTGACTTTATGCCATCTCCAAAAGAAATAGGAATGGATAGACGTAATAAACTCCAAAATTTTGCTGATTAAATACATGATTTGTAGCCCTAAAAATAGGAATTAATGGATAGACGTAGAAGAAATTTTGAGCAGGAAAACCATAAGTAAGGGTGTAAAAAACGGCCATGTGGCAGAAGCATGGTATAGAAAGATGTCATGTGGCTTAAATAATATTTTTTTTATTAAAGAAGAAGATATGTCATTCCTCTTCTGGATACCTGAATAAGATTCCAGACAAACGCTCCAGAATAGTCAATTTTTGTTTGTTTTTTGTATAATATGCTTTTGTGTTATTTTTTTGTTTTTTGTTTTTGTATAATATTTGTTTTTATAAAATCTATATTGCAAAAGTAATAGTACATGGAATCTTAAAATCTAAAAAAAGTAATAAATACATAAACTTAAATTTGTTTTAAATAATAGTACAATGTTCAAATGAACTTTATCCTCGTACCCTAAAAAATTTCTATCAATCTTTTGCGATATGACATGACATATGTATCGCTTTCACCCTCTATCAAATATGATTTCCCCGTTATTAACATCTCTATGAACCAACACAAAAACACCCCAAAATCCTCTCTATTGTAACTTTTTGTGGTACGTCTGGGGTCTTTTCAAGGGTCATTTAGAAACTCTGAATTGGCCATAATATCAATTGGTTTGGTAACCTAATAGTTGATACCCTCTAGGAGTGTGTGGATGCGGGCTCGTATAGTTATAAGCTGTTGGATTAATGTCTAAGTCCATAACTATAATTGGTAAGACTTGACCCGTCCCAGCATGGTCCATTTGGGTTGCATGGCATCATGCATTTGGATAGACTATAATGAGAGAAATAACACTTAAGGTTTGTTAATATATTATAAGTTCTAATATTAATAAGATTATTTAATTAGTATTGATCAAGAATTAATCTAGGATTAATTAAGTGATCAAAAGAAGACTAATTAAATATATGGGTTGATTGTGTAAATCATCCATACTTGTATAGTGGGCTAATGCTTCATGGATTGTCAAGTTGGGCTAAAACCCATAAGATGCTCCATGGTATATTTGAACCCATGGATCCAAGGAAATGGAAAGCCATGACAATTAGGGTTTACCCTAATTGTTACTAACTATATAAGCATCTTATTGTTGACAAAATCGGACACTATGTGTGAGAATGAAGGGCTAGCCGATTTCATGAAGTGTGTATGTTCTCTCAAGTTATTCCAAGTGTATTTGGTGTTGTGTGAACCATTTAAGGTGTCACACTTGAGGCACTAGGCACTCAAGCTTCATGAAGACATTCTATATCAAAGAGGTATGTAATTCTAACTTGATATATTCATATGAATCAATGTTATTATGTTAGTTAGGATGAATACCTTGAAAAGTTCATATTTACATGTATAATAGAGAAAACATAGATCCAAGGTATTTAGGGTTGCATCTACACTTAGGAGTGTTAGAATGCTCAAAACCCAATAGTGGTATCAGAGCCAGGTTTGCTTTCTCTTATACTTGATGCAAATAGATTTTTCGAAGCCAAGAATATGTCAGGGCCTAAAACTCGACGAGTTCTGGTAGAAAACTCGACGAGTTCATGTATTAGAGCATGAACTCGACGAGATCCATGAAGAACTCGACGAGTTTGGCCTCCAGACAGCATATCTTCGAGTTTTTTGGATGGAATTGGACTAGGAACATTACCATAAGTTGTTTTTGAACTTATAAACTTGTTTTTGATGTGGTAATGTTCATGCTAATCCAATTTCAAAGATAATTCTCAATAGATTCATGTTTTGTATTAGTTTAAGAGTTATGCTAATTACATGAAAAAGTTTGATGTGAATTATCTTTGTTCATATGAGTTGCTTAGATTAATAGATAAGTTAATTGATTATGTGTTTTCAATCCATTTTAATCTAAGAGATGATTCTAAAATGTGTTTGTGTAACTTGTCCTCGAGTTACATGAAAGGTCACATTCAAGTTTCTAAAACTCATAAAAGATGGCAAAGGTTACAAAATGAAGAGTCTTATTCTCATTAAATGGTTTTATGACTCCATAACTTGTCCTCAAGTTATGGAGGTTCAAGAGTCACTTCATCAAGTAATAAAATGTGTAACCTTAATTAATTCCGTAAGTTACAAAATAAAGAAAAGGTAGATTCTTTTATTAGTTTAAAGTCTTCCATAACTTGTCCTCAAGTTATGAAACTTGAAGAGTCTTTTAATTAAAACTACTTTAAACACATAAGTTATGGAATTAATTAGTTTTGAATAGTTTCAAAACTTGCCCTCAAGTTTTGGAATTTTAAAAGTTAGCCCTTAGAATTTTAAAAGTTAAAATTCAACCCTTATACTTTATAATATTATAAGTTAATAATATTTATATATATGTGTAAGAGTAAAGACAGTCTTTCCGTTAGTAGGTCTCATTCATGAAGCCGGTCTATAAGGGGGGTATAAGGTTACTGCCTATAAAATGGCAGTTTAATGGGTATCCACTCTCACCCACCGCTTCCTTGATCGGTGGAGGGTCGTTAGTCGAACGGGTAGGACAAGGACTAGAATTCTCCCTTCATTAAAAGTATTAATGATAAATACTAAGTAACTAAACCTTTTATAAATACCCAATCTTAGTTACTTAGGAAAATGTGAATTAGGTGCTAATCCATGAAATTACACTTTGCACTTTGTTTAAGTCGGTTATTGGAGCGTGTGTGGTTAACCGGCACACTAACTCGTATTTAACAAGGTAGGCAAAGGGTAACTTAATGTTTATCATAGTATCGATGGAGCGTGTGTGGTTAACCGGCACATCGATTGAGGGGTAAACACTTAAGAGTACCAAGTAATTTGCATGGTTACTTCACACCTTGTTTTGTGATCCTTGGCATCCCAGTCACAAAACCTGAAGGGCACACTCGAGATTGAAACATGCCATTGAAAAGTTCAATGAATCTCAAAAGGAACTAGGAGTTTCAAAACCAATTAAAACCTAATAATACATTTCGTTTATCTTGGTGGAAATTGGTGAATCGTCATTCACCTACCTTCAACTATTGTATAGCTTGGATTACGGCATCCCTCTTCCAAGTTATAAAAGTATTGTGTTGGTTCTTAGCCTTAATATTTCATATTGGGTGTTATATTAGGGATTTTAAATCAATTATCTTGAATATCTCCCAAAAGATGTCTAGTTCAGACTTTTATGATCTTCCCAAATCTCTTGGAACTTCACTTCCTCCACCTCCTCCAATTATTCTCCCTAACCCACAAGTTCAAGCTCACTCAAGACCTATTAGCAAGGCAAGGTCTAGGTGTGATCACATCTTGGAGATGAAGTCACATAATCATATATTGACAAGTCGGGAGAGTTTGGTGTCAAAGTCTTGAGAAAGTTGGTGGTTCAATCACTTTCTAAGTCACATAGTGAGTTCCTTTGGGACTCCTATGAAACAGACTATGACAAGACCCTTAATGATCTTATCTATTTGCTAAGATCAACTTCCGAAAACTTTATGGACATTGACAATGATGACATTAGATATCCAGTAAAGCTCTCTCTTCCCAATGGAAAGGGATCAGTCATAGTCAAATCCGTTGACCAAATGGTAAAGAGAGAGGCTAAGTCTGAGATAGTCCCATTATCAAGGGTCCATTGCCAAAGGAAGGGGCATTGGTTGCGAAACTGCCAAATTTACCTAAGGATGTTAAAGTCAATAAGTTTGACTCTACTTCAGGTAAAGTCCATTGTCTAACTCTATTAAGTTCCTACTTGGAGATTCTTATTACATGATGTGACTGGGTCACATGTTGGTGGTTAAGAATCAAAGGAGAAGTGTAGAAACTTAAAAGAAGTATATGCAGATTCTGATTGCGAAGATGGATTTCTAATCGCATAGTTTGAAGATCGGATTCTTGATCTGTTACTTAAGAGTTATGATATATATTGCTTAGGAATAGATAACAACAAGTTTTCATATGGATTGTAAGGATAAGTTTTAACGCAAAGTTTTAAAATAAAAGGTAAATCTTTTGATTTTAGTTATTTTATGTTTCCTTACAATGGCGTTTGTGGAAAATTGTTGCTTATAAGATTCCACTGATAGCAATATTGGAAAGTGAATTTGATTCTATCATTTGTGGTAATGTCTAAATTTACCAAATAAGGAAAGATTCTCATCACCCAAGGTTTCAATTGGACCGAGACTTGGAATCAGGCAAGTTGTATAGCATGATGGATGAGAACTTTCAAGCATTAGAAAATTTAAGACTAACTACTTGTTCACATGGATGTGTGAGTCAAGTAAAGGACTAAGGGATCGAGTACACATTCTTGTGCACTGGTTAAGTCCACCACAAAAGATCGATAAGACTATTCACCATAATTTACTATAGCTCAGTAAATATGGTTATACTTACAAGCTTAAGTGTAATTCTGAGACATTGAAAAAGGTTCCAATGTATGACAAAGCGAATAAGAAGAATCAACTTAGGCAGAAAGATAAAAGTTTCTCAAATCTGAAAAGATGGGAGAGTACTTTAGTATCATGTTTTAAGACCATCTTAATGATTTTGAGACCTTATCACAATTCATCCTCTAAGTGGATTCTGATAGTTAAGAAGAGGAGTTATGAATTGTTGAAGTGGTTAAATCAAGAAGATGAGTCATACTTCGTTCCAAAACAAGTCTTAGAGTCATACTCCACGATTGTAACTTGAGTGACATATCTTAAAGGAAGGTTTCTTAACACAAGTCAAATGTAAGAGTAAAAGTATCCTACTCTTGTACATTTGAAATTGGTAAGTTGTGACGTTTTGGATAAAACAAAGACCAACTAAGGCCAATTGTGTGAAGTGTTTGTCTTGATTAGAATCCACACTATCTCTTGAATATCTGACAAGAAAGTCTTATATGTCAAGAGGATAGTGGGAGTCTTAAAGGTCTTGAAAGTCTCAAGAACTAATCAAGAATAAAACCTGAAGTTCTTCACTAGCACACGACTTGAGGTTTATAACCTATCATGTTGACATATTCTGTGCCCATTCCAATTAAAGTTGGCTTTGCATATGAGTTCTTAGAGTTCTCAATTGGTTGCATAACAAATTGGAAGCAATGACAGGCCCTTGAGCTGCCAGATGGCAAGAAATTAAGATTGAGTTCAATCCATATGAGTTTGGATTTGTCATTATCGTTGTCTTGTGACTATGGTTTTGACAATTCACATGGATAAGAACACATACACCATTAAATCTAAGTGTCATAAGGTTTCTCTCCGATTCATGAAAATGATGGTGAGGAAACACTTTCACTAAGTAGATTTTAGCTAGATAGCAATTGTGATATTTGCATTCTCAAAGTCGTTAGTGGAGCGTGTGTGGTTAACCGGCACACTAACATGGACTTGTGAGAAGTGGCAAAGGTCTAAACAACCGAGACTATGATTACGACATCCCTTTTCATAGTTCTTAAAATTGTTTAGACACACATGTGAGCTATCTAAGATAAGGTGTATGATAATTATAAAGTTTTATCAAAGCAATCTAGTATCAGAAATCTGAACTTTGGTAAAAAGTCAATAAAATATTGATTTCTAGAAGTCCAGCTGATTTCTAAGTACATGTCAAAGCTAGTGGGAGCATAAGTGTTATGCTAATAATCATCATGTTAGTGGGAGCATGATAATTATGATAAAGGTTGCAAGTTAGCAATGTTAATTATAGAAAACAAAAGGTTTCAATTGGGAAATAGTTGTTTTGCTATAATTAAGGGAGAGGAAATTATACTTCATCTCAAATCTAAAAGCTTAGATTGAGGTTTAAATCGTATTTAGTCAAGTATATATATGAATATTATGTTGGAATGGCTCAACATAAGAAAATTCAATATGTTGGAATGGTTAAACATAAGAAAATTCTATATATGGGTCCATTATTTGCGTTCTAAAAATCGATTATGATTACGACATCCCTTTTCATAATCTGAATTATGAGAACTTGGAAAATTGAAATGGAAATATTATAGCAAAAGACTGGTTTAGTCTTTATGTGAGACATCATGAATCGTGTCCCATATGCTTCAGATATAGGATCGATTACATGTGCTATATTCATCCTTTCTAAAATTTTCCAAATGTCTGGGGCATTAAGAAGGGAAAAGGTCTAGAACTGGATATGACTAAAAGGATTAAACAATTGTTGAGGACAATCTAAGGTTTACTAAAGATTGGTTGCTCAAGGACAGTTGGAAGTATAGTGTTAATTGTTGGAAGGACCATATTGACATATTCTGAAAAAAAGGCAACTCTTGTTCAGAAGGGATAGTCAAAAGGGGAATATGGAAATGATCCCATAGGTGGAAGTTGTTCAATAAATCTGTGTAAGATTAGGAAACTTAATGCAAGAAGGATGTTTCCAAGGAGTTGATCTCCTTTTGAATGCTCTGTGATGTTTATTGTCAAGTTTTTGTGACTTTGTGCATAATCATTACAAGAGGATCAATACATATAAGTTTAGAATCTAACAAATTTCAGTAAATGGCATGAAGTTGCAATTCTTGCATTTGCAGTAAGGATTTGGGACTGTGAAATGAGAATCATTGGAGTTATGTTCAATTGGTCTATTTCGCAAAGTAAAGATCATAGACAAACATAGAGTGCATACTTGGTGTATGGCAAAGCTATTGTTTAGAAAACATAGTGTACATGCTTGGAGCATGGGACAACTATTGTTTTAATTCAAGAATAAAGTTGATAGCTGAAACAGTATGCAATGAATAATGTGTAATCATATGGTGATAAATAAAAGGTGTTTTATTTATACTCATAAGTTCTGATACCATATTGGATTCAATTAATCTTGTGTTTCATTTTGCATGTTTTGACTTCCAGAATAACTAGGTCGTTCTTTCTGATTGACTAAGTTATTCAAACCATCCACAGTCGGTCATATGTTGGAAGTAGATATGAATCAAGACTGTCATGGGTTGGCTTTTAGAGGTCTAAGTTGTTGGACAAAGTGGTGCTACAATACTCATGAGTGCTCATAAGTTCTGAGTATTGGATTCAACCCATGCTCATTGGAATCACTTCATAGATTTTATCACGAGTGATCATGAGATAATAATATCTTATATTCTTCAAAACTAGAGATATGAGTTGTTACTATGAGTTGGTTATACATTGATTGCACGAAAACGCATTGGTAACTCGATGTTATAAAACATGCCTTTGTGTATGATTCAACAAGCAGTAGAACAAGCCATATGAGTCGAAGTTTATCCATTCCTTTTACCTTCGGGATAAAAGCAATATCTGTAGGCCCCTCAATGATTTGGTGATGACAAATTTAAGTGCTCGGTCGGGCCTGGACTGATTTGATTTGTTCAATTATTCAGTCGTCATAAATCAGAAATCAGGAAAAAACAAATGGACAGATAGAATGATTATAACCCATGTCTTAGTCCATATGATATCTAGAATGGAGGAATATATGATTCCTTATCTAATGGACAAGTAATTGACAAAGGTCAGAGATCATCGGCAAGGTCAGAGTTCGACAGAAGCTTTTCAGAGCTACGATTGCCAATCGGTTCTTGAAGTCATACTTGCAATAATAGTTTTAGACTTATCCAAGTGGGAGACTGTTGGACTAATGTCTAAGTCCATAACTATAATTTGTAAGACTTGACCCGACCCGGCATGGTCCATTTGGGTTGCATGACATCATGCATTTGGATAGACTATAATAAGAGAAATAACACTTAAGGTTTGTTAATATATTATAAGTTCTAATATATTAATAAGATTATTTAAATAGTATTGATCAAGAATTAATCTAGGATTAATTTAGTGATCAAAAGAATACTAATTAAATATATGGGTTGATTGTGTAAATCATCCATACTTGTATAGTGGGCTAATGCTTCATGGATTGTCAAGTTGGGCTAAAACCCATAAGATGCTCCATGGTGTATTTGAACACATGGATCCAAGGAAATGGAAAGCCATAACAATTAGGTTTTAACTTAATTGTCACTAACTATATAAGCATCTTATTGTTGACAAAATCGGATACTATGTGTGAGAATGAAGGGCTAGCCGATTTCATGAAGTGTGTATGTTCTCTCAAGTTATTCCAAGTGTATTTGGTGTTGTGTGAACCATTTGAGGTGTCACACTTGGGGCACTAGGCACTCAAGCATCATGAAGACATTCTACATCAAAGAGGTATGTAATTATAACTTGATATATTCATATGAATCAATGTTATTATGTTAGTTAGGATGAATACCTTGGAAAGTTCATATTTGCATGTATAATAGAGAAAACATAGATCCAAGGTATTTAGGGTTGCATCTACACTTAGGAGTGTTAGAATGCTCAAAACCCAATAGTGGTATCAGAGCCAGGTTTGCTTTCTCTTATACTTGATGCAAATAGATTTTTCGAAGCCAAGAATCTGTCAGGGCCTAAAACTCGACGAGTTCTGGTAGAAAACTCGACGAGTTCATGTATTAGAGCATGAACTCGATGAGTTTGGCCACCAGACAGCATATCTTCGGGTTTTTTTGGATGGAATTGGACTAGGAACATTACCATAAGCTGTTTTTGAACTTATAAACTTGTTTTTGATGTGGTAATGTTCATGCTAATCCAATTTCAAAGATAATTGTCAATAGATTCATGTTTTGTATTAGTTTAAAAGTTATGCTAATTACATGAAAAAGTTTGATGTGAATTATCTTTGTTCATATGAGTTGCTTAGATTAATAGAGAAGGTAATTGATTATGTGTTTTCAATCCATTTTAATCTAAGAGATGATTCTAAAATGTGTTTGTGTAACTTGTCCTCGAGTCACATGAAAGGTCACATGTATAATAAAGAAAACATAGATCCAAGGTATTTAGGGTTGCATGTACACTTAGGAGTGTTAGAATGCTCAAAACCCAACATAAACCAAGACTGATTTTCTAGACAATAGCCGCTCCCCCAGTCACTATCATATATAGTCATTTTGAATGTCTTCAAATCCAAACCATACAAAAATAGTAAGCACGCGATATATTGATAGGGATGTAAAGCTACATAAAAGGTTGGAGTTAATTAATCATCAAATAACATTATATTATAAATTACGATTACATAGGTAATGTAATCGAAACACAATTATATCGTAAGACACTCATACGAAGTTGGGTAAACAAATATGTCAACCATTTCAATCCAGTCAAATGCATTAGTGTTGAAATTTAACGACACAACCATCCACCAGATATCATCCCATCTACGCTCTATCAACAATGAGATCCACATCATGATGTGCTTTAAATCAAAAATTTTACAGTAAAGTGAGTATTGGTATTAGAAGTGTAGTACGTAATGATCACATAATTATACAACTTACATCACGTTCCAACCAGCTTGTGTGAGTGTTCCCATATAAGCACGTCCAAAACGTGTATGGTAGGTTCTGAAAGATTGTCCAATGGTGCTGGCTATTGGCGTGCATTACCTTTCCTTTTCATCTGTATCCATGGGGACTTATACCATATGGACATAAATTTTTGGCGCATAGAAAGCATAAGAGGTGATGGAGGCATTTTGTATTCTTCCCACAAAATCATTATTATATCCAAAGATTGAATATATGTAGATTGTTGCTTAGGGCTGCCATTCGGCGGTTCTTCAGGGTACCTAACCCATAATCATGGTCATATAAGTCACTGTAATATGTGGTACCACATCATCTATGATACGTGTTTGTATACTTCAATGTATTTAGTTATAACAATGTAATAACGAGTATACCATAAAGTTAAATAAAAAAATGTATACAAGTGACATACTTAACAAAGTACATACACCCCCTTTACAGTACCAACATCATCTACAACAACCTTATTATTATGTTTTATAAGCATGAGTACTACAGGTTTATGTTCTAGAAAATGCATCTCATGTTCTCTCAACGTCTCCCAACATTCACAGACCTCATTTTGCAACTCATAAATAATTTGGTCTGTATCAGTTGATGATATAGTGGGTGGCGATGGAGTTGGTGGTGGGTCAGATGTATTTGAACCTTTTGCAACATATATATGTGCCTTCTTTTGTCGAGGCTCATGGGTAGGCGAGTGTTGGGGTGATGGTGTTACAGAAGGTGGCTTGGAAACATTTGTGGTAGGTAAATCAAGGCGATCAGTCCATGCCAAGCTAATTGTCCACCATTCATCACGAATTTCATCTTCTGTAGGCTCCAACTTCTGTATAAATCTATTATCCTACCAACAAAATTATAAATAAACATAAATTATACATATAGAAGAAAATTATAAAATATATAAGTAATCATACGTTGTTGATGATTATAAAATGGTTGCACTTAACCACACTTAAAGGCTTCAGTTTGAACCATGCAACAACCCGAGGGATCACATTGGGTACCAAACAAACTACTCATAGGAAAACTCTCAAGAATCAATATCTAAAAGAATCATGTATTAGAATATTATCAAACAAAAAATTTTAAATTGTTAATCATATATTTTACCTTAAAAGCGTATAAAATCCGTTTAGGGTGTACATTATTTTTGAGGTTGTTAAGCTTTTAGTTCAATTGGATATATAAGGTTCTCAACCTTATTGAATACATTAAATAACTGTGAGTACAATTAATCCCAAATTATCTTTCCCCATGGATATTTGCGACATAAAAAATTTCGCAATTAAATTTGTAAAAAATTGTAATGCCCGGTTCCTGGTAGGTATTTTAAACAAGAATCCTCATTTTTTGCAAAGGGACTTGATGAGCTGAGGTCCCAAACTCGTCGAGTAGAAATGGGAATTAGACACGTGTAGAAGAGTCTACTCGACGAGCCGGAAGCGCCGACTCGACGAGTAGACCTGTCTGGATGAAACCCTAAATTCTAGGGTTTTCAACCTATTTAAACACATTAACCAGCCTCCCATGCAACCCCTATCGTCTTCCTTAGTCCAAAACACCCTAACTTGTGTACCTTGAGCATTGATAAGTGTGGGAGTCATTTTTGAGAGTGTTTGTGTGATCTTGAAGCTAGAGGAAGAAGAAGAAGGAGCTAGAAGGTTCAAGGAAGTAGTAGATCCAGGGTTCAAGCTCCATTTCCAGTCCCTTTAAGGTATAAAGTTGCTTCCTTGACTTCCTTATTGCTAGATCTCTCCATGTTGAGTTTAGGGTCATCTTTTAGCAATTTTGTGAACCTTTTTGGAGTATGGAGTGTGATCTGAAGTTGTAACTTCAAATCCAGATCCCTTTCAGGCCCTTTAGCCATAAAGTTTATGAATTTATCATGCTTTCGCCCTTCCCTTTGGCCTAGACTTCATTCTAGACTTGGAGATGGTGTTAACACCTTGCTTGCACGTAAAGTTTATAACTTTACATGTAATATCGACCCAAGGAGGTCAGATCTACGTTTTAGATGCGTTAAGCCCGACTGAGATCGGCTGTATGGATATGGACATTGAAGGACTCGACGAGTTGCTCATACGACTCGGCGAATTGGGTCGTAGTTTCACCAATATTTTCTAATATTGAGCAACTTTTTGAGTTTTGGAGATGACTCAGCAAGCTGGGCTCGTTTATGGACTTTAAGATCATGGAACTCGACGAGTTCAAGGATGAACTCGGCGTGTTAAGAGCAACTGTCGCATCTGAGATGTAGATGAACTCGACGAGTCCAAGGAAGGACTCAACGAGTTCAAATGGAAAGTCTCGATTCTGTTATAAGGGGAAACTCGACGAGTTAGATCGCAGGTTCGAAGTTCTCTAAATTAAAGGACTCGACGAGTTGAAGAACCAACTCGACGAGTTGAGTCAACCAGAATGTTGACTTGGACCTTATTGGTTTTGGGCTTTGGCCTTAGTTATGAGTCTTGTTGGGCCAGGGGTAAAATGGTCATTTTACCCCAAGATTGGATTATGGATTGTGACATCCCCAAAATCACGGCCAGAAAAGACCGGTTTCATTTATGCTTTTAAAATAATTTCAGAGTAAATCCTTTTGATTTAAAAGAGTTGAGGAATTTGTTCCCAAAACAAAATATGATAAAATAAAGTTTATCAAATCATTTCATCAAGATATGCATTTTCATTATATAACAATATTCAGGATGTCATGTTCCGATAAACAGACCAAAAGCTAAACAACAAAAGATAGAACATACAACAGTTACATATAACAACTGGTCTAATATCAAAAGATCTTGATAAGTCATCCAACTTATGCTCTCGGGCCACTACCTGTAATACAACAAAACTGAGTGGGTCAGGCTTAGGAATCTGGTGAGCATATAGAGTTTTCAACCCACAATAAATTATTATATTTAATTTCACCAACCAACAATAACCCGATTACCATTCCCGTTATCCTCGCTTTACGTCCCTAAAACAACATCTATTACCGGGGACCTAGTCTAGGATTTTCATCGGGACATACATTACTGCAAGGGGTTTCCTCAACAATAGATGTCCTAAAGGCAACCATGAGGGGGATAGAGTACACCGGTGAACACATCGTTCACAACACCTACAGGTTATGAACCTGCTAGCGTTCCATAGGACTGTCTAGAAAGAGTCTGTGGTCGTCATCCATACTCTGCTAGATGACTAGATTAACAACATCAAGATCGAGGCCTCTCATCAATTTATCACACGACAACAATCTACCCAAGTTCTACCCAACATTTTGTAGATAACAATATACATATGCAACTTAAAAACTGATAAGATATTCATTTAATACTCATTCCAAATATATAGATTCATTCCAAGTAACAGATATTATATATCTATATACACATAGCTCATATTCACTCGGAGATACTTTATATCTATGTGTTAGAAGAAAAGGAATATACACTCACTTGATCAGAAGATGATCGGACAGCACTAGGGCTTGCAGAAGTAGTATTCTTCGGTAGATCTGGAAGATCTTCACACACCGGGCTTCTCGCAGGCAGAGCTTCGGCTCGGAAACTCTTTTCTTCTCGGGATCTTCGGGCATTGGGACTCGCTTCGGATCTCGGGATGATAACGGGGCTTCGGGGGGGTTAAAATAAGGCTTAGAGAGGGTATCGGGAGTGGGAGAGTAAGAGAGGAGCAACCTAAATCGGCTGACCCTTGATTTCTATTTATAGGGTGAATTTTCTGGGTTCACGTCGTGAGTTTCTAATGCTCATGTCGTGGGGCTTGATCGTCACTGCACGCGTCATTTATACACTTGGGCCTGCCAGCTTCGGAAGGGTCAAATCTCTGAATTCACGTCGTGAACTCTGACACAGTACCGGGTTTCGTGCCCCGAACTTCAGAAAATCATATCTTTGGCATACGAGCTCTGTTTTTGACGTTCTTTATATGCACACGTAGGTAAAAACAAGATCTACAACTTTCGTTTAGAATCTGTCGGCTAATTTTGACTTTATTTTTATTATATATTTATTATATTATTTTTAGTAGGCCGGAACAGGAAAATTCCGTTAGAAAATCATAACTCCTTCGTCAGACGTCCGTTTTTCACGCTTATTTTTATCCTTAATTCATTTAAGTCATTCAATTAAGCACAAAACACATAATACTCAAATAATACATCTTTATTATTTCAAGACGGGTTACAAATGTGAACCTAGACTATTACATTGCTATTAATGACAAGCCCAGAAACACTGGCGTTAGAATTTTCTCCACTTTAGAATGATTCTGTCCCCGGAATCACACATCAATAAACAAATGCGGATAGCGACTCATCATGTCACTCTCCATTTCCCAAGTGAGATTTGGCATATTCGTATGTTTCCATTGGACAAGCACTAATTCGACCATCTTGCATCGCAACTTCTTAGTCTTTCGGTCAACGATCGCATCTGGTTCTTCAATCAACCTTTTGTTCTCATCAATTCTCAACTCCAAAAGTGGAATCATGTCGGGAACTTCTCCCGTGAACTTCCTCAAATAACACACATGGGAAGTGTTATGAATACCATTTAGTTCTTCGAGTAATTCAAGCTTGTAAGCTTGGTTCCCAATCCTTTGAAGAACTTTAAACGGTGCAATAAACCTTGGACTTAACTTTCCCATTTTTCCAAATATTATAAGTCCCTTCCACGGCGAGAATTTAAGCAAAACCGAATCTCCAACTTCAAAAGTCATCGGTCTCCGCTTGTTGTCAACATAGCTCTTTTGACGATCCTGAGCTGCTAACATTCTCCCCCTAATTATTTTCAACTTTTCACCAGTTTGATGGACCATTTCGGGTCCCATAAACTGTTTCTCCCCAGGCTCAAGCCAACAAGACGGCGTACGAGACTTTTGTCCGTACATAGGTTGATAAGATGCCATCTTAATGCTCGAGTGGAAACTATTATTGTAGGAAAACTCTACCAAAGGCAAATGTTCATCCCAATTACCTAGGAGTTCCAGGGTACATGCTCTCAGTATATCTTCAAGTGTTTGTATCGTTCTTTCACTCTAACCATCAGTCTGTGGATGGTAAGCTGTACTTAAACACAACTGTACCCATTTCCTCTTGTAGACTTTTCCAAAACCTTGAGGTGAAACGGCTGTCATGATCCGATACAATCGTTAACAGAACACCGTGAAGCCTCATAATTTCCTTGACGTATGAATTCGCAAGCTTTTCCATAGACCACTTCTCATTGGCTGCTATGAAATGCACACTCTTAGTGAATCGATTAACGACCACCCAAATCATTATTGGATTAGTGTCTAAGTCCATAACTATTTTGGTATGTACTTGACCCGATGGTGCATGGTCCTTTTGAGTTGCCTTCACCAAAGCAACTTGATTGGAGAAATAAATAGACAGAGAGAGAGAGAGGTTATTATGATTTATTAATATGTTATAAGAATAATATATTAAAGGAGAAATCATATTTGTTTAATTAATATTGGTTAATAATTAATTAAGAATTAATTTTGTGATCAAGTATAATTAATTAAAATAGAGGGGCTGAATTGTAATTATGTGATAGTTACAAAATAAGGTAAGGATTATCTTATTAATAGGTTGGACGAATTTAAGGTGATAAGGCCTTAGAATTCGACTAGGATAAGGGTTTCAAGATTTATCTTATGGTTACTTGGTGGGCAAGCAACTAGATAAGGATAAGGACTAAAACCCTAATCTCTACACCTATATAAAGACCCCCCAAGGCTCATGAATTCGTCCATGCCTTCCTAAGAGGTCCTAGAGACGAATTCTTATGCCTCTCCTCTCTCTTTATACCTTCTCCATTTGCTCTTGGTGTTTGTAAGCCATTAGAGGAGTGACACTTGTGACTCTAAGCCTTCCAAAGTCAATTCAAGGAGGAATTGGGATTGTTATTGCTACATAACAATCAAGGTAATATCATAAACCTAATTATATGTTAATATCAATTTCCATATGCTAGAATTAGGGTTTATAGTCTTGGATTCAAAGCATGTACAATAGAGAAACCTAGATCCAAGCATTAGGGTTTGTATGAGCACATAGGATGTTCTTAGGACCAAAACCCATCAGTGGTATCAGAGCCTAGACTGGTTTCAATTGTATTGATGCATTACATGTTCAAAAAAATTCTATTTTTGATGTTCTGGAGACTGGACTTGCCGAGTCCATAGCTGAACTCGCCGAGTCCATGCAGACTCGACGAGTCCAAGCTTGACTCGACGAGTCAACTCGTCAGATGAAGTATATCTCGAGATTTCTTGCTGTTTTTGCTTTGGGATAGTTACCTTATCATATTAGATCAATATAAATCCGATTTTATGATATATTTGACTATATTCTTGATCTAATTGAAGATATTTATCAATTAATAAGATAATTGTTTCCTTATGTGATGATTGATTAATTATTTTGACTAAATTGATAAATTGTTTTGCAAGAAATCATTAAATAAATCAAATATGGATAATTATGTGTTTAATTGTTAATTTAGATTATTTGTTATTTGATCCTTGTTGTTATGAAAAGTTTCATACTTTCCCCTTAGGTTTTATAGTTTAAATTTGAACCCAAAAGTTTTGTTGTTTTGAAATTTAAATAGTTAAAACCCTAATGTTTTGAGAAAGGTTTCAAAACTTGCCCTCAAGTTTTGGAATTTAAATTTTGATTAAATGGTTTAATTTTGATGTATATTTAAATCCTAAACCCTAATGTGTTGAAATGTTTCAAAACTTGCCCTCAAGTTTTGGAATTTAAAAGTTGATTAAAAGTTTAATTAGGAATGTTAAATTCTAAAACTCTAGTATAGTTTTGAAAAAGTTCAAATCTCACCCTTATGGTTTTATTAATTAATTAAGGTGTATAATTAAAAGAGGTTTAATAAATCCATAAAAGCTTAGGTTAACAATTTAATTGAATTAAAAGTATAATTGTTAAATTAAACCACCTAATATTTTAAAAGTGTAAAATACACCCTATACTATATATATATATATATATATATATATATATATATATATATATATATATATATATATATATATATATAGCAGTAAAAGTATAACATTATATATATGTATAAGTAAAAGTCAGTCTCACCGTTAGTAGGCCTCATTCACGAAGCTGGTCTATAAGGGGTGTTTAAGGAAATTGCCTATAAAATGGCGATTGAATGGGTATCCACTCTTACCCACCGCACTCTTGACTAGTGGAGGGTCGTTAGCCGAACGGGTAGGATAGGACGAAACCTTCCATTATAAGTATAATGAATTATCAAAGTAACTAAATGTTTTCATAAAATTCCCAATCTTAGTTACTTAGGCAAAAGTGAATTGATGCAATTCCATGAAATTACACTTTGTGCCCTTGCGAAGACGTTAGTGGAGTGTGTGGTTTACCGGCACACTAAATGGTTCTAAGCAAAGGTAGGAAAGGGTGACTCAATGTTTGTCAGAGTTCGGTGGAGCGTGTGTGGTTTACCGGCACATCGAATAGGTGACTGTAACATGTGAGGGCACCATGTAAGTTTGCATGGTTATTCACACCCGCTTTGTGATCCTCGACATCCCAGTCACAAACAAGAGGGGCATATCGAGATTTAAACATGCCATTGAAAGTTCAATGAATCTCAAAGAATCTAGGAGTTTTCATAGATTTAAAACTTAAATTCCTTTTCATTTTTCGTGGTGGAAATTAGTGAATCGTCATTCACTTACCTTCAAATATTCTGCAATTAGGGTTACGACATCCCTCTCCCGAGTTGTAGAATATTGTGTTGGGTCCTAGCCTTAGTATCTCATTTGGGTGATTTGCTAAGGACTCATTCAATCAACTAACTTGAATTCGTTTTCTCCCATATTGTAGATGTCAAAGTTCGACAACTATGGTTTTCCCAAATCCCGTGGAACAAGCATTCCACATGAAGATGATATTCCACGATTCGATTAAGGAACAAGAGATCATACTTCACTTCCTCCTCCTCCTCCAATTATTCTCCCTAACCCACAAGTTCAAAGGCTTGAAAAGTTCAAGATCACTCAAGCCCTTTTGGCAAGTAAACATAAAGAAGGAAAGCCGCTGTGTGCACACGTCCTAGGGATGAAGTCACACATTGATAGGTAAAGAATGTTGGGATCCGTTGTATGTGAGGAGATGGATGTTGATTGAGTTCTTCAGTCACTTCCTAACTCATATAGTGAGTTCGTAAGAGAGTACTATATAATGAGCCGCGACGTGACCCTTATAGATCTCACCTATATGCTTATTGCTGCTGAATCAGCAATGGTTTGGCGCAATAGAAAAGCAAAGTTGATTGGTGAATCTGCCTTCGAGACCTCTATGGATATAGACAATGGCAACGAAAGACATGCTATGATCGAAAGGTTTGATCATAAGAGAAATGCAATGTCTGAAGTAATTCCATGTCAAGTTCCAAAGGAGTCAATTTGTTTTTATTGCCAAGAGAAAGGGCATTGGAGACGAAGCTGCCCCTTTTACCTAAGAGATCTAAGATATGGGAGAGTCGAAACGTATGGCTCTAATATAGGTAAAATCCATTAACTAACTCTTTTAAGCTTCTATTCTAGATTCTTAATACATAATGTGATAAGATTACAATTGATGTTTTGTAGGATCGAAGAAAAGAAAGGAAGTTTAAGGGAAGAAGTGAGCAAAATCTAACCGTGAAGGAATGGATTTCGATCTCATTTCTCGAAGATTAGATTCTTGAGCTACTACTTAGAGTTAGAATTAGATTGCTAAGAAAGATGTATTAGCATAGTTTTTCAATGAATTGCATTGTAAGGACAAATTTTTTCCGCAATAAAATAATTTTTTGATTTTATATTATTTATCCTTGCAATGGCGTATATGAAAAATTGATGTTTGAATGTTTCTATTATTAGCAATAAGGGATTTGGTTCTTATTATGTTATTTATGGAAAGTCGAGAATTTACCAAATAGGGAGAGTTTCTCATCGCCCAAGTTACAATTTGACAGAAATTTGGAATCATGCAACTTGGTTGCACGATGAATGAGAAATTTCATATTTGGAAATTAGACTAATTCATTGACAAGGTGTCAAGTGAAAGACTTGGAGATCGAATACACAAAGTTGCGTGTTGATCAAGTCCACCATAAGAGTAACAAAGATATTCGTCATGATTTACTAAAGGCTTAGTAAATATGATTATACTTACAAGATTAAGTGTAATTCTGAATTGATTAAAGGGTTTAGATCAATAGCAGAACTAATAAAAAGAATCAAGTAGGCAGAAAGATAAAAGTTTCTCCATTCTAAGAAGATGGGAGAGTACCTTTTATGCTTTATGATAGGTCTTAATGATTAAGAACCATATCTCAATTGATCCTCTAAATGAGTCTTAGTACAATTGTATGTCTAAGAAGAGGAATCAAGAATTGAAGAAATGGTTAAATCAAGAAGTCAATCATACTTCGTTCCAAAACAAGTCTTAGAGTTAAGATTGTGACAATGAGTGACAAGTATTAAAAGGTTTATAACATTCATCAAATGTGGAAAGTTGTGATGTCTTGGATAAGACAAAGACCAACTAGGACCAATTTATGAAGTGTTTGATAAAAACTACACTAACTCTTGAATATTTGTTTGTCAAGAAATGTTTATTGACAAGAGAATCTTATATGACAAGGAGTAAGTGGGAGTCTTAATGGTCTTGAAAGGTTTCAATAACAAATCAAATAAACCTTATCGATCATCACTAGCACACGAGTTGAGGTTTACAACCTATCGGGTTGACATTATTTTGTTTCTGTGTTGTTCCAATTGAGTTAATTATGCATGTGAGTTCTATGAGTTCTCATTTTGAACGCATAAAAGGCAAAGCACCTTAATCAATGAAAGGTAAATTGATAGGAAAGGGTGAGTTGCTTAACTACTTGGAAGACATGGTGGGCAGTTGTGCTACCATAACGCAAGAAATCAAGATTAAGAAAGATCGGTCCATATGAGTTTGAATTTGTCGTAAACCTTAGTTTCAACAAATTCACATGGATAGGAACACATACACCGTTTAAAATCTAAGTGTCATAAGATTTCCTCCTTCATGAAAATGATTGTGAGGAAATGCTTTCACTAAGAAAGATTTTAAGAAGATAGTGATTGTAAAACTACATTCTCGAATTCAATTATGGTTACGGTATCCCTTTCCATGATTTGAATTGTGAGGTTTGGCAATTAGTCTTAAATGTTTAGACACACATATGAACTATCTAAGGCAAAGGTGTGTAAGTTTAAGAGGCCTTGATAAAAGATTATCAAAGCATTAAGTATTAGAAACATGGACTTAAGAAATTCAATAGGTATTGTTTTTCTGAAAGTTAAGATGTTTATGAATACATGTCGAAGCTAGTGGGAGCATAAGTGTTATGTTTTATAATAATCATCATGATAGTGGGAGCATAAAAGTTATGATTGTATGATTATTAAGGAAAGTATTGCAAGTTGGCAATATTAATTATAGAAAACAAGAGTCATTCTTTGCAAAGTTGTAAGGATGGAATAGTTGTTTTGCTATAATTAAGGGAGAGAATATTATGCTTCATTTCAAATCTAAAGGTTTAGGTTGAGAAATGTTAATAAATTTAGTCAAGGGTACATAGTGTGTTCTTAAAATTTCGATTATGATTACGACATTCCTCTTCACAATTCGAATTTTGAGAACATAGCAAATAAAACATTATGCGTCGTGTCCCATACGCTTCGGGTATAGGATCGATTGCAAATGTTTTAATGTTTGACCATTCTAAAATTTTCCAAATATCTAGCGCATTTAGAGGGAAAAAGGACTGGAATCGGTTTTGACTAAAATAATTAAACAACTATCAAAGGACAATCCAAAGTTCGACGAGGATTGGTCGCTTGTGAGTAGTTGGAAGTATAGTATTGGAAAATATGGAAATGTTTCCATATTGGATGTACCATATCGACATTATTATGAATAGATAAGATTCTATTAAGAATGAGTTGTCATATGGAAAATATGGAAGCGTGTCCATATTGGGAATTGAATATTGAAAAATCTATGTCTAAGATTAGAAACTTTTATGCAAAAGGATGTTCAAAGGAAAGTACTTTGAGTGAGAGACATCATATCTAAGGAATTGTCTTGTAACAATCTCCGTTAGAGGACTTTGTAATATCATTGGCAATAGTCTTTGTGACTTTGGTGCAGTGACATTACAAAAGGATCATTGCATAGAATGTTAGAATCTAACATATTTTATAAGTAACAAGAATTTGATATTCTTACACTTATGAAAAAGGATTTGGAGTTGTGAAATGAGAATGATTGGAAATGTGTTCAATTTGTCTATTTCACAAAAGTAAGAATCGTAGGTTAACATTGTGTGCATGCTAAGAGCATGGGACAAGTGTAATAATTCAAGTAAGAAGTTGATTAACCGAAACGACAAATAATGAGTAATCGATATGGTGATAAATAAAAGGTGTTGTATTTATACTCAAAGGTTTGAGGCCATATGGGATTAGTATTATTCTTGTGTTTCACATTTGCATGTTTTGACTTCTAGAATAATTGAGTTTATTAAGAATAATCGAATTATTCAAACGGGCCACAGTCGTTCATATGTTGGAAGTAGATATGAATGACGACTGTCGTGAATTGGTGTGTGGATTGTCTAAAGAGAATTAGACATAAAAAAATGTTTGCTGCAACGTTCATGAGTGCTTATGAATATGATTTGAGCATTGGATTAACCCATGCTCACTTGGATCACTCCATGAATTGTATCACGAGTGATTGGTGAGACGATAACATCTTATATTCATGAAACTGAGATGTGTGAGTTGTTTCTTGCGAATCGGTTGCACATTGATAATATGTAAATGCACTAGTAACTTGGTGTTATAAAACATATTGTTGTGTGTGATTCGGTGAGTAAGTGCAAGCAAGCATTGTATCAAAGTTTATCCGTTCCTTTTATCCAAGGTAGGATAAAAGCGATATCTTTGGGCCCCTCGATGATTTAGTAATGACAAACATAAATGCTCGGTCGGGCTAGGGCTAATTTGATTTGTTCAATTAGTCAGTCGTCATAAATCGGGAATCAAGATATAGTACAAAGAGAATGATTTGAAATCATATCTCATATGATATCTAGAATGGAGGAATATATGATCCCTTATCTTAAGGACATGCGTATCTGATAGGATCAGAGTTGACAGCGGCTTTGGAAAGCTACGATTGCAGATCAGGATCTGAAGTCATATGCAGAATAGTTGTTAGACTTATCCAAGTGGGAGACTATTGGATTAGTGTCTAAGTCCATAACTATTTTGGTATCTACTTGACCCGATGGTGTATGGTCCTTTTGGGTTGCCTTCACCAAAGCAACTTGATTGGAGAAATAAATAGAGAGAGAGAGAGGTTATTATGATTTATTAATATGTTATAAGAATAATATATTAAAGGAGAAATCATATTTGTTTAATTAATATTGGTCAATAATTAATTAAGAATTAATTTTGTGATCAAGTGTAATTAATTAAACTAGAGGGGCTGAATTGTAATTATGTGATAGTTACAAAATAAGGTAAGGATTATCTTATTAATAGGTCGGACGAATTTAAGGTGATAAGGCCTTAGAATTCGACTAGGATAAGGGTTTCAAGACTTATCTTATGGTTACTTGGTGGGCAAGCAACTAGATAAGGATAAGGACTAAAACCCTAATCTCTACACCTATATAAAGACCCCCCAAGGCTCATGAATTCGTCCATGCCTTCCTAAGAGGTCCTAGAGATGAATTCTTATGCCTCTCCTCTCTCTTTATACCTTCTCCATTTGCTCTTGGTGTTTGTAAGCCATTAGAGGAGTGACACTTGTGACTTTAAGCCTTCCAAAGTCAATTCAAGGAGGAATTGGGATTTTTATTGCTACATAACAATCAAGGTAATATCATAAACCTAATTATATGTTAATATCGATTTCCATATGCTAGAATTAGGGTTTATAGTCTTGGATTCAAAGCATGTACAATAGAGAAACCTAGATCCAAGCATTAGGGTTTGTATGAGCACATAGGATGTTCTTAGGACCAAAACCCATCAATCATGTCGTGACCACTTTTCGTTTTGGGAAGTTTAGTGACAAAATCCATAGCAATGTCTTCCCACTTACTCATAGGCATAGGTAAAGGTTCTAAACTCTCGTATGGTTTCTGATGTTGTGCCTTGACCCATGCACATGTCACACACTCCGCCACATACTTTGCAATATCAAGCTTCATCGTCGGCCACCAGTAATAGGTTTTCAGGTCTCTATACATTTTAGTGCTGCCAGGATGAATTGAGTACATGATTTTGGGAGCTTCTTCCATCAGAAGATCTCTTATTCCTCCTGACTTAGGTACCCAAATACAATCTTCGAATACCTTCAGTCCATGACCGTTTGTACCAAACAGCAACGTTTTGCCTAAACGTTCCTCCTTTCGGTCATTTTTCTCAGAAGCTTCTTCTTGAGCTTTCTTTATACTCTCCAAAATTGTCGAGACAACTTCTATTCTCAACGCTCTTGGCCTTTTTCTTTCAAGATTGACTTTCCGACTGAGAGCATCGGCGACAACTTTTGTTTTACCAGGATGGTAAAGTATCTCACAGTCGTAGTCCTTAATTAACTTTAGCCATCGTCGCTTCCTCATATTCAGTTCTTTATGACTAAAGAGGTATTGGAGACTCTTATGATCAGTGAAAAGTTTGCACTTTGTGCCATAGAGGTAATGCCTCCATATCTTTAGAGTGAAAACTACCGCTGCCAACTCCAAATCATGAGTGGGGTAGTTCCTTTCATGCTCTTTCAGTTGTCGAGATGCATACGCAATCACCTTGTCTCTTTGGGTCAAAACACAACCCAATCGAACCCCAGACGCATCACTATAAACAGCGAAGTCTTCAACTCCATCGGGTAGAGAAAGAATTGGTGCCTCACATAGCTTCTTCTTTAGCTTCTTGAATGCTTCTTTATGCTTATCATTCCAAGCATAAGTAGCTCCTTTGTGGGTCAAAGCTGTCAATGGAGTAGCGATCGAAGAAAAGCCTTGGATAAACCTTCCGTAATATCCAGCTAATCCCAGAAAGTTTTGGATCTCTGTGGGACTTTTCGGTTGTTCCCACTTCATCACAACTTCAATCTTTAGTGGATCAACCATTATCCCTTCTTGGTTGACCACGTGACCCAAGAATTGGACTTCTCGAATCCAAAAGTCACATTTGGAGAACTTAACATATAGCTTCTCCTTCTTCAATACTTTAACACTTCTCGCAAGTGTCTACTATGCTCCTCTTGGCTTTTTGAGTAAATCAGAATGTCATCTATGAACACTATGACAGATTTATCTAAGAACGGATTACAAAACCGATTCATTAAATCCATGAATGATGCTGGAGCATTGGTTAGTCCAAACGACATAACCAAGAACTTGTAGTGTCCATATCGCGTTCTGAATGCAGTCTTCTCTATATCCTGCTCTTTCATCTTCAGCTGATGATATCCTGACCTCAGATCGATCTTTGAAAAATAACTTGAGCCTTGAAGTTGATCAAGCAGGCCATCAATCCTTGGCAACGGATATCTATTCTTTATTTTTGCATTGTTCAACTCTCGGTAATCGATGCACATTCTCATACTTCCATCTTTCTTCTTCACGAATAACACCGGAGCTCCCCAGGGTGATGAACTAGGTCTAATGAAACCTTTGTCCAATAACTCCTGAAGTTGCATCATCAGCTCCTTCATCTCTGTCGATGCTAGTCGGTAAGGTGCTTTTGCTATTGGTGTCGTCCCTGGTAACAAGTCTATTCTAAACTCCACTTGTCTATCAGGCGGTAATCCGGGAAGATCTTCGGGAAATACTTAGGGATAATCACATACAACAGGAATGCTTTGCATCTCATTTTTCAACTTCTTAGCATCGATCACGAATGCTAGATACGATGTACATCCTTTGGCCAAACACTTTTTGGCTTTCATTATAGAAATGATTCTAGAATTTACTCTGTGTTTGTCCCCATACACCATAAATGACTCTTTCCCTGGCGGGTTTACTTTTACAATCTTCTTTCTACACAATATTTCGGCATCATTGGCGCTAAGCCAATCCATTCCCAGCACGATGTCGAAACCATTTAGTTTGATAGGCAATAATTCCTCGTGGAACTTATTCCCATTCAATTCGATTAAGATGTTTTTCATACGATTGCTAACAGGTACAAACTTGCCACTAGCAACTTCGAATAATAAGGCATTATCTAGTCTATCAACAGACAAAGCTAGTTTTCTACCAAATTCATGCGATATAAAGGAGTAGTTGGCTCCAGAATCAAATAAAATTTGGGCAGGCAATTTGTTTACGAGAAAAGTACCTGAAGCGACATCAGCTTCATCTTTAGCAGCTTCCAGTGTCATCTGGAATGCTCTCGCCTTCGGCTTTGGTGGGATATTAGGTCTAGCTGCCTCCTTCTTCTTCGGGCAATCCCTCGAGATGTGCCCCTCCTCACCACACCCATAACAAACTTTCTTGGTGAGGATGCATTCATTGGCATAATGCCCTGGCTTTCCACATTTAAAACATGTGGCCACTACCTCACATTCTCCGTGATGCTTCTTCTTACATTTGTCGCACCATTTCGCTTCGCCTCCTCCTCTCGAACTAGACTTCAAGAACTTGTTTTTCTTGTTGGACCCCGAAGGTCCATCGAACTTCCTCTTTTCACCAACCACTATCCTTTCTAGACCTTTTTCCTTTTATTGGGCCTCCACATTCTTAGCTTCTCGAACAACTATTTTCAGAGTGGTTGCCATCTTGACTGTCGGGCCAAAGTCGGCAGATAGTCCATTAGCGAACCTCTCGATCTTGGAGAGTTTTGTTGGCACTAGGTACGGAAATAACTTCATTTTCTCAGTGAATGCAGTAGCATAGTCATCTACGCTCATTCTCCCCTTTTTCAAGTTTTGGAACTCATTGTTCAGATCAATCAGATCTATCTCCGAACAGTACTGCACCCTTAGTTGTTCCAAGAACTCATCCCATGACATTTTCAGGGCTTCTCCTCATGGCATAGTATCTGCCAACAACTTCCACCAGCTCAAGAGTCCGGTCTTCATTTGTCTAACTGCAAAGACAGCCTTCTGTTTGTTGCTACAGTCGCAACTTTCACACACCATCTCCATTTCAGATATCCAATCCATAATCTCAATAGGCTTTGGGCTTCCAGAAAGACTTGGCAGCTTGGCGCCCAAGAAATTCTTATACATTCTCTCATCCTTGTTGTTTCCCCTTTCCGGGTCTTTCCTTCGTTCTCCTTGAGTCCCAACTTGACTCACAATGCGACTATTGTTCCCTTCCTCCGATTGCTCGGGAATCAATTCAGGTTCCTCAATGGGCATGATAGGTTCGTCCCTATTATCATGCAACATCTGTCGCATTTCTTCCCTTTGTTCGGCTAACATAGCCCGAATCATGGCTTGCACCCCAGCCATTGTCATTGGCTCTGGTGCTGCTTCTGTAATAGCTACTTGTTCTATTACAGGTATTTGATTCCTGTTTTCATCCATGTTTCTAACTCCACTCCTTGTTCTCACCATTTTTGATCCATACACCGAATAAGGTGAAATTAGATCCTTATTCACGATAGATATTCAAATCATCCTTATCACTCCGAAACGTTTACATGCTAGTTCTAATACCGTCGTCATACGCTTAGAATCCTAAACACATAAGGTTTCCAGATCCGGTTGGCAACAAACCGTAGATCTGAACAACTTATATCATATATGGCAACATATAACATTTAGCACATAAAGGCATTTTAGGCATCTTTCTAAAATATACTAGTGCTCGTGTCTAAAATATCACAGATACTCATCTCACAATCTTCACTTAGCATTCTAAGTTTAAGTCTAGAAATCCTACAAATTCCTAGTTCGCTTAAACTAATGCTCTGATACCAACTGTGATATCCCCAAAATCACGGCCAGAAAAGACCGGTTTCATTTATGCTTTTAAAATAATTTTAGAGTAAATCCTTTTGATTTAAAAGAGTTGAGGAATTTGTTCCCAAAACAAAATATGATACAATAAAGTTTATCAAAGCATTTCATCAAGATATGCATTTTCATTATATAACAATATTCAGGATGTCATGTTCCGATAAACAGACCAAAAACATAAACAACAAAAGATAGAACATACAACAGTTACATATAACAACTGGTCTAATATCAAAAGATCTTGATAAGTCATCCAACTTATGCTCTCGTGCCACTACCTGTAATACAACAAAACTGAGTGGGTCAGGCTTAGGAGCCTGGTGAGCATATAGGGTTTTCAACCCACAATAAATAATTATATTTAATTTCACCAACCAACAATAACCCGATTACCCATTCCCGTTATCCTCACTTTACGTCCCTAAAACAACATCTATTACCAGGGACCTAATCTAGGATTTTCATCGGGACAGACATTACTGCAAGGGGTTTCCTCAACAATAGATGTCCTAAAGGCAACCATGAGGGGGATAGAGTACATCGGTGAACACATCATTCACAACACCTACAGGTTATGAACCTGCTAGCGTTCCACATGACTGTCTAGAAAGAGTCTATGGTCGTCATCCATACTCCGCTAGATGACTAGATTAACAACATCAAGATCGAGATCTCTCATCAATTTATCACACGACAACAATCTACCCAAGTTCTACCCAACATTTTGTAGATAACAATATACATATGCAACTTAAAAACTGATAAGATATTCATTTCATACTCGTTCTAAATATGTAGATTCATTCCAAGTAACAGATATTATATATCTATATACACATAGCTCGTATTCACTTGGAGATACTTTATATCTATGTGTTAGAAGAAAAGGAATATACACTCACTTGATCAGAAGATGATCGGACAACACTAGGGCTTGCAGAAGTAGTATTCTTCGGTAGATCTGGAAGATCTTCACACACCAGGCTTCTCGCAGGCAGAGCTTCGGCTCGGAAACTTTTTTCTTCTCGGGATCTTCGGGCTTTGGGACTCGCTTCGGGTATCGGGATGATACCGGGGCTTCGGGGAGGGGGGGGGGGGGTTAAAATAAGGCTTAGAGAGGGTATCGGGAGTGGGAGAGTAAGAGAGGAGCAACCTAAATCGGCTGACCCTTGATTTCTATTTATAGGGTGAATTTTCTGGGTTCACGTCGTGAGTTTCTAATGCTCACGTCATGGGGCTTGATCGTCATTGCATGCGTCACTCGTACACTTGGGCCTGCCAGCTTCGGAAGGGTCAAATCTCTGAATTCACATCGTGAACTCTAACACAGTACCGGGTTTCGTGCCCCGAACTTCAGAAAATCATATCTTTCGCATACGAGCTCTGTTTTTGACGTTCTTTATATGCACGCGTAGGTAAAAACAAGATCTACAACTTTCGTTTAGAATCCGTCGGCTAATTTTGACTTTATTTTTATTATATCTTTATTATATTATTTTTAGTAGGCCGGAACAGGAAAACTCCGTTAGAAAATCGTAACTCCTTCGTCTGACGTCCGTTTTCGTCTATCTTTCCGTCGTTGCACTAATATTGATGAGATATTCCATTTTCATTTAGAAAGTTTTGGCTAAATATCGCTCAATCTCATATTCGAACTTCGGGCTGTCTAGTGCTAAGTCGAAACTTCGGAAAATCATAACTTCCTCATACGAAGTCAGATTTAGACGTTCTTTTTATGTACGCTCTTGGTTTAACGTAGAATACTTTTGTTTAGATTACTAAGGCTAGATATCGCTCTATCTTAAATTCGTATTTTACATCATTTAGTGTCGTGTCGGTTCTGTCGCGAAACTTCGACAGGTCATAACTTCTTCGTTATAACTCGGATTTCAGCATTCTTTAAATATTCGGAAAACTCGTCACCACCACTACCACATCCTTCATAGATATCGGGATTATATAACATTTCATTTTGATGCTTATTTTTATCCTTAATTCATTTAAGTCACACAATTAAGCACAAAACACATAATATTCGAATAATACATCTTTATTATTTCAAGACGGGTTACAAAGGTTAACCTAGACTATTACATTGCTATTAATGACAAGCACAGAAACACGGGCGTTACATGGATCATGGTTTAGAACTTAGTTGCTAATTAGGTATTGTGATGAAAATTGTAGTTTGGGAAGCCGTCAGGGCAACAACCAGGAAGTTTGGACAGCGAGCTTCAATATTCGATGTGAGTTACCTTCAAGTAGAAGTTGGTCTAAGGCACCAAGGCCGGCCCACTAGTAAGAGTTATAGTAGAGATAATTGTCTTCGCATTTTGGGATCGTATTTTTTGTTCCGGAATTCCTATTTTCGATGTGTAATATCCTAATATAAATAATCAAAATAGTTTTGGGTTGGCCATAATGCATTATCAACATGTATTGCTACCCCAGAATGTGTTCTGTTCATTCCGAAGATGTTCTTCGCGTTCCGGATTAAGTTTCTAAAAACAAAAATCTTAAAAGTAAACTACTAACTATAAGGGTAAAGAACTTACTCGTAAAACAATCAGGTCATCATGATCGTGTTCCACATCTTAAGTCTCAGAATACATGTAGGAATGTGTCGGAATGCCAGAGAGCATGTATCAGAATTCGTTTGTGAATTGAGATCTGGAATGTATTGGAGTATAATCCGGAAAATGAATTTCAAAATCGCAATCCGAAATAAGCAGCGGTGGCCTGGAATTGACATTTCGGACGGTCGGTCCGTCCAACCTGCTATGGAGTTTGAAATGCACCCCGTAATGACCCATTTCAGATACAATGGTCATTTAAATTTTTTTTTTTTAATATTATCTAAAATAAAATACCCAACAAAATTTGTTAAATTATTCAATTTCGCAAATGTTTATTCCAAAGGAATTAAATAAATAACCAAAATCTTGCATTCCTTCCACCAATTGGCAACTTTAATGCAAAGAGAAAACGTGGTGGTGCCAGTCATGACAGTCCTGGAGAAGTGGCATCATATCCAGCAGCCACGTCACCACTTCCGCCACGTCTCCCCTCCGGCGACCCCCTTTAAATTCCTCTGCAAATCCACTTCTTTTCACATTTCCAATTCAATAACCACCATGCCTGGCATCACGATCGGAGACTCTCTCCCAAACCTCCAAGTCGACACCACTCATGGCAAAATCAACCTCCATGACTACGTCGGCGACTCCTTCACCATCATCTTCTCTCACCCAGGTACGATTCAATATCGCCATAACTGTGCACAATATCGAAACTAAAAGTAGATACAGATGTTCTGAAATCGAAACTCCATAACTACAGGTGACTTCACTCCTGTTTGCACGACGGAGCTGGGAATGATGGCTGCATACGCGGATAAGTTTGCTGAAAGGGGAGTGAAGTTATTGGGGTTATCGTGTGATGATGTTGCGTCTCACAAGGAGTGGATCAAAGATATCGAAGCTTATAATGTATATTCTTCTATGTTTATGGTTATACCGTGTAGTTAACTAATGGATGATTGTTAGTGTTGCAGAAAGGGAAGAAGGTGACATATCCGATCGCTGCTGATCCAACCAGAGATATAATCAAGCAGCTGAACATGGTGGATCCCGATGAGAAAGATGACGCTGGGCACAACCTCCCTTCTCGAGCCCTGCACATCGTGGGTCCTGACAAGAAGGTTGGATTCTAATATAAACTGCTATATTTGATCTTCATGATTCATGAATTATAATGATTTTCTTCATTGATGGTGTTAGATTAAGTTGAGTTTCCTGTATCCGTCGAGCACTGGGAGGAACATGGATGAGGTCGTGAGGGCGTTGGACTCGTTGCTGAAGGCTTCTAAGCATAAGATAGCAACGCCGGCGAACTGGAAGGAGGGGGAAGCGGTGGTGATAGCTCCGAGTGTGTCTAACGATGAAGCTAAAAAGCTGTTTCCTAATGGTTTCAAGACTGCTGATCTTCCATCGAAGAAGGAATATTTGCGTTTTACTAATGTTTGACTTGGGTATATCGATGATAAATTTTGGTATGTGCACGATGGAATGACCTTTATATATGAAGGTAGATTCGAATAATAGTATTATTTTGGCTTATGTTTACATAAATTTACGTGTCTATATTGGCGTGATTTTTGGTGTGTTAATCGTTTGTTTCCTTTTGTCTTGCCTGTTTATTCTAGTCAAGTCTTTGCATTATGTTTTTACCATATTTTAGCAGTAAATAAATCAAGGCAGAATGTATGCTCTTGCATTCTTTAGATTTCATCACCTATATGTATATATGTATCGCTGGGTTATTGAGAAAAGTCGGAGATTATTCCCATTTCATTACTCTCACAATACCAAATTGATTCTCTCAAAGAACCTCTCATGACTGGTGATAAAGCTTCCGCCACTTCATTTCTTTCTCCATATGTTTTTCCAAGCAATGACAATCCGGGTAAATTGATAACCCATACACGATTGAAGGTCCCTAATTTTGAAGAATGGGCAAAGGCAATTAGGTTTTTGTTGGGTGCGAAGAAGAAGATGAGATTTATTAATGGTGCAATCAAGCAACCCGCTGAAAATTCAGAAGAGATTGAAGATTGGTAGACCATGATAGTTTCGTGGATATTTAGCACGATCGAACCAACTTGAGATTCACAATTTTTTACAGGGAAACCTTTAAAGAATTGTGGGATGATATACATCAAAGGTGCTTGGTATGCAATGGCGCGAGGATTCATCTCTTGAAGACAGAAGTATCGAGTTGCAAACAAGCTGGTGTTTCTGTTATGGGTTATTATAGAAGAATCGAAAAGATCTGGGATGATCTTAGCGATCAAGACCGGATGCCATTGCACATGTAACGTGTGCAAATGTAGTCCTAATGTGATATTAGCAAAACACAATGAAGAGGAAAGAGTTCATCAATTCCTAATGGGATTGGATGATGTTTATTATAGTGCCATGCCTATCCAGTATCATAGCAACCGACCATCCCCCAAATATGAATCAGGTGTACTCGTGTGTGTCTGAGCCTAAAAACCCCTCTACGCCACACACTGATCCCCACAGGCCACACACTGATCCCCACATGATCTTGTAACTTAATATCTGATACCTTCACCCAACGGTCTCTACCAAGACCCGCCTGATCTATCATCATCACACGGGCCTCGTCCATGGGTCCTACTCATCAAAAGCTATACAGGCCCGACTCCGACCCAGACCCCAACAATCCTCAACCCAAAACAGAGAATAATCTTCAACAATCCTGACCGACGTGCCTAAAAGCACAAACTGATTCCCCATCACACTTGATCATTTCAGAAATAGTCTACCTCGAGTTGGTGATTGCTACGATACCAACACAGTCTTACAACACCTCCAAGTTCAGAAATAGTCTACCTCGAGCTGGTGATTGCTACGATCCCAACACCGTCTTACAACACCTCCAACCCACCATGGTTACCACTCAGGGTCTTACCATACTCAAACCGACAGAATACCACGCGTCCTGAGTTGAATCCTGCAACTGATCAGGAGTTCGGGTCACACATTCGAATCCCACAGCCTAATATGAATAACAATGATTATGTCGACTTGTGCTCGGGAGTTTCCTGAACCCCTACCAACACAACCTCAATCTGAACAACCGCCTAACTCTCCCCCACTTAGTCTCGACAAAGGTTTCCACCTTCTAATCCATATGGATTTCCGATCCATCTTTCTCAACTGGCGCGAACCGTCCATACCCTATGCTGAACAATACTAGAGTTCCCTTGCTAACCAAATTCATTTATCATTCGATTCCTGAAACAATGACATGTACCCTTGAAATCTCAACTTACCTGATAATCCAGATCACCTCCTACGATACTATACCAACTCCCCGATCTCTTACGCTGGCGACTAAGACTATAACCCTTGCCTTGAACAGACATATCTTATACCACTTCTGATACCAATGAATTGTTAGGTTCTAACTGAATGCAACCCAGGCGAATATAAAGCTCCTCTGAAACTTCTGAAGACCAAACAACCCCTGAAGACCGGCTGAACACTTCCCGAATACTAACATTACTTATAACCCTAGATGCTCAAAATGAAATCACTCAAATCTTGAAGTCCCAAGGATGAATGCTTCAATCTAAACTGCAGCAACATACCACTTCCCTCGGCACCCTTAAAAACCAATCCGCACACCAATGCAAAACCACCGGATCCTGGCAAAACTGGATAACTAACCCACTTAATTGTTACCATAAACTTTCCACACATTGCCCCCGAATCGATCTTGACTACCAACCAAGATAACACCGAACACTCCAAACCCGCTATAAGGGAAACAAACCTTCACTAAACCACTAATGATTCATGGCATGAAAATGTCATATAACAATTCTCGAAATTGCACCCCAACGATAACAAGGAAGAAACTGAAGATATCGTTTACCCAAATCAGTATCAAATCCCAAGCAACATGAAAACTGATAATAACCGAAAAGAACGCAAAAGATATTATGCTTGTAAAATCACCTGACAAAGCACAGACCTCTCCTGTCTGACATTGTGATGATCAGATCTCCTCTGCTGAGGCTCCTACCCTATGCTCACGACTATTAAAGATCCGCAAATTAGTCGGAGCAGGCGCACCCATTGTTCCTCCCCCTTCTTCTCAGACAGACGACCCTCTTGTGGCCCAATTGATCGCAGAGAAAACATAACGGGCATGCCCCCTGAGGACAATCCTTGCTAACATGACCAACCCTGTCGCACTTGTAGCAGCCCAAACCCCTGGAACGACAAACTCCATAGTGCGGTTTCCCGCATGTGTTGCACAGATCCCGGCCTTGCTGGCCTCTCAAACGATGTTCCGAAGTCTTGGGTCTCTTCCCCGGACACTCCATTACATGCACCTAATCTGATCCCCCTCTTCCGAAGGTGCTCCAAATCGATCTCCCGCTCTCGGGCTCTAGAAATGATATCATTCAGGGTATCGCACTCTGAAATACTCACAAACTCCTTGAGGGCATCCCGCAGCATAGCATTAACAACATCATCTCCCAGCTCACTACCGACCTCTTCCCACCAATCTCGTTCCATGTCCTTCAAAAGACAGGAAACATATCTGATCTTCGCCTCCTCGGGGCAGAAACTCGTCCTGAATGTGTTAGCTGTATCCGCTAACCAACTCCTACTGACAATGGATTCCCTCTCCCCATGGAACATAGGAGCTCCACAAGCATGAAATTCATGGAAATAAAGAGTGCGAGCTCCAACGATAGGTGTAACCACAAAAAGGAACTGTCCCAAACGCTCATCCAAGATCACCAAAAAAACCCTTCCTTGACCGATCCAAAAATCATAGGAGTCTTGTCCAAAACACCGCGGGTAGTCTCCGATGAGATGAATTTCCCCCGCATCTACTCGTTAATCGGATCTGTATCTTTACCTAAGTCGGAACCAGAACCTAAACCTCCTTCCTGAAAGCTTATCACCAAACTGAAATACAATCATGTAGAAGATCAAAACATACTCAAGAATCCTCTTCCCCAAGCTTCTTAGATTCTCCAAGACCTTCCCCGATTCGAGTATGGATCCTATTCTTTCAGTAGTACATGCCCAATACTACCTTCCATACCTATCCATACTTTCTTCAAGGATCATCCTGAATCCTCTAAGTCGCTTACTCCACTGATGCACCAAATATACAACAACACAAAACCCACCGAAGCTCCTCCTAGGCTCCCCCTAGGTTCCCGACCTCACCTTGCCATCAACTGCTAAATAACTCCACATAGTGCTAGTCATCCACTTCATGAATACCATCATATTCACTTACTACTTGAATCCCATCATCCAAGAGTTCCACAAAGCACAAAGCAAGCAACATTCGTGCAGTGACACTCCAATCCATAACACTATCATAGAACATTCACCCCACACACTATCAATGATGCAAGAAATTCCACCCTTACTACTGGTTGCCTTATGCATGCAAATTATACACAGAACATGATCAAATAGACTGTCGAATAACAGACTCTACCCTAGGACCACAACCAAACAAGAAATAGGAAATAAGGCCAAATCTATTATTCTAATGCTATAAGATCCTAACCGTTTACAAATTCTAAAGCATACACTTAGCAATTACAGATTCCAATAGATATTCCCATCTCAGCATAGCATCCAATGCATCCAATACAACTAGGTATCACATATCATATCAAACTACCACTAACTATTCAACACTAGCATGCAAGTCTACCAGCTCACGCAATATACATACAAAGGCATCTCTACAAGCATTCTATCATGCACAAATTGAGCAGATCCTTAGCCCTAACTAGCATGTGACTCACAAATCCATAATACAAATCATAACGGATAACATGTATGGGTATTTTGGAAAAATTACTTGAGCTCAGTTGATTGCATGCACCACACCTTTTTCTTATCTTAAAAAAACTCTTTGCTTAAAAATACTTTTCTTTTGAAAACTTTACCAATTCCTTAGTTTGAGTTCAGACACACCCGAGAGTATATCTGAATACCTCAAACCAATGCTCTGATACCAACTTCTAATGACCAAAAATCACGATACAAAATTTTTTTGTTTATAAATAAATAAATTACTAATACAAATTGTTTTCATAAAACCAGAGTAACCAATATTGTAGCACCTGGTTCCTGGTATGTATTTTATTTAAGTATTTGGGCATTTTTGGCCTCGGACTCGGCGAGTTGAAGGACCAACTCGCCGAGTAGAAGCGGGACGAGACGCCGGGTTTAACTGATGGACTCGGCGAGTCGGTTCCCGGACTCGACAAGTAGGCTCTGTCTGGACAAAAACCCTAATCTGAGGGTTTGCACCCTATTTAAACACCCTTATGCAGCCCCCATCGCCCCTTTATGCTTCCAGATACCCCTCATAGCAAACCCTAGCCGTTTTTGAGAAGAACTAAGGCATTTTTGGTGGATCTTGCTAGTTGTGTCCATAAGGAGGAAGAGAAAGGCTTGAGGAAACAAGTAAAGACCAAGGGAACCCGAGTTTGTGCACCTTCTGCAGCTCATTGAAGGTAAAAAGTTGTAATCTTGCTCATTCGTTTGTTAGATCCCTCTTTGAGGTGATTTAGGGCTTTTATAAGTCGTTTTTGGTGGCCAACCATGTTTGCAAACATGGTTGGGGGTTTAAGCTTCTGAATCACGTCATTAAAGGAGTTACAAGACAGATTTGGGTTGCTTTTGCACCCATGAAAGGTCTCATGCACCATAGGAGCTTGTTTTATGTCTTTTGAGCTCATTGTCCCATGTATGCACGTAAAGTTTGTAACTTTACGTGCTAGATCGAGTTTAGGGGCTTGGATTCATCATTTGGACAAGTGTTGTACATCAGAAATCAAGGATTTAGATTGTAGACATGACTGAATCGGCAAGTCTGTTCTTGGGACTCGGCGAATCCAAGACTTTGAGTCCCATATCTGTTGGGGGTCAAAAGAACTCAGTGGGGTGTTAGAAAGGTTGTAGCAGGACAGAAAGAATGACCCAACGCATTGGACTTAGTTTAAGAGCTGGAGTTCATGGGACTTGGCGAGTGCTAGAACGAACTCGGCAAGTCCAAGGCAATCTTCTTAAGGATGAAGATGAACTCGGCGAGTTGTTCACCAACTCGGTGATTCGAGGATAGAACTTGTTCTTCAGTTGAAGGTGAACTCGGCGAGTCGGATGAGTTTCATAAGATGTTCATGTGAGGGTGGAACTCGTGGAGTTGACGGCCTAACTCGACAAGTCGGGTCATGGATAAGGACGAGTAAAGGGTGAGGGACTCGATGAGTTGACGGCTCAACTCGGCGAGTCAGGTCAACTTGAAGGTGACTTTGACTAGACTTGGACTGACCCTGTCTGGGGTTGTACTTACTGTGTGTTGACTTGAAGGTTGTCATGTAGGGATCAAAGAGTCGAACGGAGTCGACTAGGGCGCCGAATATAATTCAAACACTGCACGACATTGAGGTGAGTTACCTTCCGGTAGGGGTGGATCTAAGGTCACAATGCCGACCCACCAGTAAGGGGTATTCATAAGATAATGGTCTTTGTGATAGTTATCTTGGTTTGGTTATGTGTCGGTTATGAGATTTGTTTGGAGGATATGTTATGTGTATAGTAGGGATTAGTTTCCCTAATAAAGGTCCGTAGGACCCAAGGGTAGGTCAGTACCTGGATATGCCTGACTATATGTTTATGTCTGTCGATTGTATGCTAGTGATAGGGGTGAAATAGTCCCGAGTTACCGGTTGAAAGATACCGATGTTGGTTACCGGTTGCAAGATATCGATGTTGGTTACCGATTGAAAGATACCGATGAAGGTTACCGGTTGAAAGATACCGACGATATTGTATGGTATGTGGTATGATGGGGGAACTCACTAAGCTTCGTGCTTACAGTTTTGGTTTTGGTATCGGGTACCTCTTCGTCGAAGGGGAAGGAGTTGGCGGTGTAGCAGCGCATCACATGCACACATGGTTTCCGCATTGAACGTATGGGATTGTACTCTGATCTTTATTACTTTTGATGTCATGATTTGAGACGTAACATTATGATTTTGTAAGGTGTTGTTTTATCGACAATGTTTTGGTAAAATGTTTTAAATTCAAAAATGAAATTTTTGGGCTTGAATTTTGGGATGTTACAAATATTTAGCAAAACACCAATTAACCAGAGTAATTCACAATATGCTGAAACATGTGGTGTGTGCTCTACAATCATCTCGAGCTCTTCCGTTTGAAAACCAAAGTATCTGAAACATAAACTGAAAACTGTAAGCACTAAGCTTAGTGAGTTCCCTAAAATACCGTACCACATACAATCATAAATTATCACACAGATACATATAGGTGTCATGGGCTACCCCATGGTCTTTATCTATTATATCATGGGCTCCCCATGGTCTTTACCTGGAATGCTACGGGTTCCCCTAGGGTCTTCCATGCAAGTATCACAGAGACAAGTAACATACCATATAACATATAATGGGTCATCATTAGTGCCTTCGACCCATGGACATAATGAGAAGACTTACCTGGAACTGTTGAATCTTACAGAGAACTCCTAACTGCAGGCTGACTGATCCCCAAACTATTAATAATAAAATGACACCCAATTAACAATTGAGTTCCGATCCAAACCACAACTTCATGCCTGGGGTAAAAGGACCATTTTACTCTTACCTAACCTTGTCCAAATTTATGACCCAACTAAACTCTGAAAGGCCCAAAGGCCCACAAATCAACCATTGGCCCAATTTTCCAAATTGGGCCCAAATCGACTTCGTATGAATTATATATGATTTTTATAAAATATAAAAGTCAGTTGCGCACAAAGAATGTGTGACGTTAAGAGGTACAGAGAGAATGGTTGAATTTTCGGTAAAGTCACCAAATGGACAATCGTAGTATGCTTTAAGATAGGAATTTTGGTAAATGGAACACCAAAATCGGAGTCCGTACGAGAGAGTTATGATTTTTTGCAAAATCATTAAATCTTATAACAATAGGGAGTTCGTATGAAGAAGTTATGGAATTTACAAAATCTGAGATTTATGCCCCGTTTAATGTGTGTCGGGTGTGCGACGTGCACATCTAGACGGTGAAAACGCAGTGCACGGAGAGGCCGACACATGGAACAAAGTGGTTGGGGAGACGTAGCCTTAAAATACACGATGTGCACCCCTTTTGCACGTTGTACCCCAATAACGGCAATAAATAGGAGGCCAAGACTCATTCCCTTCCCACACCTCCAAAGATCTTCTCTCTCGAGTTGCTTTCGATTTTTGCCCGTTTTCCCTTAATTTTACTCTTCGCCGAAGCCCTACAACCCTTGAAGTAGTAGTAGCTAGCGAGTAGAAGCTCTGCCAATATAATTACCTAATTTTTTTCATGAAAACCTCTGTAAGTTAAGCTCCACTCTAGTCTTTTCAGTGTAACTTATATTTAAAGTCATAATTCATTATTATGAATCTAAAAATAAGATTTGTCAATGGTTCCAACGTCAGATTACTGATTGATCTACTTACGAGGATGATGTTTAGGCTGGATTTAGTGAGGTGTTATAATAGGATTTCCTAACAGTATATTCTTTATACCAAATGGACCCTACCTCTGATATGATCCTACTTGGTTGTCCCTTATCAGTTATTGATCAGTAGACATAGGGATTGTTGAGGAATCTAGACTATTAACTAGTCATAAGAGGTAATAAATTAAGACTTAGAGATTATTGAACCTAGGTCATGTTAAAGGAAAAGCAAGGTGCTAAAGCAAAGCGTCGTACAACTTTCCAGTCATCCACTTTAAAAAGTGAGTGCATAGTTATCTTAAAATTACACATAGAAATCAACTAATTAATTTTCTTAAAGGCTATATCTTCTTATTATCTGAGTTCCTGTTATCTGTGTTATATGTATTTTACCGTACTCATAACGATTTTCCTGAAATATTATATATGTACTCTCTCTCTCTCGCTCTCTGTATATATATATATATATATATATATATATATATATATATATATATTAGGTGCATTTTGTGCACATGTTTTGCATGTTTATTTCCATCCTTTCATAACATTCTACTTTATAAGTATTGTCCAATTTAGACTTCTTCGGCTCAATGAGATTAGAGGAGTAATCCCTATTTTAATGTCAAGTTTCTTCCACAATAGAAACAACACTAATCATTTGGTCCTTCCTTGATTTTTGGGTTTATGTTGTATTTCCCTCAATTGAACTATAAGTCTATTTGAGTACACAACCTCTTAGACTTCCGTTATTCAATGATTGAACAATTTTGAAGCACGTTCTATTGTTCCGATTGAATATATGCTTTATTTGATAAGACATCAAATATATTTCATAACTATCCAAGACATTCTGCAAGTCAAGGTTAATTACTCCAGTATGATGTAAGATACATCAATATTATCACAATAATGCTTCCATCAAAGCATCATGATCAGACTGACTGGTTTGTAGAGGATGTTCATGTATGAGATCTTATAGTTTATATAATTTCTATTTATCCTTAAGGTAGAACCTCAAGATATTATACCAGTTACAAAAATTATAATCATCAAATGTTACTATCTCTTGAAAATCAACAAGAGAGAGGTCTTACATGGAGTAAGAGTATTAACATTTATTAACAGAATTTAACAAAGTTTCATTTAATATTTTTAATATTTAGTCTTTAAAAATTAATATCTTTTATTGTTTTTTAAAACATTAATTTATTAAAGTCTAGGATCCAAGTAGCGAAACAAGTAAATGGTTAGGTGACCTTTATCCCATTAACTTAATCAAACTCAGTAAGTAGCGATTACCAATTGCATACGATATGCAACTCCAAGATTATGAGATCCTAAACAACTATTGTTTAACTTGGCATGTTTATCCCAACTATGCATCAGACCTCTCATGCTTAGGTGACATTTATTACACAACATTCCGATCAAGTCATCCTACTTGAAACAACTTGCAGTATTGTAACTAACTAGTGACAATGTGACCCTTTAGAAACCAGAAACTACAAAACTACCCCGATCATCATAAGACAATCCTAATGACCAGGTGACCCTGTGACACTAAGACCATAAAAATGATACCGAGTGTTTTTAAAAAGGATGGCAATGACTTGCATTTTTATAAAAGGTTTTATATATGTTTTACAGTTATAGTTTATAAAAACATGATCTCATGAATATTGCATGAATCCAACAATTCATGTGTAACGATTGTCTTCCGAGGTATAAATTTATTTAGATTCTCAAGTTTTATGTTGGGTTATAATAGAATTGTATATGGGATTGGACCTCTTTGTTTTGGGCCGAGCCATAGTCTGCTCATAAGCCGTACGCGGGGCGTAAACCCGTTGTACGCTGAGCGTAGCGATTTAATGAAACGCGGGGAGGAGAAGCGTACGCGCAGCGTACCATATGGTATGCCCAACGTATGTGGCCAGAGGAAACACCCTAATTTTAGGGTTTTAAGGCTATATAAACCCCATTATAGCCTCATTCCCTGTTTTCCCATCAGCCTCCTCACTCTCAAGAAAACCCTAATTCGTTCTTATCCTCTCTTTGTGTGTGAAGAAGCTTTTGTGAGTGTTTCAAGGAAAGGAAGTAGTGTAGAAGGAAGGGAAGAAGTTGGAGAAGAAGCTTGAGCTCAGGGATCTGGACTTAGCACCCTCTTGGTCAGCAAAGGAAGATATGAAGTTCTGAACTTTCTTCCTCTTTCCTTCTAGATCTAGGTTATGGAAGTTTGGACCTTTTTAGGTCCCAAGGTTGAGTCTTGATCTTGTAATTCGGATTTGGAGTTTGGATTGCCATCCTTGAGGCTCAGAAACATCTTCCTAGAAATAAAGTTGCAATCTTTGTGGCTTATATGGAACCATGCATGAGATCTAGTTAGCTCCATAGAAGTAGAATGTTAATTATGGAAGTTTGAGCCTTTATGAGACTTGTAAGCCATCAAGTAAGCAACTTTATGGCTTAAGGCGTGGAACAAGCTTAGGATCTGGATTTGTAGCTTCTGGATCGGATTATTAAGCACTTAATGAGATTTTGGCTTAACAGGGTTGTACGCTGAGCGTACAAGCCAACAGCCAGTACACTTAGCGTACCTTGGTGTATGCCCCGCATACGTTGCCAGTCTGGGTTTCGAGTGTTTTGGGCCTCAGTGTGGGCCGAGTTTCAGACTTAGGGTCCTTGGGCCTTAATGGTCCATCATAATTCAGTTGCTAAGGACCAAGGATTTAGTATTGGACTTGAGTAAGGCCCAATAAAGGGCTTTGGGCCCAATATAGCAAGTTGGGCCATTAATGGGCCAATAGTAAGCTTGGGAAGCCTATCTTGTTGTTGGATCTCCAGAAGTTAGATTATGGGCCAAGATTATTGTGGGCTGGTAGGGCCCATAAGAGGACATAGGCCCGATTTAGAAAATTGGGCCATTAGTGGGCCTATAGTGGGGCCATGGATGGACTTGGAAGGAATTGAGGGTTTGGGCCATGTTGTGACCCATGTCATAGCAGGGGAAAAATGGTCATTTTACCCATAGGAGAATCCCTATTCTGATTTAGTATTTTATTACCTTTGATAGCCGGGAAGTAGCCGGAGCAACAGTCAAGGATTTCTCATTCAGGAGTTCAGCCGTCAGCATCACGAGGTGAGTTTCCTTCCAGTAGGAATGGGGCTAAGGCCACAATGTCGGCCCGTTTAACTAGCAGTAGTTTTCGGACTTCGGTCCAATGCAGTAGTTAGGATGTTTGATGCCTTCATGGCTCAGACAGGGTTTGTGTGTTATGTGTTCCGAGCTACGTCCCAATGCAGTATGCAGTTTATGTGTTCATGCTAGTTGATATGTTTATGTTATGCTATGTTATGCTCAGTCAGTTTCCGGACTTCGGTCCGATGCAGTTAGTTCCGGACTTTGGTCCGATGCTGGGGACAAGGTCCCAGTAAGTTCCAAACTTCGGTCCGATGCAGTTTCCGGACTTTTGTCCGATGCAGAGGGCAAGGCCCTGGTTAGTTCCGGACTTCGGTCCGATGCAGTTTTCGGACTTCGGTCTGATGCAGTGGGCAAGGCCCAGTATGTGTTTATATGTTATTGTATGGTATGTGGTAGTTTGGGGGAGCTCACTAAGCTTCGTGCTTACAGTTTTGGTTTTGGTTTCAGGTACTTCCGCAAGTAAAGGGAAGAGCTCGGGATGATGACATCGCATACACCACAACTTCAGTTTGTCCTGGGAGTTGATTTAGCTTTTCATTGATATGATTTGATTCAGTCTTGATACAGTTTTCTAGTGATACTTGTTATGGTTTTGAGATATTGACGTATGGGTTTTATTTTATGGTATTGATATAATGATTAAAAAAAAATTTTTGGGTCGTATTTTGGGATGTTACATCATGTACCCTTTTGTAAAATTCATATAACTTGTTATGAGGTTCTTTAAGTGTCAAATAAAACTTCATTTTATTTGTCATTTTCCACGATCAATTATAAACTAAAATCCGGTATTTTTAAAGTTTAGTCGTAGATCGGTTTTAAGATCCGGAAATAGTCTTAATAAAACTTTATTTTATATTTAAGGCCTGGAGTTTTTGATGAGTTATAAAATCACTATTTTAAATCTCCTTTTAACAATAAAAAACTTATGAATTCATGAATTTATAGAATAAACCAAATTGGGTGATGATACTTATGATAAACTTGGATGAGTTATAAAATCACTATTATAAACTCAATTTTATGCATCTTATGATAAAAATCATATTTTGATAAACCAAAACTTGGGCAATGATACTTATGTTTTAAATTTTATTTAGCATTCATAAAATATAATATCAACATGTTGCGTTACGTTTAAAACACCACTATCATATATTAAGTTTCGACACAAAAAATTATCACTAGTTTTATTATTTGTCGTTATAACGTTATAAACCGATTTTAGTCTTTTTAATAAAACTCTTATTTATTATGAAGACATTGAGTTTATATAATATTTAAACACCTTTTAAACCATTCTAAATATTTTAAAGTTGGGTATTTATCTGTTTTACAATAAAATTATTTTCAACGAAAAACGATTATTAACCGGTAATCGGTAAACACGTTTTATTAAATATCCATTTATAAACATCTTATGTTATCTTTTAAATATTTTTTACTCACACTCCAAGTGATATTATCTTACGTTAAAATGTTGTTTGACATGTAAAACTCATTTTCATACACAAAACATAACATACAATAACATAAAAATAAACATCACATGAATGCATTATAATGTGTATAAACCGAGCCATGTCTAGTAATAATTTTTGTGAGCCATCACAGAAATTAATAAGTCTTTCCTAAAGGACTTAAGGGACACTTCAAAAGGTCTTCAAGCTCCCACTTGCCAAGTCAACTCTTGCTTGCAAAAGGACTTCATATCTTCATGTTGTGGAAGTTGCAACACTTAAACTATTAAAACTATAGTTAAGGCCAAAACCAAAAGTAGAAGCTTATAGTTGGGATTATGGTCTTGAATGGTTAAGTCATCTTCAAGGAGGTCATTTCTTCATCTTGTTACATTTAAAAAGAAATACAACCAGTCTACCTATTTTATTACAACAAACCAACAAATGAAAAAAAATACTTATTTATCTATTACATCTTATGAGTAAATAAATATAAAGGAAACACAACACAAATGTCCAAATGACTTATTTATACACAACAACATATTAAATATTATAACAAACAACTATTTGTTTTTTCTAAGACAACTTTTATATAACCAAAATGCATGAAAAATGGTTATATATAAAAATAAACAATTTTAACCAAAAAGTTGCCAAAGAAGACAAATATGGATTTTTCTTAACAAAAAGAAATTCATGCTTGTTTTCCAAAAACCATAGATCATCAAACATAAAAAATCATTCTAACATGTAAAAGATGGCTCTGATACTACTGATGGATTATAATACAAATTATAAGTTTGTTTTTCATAAACGGAAGACTTAAAAAAATAACAAGTTTATTGTTAGTTTAAAACAAAACCAAACAATCAATGATCCATTTATAGAGTTAGAATTAAATAAAAACAACCAAAGAGTTTTTAGAATGATAACCTTTGAAGCCTTTGAACCCACTTGGTTTTGGGGTGTTGATGAAGATAGCAAAAAAAAAAATCAAAGAACATGATTTTCTCTATGTGTATCCACCATCAAGAGTATGACACTTGGAATGTTAGTTCCTTCTTGTATTCTTGAGTGTCTTAAGCCTTTAAGTGCTTAACTCAAATAATCACTAAAGGAGACAACTCAAGAGAGCTTCTAATCTTGCAACAATCTTCAAAAGACAATAAGAAAAAGAAGAGCAGAGAGGATTTGGCCATAGATAGAAAAGAAGAGATTTCACTAGCTAAACTTGACAAAAACTCATGCAAAACACCCTCTTATAAACCCATGCAAAGCAAGGGCCTTATAATAAAATACTCCAAAGTATTTGTAGCCTTTAGAAGCATGGGGAGACAAAGCATGGAGGTTGACAAGAAACCTTCATATTGCTTTATTACTTTTGGTCATACCTCTCAAAAGAGGATGAATTCTTTAATTTTTATAAACTCTAAGGTTATAAAATATAAACTTTGTCTTTAGGTAAAAGAAAAAAGAATCAAACTAGTCCAACAAGTTGTGCATGACTTATTAATTCATACCATAAGAAATAATAACTAGTTATAGTCTCTTACAATTATTATCTTCACAAAACAATAGTTATTCCTTAATTAAAATACGTGAATTGATATTATTTATTAATAATCATATTAATAATAAATATACAAAATGTGCCAACTTGATAAATGTGTGACCCTGTAGGATCATATATTATTAACAATATCACTTCATAACTATTATTGGGTATATAGATTCAACAAATAGTAAATGTGGAATGAAATGACACCAAGTCAAAATACAATTTATCACTTGGATTGATTTAAGAATAATAATTAGGGCTCAATTGTAAAGACTACATGAACTTGCAAAAAGGTTAATTACATTCTATACCCACTACTATATATACTATCTCATAAAGTAAATAGGTGGAAATACGATCAATAACATAATGACACATAAGTGAGCACACACGATATAATTATAACAAACATGCCCTCACTAACCTATTCCACCTTAGTGCATGACAACTCGTCCTCTATAGAATACCAAAGGAGAAAATCTTATGAAGCTTATATGACTTTGATATAACTATAACAAAGCCATTCCTTTAAAAGTTAAGATAACCACATCATATCGCAAATTCAACATTATTAACTTGTTGTGTTTTGATATCATAAAAGAAAATCTAAACTGTTATAGAAAACATGCGATACTTGTCAAGACTCAAAATAAATCTTATGCCACTTGCCAAGTTTTGATGCCCTTATTAGGAAGTAATGCGTATAACAAGCAAAACTATAAGCACACAAAGACATAGTATTTATGTGGTTCGGTCAAGGCGACCTACGTCCACGGTCAGGAGGGAGTATTCTTTATTTTAGAGTTCTCAAACAGAGGTTATAAGTACAATTCACCAGAGAAAGGTGACAACCTATTTATACTTGAAGGATCAGACCTAAAACCCTTATGGGCAAAGCCCAATGGCCTATAGGCCCATGAAAGGTGACAACCAATCATATTCTGCCATGCAACATCTTCTGGAACATTCTTCCATGTCATATAACCCATGACCATCAACAACACACATAGTGGAGCACCTTGTGCCCTAGTGGAGCATCATGATGTACAAGTGGCGCATCATGAACATTAATGGCCCAACATCCATCATGGTGGCATGACATAGTTTAATCCTTGAGAAATACCAAATTCTGAGCATCCTTGAATGATCTTGAGCATCATAGAGGACTTCATAGCATACTTGGATCATCAGGGATACCATGGTTCATCAAGGAACACAAATGGCCTATCTTGCACCATGATGGCACAACAAGATTCATGTTGCCCCATCATGTGAAAGGATGGTGCAACAAGCTTCAAGTGTTGCGCAAGAACATCTAGGTTCGAACAACATCAACTTCATTGGCGCAACAAGGACCATATTGGCGCAACAAGGACATGCTTGGCGCAACAAGGATTCTTCATGGCGCAATAGGAACTCTCCATGGTGCAAGAGGGATATGATTGGCACAAGAGAATGCCCTTAGCGCAATAGCATCCTTCTTGACCCAAATCTTTATTAGATAGGGCAACAAGGTCCCCTTGTTGCTCCGTATCACTCCCAAGTGCTCCAAAACCTCTTCCAGGTGCTCCAAAGCCCTTTCTGTATGATCCATTCCTTTGGCACTTGATCTATCCTTTGTCAGACGATCCATTCCCTTCTCAGATGATCCATTCCTTTGGCACATGCTCCATGAACTCCAAGTGCTCCATTTAGTTCCAAGTGCTCTAAATGCTCCATGAACATGATCCAAATACCCGAGTCACATTTAACAATCTCTAGCTTGAATTGAGCATCCTTTGAACTCCACCTCGAACAAGAACTTCCTCTCCCATCTTGCATCAAGCCTCGAAGGGACTTACCTCCTGTGAACATCCAAAAATTCCATGCCAAGCTTGAACTTATCTATGGGCAACGATCTTGTCACCATGTCTTCCGGATTATCCTTGGCACCAGACTTTTGAATGCATAACCTGTCATAGAACATGTAGGTTCCTCCACCTTTAAAAGAAGACTCTAAACAAGACCAACCACCAATGAACTTCTTATCTCCAAATCACTTCATGGTCCAACTCTATCAATCCAAACAAGTACGTATGTCGTGCATTAGCATCATATACCAGATAAACACTAAGCAATCCCCTTCAAGTGTCGCAAGATCCACTTGACCATTTCCCAATGAGCTTTTCCCCGATTGCCTCGAACCACCAAAGAAGAACCAACAAGTTTGGACTGATCATGATAGAACGACCGCAAGACATTCTCAGTGTAGTAAGAAATGTATAACCATCCTGCTCTTCAATCACTTGGAATCTCCATCTTTGTTATCTTCTTTTCAACTCCTAATTCGTTCATCAAAAACTTATTCTCCTTAAGCTTCTTCAAGTTGTTTTCTCAACATCAGCATCACCAGACACTTTTTCCCTAGGTTGAACAATGGATTCCTCATGTCTATGTTATTCCATGCTACCCTGTTGTTCTTTATTCATCACAAAATTGTGTGGGGTTTCTATTTCAAACACCGCCTTATGGCTATCATCCTTATCATTCCCCGCAACACTTGTACCACCTCCTCACTGGTTACACATAACAGATTCAAAGGTCACATCTCTGCTAATAACGACGTTTGGATAATTTCCTTCTTTTGTACACCATAGACGATGACCTTTCCCTCTAAATGGATATCCTAGAAATATGCACTTCGTTTCCCTACCATCATTCACACAAGCATAAGTAGAGCATCCAAATATTCATAAACCAATGTTCTTAGAGGCTTTTCTAGACCACACCTCTTGAGGAGTCTTACAATCAATTACAATTGATGGAGATCTATTCGCCAGATAGCAAGCAGTGTTGACTGCTTCCGCCCATAAATGCTCCGAGAAAGTAGCAGATAATTGCATGCACTAACATGCTCCACCAGTGTTTGGTTCACTCATTCTACCACTACGATTTGTTGTGGTGTTCTCTATATATTGTGATGCCTTACTGTACCTTCTGTATGGTAGAAGTTTTCAAACAAAGCCTTGCAGAACTCCAACTCGTTTTTTATTCTAAGTGACGTAACATGGTTCCCAGTCTGTTTCTCAACCATCGTCTTCCACTCCTTAAACTGCCTAAACACTTCATTTTCATCCTTTGTATTCAGAAAATACACCTAAGGATAAAAGTCACAAAGTATTAACATCCACCATGAGACTTCACAAGAGAGGTACCTTATAGTTATGAGTGAACACACTCTAGGATCTCCTTGCTTGAGTGTTGAACCGAACCAAACTTCACCCTAATTTGTATCGCTTAAATACAAGCTTCACCAGGTTTAACATTTCCAGTTGCATCTCCACAAAGCAACCCCTTCTTGCTCACATGCCCCAACTTATGATGCCACAACTTTCTTTCATCATCATATTGATCCAAGGATTGGGAACAGTCATCTTTCCCCCAATCATACATCCATCCATAATATAGATCCCATGAGGATTCATCATTCCCTTCATAACTACAAGAGCACCCTTTGAGACTCTTAACCAGTCACCCTCTTTAGAATATTTCAATCCATCCTTCACTAAAGTTCCAAGAGAAATCAAATTCTTTTGAAGTTTAAGGACGAACCAGCATTCCAATTTCCTAACCATACCATTATGCCTATTGATCTGCACCGTGCCATTACCCTGGATATTGATTACCCAATCATCACCCATCTTGACTATGTCATTCCACTCTTTGAAAGAGTTGAACCATTCGCGACTACATGTCATATGATAGGGTGCTCCAAAGTCCAAGACCCAAGCATCAATAGATTTAGATGTACAAATTGTCAAAACTTCACCATCATCCCCTTCATCAGAATTTCCTTGAACACATCGGCTGTAACACCCAATTCCTGGTATACCTTTAGTTCATGTCTTTCTTATATTTTTCTCTGGGCCTTGACGAATTGGAGGCCCAAATCGTGAGTAGAGTCGTGATCCGCGGGAAGTTTAAGTAGTCTACTCGACGAGTCGGGAGACCGACTCGGCGACTAGCCGCTGTTTGAGTGAAACCCTAAATTGAGGGTTTGCACCCTATTTAAACACATTATAACCCCTCAACTCAGCCCCCATTGTCCAGAGCAAACCCTAACTCGAAACCCTAGCCTTTTTTAGTGTGTTCTTAAACCTTATGGTGTTACTTTGTGTGATTGAAGCTTGAAGAAGAGAAGGAGGCTTGTGAGATCAAGGGGAAACAAGAAGATCCAGAGTTTTGAGCATATTTCCAGCTTAATAGAGGTATAAAGATGAAAACTTGTCTATTCATTGTCAAGATCTTGATTTTGGACCTTTTTCTACAACTTTCTAAGCCCTAGAGAGGTTGTATTTGGGATTAAGTAATGGAAGTCAGTTTGTGCAATAGATATGGGGTTATTGGGGGTCTTTATGGAATAAAGGTGCCCACCGTGTTGCCATAAACACCCTATGCATCTTGTAGACCATCTTTTATGGCTTTTTGAACCAAAGGTCCCATGCATGTGCACCAAGCTTGATGCTTTGCGTGTAAAATGGACATTAGGAGGCCCGATCTATGGTATTGACGTGTTAAGACCCATTTTAATCGACTGTATAGTAATGGTCAAGGATGGACTCGGTGAGTTGTTCTTAGGACTCGGCGAGTCGTAGTGCAATGACCACCAAATCCTTTGTATCGATGGACCAGATGATAGTGTGGAAGGTCCCTCAGTTGTTTAGGCTCATAAGGGACCTATGAATCATGGGACTCGACGAGTGTTTGAGCAAACTCGACGAGTCCAAGGCAATCTCCCAATCCTTGAAGATGGACTCAACGAGTTGTTCTTACAACTTGGCAGGTCATAGATTGGACGCATTCTTATGAGGGAGAAGAACTCGACGAGTTCAAGGATGAACTCAGCGAGTCGTATGAAGATGGTCCCGATGGTATGATTGAAGGAGAACCCGCCACGTTCTTCCTAGACTCGATGAGTGGAGTCGGGGATTGGTTTGGGTTAGAGGAGTATGGACTCGACGAGTTGGTAGGCCAACTCAGCGAGTCAGGTCAACTGGAGGTCGACTTTGACTAATGTTGACTTTGTCTGAACTGGGTTGACCCTAGTTAGGGTTGCATATTCAAATTGATAACTTAGAAGGCTTTTCGTGTAGGGATTGAGGAGTCGAGGATAGTCAATTTGCACGCCGAGGACAATTCAGAAACTACACGACATCGAGGTGACTTACCTTCTAGTAGAAGTGGGTCTAAGGCACCAAGGCCGACCCACTAGTAGATGTTTAGTTGAGATGATTGTCTTTGTGATAATTATCTGGTCTGCTATTGCTTGATATGTGTGTGTCCTAGTATCCTATGTTATGTGAGATAGTATCAGTAGGAGGGGACTAGTCCCCGATTCGATCGCTCAGACCAATGGGTAGGTCGGACACCCCAGATATGTCTGACGACACGATTATGATATGATATTATATGCTAGCGGTAGGGGTGAAATAGTCCCCATGTTCGGTTGAGATAGACCGGAGGGTAGGTCCGCCCCCCATAATAGTTTGACATGGGTAGGTCAGCACCCCAGAATGGATTGACATGGGTTGGTCAGCACCCCAGAATGGCTTCACATGGGTAGGTCAGGCACCCCAGAATTTCCCGATAATATGTATGAGATTTTGGTATGTGGTATGATGGGGGAACTCACTAAGCTTTGTGCTTACAGTTTCAGTTTTGGTTTCAGGTACCTCTTCATCTAAGGGGAAGGAGTCGGCGGTGTAGCAACGCAACACACATACACACACATATGTTTTCCGCATTGAGTTTTTAGGATTGTACACTGATTTATATTACTTATGTTGAGATGGTTCTCGAACACGATGTTATAGTTTCTATAAAATGACATGACTCTGGTAATGTTTTGGTAAACTATGTTGTGAAGTATTTATTTAAAATGAAATTTTTGGCCTCGGAAATTGGGATGTTACAAGTTGGTATTATAGCCTTTGTTTGAGGGATTCGGACACACCCTCGGTGGTGTTTGAACTCAAACTGAGGGCTTGATATATTTTTATAAGGAAATGGTTTTTCTAAAATCTAAAATTAAGAGTCGTGAGAAAGAATGAGGTGTGTGATGCGTGCGACCGGCCGAGCTCAAGTAACTTTTCCCCAAGATACCCATACTTGTTATGTTATATGATATGATTAAGGGAACTGCATGCTAGATTAGGGCTAAGGATCTAGGAGGATGCCTTGTATGCCTGTTATGTGTTTATGAGAACTGCATGCTAGAATATGGCTAAGGATCTAGGAAGGATGCCTTGTATGCCTGCTATAGGAGCTCATCGAGCCGTATGTTAGAGCTGTAGTTAGCAGTGAGATAGCCTGATTAGGTTATGTTTGATTCGGTTACTCTATGCATGAATGCTGCTTGCTTTGTGCTATAGGGGTTCTGGCTAACTTTAACTAACTAGTAAGTGAATATGCACCAGTATCCGCAAGCTAGTTAGGGAAAGGTGGTAGGGACCCCTAATGCAGCTGATGGCGGAGAGTAGGTCAGAGGGTGCCCTAGAAAAGCCTAGGATGAGATCAGTTGGAAAGGGATATTGGTAAAGGGACTTGGTGAAGTTGAGGAAATCCTTGAGGAAAGTACAAATAGATGTGGAAGATAGTATGGGCCCGTACTACTGAGAACAAAGGATCCGTACTCGAGTCAAGGAGGGTCGAGTTGGAACCAAGAAACTGGGAGAGTGTGTGAGACCTCTCGGGAGTACGTATGATCCTGACGTTTACGTGTTTATTTTTAGTATGGTGGTCACACGACATGGAGTAGGAGATACTTTAGTGTATTGACGTTTGCCATGATATGTTTTCAGAATGGTGGTTTTGTGACCTAGGCCAGCAGCCGGCAGTTTAGGTGCCAGAGAGGGATCAGGATCAGGCTCGGGAGTCGAGCACCTAAATAAGCAGACTAGAGAGTTTTTCACTTCAGAGGTAACCCGTATCATTCTTTAGTAGACTTCAGTGATCTTCATTTCGATCAAGGAGGGTATACTAGAGTTGATGGATGAGAGACTAGGCACATTTCGTGCTGAGGTGGCGGCCATGATGGGGTCGCGCACGCTTACATTCAGGGAGTTCAGGGCATGTGGAGCTCCAGATTATCACGGGGCGCGGGACCCCATAGCGAGTACTAGATGGTTGGTGGATGTGGCCAATGCTTTTCGCACGAGCAGATATCCTGAGGGGGACAAGGTCAGATTGGCGTCTTGTCTTCTGAAGGACAGGGCACGAGATTGGTGGGAGGAGGTCGGACATGTCATTGGAGATGACGCGGCTTTGGATGCTATGACCTCGACTGACTTTACAGCTAGGTTCAAAGCTGAGTTCGCACTGGTTATTGAGGTGCAGCAGTTAGACAGGGAGTCCAGGATCTCACCCAGACTATAGAGACAGTGGCGGAGATTACCACCAAGTTCAGAGAGAGGGCACTTCTTGTTCCTCAATACGCAGCTGATGAGGAAATGAAGAAGGCCCGTTATCATGAGATGCTGCGGAGTGACATCCGCCAGTTTGTGAGCCGGTCCAGCTATAAAACACTGGATGACATGATTGCTAGGGCGAGAGAGAGAGAGAGAGATTGACCTTGAGATGGAGAGAAAAAGGAAGTCGAAGGTGGATTTGGGTTTAGGGAGTTCGGGCAAAAAGACCAAGGTTTCAAATCTCAGATCCAGGAGTCAGCAGAGCCACGGTCGGTGTGGCAAATGTGGTAGATTGCACGACGGGGCGTGCAAGGCAGGAAGTTCCGGCTGCTACAAGTGCGGTTGGACTGGACATATGAGCAGAGATTGTACAGCCACTACTAACGCCATTGTGGCATCAGATCTGATTTGCTTTCAGTGCAATCAGAGGGGACATAAAAAGTCCCAGTGCCCGAGTTTAGCTACTGCGGGGAAGGTGTCAGCACCTGCTCCTGCTACTTTGAGTATTACAGATGGCCATCAGGGCCGAGTTGAGACGCCGGTGGTGAAGAGTAGGGCTTTTCAGCTGACAGTAGAGGAGGCGCGAGCGACTCCTAACGTGGTGACGAATATGCATTTTTCCCTTATCTCTGCATTTATTATTGATTGTTTCTTATGGTTATATGTTTTTTATAGGGTCGTTCTCAGTGAATGGCATTTCCGCCATAGTATTGTTTGAGTCGGGGGCTACCCGGTCATTCGTCTCTCTTGCGCTTAGCAAGAGGTTTAGCAGAGCTCCAGGGGAGCTAGATTGTCCACTTGAGGTTGAGATAGCAGCTGACAGGACCATTAGGGTGGCGAGAGTACACAAAGGATGTTCTCTACAATTATTCGATGAGCAGTTTCAGGTGGACTTGGTCCCTATTCCCCTGCGAGGGAATAAGGTCATAGTAGGCATGGATTGGCTGAGCCCCAATGGTGCGGTGATAGACTGTGAGCTGTAGTTAGTGAAGGTTCGCACTCCCAGTGGGGGAGAGTTAGTGATTCAGGGTGAGAGGCCACAACGCGGACCAGTTCTGTGTTCAGCAGCGAGAGCGAGGCGCTATTTCCATCAGGGTTGTGCCGGTTATATTGCCTATGTTTTAGATGCCTGGGAGAAGGGAAAGACGACGGTTGATGATGTTCCGGGAGATAGCCTGATTAGGTTATGTTTGATTCGGTTAATTTATGCATGAATGCTGCTTGATTTGTGCTATAGGGGTTTTGGCTAACTTTAACTAACTAGTAAGCGAATATGCACCATTATTCGCAAGCTAGTTCGGGAAAGGTGGTAAAGACCCCTAATGCAGCTGATGGCGGAGAGTAGGTTAGAGGGTGCCCTAGAAAATCCTAGGATGAGATCAGTTGGAAAGGGATATTGGTAAGGGGACTTGGTGAAGTTGAGGAAATCCTTGAGGAAAGTACGAATAAATGTGGAATATAGTATGGGCCGTACTACTGAGAACATAGGATCCGTACTCGAGTCAAGGAGGGTCGAGATGGAACAAAGAAACTGGGAGAGTGTGTGAGACCTCTCGGGAGTACGTATGATCCTGACGTTTATGTGTTTATTTTCAGTATGGTGGTCACACGACATGGAGCAGGAGGTTCAGGATCTGGATCAGGATCAGGATCAGGATCAGGCTCGGGTGCAGGGTCCGAGTAGGTTGATGACGGGTTATGCGAGTTCATCGCGTCTGAGATCACGAGAGGTATCCTTGAGGCGACCCCGATTATTTTCGAGTCGATCAAGGAAGGGATTGTTGAGCTAATGGAGGATCGCCTCCGAGCATTTAGGAGTGACTTGGCGTCCAGCCAGTCAGGTACGTGCACACTGTCCTTTAAGGACTTTTGAGGGAGTGGTGCGCCAGACTTTCATGGGGAGAAGGACCCCATTGCGGCCAGGAGATGGATTACAGACATCGAGTCTGCACAGTTGACGAGCTTTTGCCCGGAGGGGTCAAAGTTCTGCTTTGCTACGGGATGTCTAAGGGATAGAGTTAGGGATTGGTGGGAGTCAGTTGGTGACTCTTTGGGATCCCCAGCCATCGAGGCTATGACTTGGTCAGATTTTGTAACCAGGTTCAGGGCTAAGTTTGTGCCAGGTGTGGAGCTTCAGCAGTTGGCCAGGGAGTTTTTGTATATGAGACAGACTACAGAGTCAGTGGTAGAGATCACCTCCAAGTTCAGGGTAAGGGCCTTGTTGGTACCTCAGTATGTGGGGGACAAAGAGATGCGGAAGACCCGCTACCATGATATGTTTAGGGCTGATATCCGGGAGCATGTCAGCTATTCAGATTGCCCGACCCTGGAGTCCATGGTTGTCAGGGCGTGGGAGAGGGAGATTGATTTGGAGCACCTCAGGAAGAGGAAGGCAGAGACTGAGCATGCTACATGGGTTTCGGGGAAGAAAGCCAAGGGATCTGACGTTAGGTCGAAGGGCTAGTCGGGCCAGAGCCGCTGCAGGAAATGCGGCAGACCGCATGAGGGAACTTGTAGAGCAGGATCGTCAGGCTGCTACAAGTGCGGCAAGATGGGGCACTTTGGTAGGGATTGTACTGCCCCGCCCCCACAGTTCAGACATCATACCTGATTTGCTTCAATTGCAATCAGAGGGGCCATAAAAGGCCAACTGCCCTAGATTTTCAGCAGTATCAGCAGCAGCGCTAGCGGTGGGGCCGACTCCTACGGCAGAACGAGTTGTGGATGGCAGGAAGGTCAATGCAGAGGCTCCAGTAGTACGCAGCCGACTCCAGCGACAGAACGATAAGTGGGGGAGATTTGTAACACCGAATTCCTAGTATGCCTTTAATTCATGTATTTCCTATGTTTTTCTCTGGGACTCGACGAGTTGGAGGCCGAACTCGTCGAGTAGAGTTGTGATCCGCGGGAAATTTAAGTATTCTACTCGACGAGTCAGGAGACCGACTCGGCGAGTAGGCGTTGTTTGAGTGAAACCCTAAATTGAGGGTTTGCACCATATTTAAACACATTATAACCCCTCAACTCATCCCCCATCGTCCAGAGCAAACCCTAACTCAAAACCCTAGCCGTTTTTAGTGTGTTCTTAAACCTTGTGGTGTTACTTTGTATGATTGAAGCTTGAAGAAGAGAAGGAGGCTTGTGAGATCAAGGGGAAATAAGAAGATCCAGAGTTTTGAGCATATTTCTAGTTTATTAGAGGTATAAAGCTGAAAACCTTGTCTATTCATTGTCTAGATCTTGATTTTGGACCTTTTTCTTTAACTTTCTGAGCCCTAGAGAGCTTGTATTTGGGATTGAGTATTGGAAGTCAGTTTGTGCTTCAAATCTAGGGTTATTGGGGGGTCTTTATGGCATAAAGGTGCCCAACTTGTTGCCATAAACACCCCATGCATCTTGTAGACCATCTTTTATGGATTTTTGAGCCAAAGGTCCCATGCATGTGCACCGATCTTGAGGCTTTACGTGTAAAATGGACATTAGGAGGCCCGATCTATGGTTTTGATGTGTTAAGACCCATTTTAATCAACTGTACAGTAATGATCAAGGATGGACTCGGCGAGTTGTTCTGAAACATCCAAAAAATACAACCCAGAAAATTTTGTTTTAACAATACTAAAAACCACAACGTCAAAAATTATATAATAAAACCATGCATCATATGTCTTAAAATTCCATAGTGAGTGTATCAAGTCAATATTGAAGTCAATATCATATCAAACTATCTGAATAAAACTCCCACGATAAAACTGTAACTGTGGTGTGTGCCATGCCATCATCCCGAGCTCTTCCCCTTACTTGCGGAAGTACCTGAAACCAAAAATTGAAACTGTAAGCACAAAGCTTAGTGAGCTTCCCCCAAACTACCACATACCAAATATTAATAAAAATAACACATACTGGGCCCCGCCAAGTGCATCGGACCCCGCCCGACATCGGACCAAAGTCCGGAATAACTTGGGCCCCGCCCACTGCATCGGGCCCCGCGCGGTATCGGACCGAAGTCCGGAATAACTTGAGTATAACATATCATGAACATATAGCATAATCTCATACTGTATCGGGCTTGCCCGACATACTACAAAAAACATGCATGAGTCACGAAGACATCAAGCATACATACTACTGCTATCTAAATGGGCCGACATTATGGCCGTAGACCCGTTCCTACTGGAAGAGAACTCACCTCGTAACGTTGGCTGCTGAGATGCTAAATCTAAAATTGGTTGATTGCTGCTCCAAAACTCCCCGGCTACAAATTCCATAGACACTAAATCAAATATTGATAACTGTTCTCAGGGTAAAATGACTAATTTACCCCTGGTCAAAGTCAACTTTCAGTTGACCGGATTTGCCGAGTTGGGCCGCCAACTCGTCGAGTCCCTAACACCTTTTCTAATCCTCTACTTGCTTCATCTCATTGAGTTTGGCAAAAACTCGACGGGTTCTTCTTCTGAATTAACGTCGAAACTAACTTCATCCGACTCGCCGAGTTGTATGAACAACTCGTCGAGTTCTTCTTCATCATATGAACACGTCCAGACTGTGACTCGCCGAGCTGTATGAACAACTCGTTGAGTTTGTTCTTGAGGCAAGAAGATTTCCTTGGACTCGCCGAGTCACGGCGTGGACTCGTCGAGTCTCCTACATGCCACTTCCATTCAGTCGGTCTCAATGCATCCAATTCATAGATCTGGGCTTCTAGGGCTGGTTTTGCACGTAAAGTTTCCAACTTTACGTGCATGCACACGAGAATGGGGCTAAGACACCAAAATCATCCAACACTAAGCACTTAGGGTTTGGAACAAGGCTATATTTGCATAAAGGTAGTTATATTGAGTTCCTAGAGCTCAATAACATCCAGATCTATGGTTTCCATCCTAAGGAGAGCTCAAATGTCGCATTTGAATCATATAAAGCTCCAAAAGAGACATAAACAAGCATAAAAGAGGGTTTAATGGAAGAATAAGCAAGGTAATAACTTTATTACCAGAATATGAAGCAGATGGAAGCTAGATTTTGGATCTCCTTTCTCTTCTATTGATCTTCTTTTCCTTCCTTCTCTTTTACAACTCCCAAGCTATCACAAAACACTCAAGCTCAACAATGGGGACTAAGGTTTTACAGAGAAATGCTCTAAAGGTGCTAGAGGCTGGGGTGGGAGGCTTTAATGACGTTTAATTAGGGTACAAACCCTGGGATTTAGGGTTTCATCCAGACTAGCGGACTCACCGAGTTCGGGATACAGACTCGTTGAATTGCCTAGTAAAGACGCGTGCAATTCCCGTCTCTACTCGACGAGTTGGGATACTAACTCGTTGAGTACCTCTTATGAAAGGAAAATACTTTATTAAAATTACATACCAGGAATGGGGCGTTACAATTCTCCCCCATTTATCTTAGACTTCGTCCTCAAAGTCTGCTGCTACCGATCCTGAAAATAACTCCGGATAGTGCTCCCTCATTTCCTCCTCAGTCTCCCACGTCCACTCTGAAACCTTCCGGTGCTGCCACTGCACCTTCACTAGCTAGACCACCTTGTTCCTCAAGGTCTTCGTCTTCCGATCTAAGATCGCAACTGGCCTCTCGATATAATTCAGGCTGCTATCAACCTGAATATCCTCCAATGGCACCATTGCTGACTCATCCACCAAACACTTCCGCACCTGAGAAACGTGGAAAGTGTTGTGGATCTGGCTAAGCTCTGCTGGAATATCCAAACGGTAAGCAACCCGACCCACCCAGGCCAAAACCCTAAAGGGACCAATGAACCTGGGGCCTAGCTTACCCCTCTTCCGGAACCTGATGACACCCTTCCAAGGTGACACTTTCAGGAGGACCGTATCACCCACCTGAAACTCCAAGTTCAAACACCTCCTGTCGGCATAACTCTTCTGTCGACTCTGCGCAGTCTGCAGTTTGCTACGGACCTGCTGGATCAACTTTGTGGTCTTGATCACCACCTCAGTGCTCCCAATGACCCTCTGACCGACCTCACCCCAAAAAATCGGGGTCCTACACTTCCTCCCATAAAGCATCTCGAAAGGATGGCGGTCAATACTGGAGTGGTAACTGTTGTTATACGAACATTCTGCTAATGGAAGATACGTATCCCAACTACCACCACAATCTAGAACACATGCCCGAAGCATGTCCTCGCGGGTCTGAATCGTTTTCTCGCTCTGCCTGTCCGTCTGAGGGTGGAAAGCAGTGTTGAAGTGAAGACGAGTCCCCATGTCGTCATGAAACCGCTTCCAAAACCTGGAAGTGAACCGGACGTCTCGATATGATACTACTGATACAGGAACTCCATGTTGTGCCACTACCTCACGCACATAAATATCGGCTAGCTTCTCGGCTGATATGCTCTCCTGAGTCGGTATGAAATGTGCGCTCTTGGTCAGCCGATCCACTATGACCCAAATCGAATCAACTCCGCGTGCGGTCCTGGGAAGCTTAGTGATGAAATCCATAGAGATATCCTCCCATTTCCACAATGGAATGTCTAACGGCTACATCCTACCATGGGGTCTCTGATGCTCCACCTTGACCTTCCTATAGGTCAGGCATCTCTCCACATACCAAGCTATGTCCAACTTCATGCAGGGCCACCAATAATCGAGTCGAATATCTCTATACATGTTCGTCGCCCCTGGGTGGATGGAGAACCGAGACTTGTGAGCCTCATCCATCAGAACCTGCCATACTCCTCCCCAGTACGGTACCTAAACTCTCCCATGAAGGGTCAACAATCCTCGACTGTTATAGTCAAGGGAAGCTACTCGGCCAACAATCCTCTCGCACTTCTGCCTCTCCTCCTTCAAGCCCTCAACCTGTGCCTCTCTAATCTGCTCCAATAATGGAGTAATCACTGTCATTCTCAAACATATTTCTCTCATCGGGGCTGCTACCACCATGCGGCTCAAGGCATCGGCCACTACGTTGGCCTTGCCCGGATGGTAAAGGATCTCGCAATCATAGTTGTTAACCACATCTAACCACCGACGCTGCCTCAGGTTTAGATTCAGCTGATCCATGAGGTACCTCAGACTCTTGTGATCCATGTAAATGGTACAACGGACCCCATAGAGGTAATGTCTCCAAATCTTGAGGGCGAAGACCACTGCCCCCAGTTCTAAATCGTGCATCGGATAGTTAGCCTCGTGAGGCTTCAACTGTCTGGAGGCATAAGCTATCACATGCCCTCGCTGTATCAACACTGCTCCAATACATGTGATCAAAGCATCACAGTAGACTACGGAGTCATCCACTCCCTCTAGCAGGGTAAGAATCGGCGCCACACACAATATATGTTTGAGGGTCTCAAATGCTGCCTGCTACTCAGGCCCCCAGTGAAATGACACTGACTTCCTGGTCAGTCGAGTGAGCGGAACTGCTATCTTGGAGAAATCCTGGATGAATCTCCTGTTTTACCCTGCCAAACCTAGGAAGCTCTGAATCTCAGATGGAGACCTCAGTACCTCCCACTACATCACGACCTCTATTTTGGACGGATCTACTAGTATACCCCTCTGGTTGATGAGGTGCCCAAGGAATTGCACCTCGCGCAACAATAACTCACACTTGGAGAACTTTGCGAAAAGTCTCTCCCTCCTCAGCGTCTCTAGCACCTCTCTCAGGTGCTCCTCGTGCTGCTCTTGAGTCATGGAATAAACCAAGATGCTCCCTGAAGTTGGTCAAACAAGTCGTCTATCCTCGGGAGTGGGTAACGATTCTTCACTATTACCTTGTTCAGCTCCCGGTAATCAATGCACATACGGTGTGACCCATCCTTCTTCCTCACGAACAGGATCGGGGCTCCCCATGGTTAACTACTCGGCCGGACGAAACCCTTGTCTAACTGCTCCTACAGCTGCGTAGACAACTCCTGCATCTCTGGTGGAGCCAACCGATATGGTGCCTTGGCTATCGGAGACGCACCCGGAACCAGGTCAATCCGAAACTTGACATGTCTTTCTGGAGGTATCCCAGGTAAGTCCTCCAGAAATACGTCCGAATACTCTCCGAATACTAGTACATTGTCAACTGTCGCCTTACCCTTCTCTCGGGCATCTATAACATAGGCGACGTACCCTGCGCAACGCTGCTGAAAGTAGCGCCTCTGTCACACCCCAAAACCAGAATGGTGGAAACATTATGGGGGTGGATGACGTCATGTCAAGTATCACAACATATGCAGTATAGTAATCAAAGTACAATAACCATTGCATTAATAGTAATAGTTTTACATAAGTTATAGTTTATAGAGACATCAAAGTAATACAGAAACTAGTATAGATGCAGCTCGGTTCTAGGCTGGCTTCATAAAAGCTCCCGAGTGTACCTGTCTATTGCTGACCAGAGAATACAAGTTATTTTGAAAGCGAGTATCAGCATTTTTATAAATGTCGGTGAGTTCATAAGTATTTAGTGTCATTCATGTAAGTAAGCATTTTATTCAAAATAACTTTATAAAAAGTAGTAGTTTAGTATCTACGGTGTATTAGCGTCCTTTCCAGAAAATCCTATATTTTCTAATTAAAAGCAGCCTTCTACCAAGACTCGATACGGTTAGGTTTTAAAGAGAAATTTTCCCTGAAATGCTATAATTACCAAAATATGGTATTTGACTTTAAAGAAAGTAGGAGAATATCACTAGTAAAAGTACTAGGGGAAAATAACATATGCCTCAGCAAAAAATACTGCTGACTAAGGAAAAAGAAATCATAGACTCCAGGAGAGTATCGAATGAATGATACGCCTGGCTTAGTCTAACAAAAGGAAACACAGACCCCGGACGGTATCAAATGTGCGATACTGCTAGCAAGGTCTAAAAAAAAGAAACACAGACCCCAGACAGTATCAAATGAACGATACAGCTAGCAAGGTCTAAAACAAAGAAACACAGACCCCAGACAGTATCAAATGAACGATACAGCTAGCAAGGTCTAAAACAAAGAGTAATCCTAAGAGTGTTGTTTTAAGAATACAGTGTTAATTCTTGTTACCTTAAGGCAATGAATTATAAGGTAAACATGGAGATACTCGTAACCATACTGATTCACACTAGAGTACTTGACGCACTGCGAGCGTCGGAATAAATACGACATTTGTCACCCCTTGGCTTGGTAGGTCGTGGACTGTAGCTAGCAGTCAGGGTGCGGGAGTGTTAGTCCTGTATAGATCTATACACACAATGCCCGCTCTCCCTACAGGAGACTCTGGTTACCAACATGACAACGGGGAAATCCGTGTCCTGAAGATGCATCTTGTATAGTGAATTCTGATGTAGGTACTGGACTAATGATAGAGACTCACAATGAACTGGCTCCTTCGGAATTCTCGTATTAGAAAGAGTAAATAGAGCTTCCTAACTATTCCTATAATAGTTACTAGTGTCTCTAATCTATGAGTGACGAGTGGGAGGATGCCCTTGCTACCCAAGGAAAATGAACTGGCCGATGGAAACCTTTATGTCCGTATATGTATACATGATATAAAACTAATGTTTAAACAACCTTCGGACGGATAACCGATACCCACCAGACCACATCCAAACAAGGAAAAGGAAATAGGGCGAACTAACCTTCCTAAGTCCTTTAAACATTATTTATTTAACTATACAAATACAGGCATGCATTTAAAGAAATGAAAGCATAGAAGAAAACTTTGATGAAAACTTAACACATAAGAAACTTACGACTTGATGTCAGTTTATAAAACAAGTTTGAAAATCTTCGGAATCCTTTGAAAAACCTTTCATAACGACTTTGAAAAAGATTTGTATATAATATATTAAGTGAAGAAAAACCTTTGGAAAAACCGTTAACAAGAGTTGAGAACGAGACTGGAAAATCTTAAGCTGGATAAAACAGTATAACATACAAAATTCCATTTTGCTATATAGTTATCAATCACATGTGATCGATATAATTACTGTATAGATCAACTTGTATTCCCCCCCCTATAAAAGCAGTTAAAATCATTAAAAGGTTCATTCAGGGGTATGAACTCACCTGTTGTAAGTGGATCGACCGAAAGTGCCGGTTGGGTGCTCGGTGTCAAGTAAAGACTTGAACACGCTTAATGACCTATTAACATATGATGACATATGTTTACATACAATTAGTAAATATAATACTAATTAAACACGTATACGCATCCTAAAGTGCGAAAAACCCTTTGGTCAAGTGCTACGGGTGTCCCGGGTAGTATCCAAGGGTGTGTATGGCCTAGTTAGGGAGTTTATTCTTCAAGAGTAAACTCTTTATAGAGTTTACGACCCAAATGACCAACTCCCCATGAGTTTACGACCGTAAACTCATGGTGGGGGTGTTCTAGGATGCTTAATGGTCTTAAAATCTTGAGGGGTGATGCTACACTTAGCTTTAAGGCATTGGGATGGCATTGCAACAACATAAGGACCATTTGAGGAGTTTACGGCAGTAAACTAGGAGTTTACGACCATAAACTCTCACATGCCCAATCCTTAAGTGTATTAAGGTCCTAAATGATGGAGAATAAAGTTCTATGCATTTTTCCAAGCCATATGGAGAAGTTAGGGCATCATTTGAGCACTTTTTGGGAGTTTACGGCCCATGGACCAATCCTAGGGGGGTTTACAGCCGTAAACTCCTATGTCCAATGTTTCTTTGATATTTAATGCCCCTATCTCAATTGTGATTGCTTCTAGACATTTTCCCAAGCCTTAGGAGGTGTTTGAGGGCAATTCTAACACCTTATAAGGTGTTCACAGCCCTTGAAGATGGGTTTACGGTCCAAGAGTGTTCTTGGGCCATAAACTCATGTTTACTGTCCTTATAATAAGGTTTTAGTGTTCTAAGCTCGAAGGTGTAAGTCCACAAGTCATATCTAAGCCCTAGGGGTAATTTAGAAGGGTTTTGGGGCTTCAAAACCCCACTTATGGGTGTTTACGATCCAATAGTGTTCTTGGGCCGTAAACACATGATTTGGACCCTGTTTGATGTCTTAAACACGAATTTGCATGTTAACTAAGCTATACAACAAGTTAGGATACATTACTTACTAGTTTGGGGCTCGAAACGGGCGTTTTGGATCAAAAGCAAGTTGTAGAGAGAGAGTGTAGTGAGAGGGTAGAAAGGTTTCAAATGGAGTCCACTCCCCCTTATATAGGGGTTGAGCTTGTGGCTCAGTGGAAATCTACCCAATACTAACGTTAAACGGGGCTTTTGGTCGCACCCGATTAAATGGTCTTATTTTGACTTGGTTGAAACTAAGACTTTTCAAGGGATTTTTGAGGGTGTTCCTAATGTGCTGCAACCCTTAAGACGTCATTATAAAAAGTCCCTATTAAATTATCCTAATCCAAAAAGGTTAACGGACAATTTAACAAAGCGGGTTTTATTAACGGACGATGGGGTTAAAAATGACGGGATAAATTTCGGGTTGTCACATCATCCCCCCGTTAGAGGGAATTTCGTCCCGAAATTCAGGTTTAGGCAAGGAAGTGGCATAAACAATTAGGTAGGGGTATGAGGGCACTTCCTATTCGGTTGGTCCTCACACTCCCAAGTGAACTCTGGCCTATGCTTGGCGTTCTAACAACCTTCACTGACGGGATGTGGATTCTGATTTGATCAGTTAGTGATTTCTACAGGTGTGTCTACGAAGTTAGGGTTCTCTATGGTTTCTATCAAGATGAGTGGGATACAAAGAGTGACGTCGGGCAACCACTTTTCAAGTCTAAGGAGTGGTTGATTTGGGGTGAAACTTATGGAGTTTCCGAAGGTAGGTGTGGTATGACGAGGGTTGGACCGATTTTGTGCGGAATCTCGGATGGTCCTAAGCTCTCGGAAGGGTAGAGCTTTTCAGTACTTAGAACATAATGTACTTCTATGGTGAGGTTATAACTGGCGCGTTCGCCATTTTAAAGTTCTAAAAGTTCTCTCTTACTGAGGGTGTAGTCCTTCAGGTTGGTTCTTAGAAAGCCCGGGTTGTCCTTGAATTCGTGTTTACTACTGATTGGCTTTTAGAGGTTTTCTGGATCATCGGGTGAATTAGATGTCTACGTGTATCTGTCTGCTGCAGGGTGACTATCCCAATCCTGTGCAAAATGAATCTGTACTTCTGGCTCTTGAGATGTTTCTAATGGAAACTCTTAGGGTTGGTGAGATAGGGTCTCAACCAGACGATTGTTTAGAACGTTTTTAAACTTTACATTATCATCTAATTAGCGGCTTCACCATATGATTCCTAATGGGAAGGAATCATGCTCTTACTTGCCTTGTTGTTTCATGAATAGCAGGCTCTGCTCAGGGCTAACTCAATCCTTAGAGATTTTCTGAAGTGTTGAACTATCTCGGGAGGTGGTTCTACTATTTTTGCACGAGATAGTATTCGTGGAACACGTAGTAGTCCAATGAATCTCCAAGACATGTCCTATTCTCTAAGGCGTTGGTTTATTTCAGTTGCAAAAAGCGCGTGCTCTTGTATAACCCATCTACTAACACCTAGACTGGTGTCAAGTCTATAATCTCTTTGGGATCTGGGTTATAAGGCTTAACGCAACCTACTTTCGCACTTTAATCAAGTATTCTTGGCTGCGGAGGTTATCCTGTGGTTCTTGGCATTCTAGTGTTCACTTCGGAGAATGCAGTCTATCGTCTACAGGGCGACGGTGACTTCTTCCACGCGAGGGGGAGGCGGAGTGTCCTAGGCACTACTCGTCAGTAATGGGGTGGGCGAAGTGCCTGAGTAGTGCGAACATCTTCTGCAACTACTCTTCCGGTGGTTCTGAGTTTTCATGATTTAGGTTAAGTCTAGAAATATAGGGTTTCATTACTCGGAACTTCTAATCTTCTCCTCCACTCTTCTCAGAGTTTAGCTTATTGCAGCTTCCATATTTTCGGGATATCCACTGAGATGCTTAATTCGGGGGATTAAGCGTGAATGGATGGTCGTAGTCAATGTCCTTGACTCTTATGACTCAGATTTCTTTACCAACTGAGGGTGTTAGCTACTATGTTGGCTTAACCGGGATTGACAACAAATTTTGGATTTGTGGTCATTATAGTAGCTCAACCCGCAGTGGTTCTCTTGACTCTAGTTCCTATTCTATGGAATAGGATGAAGGGTTTTACTATGAGGTTCGTGGTAGAGCTCATACTTTGCTTAACCACTAATACTTGGTGTATGCAAGCCGTATATAATTGAGGTCGGCAGGATGTTCAGTTGTGCGACTCCACCCTAGACCCACAACCCAACGAGGAACAGGGAGTAGGGAGGAAGTACACATCTTAAATCTTTTTGATCTCAATTATATACCACCCTTATGCATATACTTAGTTATAGTAGTCAGTCCCATGAGTTCTTTCCTCTAGCTTCACGAACCTGATGGTGAGGTGCGAAGGGTCTTTCTGGAGGATCTACGGAGTAGGCTTCGGGTGGTTATCGTCTTCTGGAATTCGTGTAGTGTCTTTCGCTTCGGTTTCTATCTGTCTAAGAAGGGGTTGGTTAACAACGCGTGGTGCCCTTCTCCTGGGTACTTCGGAAGGTTTGAGATGAGAGGGACGTCTGACGGATCGCATTAGGTTTTATTATTTTTAGGTTCGGAAGAACCCTAATTTGCCGAAATGGCTACGCTGAAAGTTCTTTTTACGCAACACTAGGGATTTACACACGGTTTCACTAAGTCAAACCATGATTGATAGAGGTGTCGAAGTTGGCATACATTGACATGATATAGAATGAGGGTTGATAGAGCCGTGTACGGAACGGGCACACAAGTCCTAGGCGTCTCGGGTTTCATCCCGTGTATCATTGTCATGGATACTTGGACTGATAGAGTCGAAACGGAACTATAGAGGGTCCTGAGTGTTTCTGAATAGGGTACCTTTCATGTATGGATTCTCACGAGGCCTTTCTAAAATCGCCTAACATATACTAGTCATGTATAATTAAGGTGGGGAGGACAGTTGACTGAGCCACTCCGCCTTAAATCCACAACCAAACAAGGAACAGGAATTGAGGCAGCATCACTCACTCTAGGTCTATCCATCTTAATTATACATGGCTTTGATGTATATGTCGAGCCATTATAGCTCTACCTGATGAAATTTTAAATTTTATAACAGTGTTGCGACTATCGCCTTAACGGGGAAGTAATTACATTTAGAATTAGCCTTTTTAATGTTTTCGGTTAGTTATTTGAGATTGAGAGACGTACCAAAATCTACCGGTTTCCTTGATGCTTCTCCTTAAGCATTTAGAGTTAGACTCTTCCTGTGTCCTTGTCTCTTCTTTCAATTGGGCAATCTCGCTTTGGGTGCCCAATCTCACCACATAGATGGCATACTGGATTGGTCGTCACACTGGTGGTTGATGTAATAAACTCAACCGGGGTCCTACAGACGCGAGCGGTATACCCCTTCATGTTGCACCTAGTACAACAGAGTTCCCGGCATACGCCATGATGATGGTAGCTACACTTGCTGCAGTGGGGAAGGCTTCCTAGGTATGGTCTTCTTGAAGCCGAGATGGAGGGTTTGACAGGGGGTATTGACCGTCTCAGCCCGCTGACCTTCGGAAGATCCTTGAGTTGAGGTACTTCCCTCCTTGTTCTTGAACTTTCTCTTCAGTGGAGTTGGCTGAGGTTCTTGGGTGGCTGGGTATGCAGGTGTTGGTTGCTGCTGTCTATTGCTAGGATCGGGATTCCTGATAGGGCTCTTGCTAACATTGGCGTTGTTAGCATTCAGATGAGCCATGATAGCTGCTACGGTTGCCGATACTGCAGCTTGGAACGCAGCTTCATCGAATAGGAGAGTAGGTTTCTTGCCAGTGGATCGGTTACGCTTCTTCGGAGGCATGGTTTTCTTACACAGAAGGAACACAAGCCGATGAGAGACGACGGTTAACCCTGGACGTATCTTTCCTTATTGAATTAGGCATAAATTTTTCCCGTGCCTCGAATATTGGTTGTCTGAGTGTCGACCTACATCCCTATGATCTAGTCCGGGTATTCAAGGTAGGAGTATGAGTATCGGAAAAGCCATAAGATGGGAGTCATTCCTACTAATTTACATTTATACTGGGAAAGGTTCACTCTCCGGCTTGGAAAGATTTGAGGGAAGTTCGGAACGAAATCACAGAAGAAACAGGCTCATGAAGGCTTATGGCTAAACATTCTCAATCAAGGTTTTGAGATCCGATCTACTCGTATTACTTGTGACAGGAAAAGGCGATTCACCTAACACATAGTGTGAGTAGTGTAATCACTAACTCACTAAATTGTATTATTTTATGGGTGTATTAGCGTGACGAATATGAGGAAAAGACACTTCTCGGGTTCCATGTATTGGCTCCCTCTGTCCACCTCTTATCCTTGACTGGGATCGGCATTGGTTTTCTTCAGATGGATACCTAGGGTTCTCTCCTCGTGTAGACATACCGAATCTCTACTCCGCCTTGCTTCCGATTCTGACTCTGGGTGTCATCACTTCATGATGGATGACTGGGAATCTCAGAAGTTCAGGCGAATTTCCCACCATGTCCCTAAAAAGGTATAGGTACTTGGTGGTTTCAATAGCCTCGTCTTGGTTCATTTATTTCCGAACTGGAAATCTTCTCAATGAAACTCTTTTGGGTCTGAATCAACTCTTATGTGGAACAATGAAGTGGATAGGGTTTTCTATAGGGTTCATGCGAGAATGGAAATTTCTAAAGAATCCTAAGAGATTATTAACATTTCACTGGATGATCTATATTGAGTCCTGCTACAATTACATAGCGCACACAAATTATATGTAATGTAGATCCGATAGACCTTCGAATATGTGATACTATATCCACATCCAAACAAGGAAAAGGAAATAAAGTGAACCACACATTCTCAGTCTATGGGATCCTTATTATATATATAACCTTGGAAGTGTACCCTTTGTAATCATAGGTATATCAATAAGGGATCTTTTTAGTTTTTCACACAAGGTTATCTATGGATCCTAAAATACCCCTATGCTATTTTAATTTCTTGTTTGATTTCTTAACTTCTGAATATGATTCTAGGATTAATGTGAGTCTTTTAGTATTGCAAAATACTCCCATAGTATTTTTAACTTTATGTTTGGCTCTAGCATTCTAGTATTAAAGTATAATTCTTAGTCATAGTGTTTTATCCCTATGTATTTATAGGATGTATATCTTTTATGAATTGATATACTTAGCTAACTATAAACAATGCTCTGATACCAATTTGTCACACCCCAAAACCGGAACGGCGGAAACGTTCTGGGGTGGATGATGTCATGTCAAGTATCACAACATATGCAATATAGTAATCTAAGTACAACAACCATTGCATTAATAGTAATATTTTTACATCAGTTACAGTTTACAGAGACTTCAAAGTAATACAGAAACTAGTATAGATGCAGCTCGATTCTAGGTTGGCTTCACAAAAGCTCCCGGGTGTACCTGTCTATTGCTGACCTGAGAATACAAGTTACTTTGAAAGCGACTATCAACATTTTTATAAATGCTGGTGAGTTCATAAGTATTTAGTGTCATTCGTGTAAGTAAGCATTTTATTCAAAATAACTTTATAAAAATTTGTAGTTTAGTATCTACGGTGTATTAGCGTTCTTTTCAGAAAATCCTATATTTTCTAATTAAAAACAGTCTTCTACCAAGACTCGACAGTGTTATGTTTTAAAGATAAATTTTCCCTGAAATGCTATCATTACCAAAATACGGTATTTCACTTTAAAGAAAGTAGGAGAATATCACTAGTAAAAGTACTAAGGGAAAATAACATATGCCTCAGCAGAAAATACTACTGACTAAGGCAAAAGAAATCATAGACTCCAGGAGAGTATCGAATCTGTAACAGCCCGAAATCTCAGGTATTGTTTAACTATGTTTTTGGGTGGTTTAAGAGGGGACTCGGCGAGTTGGAGCCTAGACTCGCCGAGTAGGATCGCAGACTTGGTCGCGGGTCCGCGACTGGACTCGACGAGTCCAGATATGGACTCGGCGAGTCGACGCTGTTCAGCAGAAACCCTAACCGTTCAGTTTTGGATCGTATTTAATGCTCTTATAGGCCGTCATTGTCCGTCTTTAGTCGACTGAGAGGAACCCTAAACGGCTGTGGACATCTAGAGCAAGATTGGAGGATATTAGGGCTTGAAGAAATTGTTGGGCAAGGAGGAGAAGGGTTTTGGCTAAAGGAACAGAAAGGGATTCGAGTTCTGCGGTTTGGAGGCACAGAGAGGACATAGTCCAGGTAATATTTCGGATTCCCTTCTGTTGTTTGATGTGTTTATGAGTTTAGGGTTTAGAGAACCCATTTGGTGATTAAATGAATTAGTGCCTTGTTACCCAACGACTATAATCTTGTAGTAGGACCTTTAGAGGTCCAGAAGGTCCCATGCATGTGTATTTCGGGACGAGACCTATCTCAGGAAGCAGTTTGATCGACTGCATGGTGGGGACTCGCCGAGTCCGATGAACAGACTCGGCGAGTAGCTTGAAGATTCACTGGGACTCGCCGAGTTGTTCTTCAGACTCGGCGAGTGGAGTCGGGGTGGCCCCACGATTCTTCCAGGAGTAACTCGTCGGGTCGAGGAGGGTACTCGACGAGTAGATAAGGAATCTCAGAAAGTTGGAGGACGGCTAGACTCGCCGAGTCGCCAAGGTACTCGCCGAGTCCGGTCGAGCTGACCGTTGACCGTTGACCAGAGTTGACCTAAGTCTGACTTCTTAGGGATAGTCACACTTAGAAGATATGAGTGCTAATGAGATATGTAATGTTATAGGAGGGTTGTAGCTCGTTGGATTGTGCACGAGTGATTTCAGGAGTTGCTAGCTTTCAGCGTTTACGAGGTGAGTCTTCTCACTATACTGTACCCGGAAGGGTTTGACTGTGTGACCGGAAGGTCGGATATGATATGTGATATGTATGCTATATGTGGTAAGTTATTTTTTATGTGTGCTATATATGTTATGGGCCGGAAGGCGATTATATTATGGGCCGGAAGGCAATATGTTATGGGTCGGAAGGCGATATGATGTGTGATGGACCGGAAGGTCGGCGTGGGTAAGGCCGGAAGGTTTACCCAGCACGGACGGAAGTCCCCTGAGACACATGGACCGGAAGGTCGGGTCTGGAAAGGCGTATGTGCGTAAGTTGTATATTGGGGAACTCACTAAGCATTTATGCTTACAGTTGTTGTGCATGTATTTCAGGTACTAGCGAGGACCGTGGGAAGGCGCCGGCATGATCGATACACACTGAAGATTGTCTTTATGATCTTGGGATTTTGAATAATGTATTTGACAGAATACTTAACTACTTATGCCTTGTTTTAAATGGAATTAATTATGTTTTAAAAATGAAAAATTTGTTTGAAAAATTTGAGTTGTTACAATTGGTATCAGAGCCTGGTTTGAGGGATTCGGGTGCACCTTCGGGGGTAACTGAACTCAAACCGAGGAGTTGAGGAAAACTTTTCAAATAAAGGCATAAAATTTTGTAAATGGTTTGTGGTAAGCAAGAAAGAAGCAGTGTGTACGATCAGTCAGCGCCCGAACGGTAATGATCCCCAGAATACCTTACAATATTATATGATATGAATTGTTATGCATGCTAGAAGACTAGGTATTCATGATAGGACTAGAGTGGCCTGATTTGTGATGCCTTAGTCTACGGAAGTTTGCTTATATGAGATGCTTTGCTAGTATGCGGGTAGATAGTGCATATCAGAAGTAGAGTACTCACTATCCGGAGTTTGGGGAGGAGGACTTGGGATGAACACTGATGCGGTGTGGTCGGTAGTATTGGGCCCGTACTACCGAGGACACCGGGTCAGTGGGAAACCCAAGTAAGAATCCCTGGATATCGGGGACGGGGTAAGGTCGCGTTATCGAGTGCAATTACACTTGATGGAGTCTCTGATAGTTTTATGTTGTAGTTCAGAGACATCATGGTTAGACCACGCCACGGAGCGAGTACGAGCGGTGTGAGTGACGAGGATATTCGTCAGATGATTCACGAGGAGGTGGCGGCGGCGATCCGGGCTGAGATCCCGGAGATGTTTGGGTCTATTAAGACCACCCTGATGGAGACATTTGATGAGCGGTACGCCGCGTTGACTGAGGCTGCAACCGCTGCAGCTACCGCAGCTGTGGCCGCTGCTAGGCCACAGGGAGGTGATTCGTTGCTGTTCCGAGAGTTCAGCAACACGAAGCCACCGGAGTTCGATGGGACGCAGGATCCGATTGCTGCGATGAGGTGGATCGCGGATATAGAGGGGTGCTTCTACACTTGTTCATGCCCGGTGCACCTGAGGGTACGGTTCGCTTTGAACCAGCTCCGCCTGGGAGCGAAGGACTGGTGGAAGTTCGTGACAGCGAATTTCACTTTGGCAGAGACTACAGCGGTGACATGGGAGGGGTTTACTGCCATGTTCAGGGATGAGTACGTTCCCCCGGTGGAGAGGGAACGATTGGTACAGGAGTTCTTAACCCTCAAGCAGGGTACCGATTCTGTTGCGGTGATTACACGGAAGTTTCATGAGAGGGCGATGTTTTGCCCTGAGCTGGTGTCCTCGGAGCAGGCTCGGATGAGCCGATACTTGGGTGTCTTGAGGAGGGATATTCGGGAGTTTGTGTCAAACTCCACTTACCATACTTTTGCTGAGCTTCAGGCGAATGCCAGGAAGCGTGAGATCGAGTTGGAGACCCAGGCTCGGGAGGAGGCTGAGATTCAGCGGGTGGACCGGCGACCGGCTCAGTTCCAGCCGGCAGCCAAGCGGACCAAGTCCGCTGATTCGAGGACGGGAGGTTCGAAGAGTCGCACTTGCGGGAAGTGCGGCAAGAGTCATGATGGAGTATGTCGATCTGGTGCGTGCTACAAGTGTGGCAAGGAGGGGCACATTGCTAGGGAGTGTCCCAAGGGATTTACGGTTTGCTTTCATTGCAACCAGACTGGCCATAGGAAGGCCGAGTGCCCTCAGCTTCTTCAGGGATCTGCACCTGCTGCCGGAGTTACTGCGACTCGACCGGTGAAGGCCGAGGCCCCGAGGGCTCGGGGAAGAGCCTTTCAGCTGACTGCGGATGAGGTCCGCGCTGCGCCCGATGTTGTGGCAGGTACTTTCCTTGTGAACTCTGTGCCTGCCTTAGTGTTATTTGACTCGGGTGCGAGTAGGTCCTTTGTGTCCTTAGCCTTTAGTCAGCATATCGGCGTTAGTCGTGAGTCGTTGAGTCGACCTTTGAGAGTTTCTATAGCTGACGAGAAGGTGATTTGTGCTACGGAGGTTCTTCGGGGATGTGTACTAGAGATTTTCGGGGTTGGATTCCCAATTGACCTGATTCCTATCGTGATGGGGGATGTCTGTGTCATCGTGGGCATGGACTGGCTGAGCCGATTCGGCGCGGTCATCGACTGTGAGCGTCAGTTGGTGACTATACGAGACCTTAGGGGGGGAGTTCTTTCGGTGTACGGCGAGGGTACCCGTTCGGGATCAGCTTTTTGTTCGGCCGCTAGGGCGAGGCAGTGTCTACAGCAGGGCTGTAAGGGTTTTGTGGCGTATGTGTTGGATACGCGGGAGATCGCCGAGAGACCGAAAACAGTTGAGGAAGTTCCTGTGGTGTGCGAGTTTTCAGATGTTTTTCCCGAGGAGTTGCCGGGAGTACCTCCTGTGAGGCAAGTAGAGTTTAGTATCGATCTGGTTCCGGGGGCCGCGCCTATTGCTAAAGTGCCCTATCGTCTTGCACCTCCAGAGATGCAAGAGTTGTCCTCGCAACTCCAGGAGTTGCTGGGGAAGGGATTCATTCGGCCGAGCAGCTCGCCATGGGGAGCACCTATTCTGTTCGTCAAAAAGAAGGATGGTTCACACCGGATGTGCATTGATTACCGGGAGTTGAACAAGTTAACGGTCAAGAACCGTTACCCGTTGCCGAGGATCGATGATTTATTCGATCAGTTGCAGGGAGCATCTTGGTTTTCCAAGATCGATCTGAGGTCAGGATACCATCAGGTGAGAGTACGGGATGAAGACGTCCAGAAGACAGCGTTTAGGACGCGATATGGGCATTATGAGTTTGTGGTGATGCCTTTTGGACTCACCAATGCCCCGGCTGTGTTCATGGATCTCATGAACAGGGTTTGCAGGCCGATGTTGGATCGGTCAGTGATCGTATTTATCGACGACATTCTGGTGTATTCGAGATCTAGAGAGCAGCATGAGGAGCATTTGAGGGAGGTCCTGGAGGTATTGAGGACGGAGAAGCTTTATGCAAAGTTCTCCAAATGTGACTTCTGGTTGCGGGAGGTCCAGTTTCTAGGACATGTGGTTAATCAGAAAGGGATATTGGTCGATCCAACCAAGGTTGAGGCGGTGATGAGTTGGGAGGTGCCGAAGTCACCCTCTGAGATCAGAAGTTTCCTTGGGTTGGCAGGGTATTATCGGAGATTTATCAAGGATTTCTCCAAGATCGCAATGCCACTCACCAGATTGACCCGGAAGGGTGTGGCATTCTCATGGGGGCCCGAGCAGCAGACCTCCTTTGAGACACTTCGCCAGAGATTGTGCGAAGCCCCGATATTAGCTCTCCCAGAAGGGATGGAAGATTTCGTGGTATATTGCGACGCATCGATTTCGGGATTGGGTGCAGTGTTGATGCAGAGGGGTCATGTGATAGCTTATGCGTCGAGGCAGCTGAAGCCTCATGAGGCGAGATATCCCACGCATGATTTAGAGTTGGGGGCAGTAGTGTTCGCTCTCAAGATTTGGCGTCACTACTTGTATGGGGTTCGATGTACGATTTACACGGACCATAAGAGTTTGAAGTATTTGATGGATCAGCCCAACCTAAATATGCGTCAGAGGAGGTGGCTGGATGTGGTCAAGGATTATGATTGTGAAATCCTGTACCACCCAGGCAAGGCTAATGTGGTAGCCGATGCATTGAGCCGCAGGGCGGAGAGCACTCCATTGCGAGACGTATGCTTGAGACTGACTGTGATGACTCCTGTATTGGATGATATTCGTAGGGCACAGGCTGAGGCTGTACGACCAGAAATGCAGAAGAAAGAGCGGGTTGTGGGGTTAATCTCAGAGCTTGTTAAGGATAGTCGAGGGCTTATGACGTTTCAGGGTCGGGTCTGGGTACCGTTCGCGGGCGGTACGCGTACTACTTTGATGGAAGAGGCTCATAGATCAAAATTCTCGATTCATCCCGGTGCTACAAAGATGTATTTGGATTTGAGGAAGGAATATTGGTGGCCCTGTATGAAGAGGGACGTGGCATGGTTCGTTGAGAGGTGCTTGACCTGCCGTAGGGTTAAGGCCGAGCACCAGAGACCGCATGGCAAGTTACAGCCATTGGAGATCCCCGAGTGGAAGTGGGAACAGATCACTACGGATTTTATCACCAAATTGCCGAGGACTGCTAGGGGAGTTGACGCAATTTGGGTGATCGTGGATAGGTTGACGAAGAGTGCACACTTCCTTGCCATCAGTGAGAGTTCTTCAGCGGAGAAGTTGGCGGAGATATATGTGAGAGAGGTGGTATCTCGGCACGGGGTGCCGATCTCGATTGTGTCAGACCGTGATGTGCGCTTTACTTCCAGATTCTGGAAGAAATTCCATGAGGAGTTGGGTACTAAATTGCATTTTAGTACCGCATACCATCCCCAGACAGATGGTCAGAGCGAGCGGACGATTCAGACGCTGGAGGACATGCTCCGAGCGTGTGTATTAGACTTCGAGGGTAGTTGGGATGCGTATTTACCATTGGCAGAGTTCTCCTACAACAACAGCCATCATTCGAGCATTGGTATGCCACCTTTCGAGCTGTTGTATGGTAGGAGGTGTCGGACCCCCATTTGCTGGGGAGAGGTGGGACAGAGAGTGATGGGCAGCACGGAGATCGTGCTCCAGACGACAGAGCAGATTCAGCGAGTGAGACAAAGGTTATTGACTGCCCAGAGCCGACAGAAGAGTTATGCAGACAGGCGCCGATCCGAGCTTGAATTTCAGGTCGGTGACTTCGTTCTCCTGAAGGTCTCTCCTTGGAAAGGAGTACTTCGGTTCAGGAAGAGAGGCAAGTTGGGGCCCCGGTATATTGGGCCATTTCGTGTGATTGCAAGGATAGGTCGGGTAGCCTACCGGTTGGAGTTACCAGCGGAGTTGGGTCAGATCCATGACACTTTTCATGTGTCGCAGTTGAGGAAGTGCATAGCCGATGAGTCGGCAGTGGTTCCATTGGAGGATGTTCAGGTGGATGCGAGCCTGAATTACGCGGAGAGACCAGTGGCGATCAGGGATCGGAAGATCAAGGTTCTGAGGAACAAGGAAGTACCTCTGGTGTTGGTTCAATGGCAACACCGTAAGGGATCGGAAATGACTTGGGAGCCGGAACGTGAGATGCGGGAGCAGCATCCGGAACTATTTGCAGAGTGAGACTTCGAGGGCGAAGTCTAATCCAAGTGGGGGAGAGTTGTAACAGCCCGAAATCTCAGGTATTGTTTAACTATGTTTTTGGGTGGTTTAAGAGGGGACTCGGCGAGTTGGAGCCTAGACTCGCCGAGTAGGATCGCAGACTTGGTCGCGGGTCCGCGACTGGACTCGACGAGTCCAGATATGGACTCGGCGAGTCGACGCTGTTCAGCAGAAACCCTAACCGTTCAGTTTTGGATCGTATTTAATGCTCTTATAGGCCGTCATTGTCCGTCTTTAGTCGACTGAGAGGAACCCTAAACGGCTGTGGACATCTAGAGCAAGATTGGAGGATATTAGGGCTTGAAGAAATTGTTGGGCAAGGAGGAGAAGGGTTTTGGCTAAAGGAACAGAAAGGGATTCGAGTTCTGCGGTTTGGAGGCACAGAGAGGACATAGTCCAGGTAATATTTCGGATTCCCTTCTGTTGTTTGATGTGTTTATGAGTTTAGGGTTTAGAGAACCCATTTGGTGATTAAATGAATTAGTGCCTTGTTACCCAACGACTATAATCTTGTAGTAGGACCTTTAGAGGTCCAGAAGGTCCCATGCATGTGTATTTCGGGACGAGACCTATCTCAGGAAGCAGTTTGATCGACTGCATGGTGGGGACTCGCCGAGTCCGATGAACAGACTCGGCGAGTAGCTTGAAGATTCACTGGGACTCGCCGAGTTGTTCTTCAGACTCGGCGAGTGGAGTCGGGGTGGCCCCACGATTCTTCCAGGAGTAACTCGTCGGGTCGAGGAGGGTACTCGACGAGTAGATAAGGAATCTCAGAAAGTTGGAGGACGGCTAGACTCGCCGAGTCGCCAAGGTACTCGCCGAGTCCGGTCGAGCTGACCGTTGACCGTTGACCAGAGTTGACCTAAGTCTGACTTCTTAGGGATAGTCACACTTAGAAGATATGAGTGCTAATGAGATATGTAATGTTATAGGAGGGTTGTAGCTCGTTGGATTGTGCACGAGTGATTTCAGGAGTTGCTAGCTTTCAGCGTTTACGAGGTGAGTCTTCTCACTATACTGTACCCGGAAGGGTTTGACTGTGTGACCGGAAGGTCGGATATGATATGTGATATGTATGCTATATGTGGTAAGTTATTTTTTATGTGTGCTATATATGTTATGGGCCGGAAGGCGATTATATTATGGGCCGGAAGGCAATATGTTATGGGCCGGAAGGCGATATGATGTGTGATGGACCGGAAGGTCGGCGTGGGTAAGGCCGGAAGGTTTACCCAGCACGGACGGAAGTCCCCTGAGACACATGGACCGGAAGGTCGGGTCTGGAAAGGCGTATGTGCGTAAGTTGTATATTGGGGAACTCACTAAGCATTTATGCTTACAGTTGTTGTGCATGTATTTCAGGTACTAGCGAGGACCGTGGGAAGGCGCCGGCATGATCGATACACACTGAAGATTGTCTTTATGATCTTGGGATTTTGAATAATGTATTTGACAGAATACTTAACTACTTATGCCTTGTTTTAAATGGAATTAATTATGTTTTAAAAATGAAAAATTTGTTTGAAAAATTTGAGTTGTTACAGAATCAATGATACGCTTGGCTTAGTCTAACAAAAGGAAACACAGACCCCAGACGGTATCAAATGTATGATACGGCTACCAAGGTCTAAAACAAAGAAACACAGACCCCAGACAGTATCAAATGAACGATACAACTAGCAAGGTCTAAAACAAACAAACACAGACCCCAGACAGTATCAAATGAACGATATAGCTAGCAAGGTCTAAAACAAAGAGTAATCCTAAGAGTGTTGTTTTAAGAATACAGTGTTAATTCTCATTACCTTAAAGCCATGAATTATAAGGTAAACATGGAGATACTCGTAACCATACTGATTCACACTAGATTACTTGACGCCCTGCGAGCATCGGAATAAATATGACATTTTTCACCCCTTGGCTCGGTAGGCCGTGGACTGTAGCTAGCAGTTAGGGTGCTGGAGTGTCAGTCCCGTATAGATCAATACACACATAGCCCGCTCTCCCTACAGGAAACTGTGGTTACCAACATGACAACGAGGAAATCCGTGTCCTAAAGATGCATCTCGTATAGCGAATTCTGATGTAGGTACTGGACTAATGATAGAGACTCACAATGAACTGACTCCTTTGGAATTCTCGTACTAGAAAGAGTAAATAGAGCTTCCTAACTATTCCTATAATAGTTACTAGTATCTCTGATCTATGAGTGACGAGTGGGAGGATGCCCTTGCTACCCAAGGAAAATGAACTGGCCGATGGAAACCTTTATGTCCGTATATATATACATGATATAAAACTAATGTTTAAACAACCTTCGGACGGATAACCGATACCCACCAGACCACATCCAAACAAGGAAAAGGAAATAGGGCGAACTAGCCTTCCTAAGTCCTTTAAACATTGTTTATATAACTATACAAATACAGGCATTCATTTAAAGAAATGAAAGCATAGAAGAAAACTTTGATGAAAACTTAACACATAAGAAACTTACGACTTGATGTCAGTTTGTAAAACAAGTTTGAAACTCTTCGGAATCCTTTGAAAAACCTTTCATAACGACTTTGAAAAAGATTTGTATATAATATATTAAGTGAAGAAAAACCTTTGGAAAAACCGTTAACAAGAGTTGAGAACGAGACTGGAAAATCTTAAGCTGGATAAAACAGTATAACATACAAAATTCCATTTTGCTATATAGTTATCAATCACATGTGATCGATATAATTACTGTATAGATCAACTTGTATTCCCCCCCCCCCTATAAAAGCAGTTAAAATCATTAAAAGGTTCATTCAGGGGTATGAACTCACCTGTTGTAAGTGGATCGACCGAAAGTGCCGGTTGGGTGCTCGGTGTCAAGTAAAGACTTGAACACGCTTAATGACCTATTAACATATGATGACATATGTTTACATACAATTAGTAAATATAATACTAATTAAACACGTATACGCATCCTAAAGTGCGAAAAACCCTTTGGTCAAGTGCTAGGGGTGTCCCGGGTAGTATCCAAGGGTGTGTATGGCCTAGTTAGGGAGTTTACTCTTCAAGAGTAAACTCTTTATAGAGTTTACGACCCAAATGACCAACTCCCCATGAGTTTACGACCGTAAACTCATGGTGGGGGTGTTCTAGGATGCTTAATGGTCTTAAACTCTTGAGGGGTGATGTTAGACTTAGTTTTAAGGCATTGGGATGGCATTGGAACAACATAAGGACCATTTGAGGAGTTTACGGCAGTAAACTAAGAGTTTACAGCTGTAAAATCTCACATGCCCAATTCTTAAGTGTATTAAGGCCCTAAATGATGGAGAATAAAGTTCTATGCATTTTTCCAAGCCATATGGAGAAGTTAGGGCATCATTTGAGCACTTTTTGGGAGTTTATGGCCCATGGACCAATCCTATGGGGGTTTACGGTCGTAAACTCCTATGTCAATGTTTCTTTGATGTTTAATGCCCCTATCTCAATTGTGATTGCTTCTAGACATTTTCCCAAGCCTTAGGAGGTGTTTGAGGGAAATTCTAACACCTTATAAGGTGTTCACGGCCCTTGAAGAGGGGTTTACGGTCCAAGAGTGTTCTTGGGCCATAAACTCATGTTTACTCTCTATATAATAAGGTTTTAGTGTTCTAAGCTCGAAGGTGTAAGTCCACAAGTCATATCTAAGCCCTAGGGGTAATTTAGAAGGGTTTTGGGGCTACAAAACCCCACTTATGGGGGTTTACAATCCAAGAGTGTTCTTGGGCCGTAAACACTTGATTTGGCCCCTATTTGATGTCTTAAACACGAATTTTCATGTTAACTAAGCTATACAACATGTTAGGATAGATTACTTACTAGTTTGGGGCTTGAAACGAGCGTTTTGGATCAAAAGCAAGTTGTAGAGAGAGGATGGAAAGGTTTCAAATGGAGTCCACTCCCCCTTATATAGGGGTTGAGCTTGTGGCTCAGTGGAAATCTACTCAATACTGACGTTAAACGGGGCTTTTGGTTGCACCCGATTAAATGGTCGTATTTTGACTTGGTTGAAACTAAAACTTTTCAAGGGATTTTTGAGGGTGTTTCTAATGTGCTCCAAACCTTAAGAAGTCATAATAAAAAGTCCCAATTAAATTATCCTAATCCAAAAAGGTTAACGGACAATTTAACAAAGTGGGTTTTATTAACGGACGATAGGGTTAAAAATGACGGGATAAATTTCGGGTTGTCATAGCCTCGCTCTCGCTGCTGAACAAAGGACTGGTCCGTGTTGTGGCCTCTCGCCCTGAATCACTAACTCTCCCCCACTGGGAGTGCGAACCCTCACTAACTACAACTCACAATCAATGACTGCCCCATTGGGGCTCAGCCAATCCATACCCACTATAACTTTATTCCCTCGCAGGGGAATAGGAACCAAGTCCACTGAAAACTGCTCATCAAATAAATGCAGCAAACACCCCTTATGTACTCTCGCGATCCTGACGGTCCTGTCATCTGCTATGTCAACCTTGAGTGGACAATCCAGCTCCCCCGGAGCTCTACTAAACCTCTTGCTAAGCGCAAGTAAGACAAGTGATCGGGTGACCCCCGAATCAATCAATATTGTAGCTGAAATGCCATTCACTAAGAACGACCCTATACGAAAACATATAACCATAAGAAACAATCAATATCAATAAGGAGATAAGAAGAAAATACATACCCGTCACAACATCAGGAGTCACTCACGCCTCCTCTACTATCATCTGGAAAGCCCTACTCTTCGCCACTGGTGCCTCACCCTGGCCCAGACGGCCGTCTGTAATCCTTAATGTAGCAGGGGCAATGTCACACCCCAAAACCTGAACGGCGGAATCGTTCGGGGGTGGAGGACGTCATGTATAGTATCACAACATTGCAAAGTAGTAACCAACCAACAACATCATCCACTGCATTAATAATATAATTTCATACAAGTGTGTTCTCTCAAGTTATATAGACACCAAAAATGTACATCAAAATAAAAGAGGAGTCTTGAACAAGCTCCATCTTCTCAAAAACCTGGCACCGGTACCTGTCTACTAGTGACCTGAGAATACAAGTTATTTTGAAAGAGTTTATCAGCTTTAAAGTTGGTGAGATAATAATTATATTAGTGTCTGTGTTTGTATGAAGGCATTTGTAAGATGTTTGTAAGATGTAATGTATAAGTTTTGTAAAGTTTGTATTTGTTTGAACACTCCTAGAAAACCCTATGTTTCCTACTAAAAGTAGCCTTCTACCAAAGCATCTAGTATCTGTGTGTGTGTGTGTGTCTCTTGTAAGAGTGTGTATTTTCCCAAATCCGACTATCAGTAACCAAAAATATAGTTTTTTACATTACCGTGCATCGTGTGAATGTTCATGAAGTGAATGTAATGGGAAATATATTATAGTACTGTAGTGGTGTATTAAGTAACTACTGATGTACTACCTACCTTAAACCATTTGTTATTTAAAGTACCATGTGATTGGCCTGTACCCAGCTATCGACTCAATAGTAAAACAACGATGTAAGACGCCGTAAGAAATGACATTTGGCACCCGTAGACTTGCAAGTCCCACTCTAGCGAGCAACAAGGTGTAGGGTAGTCAATCCAGTATAGATCTATACGCAAAATCATACGCTACCCAATTAAGGAGATTCTGGATACAAAAATGGTCATGGCAGGTAGTGCCATGCCCCGTTTAGTGGCTCACATAACTGTATTAATGTATATGTAACATATGGGCTAGCTGTATTGTGTGTTCTTTCTCTGTCGAGCCTGTATGTATTGTTATGTTCTGCGTGTACAAGCCGTATTGTGTTCTCTCTCTATCTATCAAGTATTGACTCACGAATGAACTGACTCATTGTATGATTCCTTGTTCTAGTAATAGTATTAGTGACTTCTTAAACTATGCCTATCGTAGTTTACTAGTAATATGACTTGTACGTGTGAACACGAATGTATACCCTTGCTACCCAAGGGTATTGAATTGGCTGATAGAACTTTTGTGTCTATATATGTATACATAATATATAACTAATATTTAGAAGACCTTCGGACGGATACCCGATGCCCTAAAGCCACATCCAAACAAGGAAAAGGAGATAAAGTGAGCTAGCATTCCTAAGTCCTTTAAACATTTCTTATATAACTATACATACATAGGCATGAATTTGACAATATAAAAGTATAAAAAGAGTTGAAGTAAAATTATTTGACAAGCAAAAGAGTTTGACAAATAGTTTAAAGCAAAACAATTTGATAACACAGTTTGAAAAGTAAGAAAACCACTTGTTTGGTAGTTATTAATCACATGTGATTGATATAATAACTATAATTATTCAACATGTATCCCCCCCCCCATAAAAGCATTTAAAAACATTTAAAAGGTTGATTTAAGGGGTATGAACTCACCTGTAGTGAGTGGTATGGATGAACTGATGAAACAGGATTGCTAGGTGTCAAGTGAAGTCTTGAACACACACAAGGATCCTAGTTGACATATCATATCACATATATGTATCCAATTAGTCTTTAAACAACTAATAAACAAAGTTAAGACATCCTAGTACATGCTAAACACCTTATATAAGTGTTATAAGTCCCTAGTATTGCATCTAAGTGTTGTAGGACATTGCTATTGAGTTTAGGGTTCAAGGAAACCCCCTTATATGAGTTTCGGTTTTGCGACCATCACCAATTGAATTTACAGTCATAAACTCATGAGTTTATGGTCTTAAACTCATGCTTCTTTGACCATGAGTTGTTTTGAGGCTCTACAAGTCCCTAGAAGCATTTCCATTTGAAGTATAAGCCTATGGAAGGGATTAGGGCACCATTTCACTCCTAAATGGAGTTTACGGCCCTTGGATCATTTCCCTTTGGGTTTACGGTCGTAAACCCCCATGGTTAATGGTATTTTGATTTTTTCAAGTGCTAAGATCATCAAGGAAAGGATCTATGTTAGTTTCCAAGGCTTAGGAGGGACTAGGGCACACTTTGGCACCCTTTATTGGGCTTACGGTTCAAGAACATCTTGAACCGTAAACACCTTGTTCTTGGTGTTTCTTGGGTGATTTCTTGATATATGGAAGTGTAACAAGCCTTAAGATACTATAGGATAGAAGTACTTACAAGATAGAGGCTTGAAAAGGTGCTAAAAGTCCAACAACACTAGTGTGTGTTCTTGGTGAAACTTTAAGAACTAACCTTTTGGAATGATTTCACAGATGAAAGGGTGTTAGATCACTAGATTAAGTAACATATCAACTTAATAAGGCTAGAAATACTTACAAGTTGAAGATCTTGAAGGTTTGGTGGATGATACTTGAGAGAGAATTGAGATCGATTTGGATCTTGATTTTGCGAAAAAGGGTAAATAATGACTAAGTGTCACTTATATACCCCCAATTTTGGGTTTACGACCGTAAACACCTTTGTTTAGGCCGTAAACTCCAAACTCTTGGATCTTTGTGGTATTATTGTTGCACAATAAACCCTAGAGCATCCTCTCTCCTGATATCTCCTAAAGTACTAACTTAAAAGGACTCAAACTTATTCCAAAAAGCTTGAAAGTTAGCAAAAACTGTTCTGACTTCTATTGAATTGAAATGTTGTACATAATAGAAATTTCGGGTTGTCACATCATCCCGCGTTAGAAGGAATTTCGTCCCGAAATTAGAGTTTAAGCAAATAAGTAGTTACAAATAACTAAGTAAAAGAAGAGGATATTTTAGTTTCATTTGATCCTCTCGCTCCCAAGTGAATTAAGGTCCTCGCTTGGCGTTCCAGCGAACCTTCACTATCGGGATACGACTTTGCTTCGTTTGTTTGACCTCTTGGTCCATGATCTCTACTGGTTCTTCCACGAAGTAGGGGATCTCGTTGATCTCGATCTCGTCGAGTGGGATATCAAGAGTCTCGCTGGACAGACACTTTTTCAAGTTCGAGACGTGGAAGGTAGAATGTATGTTACTGAGTTCGCATGGTAAATTAAGTTTGTAAGCTACAGGGCCGATTCTCGCGAGAATCTTGAAAGGCACTATGTACCTTGGATTTAGCTTTGCACGCTTTCCGAAGCGTATCAAGCCTTTCCAGGGTGAGACCTTCAATAGAACGTGGTCGCCCACGTGGAATTCCAACGGTTTCCTGATCAGCGTAGCTTTTCTGTCAGTCTCTAGAGTCTTTCAATCGTTCGCGAATCTGAACGATCTTCTCTATCATTTCCCATATGATCTTCGGACCTGTGAGAGTGTTGTCAGGAACTCGTCCTTTAGCTAACTGGGTATCACCCACCTCAGCCCAGCATAGAGGGGATCTGCACTTTCGGTCATAGAGGGCCTCGAATGGAGAAGCCTTTATGCTCGTGTGATAACTGTTGTTGTAGGAAAATTCGTCTAGGGGTAAATGAGTATCCCATGCTTTCCCAAAGTTGATCGCACAGGCTCGCAACATATCTTCCAAGGTTTGGATAGTTCTCTCACTTTGTCCGTCGGTCTGTGGATGGTAGGTTGTACTCATGTCCAACCTAGTTCCTAAGGAACTTTGTAACGACTGCCAGAACCTTGAAGTGAACCTACTATCTCTGTCCGAGATAATGGATATTGGAACACCGTGCAGTCGTACAATCTCCCGTATGTAAGTTCTTGTAAGCTTCTCCATCTTGTCAGTTTCTTTGATCGGCAGGAAGTGTGCAGACTTGGTCAATCTATCGACGATGACCCATATGGTGTCAAGTCCACCCGTTGTCTTGGGCAACTCGATTATGAAATCCATAGTGATCCACTCCCACTTCCATTCCGGTATCTCAGGCTGTTGTAGTAGACCAGAGGGTTTCTGGTATTCGACCTTGACCTTGGCGCAAGTAAGGCATTTACTCACAAAGGTAGAAATTTCTGCTTTCATGTTAGGCCACCAGTATAACTTTTTAAGATCCAGATACATCTTATCTGAGCCTGGGTGGACGGAATAAAGAGTGTTGTGCGCCTCGTTCATGACCAAGTGTCTAAAACCACCGAGTTTCGGGGTCCAGATCTGATCCATGATATAATAAGCTCCACCACCCTTAACATCCAAGTTCTTATCCATCCCCCTCAGGGATTCATCCACCAGATTTTCAGGTTTCAAAGCGTCGAGCTGAGCCGCCTTAATTTGTGTGGACAAGTGTGAATGGATAGTTATAGTCAATGATTTGACTCTACGACCAGAATATTCTTTCCGATTGAGGGCGTCAGCTACTACATTGGCTTTACCCGGATGATAACGAATTTCGCATTCGTAATCACTAAGTAGCTTGACCCACTGTCGTTGTCTCATATTGAGCTCCTTCTGGTCGAATATTGTCACACCCCAAAACCGGAACGGCAGAAACGTTCTGGGGTGGATGACGTCATGTCAAGTATCACAACACATGCATTATAGTAATCAAAGTACAACAAAACATTGCATTAATAGAACAATTTTACATGGTTACATTACAAGGTATCAAGTAATACAAACAGATATATATATATATATATATATATATATATATATATATATATATATATATATATATAAGTACAGCGAGGTACTAAGCCATCTTCATCAACAGCTCCGGGGGTGTACCTGTCTAAGTTCTGACCTGAGAATACAAGTTATTTGAAAAGCGAGTATCAACATTTTTACAAATGCTGGTGAGTTCATAAGCATTTAGTGACATTTCATTCAAATAACTTAATGAAGTAATAGTTTAAGTGTTTACTGTGTATTAGAGTTCTTTCCAGAATTCCTATATTTTCTTTAATAAAGCAGCCTCCTACCAAGGATGGTCAGTGTTATGTGGTTAAAGGTAGTTTTCCCTAAGTTGCTATCATTATCCAAATACTGAATTTGATTATTGAGGAAAGCAAACGACATCAGGGAATATCATATGCCTCAGCAGTGAGGACTGCTGACTAAGGCAAGGAAACATAGACTCCAGGAAAGTATCAAACGGACGATACGCCTGGTTCAGTCTAACAAGTGGAGACACGGACCCCAGAAGGTACCAAATGAAAGGTACAACTAGTAAGGTCTAAAACAGTGAATACAGACCGCGGACAATATCAAATGAAAGATACGTCTAGCGAGGTCTAAAATAGTGAACGCAGTGAACACAGTGAATACAGTGGATTCTGTGAATACAGTGGATACAGACCCCAGACAGCATCAAATGAAAGATACGTCTTGTAAGGTCAAAACAGTGTGACTCTGAAAATGAGTTACCAGCATACAGTGTAAATTACTAGCAAAATACCGTTACCTTAAAGCCATGAATTATAAGGTAACCCGGGATACTCGTAACCATACTGACTAGAGTACCAGACGCCCTACAAGCGTCTAAGATGTGACATTTGTCACCCGTTGGCTTGGTAGGCCGGGACTGTAGCTAGCAGTCTGGATGTGGGGTTGTCAATCCCGTATAGATCTATACACACAATGTCCGCTCTCCCTACAGGAGACTCTGGTTACCAACTAGACGACGGAGATGGCCGTGTCCTGAAGATGCATACCAAATAGTGGGTAGAGACTTCCAAATAGTGGGTTTCTAATGAAAGTGCTGAACTAGAGGTAGAGACTTCCCAATAGTGGGTTTCTAATGTAAGTGTAGACTAGAGGTAGAGACTCTTGACTAAATTGACCAAAGTAACCCGTATGTCTAAGCTTGTATACATAGTATATAACTAATGAATCAAATGACCTTCGGATGGACATCCGATCCCACCAGACCACATCTCAACGAAGAAAAGGAAATAGGGTAGACAAGCCTTCCTAAGTCCTTCAATCATTATTTATATGCCTCTATACAAGCACCAACATACATCTAACTACGCTTGAGTGTGTATCAAGTAGAAGTGATTCTTGTGAAGTAGGAGTGTCTAACAAGTGAAGTAGGAGTGGTTGCAAGTGAAGTATAAGTGTCGAATAAGTATAAGCGTATCACGAAGTAGAGACGACAATAAGTGAAGTAAGAGCGTATCAAGTATAAGTGAAGTAAAGGCGATATCAAGTATAAATGAAGTAGAATCGTATCACTAAGTAAGAGAGTGAATAAGTATAAGCGTCATCAGGTATAAGTGACTTCAAGTATAAGTGAAGGCGTTACAAAGTAGGAGTATAAAATAAGTATAAGCGAAGCAGCAGTATTTAACAAGTAAAGTATACGTCGAAAAGGGAATCTTTGATGAAAAACCTTTATGTCCAGAGAAAATCACAAATTGTATTCTTTTGTAAAATATGTTTGAAAACCTTAGAAAATCTTTCATAAACCAATTTAGAATGAATCTAGTTAAAACAGTATAAGTAAGAGTTTTGAAACAATTGAAAACCATTATAGTGTCCTACTTGGTAAAACAGTGTACAGTGGTAAAATCTGGTGCATGCGGGTTATCAATCACATGTGATTGATTTGATAACTAGCATGTTTAACTTGTATTCCCCCCTATAAAACATGTAACAACATTTAAAAGGTTCATTCAGGGGTATGAACTCAGTTGGTGTAAGTAGGTCCGACGAAGGTGTCGTTTGGGCGTTCGGTGTCACGCAAGGACTTGAACACACACAATGACCTATTTAACATATGATACCATGTGTTTACATACAATTAGTATATTTAATACTAATTAAACAAATATACGCGCTCACTGGAGCGGAAAACACTTTGGTTAAGTGTTTGGGTGTCCCGGGTAGCGTCTAAAGGGTGTCAATGGCTAAGGAATGGAGCTTACTATCCAAGAGTACACTCCCAATGTTGTGTTTACGGCCCAGGGACATCTCACCATGAGTTTACGGCCGTAAACTCATGGTGATGGGTTCTAGGGTGTTTAAGGCTTCTACTTGCATCATGGAATTATTCTAAGCACTTTTCATAAAAGGCATGAGTGGGTTTGAGGCTTCTAAGGGCACTTTATAGGAGTTTACGGCCTAGGGACACTCCTATGGGAGTTTACGTCCATAAACTCTCAATCTTTGAGTTAAGTGAAGTTTTAAGCCCCTATTAACTTTCTAGCAATTTCTAATGAAGTGTGATGCCATTTTGGGGGATTAAATCTATCATTTGGATGTGTTTTGGGGAGTTTATTATGTATGAAGCCTAAGGGTGGTTTGGGAGTGTTTTTCGGGCATTTTGACATGGTTTAGAGGGGTTTACAGCCTAAGCATGTGCTTGGTCCGTAAACTCACTTTTATGCCCTAAATCATTGTGTTTTGATGTTTAAACACTCCTAGGCTAGATCCCTAATTAGTTTCCAAGCTTAAGGGCAAGTTTAAAGGCATGTTTGGCACCATTATAGGGGTTTACGGCCCTAGAGTGTTCCTGGGCCGTAAACTCCTTATCCCATGCCTTCTTGGATGGTCTTTGGGCTATAATTACAGCTAGTAATGTTTACAACAAGCTAGGGTAAGCGGACTTACAATTTGGAAGCGTTTGGTTGCGAATTCGGGGCGAAAATGGGTCTAGAGAGAGAGTATAGAGAGAGAGTGTAAAAAGTCTCCAATGGACTCCACTCACCCTTATATAGGGTTCATAGTCGGGGTTCAGTGGAATTTTACCCGATACTGCCGTTAAACGGGGCTTTTGGTCGCACCTGATTTAGTGGTCGTAATAATAAAACTTAACATTTTCCAAATAAATGGAAATGTGTGTCCTGTGTTTTTATTTCCTTTTATCACGACTTAACGGCATGTTAAATGTAACCAAATGGAATGTTTATTAAATTGACGCCCTCTAATTAACGAAACTTTTATACAGTGAATATTCCGTTAACGGTAACGGGGAAATGTAACGGGACAACTTGGGTTGTCACAAATATGTGTTGTAAGATTTTGTGATCTATAAAGATAGTGCTTTTTGTACCGTACAGGTAGTGTCTCCAGATCTTCAGAGCAAACACAACTACTCCTAGTTCAAGATCGTGGGTGGTGTAGTTGACCTCGTGTGTCTTCAGCTGTCTCGAGGCATAGGCGATGACTTTACCTCGCTGCATCAGAACATATCCGAGCCCTTGATTTGACGCATCGCAATATATAATGAAGTCTTCTATCCCATTGGGGAGGTATAGTATTGGTGCGGTGCATAAGGCTCGTTTGAGCGTTTGGAACGCTCTCTCCTGCTTCTCTTCCCAGTCAAAGGCCACGCCTTTCTGGGTCAATGTGGTAAGAGGTTTCACAATGCGGGAGAAGTTCTGAATAAACCTGCGATAGTAGCCAACGAGGCCTAGAAATTGACGAATTTCTGTAGGCGTCTTCGGTGCTGACCAGTTCTCAATGGATTTGATTTTGGAAGGGTCCACGTGTATACCTTCTTCGCTAACCATGTGCCCTAAGAATTCGACTCGTCGGATCCAAAATTCACATTTCGAGAACTTTGCGTAGAGCTTCTCCGAACGTAATGTTTCTAGGACTTGTCGCAGGTGTTGACTATGCTCTTCCTTACAACGAGAGTAGATAAGTATGTCATCGATGACGATGATGACGAACTGATCCAAGTAAGGACGACACACCCTATTCATTAAGTCCATGAATACAACGGGTACGTTTGTTAATCCGAACGACATCACTACGAATTCGTAGTGCCCATAACGAGTTCGGAAGGCTCTCTTCGGAACATCCTCCCCTAGCACTCGTAGTTGGTGATATCCGGATCTTAAGTCGATTTTTGAAAAGAAGTTCGCCCCTTGATGTTGGTCAAATAAATCGTTAATACGAGGCAACAGATAACGATTTTTGACGGTCAGTTTGTTGAGCTCACTGTATTCGATGCACATACGGAACAATCCATCTTTATTTTTGATGAACAAGACTGGAGCTCCCCAGTGTGAGAAGCTTGGTTTTATAAAGCCCTTGCTGAGCAGTTCGTTAAGTTGACAGGACAGTTCTTGCATCTCTGCAGGTGCTAGACGATAGGGTGATTTGGCTACGGGGGTAGCCCCTGGAACTAAGTCGATTCGGAACTCGACTTGACGTTGCGGAGGTAATCCTAGGAGTTCTTCTGGAAAGATGTTGGGAAAGTCGCGTACTGCTGGAATGATCTGAATGTCCTTTGTTTCTTGGCTCACATCGACCACATGAGCAAGGAATGCTCGACATTTCTTTCGCAAGAATTTCTGAGCTTGAATGCTCGATATGATACGAAGGTTCGTGCCGAGTTTGTCGCCATCAACTACTAGGGTTTCACCAGACAGCAGATTAAGGCGAACAGCCTTTTCGTAACACATGATGTAGGCATGATGAAAACTCAACCAATCCATGCCGATAATGACGTCGAAACTTTTAATTGAGACCGGCATGAGATCGATTGAAAATGAATGGCTATCTAAAGTTAGGTTACACCCTATGAATATGCTGCTAGTGCTCTCTGTCTTTCCGTTAGCCATTTCTACAGTGAACGGTTCTTTAAGTGCTCGTGATTTTTGCTTAAGAAATGAGCAAATTTTCGGTTCACGAAACTCCTCTCCGCTCCACTATCAAACAGAATGCATGCATAAGAGTTATTGAGGAGAAACATACCAGTGGCCACTGTGGGGTCGGCAACCGCCTCCTTATGGCCTATGGCTAGAACTCTTGCCACTCCACCGGCAAACCCTGCCTTCGGGCAGTTCCTTTTGAAATGGCCTACCTCACCACATCCGTAGCAAGCTTGGCCTACTCCTGCGCTGGGGACTTGATTGATTGGCTTTGCCGGAGCTTTATAGAAACGGGCAGTGTGCCCCTTCCTGTTGCAGTTCAAACACTGTATTTCCCGGCAGGCACCGACGTGATGGAAGTTGCATTTTTTGCACTTGGGCAAACTTCCAGCGTACTACTTTACCGGAGCAGCAACGGTAGGTGCTATCGTAGCATGTACTACCACGACCTGCTGCTTTTTGGCAGCCTTTGTCTTCTTTTTGTCATCCCAAAACTTCTGCTTGGAATCAACGGTTCTTGCGGGTTCTAAGATGGCCAAGGTTATTGTTGCGGCCAAGGTACGAACCCCATGGTCTATGATCCGCTGTGCCAATCGTTTGGCACTATCAAATGTAGTGGGGTGTGATGCCAAAACATTTCCCTGGTATGGTGGCATCAGCCCCGATATAGATCTCTCGATTTTCTTTCCGTCCGTAGGAACCATGTTAGGACAGAGGGCCACCAGTTCACAGAATCTGGCGGTGTAGGCGACTACGTTGGAACCCTTCATGGTTAGGCTCCACAGTTCTTCCTCCAGTTTCTGGATCTTGCCCCTCGGGAAGTACTACTCAATCATGAGGTCTTTCAAGGTTTCCCAACCCATAGCATTAGCCACTATGAGAGATAGTGACTTAACATGGCTATTCCACCATGTTAGGGCTTTTTTTTCAAAGGTGCAAGCAGCAAACTTGGCCTTGCTCTCCTCTAGACAGGAGCAGATTTCGAAAACCGACTCGGTTTTCTCAAACCATTGCGAGAGGGAAATGACTCTGCCAGTCCCCTTGAAGGATAATGGCTTGCAGTTGGTGAATTCCTTGTAGGAGCACTCTTTCAAGCGCACAGGGATTTCACCATGAGTAGATAGGACAGGGGTTCCTCCCCCAGTGGAACCAGAAGAATGATATTGTTCCATGGTTGTAGCCACAGCTGCAGCTACAGCAGCATTTAGAGTTGTCGTGTCGAACTGAGGAGTAGGTGGAGTTCGTGCGGGAGGATTGCATCTTGTTGATTTACGTGGAGGCATCTTTGAACTACAAGTTTACGAAGATGAAAACATTGATAAGAATTTAATAGAAGAATTTATGAGAATAACTCATGGACTAACTCGCCATAGTCCAACTGTACAAATGAATAACACAATTAATTGTAATTGAAAGCATTTGGATATAATTTCCATGAGGTTTAGATATCTATCAATATTACTGGAATTACAGATGTAACAAGTTCGGGAAAATGACCTAGACATAGGTCTTACATCAACCAAGATGGGAAAATTTTGACAGAAATATGAACTAATCAAGACCTTAACAAGTCTAAGATTTACAGGGATAGGAAATTAGTATAGAGTTTTTACACAAACTAAGTTATATCCAAAAGAGAAGTTGATGAGAATCTATCGGCGACAAGAACTACCAGAGTGAGTTCTTGAATCTGACAGAAGACGTTCTATGTCCCTCACGCGCCTATCATCTTTTACTTGCTGAGCTCAAAGTTCCTTGACTTCAACTTGGGTTTCAGCGAGCTCCCTCTGAAGGGCTGCATTATGGACCAGAGTCCTTTCATGAGCAGACTCTAGCTGGCGAATGCAGACCGTTTTAATGCCAGAGTTGGCATCAATATCCATGACTCGGTCGATAGCTGCTCGACCCTGTTCTGTGTTCCGAGTAATCCTCCGAACTATGATGGGTAGGACTCTGTCAGTAGAACCTCCCTCAGTGAGGTTGTAGAAGCTTCTGTCTCCATTATAGGGAATGGGTTGACCTTGTTCCTGACTCCATCTATTCAAGTTTGTGGCCCACGGGGGTGTGGGTCCTTGAAATGTTGGACGAGGGTTTGGGTTTTGAATAGCTATGGGTAGGTTGTTAATTTCTGGCTCCGAGTCAGAACCATCAGAAAAGCCTTCAGCTTCATGATCATCCAAAGGGATTGGGTGATCATTTTCTGGTTCTTCTTCCAGCCATCCTGCATTGTCGTGGTTGGGGTAGTACGGGTCTCCGGGAAGATGGAATCCAGCCATTAAATCTACGTGAGAAAAAGGATAAGGAAATCATTAATAGACGAACTAACCAAATAATTATAAGATGATCTTTATCAGTTACTCCCATACTTGTTTAGAGCATACCAGTTATATGTATTCCGGGACATGATAGACCTTCGAATAAGTGATCCTAACTCTAAGCCCACAACCAAACAAGGACAGGAAATAAAGCGAAGATTCACAGATTCTTAATCTATGACATCCTAGGTACATATAACCTTAGTGTATCCACTAGACAACCATTGACATACTAATAAAGACCTTGTTCTCAGATACGAAATTTTAGTAACACAAAATACTCTTATAGTATTTTAAGTTTAATGTTCTGTTCTACTGTTCTCATTGTAGTAGTGTTGGTAAGTTTTTAGACTTGTTGCAACCTCACAACCACACTCAGGCACATGCTAATCACTCCTCGTATAATGTAGTTGATCAAACTACATCTTCCCAGCGTTGACCATATGTCTTTAAGTCTACTTGTGTTGTCCAACAATCGTAATACTTTTGTTCTGTCCTAGTGACACTGATTTTAGTATGAATGCAGGTATGTATACTTGGTTAAATATTTTATTATTTAAAAGTATAAACTCTTTATCAGATTATTTTAATCCCTCTTGTGTTTATACTTCGTATATCTTTTATGGGTTGATACACTCGATTCATTAATTATAAACAAAGCTCTGATACCAATCTGTCACACCCCAAAACCTGAACGGCGGAATCGTTCGGGGGTGGAGGACGTCATGTATAGTATCACAACAATGCAAAGTAGTAAACAAGCAACAACATCTTCCATTGCATTAATAATATAATTTCATACAAGTGTGTTCTGTCAAGTTATATAGACACCAAAAATGTACATCAAAATAAAACAGGAGTCTTGAACAAGCTCCATCTTCTCAAAAACCAGGCACCGGTACCTGTCTATTGGTGACCTGAGAATACAAGTTATTTTGAAAGAGTTTATCAGCTTTAAAGCTGGTGAGATCATAAGTATATTAGTGTTTGTGTTTGTATGAAGGCATTTGTAAGATGTAATGTATAAGTTTTGTAAAGTTTGTATTTGTTTGAACACTCCTAGAAAACCCTATGTTTCCTACTAAAAGTAGCCTTCTACCAAGGCATCTAGTATCTGTGTGTGTGTATCTTGTAAGAGTGTGTATTTTCCCAAATCCGACTATCATTAACCAAAAATATAGTTTTTTACATTACCGCGCATCGTGTGAATGTTCACGAAGTGAATGTAATGGAAAATATATTATAGTACTGTAGTGTTGTATTAAGTAACTACTGATGTACTAACTACCTTAAACCAATTGTTATTTAAAGTACCATGTGATCGGCCTATACCCTGCTACCGACTCAATAGTAAAACGACGATGTAAGACGCCGTAAGAAATGACATTTGGCACCCGTAGACTTGCAAGTCCCACTCTAGCGAGCAACAAGGTGTAGGGTAGTCAATCCAGTATAGATCTATACGCAAAATCATACGCTACCCAATTAAGGAGATTCTGGATACAAAAATGGTCATGGCAGGTAGTGCCATGCCCCGTTTAGTGGCTCACATAACTGTATTAATGTATATGTAACATATGGGCTAGCTGTATTGTGTGTTCTTTCTCTGTCGAGCCTGTATGTATTGTTATGTTCTGCGTGTACAAGCCGTATTGTGTTCTCTCTCTATCTATCAAGTATTGACTCATGAATGAACTGACTCATTGTATGATTCCTTGTTCTAGTAATAGTATTAGTGACTTCTTAAACTATGCCTATCGTAGTTTACTAGTAATATGACTTGTACGTGTGAACACGAATGTATACCCTTGCTACCCAAGGGTATTGAATTGGCTGATAGAACTTTTGTGTCTATATATGTATACATAATATATAACTAATATTTAGAAGACCTTCGGACGGATACCCGATGCCCTAAAGCCACATCCAAACAAGGAAAAGGAGATAAACCGAGCTAGCCTTCCTAAGTCCTTTAAACATTTCTTATATAACTATACATACATAGGCATGCATTTGACAATATAAATGTATAAAAAGAGTTGAAGTAAAATTATTTCACAAGCAAAAGAGTTTGTGAAATAGTTTGAAGCAAAACAATTTGATAACACAGTTTGAAAAGTAAGAAAACCACTTGTTTGGTAGTTATTAATCACATGTGATTGATATAATAACTATATGTTGGGTTTTGAGCATTCTAACACTTCCTAAGTGTACATGCAACCCTAATAACCTTGGATACTATGTTTGTCTAATTATCATGCAAAGTTGAATTCCAAGGTTATATTCCTATCTAGCATACATGGGGAACAATTTCTAACTTGAATGAAAGATAGAATAACTTACCTTGTTGTTGCTTATGTTCCTTGAAACCTTGTGAGCCTAGCACCCCAAGTGTGATGCCTCAAATGCTTCACACAGCACCAAATGCTCTTGGAAAGACTTTTGAGAGAATACACACTTCTTGAAATCGGCCTAGCCCTCTAGTTTCTTATGTGTAGCCGATTTTGGTGGAGAATGGGATTCTTATATAGTGTTGACACATCTAGGTCTACACCATGTAAACCCTAATGTGTCATGACTCTTCATTTCCATGATCCATGGGTTTGTAACTCCCATGGAGCATCCATGGAGCATCCTATGGGTGGAACCCAACTTGATAATCCATGGAGCCTCTTAGCCCACTATACAAGATATGAATGATTTACCTAATCAACCCATATATTTAATTAGTTATTTTTTTGATCACTTAATTAATTCTAAATTAATTCTTTGATCAAACTAATCAAATAATATTATTAATATATTAGAACTTATAATATATTAATAATCTCCAAGTGTTATTCCTCTCATTTAGTCTATCCAATTACATGGTGCCATGCAACCCAAATGGACCATGCCGGGTCGGGTCAAGTACTGACCCGAAATAGTTATGGACTTAGACACCTTATCCAACAGTCTCCCACTTGGATAAGTCTAATAACTATAACTCCAGTACTTCAAGAACCGACCGGAAATCGTAGCTCTTTCAAGGTCTCTCGGAACTGAGAAGATGTTGATACGCCATTTAAGATAAGTGATCATATAATCATCTGTTCTAGATATCAGTCGGACAAATAAATGGAACAATGTCTTACTTATTATCCAGCAGTTTGTTTCCCGATTTCCGATTTGTTTGACAAAGAACTTAATTGAACACATCAACTTAGTTCTGACCGGGCCCGGTACATAGGTCAAAACAAAATCATCGAGGGGCCCAGATATTAGCTTCTAATCCAAGAAGGAATAGATAAACTTCAACTCATATGTTTGTTCTACCACTCATTGAATTATACACGAAAGCATGTTTTATAACATCGAGTTACCAATGCGTTTTCGTACAATCAATGCATAACCAACTTGTAAGTAACAAATCATATCTCTAGCTTTGTAGACTTATATGATATTACCGTCTCACGATCACTCAAGATAGAATTCCATGAAGTGATTCCAGTGAGCGTGGGTTGTGTCCAATGCTCAGAACTTATGAGCACTCATGATTGTTGTAGCCTTGTCCAACACCTTAGACCTCTGCAACCAATCATGACCGTCTTGATTCATACCTACTTCCGACATATGACCGACTGTGGAGGTTTGAATAATATGTTATACCAAACAAAATTATTCTGGAAGTCAAAACATGCAAAAGAAATATAGTAAACGTTCGACAAGAGATAGCAACACTTTACTCATAAATAAAACACCTTTTATTCATCATCTAATGTCAATTACACTTTACAAATTTCGAGGTTATCTAACTACTAAATCTAATATCATCCTTCAGCCCTATGCTTCGAGCATGCTGGAGATGCTTAACCCGAGTCAGTCCCTTCGTGAGGGGATCTGCTGGGTTCTCATCCGATGATACCCTCTTTGCCACGAGGAGTCCTTCTTCTATTCGATGTCTGATAAAATGATATTTTCTGTCGATGTGTCTGGATCTCCCGTGATCCCTTGGTTCCTTGGCTAAGGCAACATCACTTTCACTATCACAGAAAATTTCCATTGGCTCTTTTATAGCTGGTACAACTCCAAGGTCTCCAATGAAGTTCTTCAGCCATATCGCCTCCTTTGCCGCCTCGCTAGCTGCAATATACTCTGATTCACAAGTTGAATCAGCCACTGTCTCTTGCTTGGAACTCTTCCAAGAAATTGCTCCTCCATTTAGGGTAAAGACCCAGCCCGACTGAGAGCGGAAATTATCCCTATCAGTCTGGAAGCTAGCATCACTATACCCTAAAACTCTCAAGTCATCACTCCCACCGAGGGTAAGGACCCAGTCCTTAGTCCTCCGTAGGTACTTGAGGATATTCTTTACCGTAGTCCAGTGTGCCTTGCCAGGGTTCCCCTGATACCTGCAAACCATGCTCAGGGCAAAGGCTACATCAGGTCGAGTACACGTCATAGCATACATGATCGATCCTACAGCCGAAGCATAAGGTATTCGACTCATTTCTGCTATCTCAGCCTCAGTGCTAGGGCTTTGTGTCTTACTCAATATGGTGTTACTCTGGATGGATAACTCTCCTTTCTTTGAGTCCTACATGCTGAATCTCTTCAGCACCTTATCCAAGTAGGTACTCTGACTAAGTCTAATTAGTCTTTTACTCCGATCTATCAAGATCCTTATCCCTAGAATATAGGCAGCTTCTCCTAGGTCCTTCATAGAGAAACACTTCCCAAGCCAGGACTTGACTTCCTGCAGAGTTGGGAAGTCATTTCCTATGAGTAGTATGTCATCCACATACAACACCGAAAAGTTAACTATACTCCCACTAGCCTTGACATACACGTAAGACTCATCTTCACTCCTAGAAAAGCCAAATTCCTTGACATTTTCATCAAAGCAAAGATTCCATCTGCGAGGTGCTTGCTTCAATCCATAAATGGATTTCTCAAGCTTACACACTCTATTAGGGTACTCGTTGCCGACAAAACCCTCTGGCTGACTCATGTAAACATCTTCAGCAAACTTTCCATTAAGGAAAGCGGTTTTGACATCCATTTGCCATATTTCATAGTCATGAAATGCAGCTATGGCTAACAGATACCTAATAGACTTAATCTTGGCTACTGGAGAAAAGGTCTCATCATAGTCCACTCCAGGAATTTGAGAGAAGCCCTTTGCAACCAGTCGAGCCTTATAAGTGTGTACTTTACCATCCATGTCGGTCTTCTTCTTGAAGACCCATTTGCACCCTACTGTCTTACGACCTGGTACATTCTCAACCAAGTTCCAAACTTGATTGTCATACATGGACTGTATTTCGTTGTCCATTGCCTCTTTCCACTTGGTTGACTCAGGGCCTGCCAAGGCTACCGTGTAACCGTTAGGTTCGTCCAGACCTATCAATGTCTCATCACTGATAAGTGTATCACCTTCTACAGTAATATGGAATCCATAGTAATGCTCAGGAGCATTCCTAACCCTTGTGGAACACCTCAGAGGTACAGACTTGTCAATTGGCTCAACAGGAGTTTCCTCCTCAAGTTGAGTGCTAGGGTTTGAAGTTCCTTCACCGCTTGAATCTTGAATTTCTTAAAGATCAACTTGCCTCCTACTGTTCCCTTGGCTTATGAACTCTCTCTCTCTCTAAAGAAAGCCCTCCTATCTACAAAGACCACATTTTCACTAGGTCTGTAGAAGAGGTAACCAAAGGATTGTTCTGGGTAGCCGATGAAAATACACCTCTCGCTTCGGGGTTCGAGCATATCATGAGTCTCGCGTCTCATGAAAGCCTCGCAACCCCAAATCTTGATGTGGTCTAGTTTGGGTACTTTACCAGTCCACATCTCGTGAGGAGTTTTGGCAACTTTCTTTGTAGGGACTAGATTAAGGATATGGGCGGCAGTCTCTAAGGCATACCCCCAGAATGAGATTGGTAGCGAAGCTCGACTCATCATGGAACGAACCATATCTAACAAGGTTCGATTACGCCTCTCAGCCACACCATTCAACTGTGGTGTCCTGGGAGGTGTCAATTGTGAGACTATCCCACATTCCCTTAGATAGTCAAGGAACTCTGAACTAAGATACTCACCACCACGATCGGATCGAAGCATCTTAATGTTCCTGCCCAATTGATTCTCGACTTCCTGTTTAAATTCCTTAAACCTTTCGAAAGTCTCTGACTTATGCTTGATGAAGTAGACATATCCATATCTACTGTAACCATCAGTAAAAGTCAAATAATAACGATTAGCATCCCTTGTGGCATGTTTGAATGGTCCACACACATCCATGTGTACAAGGTCCAACAAACCTTCACCCCTCTCACAAGAACCTGTGAAGGGTGACTTTGTCATTTTTCCAAGAAAGCATGATTCGCAACTATCATCTGACTTTAGGTCAAATGACTCCAAAACTCCATCCTTTTGGAGTTGGCCTATGCGTTTCTTGCTTATATGTCCAAGACGACAATGCCATAATGACACTTTATCCAAGTTATTATTAACAGAATCAATACACAATACATTATTTCCTAAGTTATCAACCACAGATACTATTTCATACACGCCATCACAAGGTAATGCTTTAAAATAAAGAACATTATTAAAGAAAGCATTAATCGAACCAACTTCATTATCAAATGAAAAGGTGAAACCTTGTTTATACAATGCATGAAAGGAAATAATATTTCTTGCCATTTCTGGCGAATAACAACACTTATTCAAATCTAAACTAAACCCACTACTTAGCGATAAAGTATAAACTCCAATCTTGGTGACAGGTAAAGCTTTCCTATTCCCCATGATTAAGTTTATTCTTCCTTGCTCCACATTCTCACTTCTTCTTAGTCCCTGCAAGTCGCAACAAATATGAATACCACAACCAGTATCAAGGACCCAAGATTTAGAATGGGGTGAGTTATTAGAAATGACAGTGTAAATACCTGCATGGTTGGGTATAACTTTCCCATCCTTCACATCTTGCTGGTATTTTGGGCAGTTCCGCTTCCAATGTGATTTTTCATGGCAATAGAAGCATTCAGCCTCTTTTGGGTCAGAAGAAGGAATGACAAAACCTTTCTTGGTTCCACTTGAAGAAGAGCCATCAAGGGTTCGAGCCTTGGTACCCTTAGAAGAGCTATTTCTCATATTCCCTCGACTTTTCCCGATTACCAAAACCGGAGTTGAGTTTGGAGTAGGAGTGTTAACAACCGACTTCCCCTTAAGACCTATTTCCGCGGTCTTGAGAAGTCCCTGAAGTTTGCTGAGTGTGACCTCTTCCGTATTCATGTGATATGTCATGCGGAATTGATCATAGCACGATGGTAAGGAGTGCAAAATAATATCTATTGCAAGCTCCTCAGGAAAGTTCACATTAAGCTTCAGCAATCGATCCACATACCTTTGCATTTTCTGCATGTGGCTCGTGACGGATTCCCCGTCCTTCGTCATGGTTGTTATCATGGAGCAGATGATTTCATACCTCTCTTCTCGTGCACTTTGATGGTATCTTTCCATCAGATCTTGGTGCATTTCATAAGGGTAGAAATCCTTATAAGACTTTTGGAGTTCCGCTGTCATCGTGGCCATCATGATGCATGCACTACTAGAAAAAAGGCCTTTTACGACGCTCATTGCGCGTCGTAAAACGCTCAGACGACGCGCAAATGCGTGTCAAGGAAGGCCCTGTCATAAAGAGAGACGACGCGCTTTTGCGCGTCGTCTATAGACGACGCGCATTTACGACGCGCATTTACGACGCGCAATTACGACGCGCGGTTACGACACGCAATGCGTATCAAGGAAGGCCCTGTCATAAAGGAAGACGACACGCATTCGCGTGTCGTAACCTTACGACGCGCATGTTAATGACATGCAATGCGTATCAAGAAAGGCCATGTCATAAATGAAGATGACATACATTTTTGCGTATCGTAAATTTAAATGTTTAAAAAAAATTTATATATTTATTAATTTTTAAATTAAATTTTCATTTAATTTTTATAATAGAAATAAAATACCATATACAAAAAATACAATCCATTGCATAATATATAATAAATTGCACAAATTATAATGTCATACAAAGAATCATTCAAATGTTAAACAAAAATAATACATTGCTAACATGTGTTATACATTCCTATAAAACTAACAAATAATCATACAACTCTGTTTCTTACTGGAAAGGAATGCCAAACATGATTACAAGTCTCCCTTAATCTTGATTATAATCAAATGTATCTTTAATTCTTTATATAAATGAAGCTTAAATGATGTCTTTAAATAATGAACACAATAAATGTTATAAACCTTTTGAGGCCCCATAACATCAGGATCTGAGTTTTCTATTTCAACTGCAGGACTACCGTTAGTTTAAGGATCACTTTTTGGACGCTTTTTCTTCTGCATACATTAACAAACATGTTAACTTTCAAGAAATATATTTAGTTTTTAGGCTCATAGTGGCATGCATATAGTTGAGGTGAGAGAAAGGTATACATACAGCTAGTAAGACATCCAGACTATCCATAACAGATGGTTTCAAATTTTCATAATCAACTGCATTGTAAGATAACATGAACACAAGAAAGGTAATCAAAGGTTAAAATATTACATATTTACATGTTAAAAGTGTAAAGAAAAGATGATGTGGTTACACAGCTTACCATCAGAATTTAAGAGGTCGCTACTTAATGTGTGTCCTACTTGTGCCATAGAAATCAACTACAATCACCACACACACCGAAGAGGGTCATGTATACAGAAATGGTGGATAGAAGAGAAAGAAGATAAAGCTAAAAAACTACCTGCATTGTAGTAATAAACTCTTTGAAGCCAAGAAAGCCTTGTCGTCTAGAATCTGCAATTGCCCATACCTTAAGAAGTAGTATGAACAGGCGTAGAGAAATAGTTAGGACAGATTGGGATTAAAAGAGTAGAAAAGCAGAAAGAGAACTATAAGCTAACTTCTGTGCCCTTATGAGCACACTTAGCAATCAAATTAATGATCAAAACTTGAGGAGGTAAAACACTATCTAAAAAATAAATAATCATTTATTTAGAGAGTTAAATGCAAGAACTAATGCAGACAGAGCTTCCACTAGAGCTGAAAAGTAAAAAAAACATAAAAAAATATGACAAGATCTTTATAAATGTAGTTGAATAAACAAAAATCAGAGGAATGATGCACAGATGATGATGAAGCAGAGACAAATAAGAAATTAGATTCAAAGAAGAAAGGATGGTTTTCATCCATGTTCCAAAGGTTAGTTTATAACTCGTATTTTTTTTCATTTTTAGCATTTTTAATGGTCATTTAGTCTCGTTTAGATGGTCTATTCAATCTAGAAAGGCAACACTCCTTATGTTGTAACAGAGTTGAAAGTCAATAAATCTTGCCAAGGTATAAAAAAATATTAAAAATTGAATCTTGGCATACAAAAAACAAAAAAATAATATGTGAAATGTTGTGTGCATAATCTGGTAAATATATATATCATCAAGGATATTAATTATTATTTATTAAAATCAAATAAATCATTTTAAAAGCAAAAAGTAGGCTACTTACCACATTTTCTGGAAGAGATGTTGCCACACCGATAGCAGTAATTTGGTGCAGACCAAACCTATAAGATGAAGAAAGAAAATGAAACATCAAATTTTTTGATTTTTGGGAGTGAAAAAAAGGGTAAAACAGGAAACTTACAGTTACAAGTCGTTTATATTGAAACATGTACTTTAAAGAATTGAATCTCTAAGGTTTTTGTTTGGTTCAAAAGTAAAGTTGAGGTGGATTTCTTCCCGAAGCCACTAATGTTGGCTGCAAAAACAACACTGAGTGTTACGTATACACTTGAAAGGAATTGAAAATATCTACAGTCATACAATTAGTTAGTTACCTGATTAAGGGTGGGATACTTATCTACTTTTTGGATCTTTGTTATCAGAGAACAATCTTTGTTATCAGGTAAGCCTGGTGACACATATGAAGAGTCATGATCATATTTTGCAATCCAGAATGTGTAGTAATCCTTTTCATTGAGGCTCTTGGATAGATTGAAACATAGTTTAGTGTTGTGTTTTCCTTCAGCCCATCGCACATAGACATTATGTCAAGCACCTTGTGGGCGTACATCAGTAACTGACCGAACAGAGACTAATTCGTGTTCATGGCTATACCATCCAAAGCAACTTTATGAGTAGACAAATTAAGTGTGTGATATATCAACCATTAGTTCTGATATTACATAAGAAAATGATAACAAGTGCAATCACCATGGCCTTTGCATCATTCTTATACCCCTCCAGAGCTGTTGTAGTAATTGTCACCACCTAGTCAAAACAATAGCACACAACAGTGCCACATCAGCATTATCAAATTGCTATCATGAGTAAAAACAAGTACATTTCTCATATCAGTAAAAGAAAAAGAAAAAGGCAAGGTACCTCTCGTTCAAATGGAGGATATCTCCCAAGTCCTGGTGTAGCATTAGCTGAAGCTGAAACTATGTCCGCAAGTACACGATGAACCTGTACTCATTACAAACGATTACATAAATGAAATTAAAAGAATAATAATATTAATAAGAGAAAAGGGGAATTAATTAAAAATGAAAAAACAAAATAATGTGTAGTTTTTTTACCTCGTCAACACAGAGACGTGAGGGCTCTTAATCTGATACATAGCAGAAATCACAGGGACCATTTTGTAATTTATTCTTAATCGATTTTACTGATCACAGCAATGGATCTTGTTGCTATATTAAAAAAATTATATTTTAATAATTCATGAAGCCTTGACTGGATTGCAATTTGGGGAAACAAAGATTAGTTGTCCCAGATTACTTACCTTTCCTTGAACACTACTTGGAACAACTTATCACCATGACAAGCTAAATCAACTAGAAACTTTCCCTATTTACATTTTACAACAATACCTATCAATAAATGAAACAATTATACTACATTTCTTAAAAAAAAAGCATAAAATTAGAATAAAATAATGAAATAGATGAAGAGAAGTTAAAAAATCACGCATATTATAGAACATATCCATATCTAATGCCTGAAGCATTCTAGTTTAATCAACTAGGATAAATGTCTAGCAATGTGATTACATTGCAATAATTTCATGAAGATTATTTATATAGCTTTGTTGTTTTGTATAAGGAAATACAATTACCTTCCCAACTAGTATCTCATTAGCATGCTGAACCCCATATACATCAACAGTATCAAAGAATGTAACTCCTCTATTAAAAGCTTCCTTTAGCACTTTGCTGCCTTCTTCCTTAGGGAGAGGATTGTTATAGATACCTGTAAGCCCCATGCAGCCATACCCTAGTATTGAGACTTGTAGAAAAGGAAAATGAGGTTGAATGTATAACGGATCCATATCTAATTTGCAATTTATAAAAATCTTTTCTATCCCTAATCATACAACTTTTTGTCCCAGAATTCAACTACCGAATGCATCAAACCCCCAAATTGGAAGTAGAATATAAACCTAGATAGAATTAAAGAGATGATTTAGGGAGAAAGGTTTTAACAGAAAAGGTAATCGTATCACATACTAGTTTTCTATTATGTTGCCCCATGCAGCCACATGGATAATGTTTTTTGCATGTATCAGACACATAGAAATTCAGAAGCCACATGGATAATGTTTCTTGCCCTTTAGAATTCATGCACATTCTAGTTTTCTATTATGTTGCTCCTTCATTCCAAACAGAATTATAATTTTTCTATAGGAAAAAGAATCTTTTGAACTACAGATTTGTCAATCTGTCTTGATAATTTTATGGTAACAGTTAAGTAACCCTAAATTTCCAATTTGTTTGTGTTTTGAACCAATTTGTCAAAATTAAGTGCTATTCAGAGAATACAAGTCAACATGAGGGGGAGAATCACCAAATCAAGGGCAAAATCGACATAAACAAGCAAAAATTCGAACAATAGAAAAGAGAATTTAACAATATATATGAAAATTTAGTGAATAATGCCAATTTGAGAGAGACGTGGTTTGAAGTTTCATAAAATCTCATGTTTGAAAGCCCTATGTCGGCTCTTTGGACTGTGGTCTCGATTACTGTAGGTAGAATCACATATTTGTGGGTGCGATCGAGCCCACTAAGTTTTAGATGATATTATCATACCTTCAACACAAGGAAGACGATGTTATTGAGAGGGAGTCTTGTTGTGCGAGACAGATCACAAAGAAGATCTGATGGTCATTAAACCAGACCTAGGGCTTGTAAATTTGAGCATATGTGGCGGTCTCTGTCGAGGTAAGGTTATCCCAAGCTCTCCGGCTAAAAGAGATGAGTCGAGATCGTTGGTAGATGAGGTGAGCCAAGGTAGCGAGCGTTGTAGAGAGCCTTCCCATCTTGAAAAGAACCCTAGAATGATCCCTTCGATTTCAGGGGCAATCTTGTGAGGATTTCAAGAAGGAGAGACTCAGTGAGGTTTTGAATATCGTATGAGAACGTATGAGCAAGGAGAAGATGAAGGCCCTAGGGATTTTTCTTGAGGCGGGGGGATTAATTTTTGGAATCCAATAGGCGGGAGTAATTTTAGTCGATTTCATTTCCCGCCTAAAACGCGTGTTTCACTTAAAAATTATAAAGCGACACATTTACACGACGCACATTTTATGAAAGGCGCCCTCCGCATTTCTTTTTTTTTTCTTTTCTGACACTAATTTTAGGGCGCGCACAAATGCGTGTCCTTTATCCTTCAAATTTTGCAAAACTGACATTATCTTTTAGGGCACGCACAAATGCGCATCCTCTATCAGCGAGTGTCATTGTTTGCGCGTCATTAAAGGCTGTTTTTCTAGTAGTGATGCCACTTTCGTAGCATCCCTTTCATGTGCCTGAAAGTCAGCGATCTCCTGGGGAGTTGCAGTGGTCTCATCGATCTCCTTAAGCTCCTTGTCAAGGACATATTCTTTGTCCTCGTAGCGGGGAATCATCCTGATGTTTCTGATCCACTCATTGAAGTTGGATCCATCAAAAGTGACTTTGCCACACAAGTTCATAAGGGTAAAGGAGCCATTAGGATTAGAGCCAGAAGCAACATTGTTTGAAGACATCTGAAAGAAAAGGGAAAGATTAGTTTAGATATTAAGAGAGTCCTTAATAAAACACCCAAATGTAATATTAAGGCTAGGACCCAATCACAATATATTATAACTTAGAAGAGGTATGCCGTAATCCAAGCTATAACATATTTGAAAGGTAGGTGAATGACGATTCACCAATTTCCACCACGAACACCGAAATATTAAATATTAGGTTTTTGATTGATTCTTAGAAATTCCTAGATTCTTTGAGATTCAATGAACTTTTCAAAGGCATGTTTCAATCTCGAGTGTGCCCTCCAAGTTTTGTGACTGGGATACCGAGGATCACAAAACGAGGTGTGAAGTAACCATGCAAATCACTTGGTACCCTTAAAGTTTATCACTCAATCGATGTGCCGGTAAACCACACACGCTCCACCGATACTATAATAGAACCTTAAGTCACCTTTTACCTACCTTGTTAAGTCCAAGTTACTGTGCCGGTTAACCACACACGCTCCACCAACGACTTAAACAAAGTGTAAAGTGTAATTTCATGGATTAGCACCTTATTCACATTTTTCCTAAAGTAACTAAGATTGGGAATTTAATAAAACATTTAGTTACTTTATAATATTCATCATACTTTTAATGAGAATTTATAAGTCCTTGTCTTACCCGTTCGGCTAACGACCCTCCACCGGTCAAGCAAGCGGTGGGTGAGAGTGGACACCCATTAAGTTGCCATTTTATAGGCAACAACCTTATACCCACCTTATAGACCGGCTTCGTGAATGAGGCGTACTAGCGGTAAGACGACTTTGTTCTTATATATATATATATATATATATATATATATATATATAATTATTAAATCATAATAATATAAGTATAAGGGTTGAATTTTAACTTTTAAAATTCTAAAGGTTCGAACTAAAGTTTTTAACATGACTTTACTTGTTCCAAAACTTGAGGGGAAGTTTTATGAACTTTCAAAACTTTTCATTTCTTGTAACTTATGAGTTTATTAGAGTAATAAAAATGAAGACTCTTCATTTTTCTAACTCTTGTGTTCTTTTAATGGTTTTCACTCAAGTGACTTTTGGTTTTCCATAACTTGAGGACAAGTTATGGACTCCATTAAAACACATTATGATCAAGAATTAAACTACCAGATAGGTTACAAATAATTCCTATGATCATCTAAACATCATAAGATCAAGAACATGAATATGAACACTTTCATGAATCAAAACTACACTTAAAACTTTGTAATTTTGATAACTAGTTGTTGTAAATGGATTAGCAAAAAACATTACACCATCTAAAACAAGTTTTAAAGTACCAAAACAGTTTAGGGTAATGTTTCTAGTCCATTTCCAGCAACTAAAGTCGAAAATCTACACTCTATGGCTCCTACTCGCCGAGTGCATGAACCTACTCGACGAGTAGGTTGAAGATACAAGTGAACTCAGCGAGTCTCCTCATGGAATCGGCAAGTTCATTAGGCAGACAACAAGCTTTTCGACATTTTTCAACTTTTAAGCACAAATAACAAACAAACAAGCCTATGCTCTGATACCACTGATGGGTTTTGAGCATTCTAACACTTCCTAAGTGTACATGCAACCCTAATAACCTTGGACCTATGTTCGTCTAATTATCATGCAAAGTTGAATTCCAAGGTTATATTCCTATCTAGCATACATGGGGAACAATTTCTAACTTGAATGAAAGATAGAATAACTTACCTTATTGTTGCTTATGTTCCTTGAAACCTTGTGAGCCTAGCACCCCAAGTGTGATGCCTCAAATGCTTCACACAACACCAAATGCTCTTGGAAAGACTTTTGAGAGAATACACACTTCTTGAAATCGGCCTAGCCCTCTAGTTTCTTATGTGTAGCCGATTTTGGTGGAGAATGGGATTCTTATATAGTGTTGACACATCTAGGTCTACACCATGTAAACCCTAATGTGTCATGACTCTTCATTTCCATGACCCATGGGTTTGTAACTCCCATGGAGCATCCATGGAGCATCCTATGGGTGGAACCCAACTTGATAATCCATGGAGCCTCTTAGCCCACTATACAAGATATGAATGATTTACATAATCAACCCATATATTTAATTAGTTATTTTTTTGATCACTTAATTAATTCTAAATTAATTCTTTGATCAAACTAATCAAATAATATTATTAGTATATTAGAACTTATAATATATTAATAATCTCCAAGTGTTATTCCTCTCATTTAGTCTATCCAATTACATGGTGCCATGCAACCCAAATGGACCATGCCGGGTCGGGTCAAGTACTGACCCGAAATAGTTATGGACTTAGACACCTTATCCAACAGTTACACGTTCTTAGGACTCAGCGAGTCGGGGTGCAATGACCGCCAAATCCTTTCGGTTAATGGACCAGATGATAGTGTGGAAGGTCCCTCGGTTGTTTAGGCTCATAAGAGACCTGTGAATCATGGGAATCGATGATTGTTTGAGCAAACTTGACGAGTACAAGGCACTCTCCCAATCCTTGAAGATGGACTTAACGAGTTGTTGTTACAACTCAGTGGGTCATTGACTGGACGCATTATTATGAGGGAGATGAACTCGACGAGTTCAAGGATGAAGATGGTCCCGATGGTATGATTAAAGGAGAACCAGTCGAGTTCTTGCTAGACTCGACGAGTGGATTCGGGGATTGGCTTGGGTTAGAGGAGTATGGACTCGACGAGTTGGTAGGCCAACTCGGCGAGCCAGGTCAACTGGAGGTCGACTTTGACTAATGTTGACTTTGTCTGAATTGGGTTGACCCTGGTTAGGGTTGCATATTGAAATTGATAACCTAGAAGGGTTGTCATGTAGGGATTGAGGAGTCAAGGAGAGTCGATTTACACGCCGAGGAAAATTTAGACACTACACGACATCGAGGTGACTTACCTTCCATTGGAAGTGGGTCTAAGGCACCAAGGCCGGCCCACTAGTAGATGTTTTAGTTGAGATGATTGTCTTTGTGATAATTATCTGGTTTGCTGTTGCTTGATATGTGTGTATGCTAGTATGTTATGTTATGTGAGATAGTATCAGTAGGAGGGGACTAGTCCCCGATTCGGTCGCTAGAACCAATGGGTAGGTCGGACACCCCAGATATGTCTGATGGCATGATTATGATATGATATTATATGCTAATGGTTGGGGTGAAATAGTCCCCGTGTTCGGTTCAGATAGACCGTAGGGTAGGTCGGCACCCCAGAATAGCCTGACATGGGTAGGTCAGCACCCTAGAATGGCTTGACATGGGTTGGTCAGCACCCCAGAATGGATTGACATGGGTAGGTCGGGTACCCCAGAATTGCCCGACAATATGTATGTGGTTTTGGTATGTGGTACGATGAGGGAACTCACCAAGCTTTGTGCTTACAATTTCAGTTTTGGTTTCAGGTACCTCTTCGTCTAAGGGGAAGGAGTCGGCGGTGTAGCAGCGCAACACACACACATATGTTTTCCGCATTGAGTTTTTAGGATTGTACTCTGATTTATATTACTTATGTTGAGATGGTTCTCGAACACGATTTTATGGTTTCTATAAAATGATATGACTCTGGTAATGCTTTGGTAAACTATGTTGTGAATTATTTATTTAAAATGAAATTTTTGGCCTCGAAAATTGGGATGTTACATCGACATTGTTGTTGCTTGGTCCAACACCATTATTCCCTTTCTTTAGTAATGGACAATCTCTTCTTATGTGCCCCTTTTCCTTGTAATTATAACATTTGATGTTGGATTTAGATTTGGAACTTGACTTCCCTTTGTTACCTCCACCTCTATCTGATGTTCTTCCTCTACCTGCAAACAAACCGGAACTAGAAACATCTTCTCCAATTGAAACTTTTTTTTCGGTTCCTTGGACATCAAAGAATCCTTTACATCATTCACAGTGATCGTTGTCCTACCATATAACATGGTATCAACGAAAATTCTCATAAGAATTCGGCAGTGAACATAAGAGGATAAGTGCTTGATCTTCATCTTTAATCTTTACATTTACACCTTATAGGTCCAAAATGATCCTATTGAATTTTTCCTGATGATCCTTCACTTGGGTGCTTTCCGAAATCCTAAGAGTATACTGTCACACCCCGAAAACCAAAGGCGGAAACATTTCCGGGGTTGACTCCACGTTGAGTATCAAATCCAATGTACATAGAAATCACAGTAACAACCATTACATTACATATATATATATATATATGAAAGTTTACATTTGGTTCAAAAGTAAATTGTATAAAAGTTATACATATATCATATGAACAAAACGAGACGAGTCTTCCATGCACTCCGTCTTCACCAAAAGAGATCACCGGGTACCTGTCTAATGTGGACCTGAGAATACAAGCAGTTTGAAAATCAGCATAAAGCTGGTGAGTTCATAAGCGGTTTTGTTTTATGAAAATGTATCGGTTTCCTTTAGTTTTCCAAAAAGATTTGTTATCCAAGAAAATCCCATATTTTCTTATGTTTAAATAGTTAGTTTGGTTATCTTTCGTTACAGTTCAATTATGCGATATACATTACCCCAGGAGAATCCCATATTTTCCTAATTACAAGACCGATTTAATAACACAGAGTATAGTTTAATACCCAAAACTATATATTGAAAATCATGGGATTACTATCCCGAAATAAATATGAAAATACTTTAATATTCACGAATTGTAGATAGAAAATAGTTTGAAAACCTTGGGACTATCATCCCAGTTAGTTATAAGACTGTTTGATAAAACCATGGGATCACTATCCCGAATTTGATATAAGATAGTTGGATAAAGTCATGGGATTACCATCCCGTACAAGATATAGATTCAAAACCATGGGATTTCCATCCCGAACGAGATATAGATACAAAACCATGGGATTATCATCCCGAATGAGATCTACATACAAAACCATAGGATTATCATCCCGAACAAGATATAGATTCCTAACAAAATCCCAGCTGTGAATAAATTTATATTAATACGTATTGTGAGTCGGGTAACCATGCCGATACGACAACGAGACCTCCTTGACGTTAGTCAGACGTCGGAAGATATCTAGAATTTGTCACCCCAGGCGTGCCCGCCTAACTGTAGCTAGCAGTTAAGGTGTGGGATTGTCAGTCCCAAATAGATCTATTCACAAATTCCTCGCTCTCCCTCCAGGAGACTCTGGTTACACTTCCGGGGAGGATTTACTGATCATCCATAAAGGGTAGTGACTACTCACAAGCTAGTATTAAACTATTCACAAAATTCTCATACGATATCAAACATACAAAGATTTTAAGACATGATATAGTGAAAATAGATACATATAAGAAACTATCAGGTAATACATTCAAATGATACGGAGATAAACTGAATCAGACATAGTTTATCTAATAACTTTATACAGATATCAGTACATGATATAAAGAGAAATATAGAACCCCAAATTATTCCCATATTAATTTGATTAGTTTGATTATTTTCTTAACTAAAAATCCATTTAGTTGTAATTGATAGATCATTCCTTATGCTCAGCATAATACATAAGGAGTAAAAGTGTTTATAAGTTTGCCAGATATTATTTGAAACACGTAAATGTTATAATTCGAAAACAATTATAGTTTGCTTGTATTCCCCCCCCCCCCCCCTGAAAACATTGAAAAACACGGAAAAAGGCGTAGGGGTATGAACTCACCGGATGAGAAATGTGACGATTTCGGATGCTAAACGTTGGTTCGGGGCTTGAAAACGCACGAGGTTCCTAAGTATAATGTAAAGATACACATTTGTATCTAATTAGGACTTAGTTTATTTATTTGTTAGGGACAATTACTTATAATCGCGAAAACACCCTGATACGAGTGTTTGGAGGGACCCGGGTGACATTTAGGGACACATATAGTTAGGATATTGAATTGGGACATCAAAGGGACACTCCTTAGGGATTTTACGGCCATAATGACCCTCTCCCCATGAGTTTACGGCCGTAAACTCATGGTGGGGTGAGTTATGGCACAAAATGGCTTGAAACATTTAGGGGATAATTTCTAGGCTTGGTTTAAGGACTTGAAATTATTTTTAAACACAAAAATGACATACATAAGGGAGTTTACGGCCTAGCATAGGACTCATGGCCGTAAACTCTCAAATCTCCATGAATAAGTGTGTTATTGGTTCCAAACAAATCACATGTGATTGCTAAAATTATTCCAAGGCCTTACATGAGTTTTTATGGGACTTTTGAGGGGTTTTTGGAGTTTACGGCCTATGAGACCCCCCTCATGGCCGTAAACTCTCTTATAGAGTGATTCCATGTGTTTTAAAGCCAAAAACTTGTTTGTAACACTTCTAAAAATTATTCTAAGGCTTTAGGGGTGTTAAAGTGGCATTTCTAACACCTTAAAATGATTTTATACCATGTTTCAAGGAGTTTACGGCCCAAGCACAAGCCTTGGCCATAAACTCACATAAATGCTTCAAAAATTATGTTTAAGGTGTCCAAATGCTAAAACCATTATCCTAAAATTCATATCTAAGTCTTATAAGTGTTTTGGAAGGGTTTAAGGTCATAAAAACCCCATAAATATGAGTTTACGGCCCAAGCTTGTGCCTTGGCTGTAAACTCCTTCAAATCCATCAAAATCCATGTTTTAAATGTTCTAAGTCTATTCCATGAAGTCATATAGCCATATCTAAATTCCAATTGTGTTTAGGAAGGGTTTTATGGCTTAAAAACCCACTTATTATGAGTTTACGGCTTCCATGGCCGTAAACTCACATTCAAGGCCTTAAATCATGATTAAATCCCTAATTTGGAAGCCAAATATGCTATACATTAAGGTTAAGAAGGTACCTTAGGGATTTGAGGCCTTAAAATTGAGTTTTGGACCCTTAAACTTTGGATTTAGGAGAGAGGTTAGAGAGAGAGTAGAGAGAGAGGGAAAAAGCTTCAAATGAAAGGTTTAACACGTTTATATAGTTCCCAAAACTTGGACACGATGGAATTCTACCCGATACCGGCCTTAAACGAGGCTTTAGATCGCACCCGATTAAGTTTTCGTCACCCGGCGGGGACGTTTCTAAAAATTATGAAATAAGTATTTTTGGGCTAAATTCATGAGTTTCTAAATGGTTTGGACACTCATTGAATTAAAATAAACATATAAATTTAGCTAACTAAACCCAAAAACGAAATCGGAACGTTTCGACATACGGCGAGTTATACGGGTAGAATGGGTTTTCGGCGATGAACAACTTCGGGTTGTTACATTATCCCCCGTTAGAGGGAATTTCGTCCCAAAATTCAAAGAATAAGATACATATCATGAATTGGAATGAGACACGAATGGATTTGTTGCCTCGGATCTTCGCTTTCTCAAGCGGAATCTGGTCTCTACTGGGCGTTGTAACGAATTTTCATTATCGGGACGTGTCTTTGTTTCGCACCTTGACTCTCTCTCAATTTAAGATATCCATCGGCTTTCTCATGGAAGTTCCAACCCTGGACGACTTCGTTTTCCTCAAAGGAATCACTAGGGTTTCGTTGGACAGACGCTTCTAAAGATTTGAGATGTGATGTACCGGATGGATGTTACCAAGCTCTAAGGGCATCCGAACCTTGAAGATTGTAGAATCGATTTCTACAAAGATCTCGAAGGGTCTGATGTGAGACTAAACTAGATGTTCGAAAGAAACTCCTGGGAATCCTTCGGGATAGACATTTAGAGGAAAGAGCTGTTAACTTCCCGTTTCTCGATGATCACAGAAACGAGGGATGCGTGGTAATTCATATCGGGAAAACTTTTGAGTTCTAAGTCATAGAATGATACGAAAGTTTGATGCCGAAGATCACGAGAACAGGGTCGAGGAAAGATCTAGACGAGCGACCCTTTCGAAACCAAGGATAACAACATGAATGAAACTCGGTCATTTCATGTTAAACATAGCATCAAAGTATTTTTGTAGAAAGTTTCCCCCCTTTTTAAATCGAATGGAACAGAATAGTCCTCCGAACTGAGGATTCAATCTATAGGTACGAAGTTAGTGTTCTCTATCTCACTGGTTAGTCGTCTCGACGGTACACATTTCGATTACATACGAAGGATTGAGTTTAGAAAATGTTCGAATAGATAGATAACAGGTTTCCCTTTTTATACCAAAATCGAAAAGAGTTGCAGGTATAAGAATTATTAAAGAGAAGTATACCTGCGGCGACAGAGGGATCAGTGGTTGTAGCTGCCTTGGGGCAATTCCTTTTGAAGTGCCCAGCTTCACCACAATTGTAACAGGCCGGACTAATTCCCGCTCCGGATGACTGGTTCGTTGGCTTAGCTGGTTTTCTGCAGGTTCGAGCAAGGTGGCCCTTATTGCCACAGTTTTCGCAGATCCTTTCGCGACATGGACCAGGAATGCGGTGGTGGTAGTTGCACTTACCACACCAAGGAAGGGTACCAGTGTATCCACTGCTAGGAGTTTGGGCTGTGGAATCGACAGCCGAAACAGCAACAGGGGCAGTAGCAGCATGGAATGCTACTGTTTGCTATTTCTTAGAAGACCCTTGTGCACTCGGAGCCTTCTGCTTATTCCAAGATTTCTTTTTGCTTCCGCCTCCACTGGTGACTGGCTCGGGGGTGGTAGCTTCCTCATCAGAGTTGTCTTCATGATCGATCAAGATTTTCGCAAGACATTTAGCACTGTCATATGTGTCTGGCTTCGTAGCCAAGACATTCCCCTTTGTTGGCTGGGTCAACCCCCAGATGAACCTCTCAATCTTTTTACTCTCCGGGGTAACCATTCCCGGACAAAGTAACGCCAGATCATCGAATCTTGAAGTATAAGCGGCTATGTCGGAACCCTTCATCTTAAGGTTCCAGAGTTCGTGTTCTAGCTTCTGGAGTTCGCCCCGAGGGCAATACTCTGCGAGAAGAAGCTCCTTCATAGCTTCCCAACCCATAGCATTCGCTACAGGTAAAGTTAAAGATTTGACTCGGCCGTTCCACCAAGTCAGGGCTTTATCTAGGAAGGTGCAGGCGGCCAACTTGACTCTATCAGACTCCGAACAGGCGCATATTTCAAAGATTGATTCAATTTTCTCGAACCATCTGGTTAAAGCAATGACACCCTTGTGCCATCGAAGGATGTGGGCTTTGCGTTCATGAAGTCTTTATAGGAACCCCCTTTTTGGTGTCCCTGGCTATCTTCTAGGTTTTGGGGTTGGGGACCACCTCCTGAATTACCAGAGTTCATTTGCGACATGGCTGCTACCATTGCAGCAGTCAGAACTGTCTGAAGTGATGCAAGATCAAGTTGAGGAGGAGGTGGTGGCGGAGGAGGATTGTTGTTGTTCCTTGAGCTGGGTCTCTTTCTTGGAGGCATCTTGATCTAAAAAGATCAGGAAAGAGAGGATCATAAGTCCTCTGAATTGAATCAAGAGATAGGAAACAGAGGATATCTCTTCAAGACAGATATAGTATCATACAAAGCGATAAAGCAGGAAGGAGTTATCAAGACAGAACATTTTATTGCTAGAGGAATGATCAAGGAATAATGCGTATACGAGGATTTCTTCAAAGGATCGGCTCGAGAAATACTCCCATAGTATTTCATGGTTCGTTGCAACGACGATTCGTTGTTTGGGATATTAGGTAAGTTTTAGGTATGCCGCATACCACAGTCACTCCCAAGCACATGTTGGCCGTGTCTCGAATGAATATAGTTGGCCAGGCTATATTGACCCTAGACACGACTACATAACTGCCCAGGTTTAACCGCAGCGTACAACACCCATTTACTTATGTTTTGTTCTACTTGTAGTTACGGATTTCGACGGTTCGGCATACTTAAATACTTTTGAAAATACTTATATTCTGTAGGATACTTTTAGTTCAGAGCACTTAGGCCCCTTAATGTTTATAGTTTTATACCATGTAAGGTTTGGTATACTCTGTTCACTATAAACAAGGGCTCTGATACCAATCTGTCACACCCCGAAAACCAAAGGCGGAAACATTTCCGGGGTTGACTCCACGTTGAGTATCAAATCCAATGTACATAGTAATCACAGTAAACAACCATTACATTACATATATATGAAAGTTTACATTTGGTTCAAAAGTAAATTGTACAAAAGTTATACATATATCATATGAACAAAACAAGACGAGTCTTCCACGCACTCCGTCTTCACCAAAAAAGATCACCGGGTACCTGTCTAATGTGGACCTAAGAATACAAGCAGTTTGAAAATCAGCATAAAGCTGGTGAGTTCATAAGCGGTTTTGTTTTATGAAAATGTATCGGTTTCCTTTAGTTTTCCAAAAAGATTTGTTATCCAAGAAAATCCCATATTTTCTTATGTTTAAATAGTTAGTTTGGTTATCTTTCGTTACAATTCAATTATGCGATATACATTACCCCAGGAAAATCCCATATTTTCCTAATTACAAGACTAATTTAATAACACAGGGTATAGTTTAATACCCAAAACTATATATTGAAAATCATGGGATTACTATCCCGAAATAAATATGAAAATACTTTAATATTCACGAATTGTAGATAGAAAATAGTTTGAAAACCTTGGGACTATCATCCCGAATTAGTTATAAGACTGTTTGATAAAACCATGGGATCATTATCCCGAATTTGATATAAGATAGTTGGATAAAGTCATGGGATTACCATCCCGTACAAGATATAGATTCAAAACCATGGGATTTCCATTCCGAACGAGATATAGATACAAAACCATGGGATTATCATCCCGAACGAGATCTACATACAAAACCATAGGATTATCATCCCGAACAAGATATAGATTCCTAACAAAATCCCAGCTGTGAATAAATTTATATTAATACGTATTGTGAGTCGGGTAACCATGCTGATACGACAACGAGACCTCCTTGACGTTAGTCAGACGTCGGACGATATCTAGAATTTGTCACCCCAGGCGTGCCCGCCTAACTGTAGCTAGCAGTTAAGGTGTGGGATTGTCAGTCTCGAATAGATCTATTCACAAATTCCTCGCTCTCCCTCCAGAAGACTCTGGTTACACTTCCGGGGAGGATTTACTGATCATCCATAAAGGGTAGTGACTACTCACAAGCTAGTATTAAACTATTCACAAAATTCTCATACGATATCAAACATACAAAGATTTTAAGACATGATATAGTGAAAATAGATACATACAAGAAACTATCAGGTAATACATTCAAATGATACGGAGATAAACTGAATCAGACATAGTTTATCTAATAACTTTATACAGATATCAGTACATGATATAAAGAGAAATATAGAACCCCAAATTATTCCCATAATAATTTGATTAGTTTGATTATTTTCTTAACTAAAAATCCATTTAGTTGTAATTGATAGATCATTCCTTATGCTCAGCATAATACATAAGGAGTAAAAGTGTTTATAAGTTTGCCAGATATTATTTGAAACACGTAAATGTTATAATTCGAAAACAATTATAGTTTGCTTGTATTCCCCCCCCCCCCCCCCCCCCCTGAAAACATTGAAAAACACGGAAAAAGGCGTAGGGGTATGAACTTACCGGATGAGAAATGTGACGATTTCGGATGCTAAACGTTGGTTCGGGGCTTGAAAACGCACGAGGTTCCTAAGTATAATGTAAAGATTTGTATCTAATTAGGACTTATTTTATTTATTTGTTAGGGACAATTACTTCTAATCGCGAAAACACCCTGATACGAGTGTTTGGAGGGACCCGGGTAACATTTAGGGACACATATAGTTAGGATATTGAATTGGGACATCAAAGGGACACTCCTTAGGGATTTTACGGCCATAATGACCCTCTCCCCATGAGTTTACGGCCGTAAACTCATGGTGGGGTGAGTTATGGCACAAAATGGCTTGAAACATTTAGGGGATAATTTCTAGGCTTGGTTTAAGGACTTGAAATTATTTTTAAACACCAAAATGACATACATAAGGGAGTTTACGGCCTAGCATAGGACTCATGGCCGTAAACTCTCAAATCTCCATGAATAAGTGTGTTATTGGTTCCAAACAAATCACATGTGATTGCTAAAATTATTCCAAGGCCTTACATGAGTTTTTATGGGACTTTTGAGGGGTTTTTGGAGTTTACGGCCTATGAGACCCCCCTCATGGCCGTAAACTCTCTTATAGAGTGATTCCATGTGTTTTAAAGCCAAAAACTTGTTTGTAACACTTCTAAAAATTATTCTAAGGCTTTAGGGGTGTTAAAGTGGCATTTCTAACAACTTAAAATGATTTTATACCATGTTTCAAGGAGTTTACGGCCCAAGCACAAGCCTTGGCCGTAAACTCACATAAATCCTTCAAAAATTATGTTTAAGGTGTCCAAATGCTAAAACCATTATCCTAAAATTCATATCTAAGTCTTATAAGTGTTTTGGAAGGGTTTAAGGTCATAAAAACCCCATAAATATGAGTTTACGGCCCAAGCTTGTGCCTTGGCCGTAAACTCCTTCAAATCCATCAAAATCCATGTTTTAAATGTTCTAAGTCTATTCCATGAAGTCATATAGCCATATCTAAAGTCCAATTGTGTTTAGGAAGGGTTTTATGGCTTAAAAACCCACTTATTATGAGTTTACGGCCTAAGCTTCTTCCATGGCCGTAAACTCACATTCAAGGCCTTAAATCATGATTAAATCCCTAATTTGGAAGCCAAATATGCTATACATTAAGGTTAATAAGGTACCTTAGGGATTTGAGGCCTTAAAATTGAGTTTTGGACCCTTAAACTTTGGATTTAGGAGAGAGGTTAGAGAGAGAGTAGAGAGAGAGAGGGAAAAAGCTTCAAATGAAAGGTTTAACACGTTTATATAGTTCCCAAAACTTGGACATGATGGAATTCAACCCAATACCGGCCTTAAACGAGGCTTTAGGTCGCACCCGATTAAGTTTCCGTCACCCGGCGGGGACGTTTCTAAAAATTATGAAATAAATATTTTTGGGCTAAATTCATGAGTTTCTAAATGGTTTGGACACTCATTGAATTAAAATAAACATATAAATTTAACTAACTAAACCCAAAAACGAAATCGGAACATTTCGACATACGGCGAGTTATACGGGTAGAATGGGTTTTCGGCGATGAACAGCTTCGGGTTGTTACATATACAAACGTTGCTTCTAGTATAGCCTGTTCTTCAGAAAATTGTTCTGATACTTGTCACACAATTTCTCCCAAAGCACATCATCACTTTTTTTATCCATGACCTCCCTCAGTACTTCGTCTTTCAAACTCAACAGAAAAGCGTTATGCGCTTTTTCAAGAATATCCACCTTCCTTTCAGCCCCCACGTCCTTTGGCAATTTCGATTCTCCTTCCAGTTTCGGTGTACATCCTTGCTGAACCAGATGAGCCTTCATCTTCACCTTCCACAAAGTGAAATCATTCGAACCATTGAACTTCTCCAAATTAAACTTGCGAGATGCCATCTTCAATCAACAGAACACTAACACCAACTCTGATACCACTTGTTAGAGAAAACAGGCAATACTTGTCAAGACTCAGAACAAATATAATGCCACTTGCCAAGTTATGACAACCCTTGTTAGGAAGTAATGTGGATAACAAGCAAAACTATAAGCACACAAAGACACAATATTTACGTGGTTCGGTCAAGGTGACCTAAGTCCACGGGCAGGAGGGTAGTATTCTTTATTTCAGAGTTCTTAAATAGAGGTTACAAGTATAATTAACCATAGATTCTTCCTACTCATTAAGGATAAAAGATACAAGATACAAGACACCTCAAATGACTCTGCAAGCATCCCTATTTATACTTGAGGGATTAGACTTAAAACCCTAATGGGCCAAGCCCATTGGCTCATAGGCCCATGAAAGGTGACAACCAATCATTTCTGCCATGCAGCATCTTCTGTAACATTCTCCCATGTCATACAACCCATGACCATCAACAACACACATGATGGAGCACCTTGTGCCATAGTGGAGCATCATGATGTACAAGTGGCGCATCATGAACACTAATGGCACAAAATTCATCATGGTGGCACAACATGGTGTAATCCTTGAGTAATACCAACTTTTGAGCATCCTTGAATGATATTGAGCATCATATAGGACTTCATAGCATACTTGGCTCATCAGGGATACCATGGCTCATTAAGGAAAGTATGGCCCATCTTGCACCATGATGGCACAAAAAGAATCATGTTGGCCCATCATATGCAAAGATGGCGCAACAAGCTTCAAGAGTTGCATAAGAACGTCTAGGTTGGAACAACATCAACTTCATTGGCGCAAAAAGGACCTTCTTGGCGCAACAAGGATATGCTTGGTGCAACAAGAGCCTACTTGGCGCAATAAGGATTCTTCATGGCGCAATAGGAACTCTCCATGGTGCAAGTGGGATATGCCTGGCACAAGAAGGAATGCCCTTGGCGCAACAACATCCTTCTTGGCCCAACTCTTTATCAGATGTGGCAACAAGTTCCCCTTGTTTCTCCATATCACTCCTAAGTGCTCCAAAACCTCTTCCAGGTACTCCAAACCCCCTTCTGTATAATCTATTCCTTTGGCACTTAACCTGTTCCTTTGTCAGACAATTCATTCCCTTCTTAGATGATATGTTCCTTTGTCACATGCTCCATGAACTCCAAGTGCTCCATTGAGTTCCAAGTGCTCCAAATGCTCCATGAAAATGATCTAAATGCTCCATGAACATGATCCAAATGCCCGAGTCGCATTTAACATAAACATTTTTCGAAAAACTTCGTTTTGCTATCACATAAGGCAATAAACAGTTTTACATAAAAACATAGGTTATTTTAAATAATTAATTCCAAACACTCCCTAACATGATCCAAAGAAAATATAATGGGACCTCCTACCTCGAAACCCCTTCTTTAATATTTAACTTGTTGAGTTTTAGTTCAAAAATAGTTTCATAAACTAGAAAAATATGGCAAATAGAAGACTTTAATTTTTGAAATAACATAAACATTTTATACCCACCAAGGATATTCTTGCAAGTTATAGAAAAATTAAAGACCAAACAAAGAAAGGATGAAGAAATAACAACCTTTGTTGTTCTTTGGGTCCTCTTGGGAGGCTTGGAAGTTGATGAAGAATGTGGAACCTTTGAGACACCAACAATGACTCAACTTGATGTAGATGCTAGTCCATAAACTCTTAAACCCTTAATCTTTAAGTTCATAACCAATATGAACTTAAAGAGGGCATAAAAATGCAAGTAATCTTCAATATTTCTAACCAAAACTAGAGAGAGTAAGAGAGAGAGAGAGAGAGAGAGAGAGGATGTAAGTTTCGGCCACTTCTCCAAAGGAAGAAAGATAAACACTAGCCTAAGTGCAAGCCTCAAACTTATATGCATAAAGTGAAGGTATTAACCATTAGGTCTTAACACTTTAAGCACATATGTCCCCATGTCATAAAAATGTCCAAGCATGCCTTCTCCCATGCTTCATTTCTTTTGAATAAACTAATGGAAAGCCCATAACTCTTTTCCTTTATCTAATTTTTGGAAATTGTATATAAAAAGGAAGAGTTTGTTTAAATTTTATAAACTCAAGTTTTATAGAATATAAAATTTGTCTTTTGAGTAAAAGACAGAAGGGTTTCAACTAGTTTAAAAGGTTGTGCATGACTTATTAATTCATACCATATGAAATAATATAATGTTACTCGCTAATGAAAAATATTATTTCCATGACATAAATAACTTCCAATTTAATTGTAAGAGTTTTATTGAATATTTATTAAAATCAATTTCTAATAAATAATCAATTATATCAAGCTGTTGTTAGTGTGACCCATTAGTATCATATGTTAATTAGCAATACCACTTTAATATGACTCTTGAGCATACTAGACCTTTCAATCTCCCACTTGTGCAAGATTCATATTAGATTGATGTAGACAGTGGTAAATGTGTAGCAACATTTCACTGCCCCAACAACATACGACTTTGTGCCATTTTATCAATGCTCAATTCCTAAAAAGCTCAAAGCTACAATTGGTGTATAAGGTAAGTTTATCAGTTATGCCTTTTCTACAGACATCATGTTGAACATGAGATACGGATCGCGATCAATCTCATTATTTGTTCAAATTTTGGTAAGGCGCCTTAGATGTCTAACTCTCAACACATAAGAGGAACAAATCCCATCTTGACTACATAATCCTCTTGCATAGTTCACATCATACCTGAAAATGGATTTTATAAATGCTCGGTTAAGGAACAACATTTAACCATATCAAAACATAGTACTCCCTACACTCAAATCTCACTATGTATCTTAGGTGTTAAGGATACAAGGATAGTACCTTTTAATCAAGTTTCATTCATCACAGTGATCCATGAGATGATATTGATGTAGGTCAGTTTAATACTAGTTCTCTGACAAGTACCTATGAAACTTGGTTACAACCACTTGCCTACTTTCATCTAGTAAGAGTCAACTAATCCAATTCATATTAGTATTACTTTATAATTGCTCCCATAATTATAACCGACTATAAACCTTTAGAATAATAATATTATTCATGGATTAAACATGTTAGTATAGAATACAACAAGTATTAACGTGATGACTAAATCCCAATATATCATAACATTATCTAATAGTTGTTGTTTTAATGTTCCAATATCTAAATACTAAATCCAAATCAAAATCCCATTTCTAGAATAATAAAGTCTTATAGCTGAAGTGTGACCATTCATACTTAGCTCAAAAGAATGACTTTATCAATGGATCTAACAAAATTTAATTTGTGTGAATTATGTGAATACTATCATCTCCATACTTAATTTTACTCTAGATATAGTTAAATATCTTGGAGAATATGGTTGGTGTTCTTTCATGACATAGAGTCTCTTATCTTGATTAAGTATACTCTCGAAGTCACAAAGATTTCTATGTGATCATTGAATGGTAGAAATCAACATAGTTTTTCAATGATCCCATTCATCTAATCATATTTGAATTCAACTTCTAAAGTAGTATATTCTTATTTTGTAGTAGATTTTGTCATTACGTTTTTCTTGGACCTCCTTTCAACAAAACATACCTTTCATTCAATAATGAAGTCAAAATCCAATTATAATTCATAATTATTTATATGTATTTAGAAATTAACATCTTGTGTAGCTCTTTCCATAAAGATCCTTCCTAAACTGATTGTCTCATATGCATTATCTTAGTTCTTCTAAAGTACTCTTAGAATGCTCTCTTAGTCATCCAGTGACTTAACCATGTATTCAACTAGTATCCAATGACATGCTTACAACATGATCAAATACCATGTCTTATGCATAATATGGCGTAAATGATGAATTCATTTGCCAAGAAAATAGAATATAAATCATTCCATCCAGCTCAAGCCTATGATCTATGTACTTTTGAGGCTAGCTCAAAATGATGCCATATGGTAATGTTAAGAATTCTCCAAAAGAATCTTGTGTCTTGATCCCTTTCAAGATATTGCCAACATATGTATAACGACATGAAACTTTTAACATTCATTTTATCTATACCTTATAGATTTCACATTCCAAGAATGTATCTTGTCCTTCCTAAGACTTTCATTTTAGAAACCCTTTCCGAGTTAAGGTGAAAATGACCTTGCTTAGTCAGAATGTGATTTTAAAATGATTAAGTATGTCTCATTTATACAAGATTAGGAATTTCACTATGCTCCAAATAGTTCTTAGTAAACACACATGTTCTATTCATTTTGATATAAAAATACACCTTGTGGTTTTACATAAAATGATGATTATAACATTCAGATGTTTGCTTTATATTCACAAGTGGATCTCAAGCTCTACACATTTTCTTAGGATAACTTGGATTAAGAAAACCTCTAGGCTAATCTATATAGATATCTTCCAGTAGATGTCTATTAAGAAAAGTGGTATTTCTTGAAATCTATTTACTATATCTCATATTAAGAATATGAATTTATAGCAAATAATATCCTTGTTGACCTAATGATAGCTACCTGTGAAAAAGGTTTTATCATATTCAGTGTCATGAGTATGATAAGGACCATAGTCTATGATATGAGTATGAGAAAATCCTTTTACTACAAGTCTTTCTTTAAGTGTGTATGGTTATCCATGTAATTTATTCTTTCTAGAAGAATCATTTACTTCTTCTAGCCTTCCTATAGGGATAAATTATAATAAGCTCGTACTTGATTCTCATACATGGATTACATCTCATGTTCATGACTCCAAGTCATTTATCGGATTCAAGATCTGAGATAGCATCTTGGTACTTGATGGATTTTCCAAAACCATTAATAAAAGCTCATCAATGAGAGATTCCATATTTCTTAAGTCATAGATGATTTCTACCATTAATGCAAACAATTTGTGTTTGTGAATAACTATTATTCAAGTTTAACAATCCTTGTTAAAACTAGTGCCAACCATTACTACATAAGGTTATGGTTCTTGAGTTGCTTCAAGTTCCATGTACCTCCCACTTGCTTTGTTATTAGAAGCTTGCTTTCTACTAACTTAGCTTTCACAAGAATAAGAGAACTTATTCTTTGTGGGTTTGCATATGATAACCTAAGCCACATTTATAGTATTATACAAATATATATTTAGTAGATTTTGGGATTAGAAGCTTTAGTCCAACATCGGCTTCAAATTCACAAAACATTAAGTAATATAAGGATGGAGCCTTTCCATACTAAATCTTATAAAATGTTTAATCTACTTATTAGTTGGTATTTTTACTCAAGGTACAATTACTAGTGTTATATGTGTTATACCAAGGAAATAAAAGGATGATATTTCTACTAATTAGAAAGTTAATCATACCAAGTAAGATTTAATTTATCCTTTATTATCATTAAGGCTTTAGATGGTTCTTACTAGTTTGCACCTCAACTTTTGAAACCTTCTACAAAGATTTCACAATTCTGATTTACCATGTAAAATATAATTAAAACTATTATAGTTGTTAATAAAGTTGATTTGATATCTTGTGCTTAATCTCAGACATTCATTAGAAAGGAAGTCATTCACCAAAGTGTGTAGTTCCTTAATTATTTTCTCTACACTTTAGTGAAAAGATCATTAGGAATCATTTTTAATATAAATAAAGTTCACATATGTCAAATAAACTACAATATTTGCCTTCAAGCATCCCTTTCTTGAAGTTGGAATATGCGAATGCCATTTATATAATGAAGATAACAATGTCAAAGATGAGTTTGATTTAAAACAAGTTTAAGTCAAAAGTTTTTGTATATAGAACTTGATTTTATAAAATGTTGACATTTACTTTACAATTCTATTAAGAGATCTAGTCTCATAAATAGAAGTTAATCATTTAAGAATATGAACATTATCGTTATGAAAATAAATTGAGTAAATTATCAAACATTTGAATAAAATAACTGAGACATAAATTTAGACATTATAAATTAAAACATACATTGTTCCAAAACAAATATTGTTTTACATTACAAGTAATTTATGTTCTAAGCATAAATAATAAACTAAACTCCGAGAGTGTAGTTCCTACCTGACTGTGCTCAACTGGTTACTCTTCAATAAATATCTACAATTCATTTACAAATATTAGATTAACATTTAAGTACCAAGTACCTAAGTGTTATATGAAAAGTATGAATTCTATTTAGTAGATATAAGAAGTACTAGTCTCTTCCAGACTTTCTTTCCAAATAAGAGGAGTAAATCCTCTTCCAGTGTCCAGTCTCTTCACAAAAGAAACAAGATCCATCTATTTGTACTTTAGTAGATTTCTTGGGCTTAAAGGTGTTCAGTCCATAAAACATGGGTCTTCTGGATCACACAAGGTGAATCTTTTAGCCTTGCATTATTCCAATGTTTAAACTAGCTTTAAATAAAATATCACTGTATTTACTGGAATATTGCTTGACCTGTTATATCATCATATATATGTTTAAATTATCCAAGACCCCCTAGAAGTCAGGAATAAATATTCCTAGCTTGATGTTAGAAGCATCTTTAGCATCATAGTGATGCATTTACTAGGTATTATTTTCAGGTTTATTGCTCAAAGCAAATAGTTTAGGTCTAGGACCTCTAAGTGTATACAATTTCATATCTCTCACGAGATTGTCACTTAAGGCATGAACTCATTCGTTGAAGTTGTATCTATTGAATGTTATTGTTTCATTAAGTCATTAAAGAAAATGACAATTCATGATAATGAGAATGAATTATTTAACTACAAAATTTTAACAACATTCATTTAGTATTTTCAATATTTAATCTTCAATAATTAATACCCTTTTAGTTTCCAAAAACATTGATTATTAAAGTCTAGGATCCAAGTTGCAAAACAAATAAATGGTTAGGTATCCTTTATGCCATCTATTTGAATCCAACCTAGTAGATATTAGTTATCAATTATATCTTTCTATATAATGCATAGATTTATGGGATCTCTAATAACAAATCTAATTAGACATGTTTGATCTTATCTATGCCTCAGAACTCTCTTGTTTAAGTATCTTTTATTACAAAAGATTTCCGATCAAATCATCCAATTGAAAAACATGTGTAATCGGCCTATAACTTGGTTATAGAAATCGCGAAGACACCCCGGTCATCAAAAGATAACACTAAGTTGTTAGGTATCCTTTATCCCACTAGTGCATACAAGAGATGTGTGAGTGTTCTTCAAAATGATTGTATAGATTTGAGGTTTGTAAAAAGAAGGGTCTTTATATGTTTTGTAATTCTAGTTTAAAAATATATGATATCATGTTTATTACATGCATATAATAAACCATGTATCAATTTTCAAAAGAAAATCACTTTTAAAGGTTCTATATAAAAGCTAGTTTTTATATAACTTGACACAATTCAATTTTAATAATTGGTATTAAGTTTTAGTGCATTTGAACCTTTTAAATATTTAATAAAACTTCCTTTTATTACTTATATATTTGGAGTTTGTATAAGTTACAAAAAATCACCATTTTAAAACTTATAATAGAGTATTTCAAAATCTGTCGTTATTAATGATTTTATAAAACCGGGTTTTATTTTAAAATAATAACTTGTTACATCTTATGTCCAATTTTGGAAACCAAACTCCATGTGATTTTTATTTTGTCCAAAATTATTTTAGCATGTGAAAAACTAATTTATCAACCACACATAATAATTGCATAAAATATAAAACACAAACATGCATAAAAAGATATGTGTGTAAACATAACCAACTAATGCGATTTTTGTGAGCCAACACAAAAGATGTCAAGTCCATTCCTAAATGGACATTTATGGGGACCAAAAAACTTTTTGTTATGTTGCTGTAGAAGCTCTCACTTGAGTAAACACTCATTGCTTGCAAAAGATTGGAAAAACTTCTTGAAGGCTAAAATTCAGCAACTATCGCTAAAAGACCAACAACCCTTTGTAAACAACATTAGTGTCATTTTTCAGAAAATGTCATTGAAAATTCTGCACACATTTTAGACTCGAAAATTGCTCTTTGTCTTCAAAAAATGGCTTCAACTTCATTTCTTGTTAAATTTTTGTACAAATAAATTATTTCTAAAAACTACTTTATTACTTTACAAAAATAAACAAGAGAACTAATATATTTAATTTATTACATACCATATGAGTAAATAAATTATTACAACCATATTTATGAAACAACCAACACAACAACACAACAAACACAATGGTCCTTGGCTAGTTTATGCACATCATATACATCAACATACAAATAAAAAAACCTTTGTTTTTCTAAGACAACCTTTAAATGATAAAAGATGTATGAAATTTTTTTTCACATAAAATAATAAAAATAAGTTGTCATAGGAATATGTATGAACTTATTTTTTATACAAAAACAAGTTATCCATATTCTCTAAAAACTAAGATTTCAAAAAATCAAAAAATCTAACCAAACTTGCAAGGTGGCTCTGATACTAATTGTTGGGTTTTAGGTCAAAAATAGTTTCATAAATTAGAATAATATGGCAAGCGGAACACTTTGATTTTTCAAATAACATAAATATTTTATACTCACCAAGAATCTTCTTGCAAGTTATAGAAAGATTAAACACTAACCATAGAATTAGAAAAGATGAAGAAATAACAACCTTTGTTGCTCTTTGGGTCCTCTTGGGAGGCTTGGAAGTTGATGAAGAATGTGAAACCTTTGTAATGATTTAACTTGATGTAGATGCTAGTCCATAAACTTTTAAACCCTTAAGCTTTAAGTTCATAACCAATATGAACTTAAAAAGGGCATGAAAATGCAAGTAATCTTCAAGTTTTCTAACCAAAACTAGAGAGAATGAGAGAGAGGATGTAAGTTTTGTCCACTTCTCCAAAGGAAGAAAGATGATCACTAGCCCATGTACAAGCCTCAAACTTATATGCATAAAATGAAAGTATTAACCATTAGGTCTTAACACTTTAAGCACATATGTCCCCATGTCATAAACATGTCCAAACATGCATTCTCTCATGCTTCATTTCTTTTGAATAAACTAATGGAAAGCCCATAACTCTTTTCATTTATCTAATTTTCGGAAACTGTATATAAAAAAAGAGTTTGTTTAAATTTTATAAACTCGAGTGTTATAAAATATAAACTTTATCTTTTGAGTATAAGACAAAAGGGTTTCAACTAATCCAAAAGGTTATGCATGACTTATTAATTTATACCATATGCAATAATATAATGTTAATTGCTAATGAAAATTATTATTTTTATGAAATAAATAATTTCCAATTTAATTATAAGAGTTTTATTTAATATTTATTAAAATTAATTTCTAATAAATAATCAATTATATCAAGTTGTTGTTAGTGTGACCCATTAGTATCATATGTTAATTAACAATATCACTTTAATATGACTCTTAAGTATACTAGACTTTTCATAACTCAGCAAACAATGTTATTACACTACGAAACTTTAAAGATTTTAGAAATTTAGTCATGAAATCCACATTAATATGACCTCAGTTGCAAATTAGGATCTTCACACACTTATGCCATAAAATCCATAATGACATGACCTTACTTCCAAATCAAAATCTATGTACACTTATTAACATCAAATTTCATTTGCGACCATCACTAATTCAACTTTAAATCATGGTACATCTTCATGCTCTTGGAATGGATATACTATTCAAACTTATGGTCATTATCTAATAACAAACCACATATGTTAGTTGCTTATCTTACATAATCTTCATGTCATGTTTTGTCATCTTAGAAACTACATGCTCATCCAAACATCTTACGACACCTTTTTCCCTAGGCATACTATGAAAACATCATTGTTCGGACCCCACAACATCTACGTGTCGTATTTTGGTATTTAGGACTTATATTTCATCTAAAGAAGAGAACTTTGAACTAAATATTAATGACATTCCATGTAATTAATTTTGATATGGGAACTGTTGAGATTTTCATGATTTAATATTTTATTCATGGGAAATATCGACATTTCCAAGGAAATGACAAATATACCCAGTCTTCGGATAGTGTTACTAATAACAAGAAAGGGGAAAAGTACGGACTACAGTTAATTTAAAGGGATCTTACATTCTTACTCCTCTTCAATTTCGATCACCGGAGTACTTCATCGACGAAGACAAATGACTCAAGCTTATGGAGAGGCATGGTATTGGGACAAACGATACGCAAAGGAATCAACAGGAACTTTCGATTGGTACCAAAAGTATGAATCTCTGGCGCCGCTTCTACATCTCTACATCCCTCCAACGACTGCTCACCGGCGAATCCTCGTCGTCGGTTGCGGAAATTCTTGTAATTTACACCAAATCTCTCTTCATTTACTGATTTTTGTGCTCATCTTATTGGATCAAGGATATAATTAATCCGATACCTATATGATATATCCACTGTTACTTTTATTCATTTTTTCATCAAAATTGAGTTTTAGTTGTGCGTAATTGTATACCGACGATTTGATTTTTGTCTAGGAAAAAGTTTTGTACGAAATTCTTCTTTTTAATCCATTTATATTGTAGAGTTGTACTGTATGTAACACATAATATTTGTTTGAACGTCAAAATTCATTAGAACACTGGTTGTAATTAGGAATTGTGAACAAAATACCATGAGCTTTATGTAATTGATTCCACATATAGTATAGCCCTAGATAATTGAAATTTGATGATGAGATTGAATGTGAGTTGGACACTAGATTTTGGTATTAGTTCCATTTAGCCTCATAATTGGCATCTTCATCGATTTAAGCATGATATTTCTTGCTTTATGTTAAGGGCTATCAAAAATGTAGAGGACGCACTTTCCATGGACCTTGTTGAGTCAAAAACGTCAGATGCTGAGGTGACAAGAAAGTAGCACTAAAAGAAAACACATTCGCATCATTGTTTTTATCACACCATATAAATTGAATATACAAAATACATGCAAATCACTTTATTTCAGTAAAAAGCAACATACTTTACAGTTTTACTAATATAGGAAGGAAATGCACTTTGCTTTAATCCATTATAACAATTCACTTACATTTCTTTACTAATAATAGCAATATGTAACATGAAACTTATAAGCATTTAACAAGTTTTGCTATTGCCCCCAATTTGTCCAAAAGAATATGATACACTATGTTGTTGATTTATTGATCTTGTTTGCTATATCTAGACATTATATTCCCTCTTTTATTTTCTAAACTTATATTGATATTGATATATACTTGTTTGCAGCATTTAGTGAAGGCATGAGCAACGATGGTTATACAAATATTGTGAATATTGATATATCGTCTGTGGTTATTGAAGCAATGCAAAAGAAATACTCTGATTCCCCTCATCTTAAATGTACATTCTTCTCATAATATATGCAAAACACATGATTTTTTCTTGTCATTTAGCTTTTTTTTTTTGGATTCATTGGCTTTAGCAGATATTGAAATGGATGTTACACATATGAAAGCTTTTGAAGATGGTTCTTTTGATGCAGTTATTGACAAAGGTGAATCTTTTTCTCCAATTTTTTTTATTTAATTATTTGACATCTAATGTCTTCTTTTTCATATGCTGTTTCCAGGAACCTTGGACTCTCTTCTGGTGAGTTTCCTTTTTTTTTTTTGTTTGCACACACCATTTTCTAATTTGACCACTTCACTATTTACTATAGTGATTAAATCAAGTTACCCCCTTTTTTTACTATTTAAGAACCCCATTTTTCCTGATTAAACCTCAACTTTATTTTTTTCCTGAAAAAGACCTTGCATTTTTTCATTTTTTTCAATCTGGCCCTTTTAGTCATTTTCTCCGAAAAAAAAACTTGTAAAATGTGAGGGTTTTTTTAGACAAAACCAAAAAAGTTGAGGTTTTTTCGGAAACAATTAGAAGGTTGAGGGTTTTTTTCGGGAAAAAGTGAAAAAAACCACAAAATATAAGGTCTTTGATGAGATCAACCTTTTTTTAAATTATGTCACTTAATTATTTTTTTCATTAATCATACTAATAATGGAAAGTCTCTTACAACATACAGTGTGGTCACAATTCAAAAACAAATGCAGCAAAGATGCTTGATGAGGTGGAAAGGTATATCGAAACAAGTTTTACGTATTTTTTATTACTTAAAAAAAAAAATTCTACTTTTGCAAATTTATTGGTTTTCCATTTTGATATGTTGATATATTGAAGCAGTTGATGACAAACTATAGGGTCCTGAAGAAGGGAGGAGTTTATATTCTGGTAAATAACTAATTGGTGCTGAATATTAAAGATTTTCAAATAGTGACACATGACTATTTAAAAAAAATAAAAATAAAATAAAATATTGCAGATAACATATGGAATTCCAGCTTATCGACTACGTTTGTTAAGAGAATCACATTCGTGGGCTATACAGCTTCATGTCATAGGTAGTTTTTATAATATCTGTTTCAAGTTTTATAATTTATAGCAATCTACTTTTATATATTTGCTTATTATAGAATCCTACTTTCATTTTTATTACAACATTTTACGTGGTAAGATCTAGGGTTAACTACTTAAAAGACTCTATATATTGGTTTTTTTTTTCTAATGAAACCCTTATGTTTTTCCATTTTTTTAGGGTTAATCTCATAAAAGACCTTATATTTTGTGTGTTCTTTTTTCCGATTAAACCTCAACTTTATTTTTTTCATGAAAAGACCTTGCATTTTTTCATTTTTTCCGATCTGGTCCTTTGTCATTTTCTCCAAAAAAAGTTGTAAAATGTTAGGGCTTTTTTCAGGAAAAACTAAAAAAGTTGAGAATTTATTTGAAAACATTTAGAAGGTTGAGGGGTTTTTTTGGAAAAAAAAAAAAAAGACAAAGTTGAGGGTTTCTTAGGAAAAAAATGAAAAAATATAAGGTCCTTTTTCATGAAAAAATAAAGATGAGGTTTAATCTAGAAAAACCACAATGTATATCGTCTTTTATGAGATCAACCCTTTTTTTTATGTGGCACTTACATTTTTCCTTTAATTTTTTTTTTTTTTTTTAAATTTGAACCTTACATATTTTCTTTTTTTAGGGCCCCTTACGTTTTTCTATTTTTTTGTGATTAAACCTCAACTTATTTTTTATTTATTTATTTATTTATTTTAAATCCCTTACATCATTGTGTAAAACCGGGAGATTACCAGCAAACCTTGCTAAAAGGGCCAAACTGAAAAAAAATATAAAGATGCAAGGGTTTTTTTAGAAAAAAAAAAAAGTAAAGTGGAGGTTTAATTTGGGAAAAACCCAATATATAGGGTCTTTTATATAATTAACACTAAAAACTACCTTATCATAGCAAATTATAATGTGGTAATTAGAAAAAGAATTGAAAGTACAATGCTATAATTGGGTAGAGTAATTTATTCTTAAAAGTAGATCTTGTAATAGAAAGATATTAAAGTAGGATGATATAATAAACAAATAAAAGGAAACAAGTTGTTTAGTTTTGGATTATATTTAAAAATCCGAGTGAAATTGTGTTTGGACACAGATAAACTTCTCCCGGGAGAATGTTCAAAGCATGAGACGTGGGAGCTAACATGTCCTATTCCACTAAATAGTGATGGAAGCTTTAGGGAAAGTGGGCCCCTTGAGAACATGGATGTCCACTACATCTATGTTTGTACCAAGGTTAGTCTAATCACATCACACAACACAACACAACAACTTGTACTGCGTTAGACATGCATCAGACTGGGATTACGATGTTAATATAACAAAAAATGCAATTTTTTGTGCCAACCAAAAAAAGAAGGGACATGGAACCGATCGTATGTGCAAAAAGACGTAAATATCCTCCGCATCCTCATCCTTGAAAATAGCCGTAGAAAGCTTGCTCAGTCATGTCTTGTGTTCACAACACAGGACATGGTAAGACTGGACAAGCTTTTGAGGGATATTTTTTATGATTAGGATGAGGAGGTCATTTATTTTTTTTGCACATCTTTTTGGGTGCAATTTTTGTCTAATGACATCCATTGCATGTCAAATTCAGTAGAATTTTGTTTAATGTTTTTACAACATGATAATGATTATAATTTTGAGTGTAGGTGTAAAGGGAGAAACAAATTTTAAAGAGTTTGTTGAACACAAACAGAGTTCTTGTCTGTAATGAGGTTTGCTTAATTAATAAATACCGGATTCAACAATATATGTAAGTCGTGATATGTCCGTTTTCATATTTTCCTTATGGTGAATATATATATTATATTATCTATAGTTGATAATGTTGACTCATTATGTTTTTATTTCTAACGGGGTATATGAGTTAAGCTTAAATATTTAGCTAAAAAGATGGGTTAAATCAATGGAGGCCGAAAAAGCGTATTGAAATGCATAAAACCTCTACGATTATTTTATTAAAAATTGTTTAATTAGCATAATATAATATAATATATATGTACATTAAGATGAATACGAATGAAAAGATGTTTATTAGTAAGAGGTTACATTTTAACTCCCCTAAAAATTAATTACTTGTTGTCATATTAAATGTTTCCTTAATAAAGATCAAACACTTTTCCATTAAAGATTTGATTTGAATAGGTGCAACGTATGAATTCTGAATTGTGTGAAGCAAAAATGCAAATAGAAATATAGCAAGAAAGTATTGGTTGCAATCTGGACAAAAATAACTCCATTTAACCAGTTAAATACATAAAAAAGATGTTAACTGTTAGGTTGGTTTATAAATAGGTTGATTTGTTTAATTAAACGGATTAAAATTTTATATCGGACCCAACTTATGTAAGCAAACGGGTTAAGAATTTACAAATCAATCCAACTTTTTTAGTAAATTATTGAAATCGGGTTGATTTGTTTATTTTTTTTTTTTCCAATCCAATCTGTTTAATAAATGGGTTAAATTCGGGTTCATCCATATAATATTCTAAAAAATCCTTAAAAATTGTAATCCTTCAAAAAAAATTACATTAAATTTAAAAACTTCAATAACTATTTATGTTTGAAAATAATAAATAACTATTTATGTTTGAAAATAATAAGTCTATAAATTAATTTATATCACAAACACAAATCAAAGTGTTTATAACTATAAAACATTATAAATGTTTAATTTTTAAATTATACGGCAATTCGACTTTCATTTTCACAAACTAGGCTTTCAATAACGGTTACTATCTTGCATTCTTTGAGAAATTAAAACTAATCAAAATATAATAATCCATTAAACAATAATACTAAATAAATATAAATATAAATTAAAAATTATTTAAAAATATTAAATGAGTTTTCGGGTTGTAAAAAAGTTTGAAATTTCAACCCTTACTCAACATATTTAATGAAACATGTTAGACGATTATTCTATTTAATTAAATGGGTTAAAAGTCTATTTAATTAAAAAAAAGTCCGAAATTTATAAGTTGTTATATTCCCACCTCTAATCACTTGCTAAAGGTTCGTCTTATTAATATATTTGTCAGTTCCAAAAAAGAAAAAAGAATCTTAACCCAACCTACTAATTATTGGGTTGAGTTCAAATTGGGAATGTCAGCCCTAGTATATACACATGATGGAAAAGTTTTGAATATTTCGTCAGACCTATTATTTTTTTTTTCAAAAAAAAAAAAAACAAAATTTTGCCTGTTACTTGTTATTTCAGCCCCTAATAAGTAATTTATTTTTTTCTTACATAAAAGACCCTTTTTTTTGTATTTTTTCCCTTTTTAGATCTATTTTTTTTTTCAAAAAAAAGATCACTTTAACATATTCATTGTTATTTTATTAATGGAGCTGGTTACCAACAACTAACCCTATACCACTCTAACTCATGTGCCCTCTAAGCATCGATCACCTAAAAAAAAATAACTTACTTTCAAACCATCTGTCACGTTTAATCTTCAAGATAGAAACATAAACTTAGTAAAAAAATATTGAAATGAATTTTTGTTATTGTAAGGATGAAGCTCGTCTACTTTCATCCTGTCCCAAGCTGTTTTCACAAAATTGAGTCTATTTTTAAATGTTGTCCCAAGACTATTTTCACAATGTTTAATAGTATGTTTAATGGGACAATTTTCCAAGTAAGTTTTTTTTTTCCTTTTACCTTTAAGCCTATTTTATCTCAAGTGTTTATCAATGTTTTACAATAACTACTATAATTATTTGAAATTGGATGTAAGAAGGGTCTAAGAACCGTTTACAATCGAAATCATTCTACAAAAAACTGTTTAGAAAAAAAATTGATGTTTAAAAAACCGAAACCAGATCAAAACTGGTATATGTGTACCTTTACCATAGGGACATGAAGTAAACAAATGAGCTTCATCCTCATAATAATATAATTTGATTGCAACATTCCTTACTAAGTTTATATTCATAACTTTAAGAAAAAATCATTTCAAGGGACCCAATACCGTGTACAAGAAAAAAAAACTGAAATGTGATCTAGATCTTTAGAATCAGTTATTATTTTAGGTGATCAATGTTTAGGGTGCATGTGAATTAGGAGATATAAGTTTATATATTGTTAACAGGTTCCATTAATAAAATAATATGGAATATCTTAAATTAAGTTTATTTTAAAAAGAAAAAAAATAGGTTTAAAACAAAAAAAATTGCAAAATATAGTCTTTTATGGGAAAAGAACTCAATTATAACTTGCAAGTTGCAAACGTTATTGAGGTTAGATATACATTGGGTCTTTTAAAAAAAATCTAAAAAAAAGTCTTTTATGTAAAAATGTCTTATATTATTGGTAATAAATATGAACGTAGATTGCAAGTGAATAAGGTTGAGGGGTGTCGTAAAGGGTTTACCAATGCCACCTGCATTCCACAGACGATTTAATGTTTTGCCTATGAAAATTTTGTATATTAGAGTATGGTGCTGAAGATTGCCACCGATAAAGAGGGAGGAAGAGAGAATGTGTTTCAATGGTAAAAGATGAGAGAGATAGCGGTGGAAACATACCACCGGTAACCTACCGCTGGTGAAAAAAAGGAAGAGGCGTGGTGTTTACTGCCGGTAAAACAGTCCTTGTAGAACTACCGACGGTGAAAACCGCATGACACCATATAGCAGGATAATTAAAAAATAGACTATTTTGTGTATATCAAAATAACATATTACGCTATCATTTAATACTATAATTTTTCCAAAATTAGAACATAGAACTAACAAATCGATCAATATATGAAGTTGATGAAAACTATGTAGTATATAAAGGATGACAAAAAAAATTAGAACATAAAACTAACAAATCGATCAATATATGAAGTTGATGAAAACCAGGTAGTATATAAGGGATGACAAAAAAATTATGATTTGCAAATGAAAAATTGAGAAACCGAACTATGCCCAAAATGTGATGAAGAATCCTCAAGAAATATTATTGATCTTTTATTTTTTAATCCCAAAAATACCTTACATACGCTTTGTCGCGTGTTTTGATGAAAGTGCATATTTTAGATATAGGTGGCACAAAGGAATATATATATATATATATATATATATATATATATATATATATATATATATATATATATATATATATATATATACTAGCCGTCTACCCGCGCAAAGCGGCGGGCGGCGAATAATTTGATTGCGTTCACTTCGAGAAATGAATATTAAATGACATCTATTTTTCAAGAGCATTACTACACCATATTAAGGAGGTGTTTGACTAAGTTTTTTTAAAACAACTTATTAGGTTTCACATCACTATAAGTTAAAAAAGTGTTTGAATTAAAATAACTTATTCCGGTGGGAACCTCTAATACGTCATTTTTTTATAAGTTACCCTACACTAACTTATTAACTTATAAGCTAATAAACTAATAAGCAATAAGCTTTTTTTGCCAAACACCCCCTAAATGGTTATTACTTCCATTTATACATACACAAACCACTTGTACTGTTTATCGTCCTATTTTTTTTTCGTTTTCCTTAATTCCTTTATTAATTTAATGTCCTACTAAGTAAAATGCTAAAATATATAAATAATAGTTGATAAAAATAAACCTTTAGACTATCAGGTGTTGTGATTCAAAAGTCGATAAATAGGCCTTTGAGAACGCCAAAATACTCAGGTGTCAACTTGTTCATTGTGATTTTAAACCAAGTTTGGTCACAAATTAAAACATTTTCAACGATGGTATGTAATTCAATGATTCATATTGATTTAGGTTCTCGAAACCTTAAAATATTGAACAAAATCTATATAGAACCTTAATATAAGGACAATAATCACCATAATCATGAAGTTCATGTGATGAAACTTGATATTATAAGGACCAATGATGAAAAAGGTTTCATTTTTAGACTAAACAAGATGAAAAATATACAAGCTACCTTAATCATGTCAAATCTTGTGTTTAACCGTTCTTTATTGCAAAAGTAAGATGCCAAAATATACAAACTAATGATAATACAATGCTCTAACTGGCCCTCTTGGTTGAGTTCTTTGAACCTGCAAAGCCAACACATTAAAGAAACATAGTAAAACCTTTTTAGGAACAAACCTGATATAATAAAGCCTTCACCCAATATATTTATAAGATAAAAATACAAAAAGTTAAAAATGATGAAATCAATTACAAGTAAGGATTAAAATAAAAACCTGTTAAGAAAGAGTCATCTGCGGGAGGGATATTTGAATCAACATGTAATTTCTGATGGTTTTAAATTTTGAATTATCTGAAATTCAGGGGAGGAGATACAATTTGTTGAGAAATATAAGGATTCAAAACATAGGTTAAAATTTAATATTATTTTATTGATGACTACTTGTACTATTAGCTTAATGATTTGAACGTCTTAAAAAAATAATATTATTATATTCAATCTATTTTTAGAAATAGTGGGATTTCTTTTATAAGATAGTGTATATATATATATATTGAACTTTTATTATATGTTAAAATGGCGATAACATAGTATAGATAATATATACTAGATGTGAGACTCATGTATTACATAAGTTTATTTAAAAGAAAATTTAAATATAAAATTCAAAATATTTAAGAAGTTTGAATTTATAAGAAAAGTATAATTTAGATAAATAAATAAAGGAAATTAATGAAACTTTAATTTAGTAATTTTGAAATTAGAAGGAAAGTCAATTAATGAAATTGATATTTATTTATTATTAGATTTAAATAATATGTGGAATTTAATAAAATAGAAAAAACCATAAAATTACATGTGAAATAAAAATTAATTTAAAATAACCATAAAATTACATGTGGCAAAATGAATAAGAATATGACATGTGGCAAAAAGATCTTTATTTATTAGGGTAGATGGGTTAGGTTAGTATATTCTAACTAATTATTGTGAGGATATCATATGCTATGAGAATGATAAATAAAATATGTTGTTTGATAATATAAATACGTTCAATCTTACATAATTATTGATTAACACATTCTCACTAATTAAATCGTCTATAAAGTTATTATACACTTATTATTATTATTCTCATTTCTGTCGGAATGTTTATTGGGTCGTATTCTGTCAGAATGAAAATGAGTGAAAAACGATGTGTGAGAACAAAAATAAATAATTAACAAGAATGCATGAAAATGACGATATTTTTGTAAGGTTGAACATATTCGCATTGGTACAAAACTTATTCTCTTAGTAATTCTCATAGTATATGATATCCACACAATAATTAGTTAGAATACTTGAACCTAGCTCTATATAGGAGCTATATATATATATATATATATATATATATATATATATATATATATATATTAATTGACAATGTCATATTACCAAAACTAGGTTAAAACCCGTGGAACCCACGGGTGATAATTTTAAATAGAATTAAAAAATTGATTATATAATAAATTAATATATCATTAATTTAGGAAAACTTATGAATTGTAATATTATATTTTTTTAATAACTTTGTAATTTGTAAGTATTTAATTATACATGTAAATCCACATATTTTATAAAAGTCATGAGTTTGTATAATGCAATATAGTATCACTAAGAAGACAAGCGTGTGAGTTGTAAAAAAACTTTATTCTTACTAAACCCTTACTTTTGGTGCATGATTATTGTTGAAGATATATGAGTTGTAAAATCAACCACATGAGAGCGCGTGGGAAGAAAAAAAGTTTGTTGGCTAAAATGTCATTTTTCTCATTGTAACTTACCACCCTAATAAATCTTTCAACTCCACTATCTCCATCTTTTTTCTTTCATTATAACATCCTTCTTCCATTTCTTTCTTTTTAATATTGATTTTTGAAAAAAAAAAGTATTTCCTTTATAAAACGACACCATATATTTGTGGATTATTGGTAAATTAAAGATCAGCATCTTTTGCACGTAATTTATCAGTAATCAGTATATTAAATGACTATTGATAATTCTAAATCGTAAATTCTATTATAATCGTTAATGAAAGATATTGCAAGTCTCCATACAAATTACAAATGTATTTTCATTGAAATGTTACAAATAAAGACCAATTACCAAATTACTAAAATAATTTCATTGGAATATTACAAATAAAGACCGATTAATAGTTTAGGGATCATTTTATGACTTTATATTCTAAAAAATATAAACAAAATTTGTAATTTTATATTCTAAAAATGATAAACAGAAGAAAAGTGTAACAACGTAAATTCTCAAAACAATTTTTCATTTTTAAATCATATTTTTAATCGTCAAAACAATATCCAAAACAAACTGTATCCAATGTCATCATAACAAACAAATCCCAGAATCTCAAAACATAATCTCTATGAGCGTGTACGGATCATGCCGGCGCCTTCCCGCGATCCTCGCTAGTACCTGAAACACATAACACAGCAACTGTAAGCATAAATGCTTAGTGAGTTCCCCAAAATACCACATACAACACATACGCCTTTCCAGGCCATAACTGTATAGGATCTTCTGATCCAAGTGTCTTAGGGGACTTCCGTCCCGAATCCCGGTAGACCTTTCGGTCCTACCTGTATCGACCTTCCGATCCGTAACCTCCTGACCTTCCGGTTCATGTCATCTTAACCTTCCGGTCCATGTCATCTTAACCTTCCGGTCCATAACATCTTAACCTTCCGGTCCATAACATCTTGACCTTCCGGTCCTTAACATACATAACACATACATATCACATAACAAGATATAACACATACATCTCATAGCATACAAGACCTTTCGGTCACACATAGGTACCCTTCTAGGTACAGTATAGTGAGAAGACTCACCTCAACGAAGTCGGATAACTCTCGTGCTCAACGTCCCGACCTAGCCTCCTCCTATCATTCAAATAACATCCCCGATCAATACTCTCTCATAGTCTCATCTCTAAAGATTGGGTAGAAGGCCATTCTACCCCTCCCTGAACTCTCTTGAATTAGTCTTAACCAGAACCCTAAGGTCAACGAAAGTCAACGGTCAAACTTTGACCTGACACGTCGAGTGCACACGGGCGACTCGGCGAGTCCATGCGGGTCCTCTGAATCCTTCTAGCCTCTCTTGGCTCATCGAGTCATCCTTTCACTCGACGGGTTCCTCCTGTCACGAATCGCGGGGCAACCCCAACTCGACTCGTTGAGTCCACTTATGAACTCGACGAGTTGCTTCCATGTTCATACTCAAATGACCTTCTAAGGTCAGATGTGCTTCTCTAATCTATAGATCTGACCTTCCCAAGCATGATAATCACGTAAAGGTCGAATCTTGATACACATACAACACACCTAAAGCTTCTTTTGGTGAAATAACCTCTAAAATGGCCTCTTAGGCTCATAACTCAAAAGGTATGGCATAAAGCAGAGTGGTAGGGACTCTCTAGACGTCTTAAGGTCCAGATCTATGAACCATCTCCCCTTGGGACCTCATATACTCCAGATTCAACTAAAAGAGGCATAAAGAAAACCCTAGATTTCACTAGAATCATAATAAACACGAGAATGGCACAGATTGTTACCTCCAACAGCTTCCTATGATCAAATAGAAGTGAATCCAAGCTCCTCAACCTGCTTAGTGTAACATCCCAAAAATACGAGCCAAAAATTTCATTTTTAAAACGTGTACTTAGCAAAACATTAGGAATAAAACGTTCAACGATCATATCATTTCACAAAAGATATTGCATGTCTGGAAAACATTTTTATAAAACATAAAAGTGATAGAGTACAAATCCCCAGGTGATATCATAATGCGGAATATAAAGGATGTGTGTGATGTACCGCTACCGCGCCAGCTCCTTCCCCTTCGAAGAAGAGGTACCTGAAACCAAAACTGAAAACTGTAAGCACGAAGCTTAGTGAGTTCCCCCATCTTACCACATACCATACAATCACATATCATACATACTGTCGGGCAATTCTGGGGTGCTCGACCTACCCGGTACGGCCATTCTGGGGTGCCGACTTACCCGTGTCAAGCCGTTCTGGGGTGCTGACTACCCATGTCAAGCCATTATGGGGTGCTGAATACCCATCGGTCCTAACAACAGATCCTCGGGGACTATTTCACCCCCTACTGCTACTATTACATATATCATAACATAACATTTTATCAGACATATCTGGGGTGTCCGATCTACCCTTAGGTCCTAACGACCGAACTTGGGGGCTATTCCCCTCCTACTACCACTATCACATATAACATATCATGCCAGCATATAAACATATCATCGCATACTGTCAGACATATCTGGGGTATCTGACCTACCCTTCGGTCCTAACAACCGAACTCTACTACGATCACATATACATATCATGCTAGCATATAACATATCAGGTAGTAGTAAACCTAGATGATATCATATAGACAATCATCTATCATACGTCTCTTACTAGTGGGCCGACATTGTGGCCCTAGACCCACCGCTACTGGAAGGTAACTCACCTCAAAGTAGTTGCTGATCTGCGTGGGAACTGACGGTCTTCTGCTGCTGCTGCTGACCCGGAAGTCCTCCGGCTAAAAAATCCCCACAAACACTTAGTCAAATACTGCTAATCAACCTCAGGGTAAAATGACCATTTACCCCTTACCCATCAAGAGCCAAAGTCAAAGTCAAAGTCAACTGTCAGTTGGCCCGACTCGCTGAGTTGACTTGCCAACTCGCCGAGTCCCTATCCTTTTGTCTGACCATAAACCCGTCTCTACTCGTCGAATTAAGCATTGACTTGATTAGTTCCCCTTCTAAACTAAGGGCCAATAGTCCTTCATCCTACTCGCCAAGTTGTATGAACAACTCGCCGAGTTCATCTTCATCCGAAGAACATGCTATGCTGCGACTCGCCGAGTTGTATGAACAACTCGCCGAGTCTGTTCTTGAGGCAAGAAGATTGCCTTGGACTCGCCAAGTCAGGGCATTGACTCGCCGAGTTTCTTCATGGGTGAGTCTGGCTTCTGACCCACTGAGTCACACCCCACGACTCACTACTCCACCCTGCAACCACGAAAAGGGGAAAACTCGGGGACTCGCGACTCGACTCGCCGAGTCTGATGAACGACTCGCCGAGTCTGCCACATGCAAAAACTATACACGCGATTCTGTTTGAATCCAGCTCATGCCATTCATAGATATGGGTTTCTAGGGCCTGATTAACACGTAAAGTTTCCAACTTTACGTGTAAATAAACACCCATGAGGGTTTTAGGGCTCAAAATGCACTAAAAGAGTAGATCTAGGGCTTTCATGCAATATGGCTCCATAAAGGCAGTAGATCCAAGCTCCTGGAGCTCAATCATGCCTAGATCTAGAGGCTATACAACTTATTACGAACCCTAAAACACAAACAAGCTTGGGGAAAGGCTCAAGAAGGAATTTTATGGAGCTATAAGGGACATTAAGCATGAAAACAGAGGGAAACTGAGATATACCTCAAGGAAATCACTGAGATAACCAAAATATGCCTGGCCTTCTTCTTCTCTTCTTGATCTACTCTCCTTCCCTCCTCAAATCTTCAAGAAAACACACCAAAATGCTTCAATATCACAATGAACAAGGCTTGAACGAAGTATAGAGCTTTGAGGGTGAAGGGGGCGAGCTTGGGGGCGGATAAGAGGGTTTAAATAGGGTGCAAACCCTTGAAATTTAGGGTTTCATCAGACAGCGGGGACTCGCCGAGTCGCCAACTTAAACGTGTTTCGGATCCCGTCTCTACTGGGCGAGTCAGGCCTACAACTCGCCGAGTCCAAGGCTAAAAATGAAAAACACTAAGATAAATTTTACGTACCAGGAATCAGGTGCTACACTTAGCTTGTTCTACTTCCTTCCTTCTTGCTAAAACATACAAGAAATGGTGTATTAGCGTTCCTCTTGCACCCCAAACGATCTCTCTGCTCTCTAGGGTTTCTCAGTGGTAAAGTGGCCGCAAATGGAGGCCATAAAGGCCTTTAAATAGGGCACAAACCCCGAGAATTAGGGTTTCACTCCATAGCGCGGACTTGTCGAGTCCATCCTTTCCGACTCGTCGAGTCCGTTCATTAATCCAGTCAGCACACGCAATCCTACTCGACGAGTCTACGCCTTAACTCGGCGAGTCCCTCCCTTTTACTCAAAAGAATAAACAATCAAACATAATACCTGGAAATCCGGATGTTACAATTCTCCCCCACTAGAATCAGACTTCGCCCTCGAATTCTTGCTACGCAAACAACTCTGGATGCTGCTCCCGCATCTCCAACTCCGGCTCCCAAGTCAGCTCGAACCTCTCCGATGTTGCCACTGGACCTGCACCAGGGACACCTCCTTGTTCCTCAGAACCTTGATCTTCCGATCCCGGATCGCGATTGGCTTCTCAAAATAATTCAGGCTCGCATCCACCTGAATATCCTCCAGTGGCACCACCGCCAACTCGTTGGCTATACACTTCCTCAACTGAGACACGTGGAAGGTATCATGAATCTAGCTCAACTCCGCAGGTAGCTCCAACCGATATGCTACCCTACCCACCCTCGCGGTCACCCTGAACAACCCAATATACCGAGGCCCCAGCTTTCCCCTCTTCCTGAATGGAATCACTCCTTTCCAAGGAGACACTTTCAGGAGTACGAAGTCTCCCACCTGGAACTCAAGCTCGGATCGTCGCCTATCCGCATAACTCTTCTGGCGACTCTAATCCGTCAACAACCTCTGTCTAACCTACTATATCTGCTTGGTCGTATGAAGCACTATCTCAGTGTTGCCCATCACGCGCTGCCCTACCTCTCCCCAACAAATGGGAGTCCGACATCTCCTCGCGTACAACAACTCGAAGGGAGGCATACCAATACTCGAATGGTGGCTGTTGTTATAAGAAAACTCAGCCAACGACAGATACGTGTCCCAACTTCCCCCGAAGTCCAACACACATGCTTGGAGCATGTCCTCGAGCATCTGAATTGTCCGCTCACTCTGTTCGTCCGTCTGTGGGTGGTAAGCAGTACTGAAATGCAGCCTTATACCTAACTCCTCATGGAACTTCTTCCAGAACCTGGAAGTGAAACGTACATCTCGATCTAACACAATCGAGATCGGTACTCTATGTCGCGATACCACCTCCCTTACATACAACTCTAGGGGTGAGAAAAAACCGCACCGCAACTAAAATTAACCGCATAAACCGTAACCGATAAACCGCAACCACAATAAAAACTGATGGTGATGTTTTTTGTTTTTCAAAAACCGCAAATTTGCGGTGCGGTGCGGTGCGGTTATTAGTTTTCAAAATCTGCAAAAAAAACCGCACTACAACGCATACATTATATACAATTTTTTTATTAATTATTAATATATTAAATATTAAAAATAAAACAAATTTCATGGATGAAAAATGGATAAAATACTAGAAGACAAAAGTGTTGGTCTTTGTTATGTTTAACTTTGAAAAATGGTGAAATTAGACAATTTTAAGATATTTATTGTTAATTACTATTGATTTGACGTTTTTAAGATATTAGTTGTCTGTGATTTAAGTTAATTGTCTTATATCTTATGATTTTTTTTTATTATTACAAGTAATATGTTTGAACTCTTAAAACCGTTTGAGCTCTAAACGGTGGTTAAAAACCACACAAAATAACCGCACCAAATCCATGCGGTTAATAACCGCAACACAAAAAAAAACAAAACCGCACCGCAAAAATAACCGCCTAACCGCACCGCAAAAATAACTGCACTAAGCGGTTTTGAAAATGGATTAACCGCATTTGCGGTTAGTGGTAAGGTTTTGGCTAATAACCGCACCGAACCGCACCGCGCTCACTCATATACAACTCTGCCAATCTCTCTGCAGAAGACCCCTCACTGATAGCAAGGAAGTGAGCGCTCTTTGTCAGCCGGTCGACAATCACCCAAATCCGACCCTGAAAGGTCATAAGCCCGCGACTATTGGTGACGAACTCAGGTACCTGCCCGATCACCCGCTCTTTTTTGTGGTTCTCCGGTCTCACAGTCTTTGTCTGGGCCTCCCGAATGGTGTCCAACACCGGAGTTATCATTGTCAGCCGCATACAAATATCTCGAATTGGGGCACTCTCCGCCCTACGGCTCAAGGCATTAGCTACAACATTAGCTTTGCCCGGGTGGTACAGGATCTCACAAGCGTAATCCTTTACCACGTCCAACCATCTCCTCTGGCGCATATTCAGGTTAGGTTGATCCATCAAATACTTCAAGCTCTTGGGGTCCGTGTATATGGTACACCGAACCCCATACAAATAGTGATGCCAGATCTTGAGGGCGAACACCACTGCCCCCAATTCCAGATCGTGGGTGGGATACCTTGTCTCATGAGGATTTAGCTGCCTCGATGCATACATTATCACATTCCCCCTTTGCATAAGTACTGCACCCAACCCCGATATCGATGCGTCACAATGCACCACAAAATCCTCCATCCCTTCCGGGAAGGCTAACACCGGGGCTTCGCATAATCTCTGGCGAAGTGTCTCAAACGAGGTCTGCTGCTCTGGACCCCACGAAAAAACAACACCCTTCCGATTCAACCTAGTGAGAGGCATGGAGATATTAGAGAAATCCCTGATAAATCTCTGATAATAGCCGGCCAATCCTAGAAAACTCCTGATCTCGGTGGGTGATCTCGGCACCTCCCACCTCATAACCGTCTCAATCTTGGCCGGATCGACCAAAATCCCATTCTGGTTGACGAGATGCCCCAAGAACTGGACCTCCCGTAACCAGAACTCACACTTAGAGAATCTGGCATAAAGCCTCTCCGACCTTAATACCCCGAGAATCTCTCTCAGATGCTCCTCATGTTGCTCTCTAGATCTTGAATACACCAAAATATCATCAATGAACACGATCACCGAACGATCCAACACCGGCCTGCACACCTTGTTCATGAGATCCATGAACGCCGCTGGTGCATTGGTGAGCCCGAAAGGCATTACCACGACCTCGTAATGCCCATAACGAGTCCTGAACGCCATCTTCTGGATATCCTCATCACGCACTCTCATCTGATGATATCCAGACCTCAGATCAATCTTAGAGAACCAAGACACTCCCTGCAACTGATCGAACAAATCGTCGATCCTCGGCAATGGATAACGGTTCTTGACCATCAACTTGTTCAACTCCCGGTAATCAATACACATCCGGTGTGAACCATCCTTTTTCTTGACAAAAAGGATCGTCGCTCCCCAAGGGGAACTACTCGGTATAATAAACCCTTTCCCCAACAGCTCCTGAAGCTGCGAGGATAACTCCAGCATCTCTGGAGGCGCAAGGCGATAAGGCTCCTTGGCGATAGGTGATGGGTTTTGACCATTCTAACACTTCCTAAGTGTACATGCAACCCTTATAACCTTGGATCTATGTTTTTCTGTTAAGTATTTTAGTGTTGCGTCTTGGGCCTTTTGGTTTTGTAATCGGGTTGGGCTTGTCCATTCGTATTTATCTAGAATAGTTTCCTTTTATCTAGATAAGTTATTAGGGTTTTAATATAAATATATGCATGCATGTATGCGTATAATAGAGAATAGTCGATTACGTTGATTATTATAACCCTATAATACCTCTACAAATTGAAGTTCTTTATCGAGCTCTTCTGAGGTATCTTTGCATTAATCATTCGACATATTCAGTGCAATACTTGTGTTCTTCATTACGTTCTTATTTATATGTTGCTTAGAGTCATACGATCCTGATAGAACATTGTTCTAACAATTGGTATCAGAGCAGGAGATTGTGTGATCAATACACTTTACTTCTGTATTCACAAATCTTTAGGGTTTCCGCTTTAATCGAAGCCGTCGTCTTCTTAACGACGACTACTCAGTTTTTGATAAAACCCTAATCTCAAGTTTACAGGTAAGATTCTAGCAGCTCACCATGTCTCACGACGATACGCATACAAACCCAATTAACATCTCAAACAGCATCGGATCTACAACTAGAGTTCCCATACTCTACACTCAAGACTACGAAGTATGGGCTCATCACTTTGAAGATTACGTGGTTGGATCTGAAGATAATGGCTATCTCATCTGGGAAGCTATCATTCTTGGACCGTTTGTGCATTCAGAAACAAACACGATCGTTAAGACACAGAAGGATTACAACAAGTTGGTGACAGATGTTCAGAAGATGCCACAAGATGAGAAGGACAAGATCCTGTGTAATGTTAAAGCCATGCGAATGATAAGATTCGCCTTACAATCTGACACTTTTCGGCTTGTAGGCTCATGCACAACTGCTAAGGAGATCTGGGATAGCTTGAAGGAACTTTACTCAACTGATGAAGATCTGGAACACTCCATTCAAACTCTGTTGCTGTCAGAATTTGGAGTTTTTGTATAGAAACCTGAAGAGAAGCTCATTCAGACCTTTGATCGGTTCAATCATCTCTTAAGTAAGATGATCAAGCATGGAATTGAGAGGAAGCTGATCGAGCAGAAAGTTACATTCATGAACGGGCTCAAACCAGAATGGATGGCTGTGGTTTCCACTGTGAAGGCGCATGAACAGTTAAAATCCTACTCACTGGCGAAACTAGTTAGGATACTAAAGTCACATGAAAGTGTTGTAACTAAGGAGGTGAAAGTGGTCTCTGGCTCTTGTCTCTAAAGGAAAAAGTGCTGTTGAGGAAGAAGAAGAGTCAGACATGTCAGAATGTGATCTTACAAGTGAGGAGTATGCTTTAATGATAACAAATCCAAAGAAATTCGCAAGAAGAAAATTTCCCACCAATAAGAACCGAAATTGGCAGGGAAGTTATAGTTCTGAGAAAACAAAAGATGAACCGAAAGTCTCTTCTCAAAAGGTGGAAGAGAAAAAGGAAAACAAGCTCGCAGGAGACTCTGGATATGACTGCAACTATTGTCACGACAAGAACCACTTTGCCAAAGATTGCATGTTAAGAAAGATGGCTGAGAAGAGAGAGGGTGAAGATGATGAAGCGTATTACATGCGTAAACTAGAAGAAGTCAAGAAGAAAAAGGCTTCCAACAGCTCGATGAATGCACTAATTGTACAAGAAAATGCAGGGGAAGATGAGTTCGGTGGTGTAGAAGTCTGGTCAACAGACTCTGAAGACGAAGATGTTAGAAGGCCCACTCATGGAAAGGCGCTTGTGGCAAAGAATGAAGGTTCTGGTGGAAAATGCTTTATCGTCACTAATGGTCCATCAACCGAAAGTGCAGACACAGAACCGAACCTGACAGAAAACAAGTGTTTTGCAGCCAAGCCGGTGAGTGAGAAGATCAACGACTACGCGATAGATTGATCAAAAAGGTACATTCTATCCTTGAATCTCTTAAAATTCCCAAAACTGAATATCTAGAAGAATTAAATGAACTAAACTCTAAATTTTCCAACCTAAGTAGTAGCCTCATGCAAACCCGCTTAGCAAACTCTAACCTAACTGACCAACTCGGCAGGGTGTCTTCAAAAAGTGAGGAGAGGAGGATCTGGATTGAGCAGAAGGAAGCAGAGTTAGTTAGGGCTAAGGATGAGAGTATTTATTTGCAAAGAGACAATTTAAAATTGTTAAAACAAAGAAATGTTTTCTGTTTAATTGCTAAGCGTCTTTATACTAATATTGCTCAATTACATCTAAATTGTAAAATTGGAAAGAAAATACATAAAATGATTTTGCCCTTCCTTGAATTTAAGGAAGATGAGGTTATAGCAGAGTGTGAATCAGAAGTATCCTCTGAAGAAACATCCATGTCGTATAGGCTAGGTTTAGACAAGATAGAAACTTTCATCGATTCTAAGGAACATAAAAGTATGTTAAAAGATATCTTAGATGAAAATGACAGGTTAAAGATTAAAACCGAAACTATACGAACATTCGATGAGTCAAATGCCAAAATTGTTAAAGATAATAAAATAAACTTAGATAATTCATCTGAATTTGATGCGGAGAGTGAAATGAGTGAAATCTCAGTAGAGGACGTTGTTGATTGTTCTAAGTTTGTGAAAAATGAGACCCAGAGCGAAAAACCTCTTATTTCAGAAAATTCGGTTGAGTTTGCTCGTCTGTCAAAGGAACAAAAACCGAAACTCAAAGAAAAAGCCTTGGTCTATCAAAAGGTACAGACCGTGCCAAATCAGGTTTATGCTGTGACTGGAGTCACTCAAAGACAAACAGCAGAATTAAGGATAATAGTTGACGAGGATAACGCTGAGGGATGTGAAGACTATTTCTGGTCTGCTCCCATTGATAATGCAAATGAAACCGTGGGATTGTCTGAGAAAACCACATGGAGAGTCAAAGGACGATACATACCAGAACCCATCAATAAACCTTCCAGTTTCGATATTCCCAGCACAAGCAGAACTAAAGATGTTCCTGAAGAACCGTTAGTTGAACCTGATGTTCCAATCGAGAGGAAAGAACCGAAAGGTCCACTCAAGAGACAGGAAGCACTGGAAGTTCAAACTAAGGAAAGTACCGAAACCAAAATGGAAGATAAGACAACTGCAACTCAAAAGGAGAAACCACATGCCAGCTTCAATGTTCACAAATCTCAGAAGGAGCTAGCTGAACAGAAAAGACTCAGAAATCAAAGATATGCCTCGAATCTGAATGAACGGAAAAGGCATTGGAATTCTCAAAATCCTAACTATGAGCCTTCTAGGAAAGAATCCATGGATAAAGGAAAGGAAAAGTCAAAGGAAAATTTCAGTCCAAATTCCTATTATTCCAAATCCCAAAACCGAAAGTCAAGTCTCGGTTCTCAACCCAAGTTCGGTTCTCAACCCAGTTTCGGTCATCAACCCAGTTTCGGTCCACGACCCAAGTTCGGTCCTAAACCCAGATTCGGCTCTCGATTCAGATTCGGTCCTAAAACCAGTTTCGGTCCCAATTCTAGACATGGATCCTCCAGATCCCAAGATGAAACAAATTCCTTAAAGGACATCAAAGGAAAAGGAAAGCTGTTATCAGACTCTGAGAATGAAAATAAGAGATCCTCCACTAAACCTAGGAATCCAACGAAAAACACTAAACCATCTAAAGAAACACCAAAAGATACATTAAGATTTAAAGAAGATAAAACAAAAATCAAGGTGTTTACCATCAAAAGAAAAGATCAAACGACTCTTGTTAAACGAACTTATTTAGTTGATGCTTCTATTGTTATTCCTTTCTCTGTGAAAAACTCACCAGGACCCAAGAAACTTTGGGTTCCTAAATTTGCTTAAATTTGCAGGTAATCAGTGACGAGCAGTTTGACGACGAATGGTATATAGACAGTGGTTGCTCGCGTCACATGACAGGGAGAAAGGAGGAATTAAGGGAATTTCGGTCTCTAAAGGATGGTGAGTTTGGAAACAATTCCTATGGAACAATCAAAGGATATGGGATGATAACTAATGGAGACTTCTCCATCAGAAAGGTGGCTTATGTAGAGGGATTGCAGCACAACCTCATCAGTGTATCACAATTAGTTGTGGGTACAGGCTTAAAGGTATCATTTGATGATGAAGGATCTGAGATAATAGAAAAACAAACCAAGAAAGTTCTGCTGAAATCTGCACGAAAAGGAGAAATGTATCCTCTGAATCTTAATCCTATTCGGGGGACACCAGCTATCTGTCTGCTATCAAAGGCAAACACTGATGAAAGTTGGCTTTGGCATCGACGTCTATCTCACCTGAACTTCAAAGATATCAACAAATTAGTGCTTGGTGATGACGTTCGAGGTCTTCCTCTTCTCAAGTTTGATAAGGAGCATTTGTGTGCTGCATGTGAGATAGGTAAGCAGAGCAGAAAAAGCCACCCTACACGCATTAATACTAAGATAGTGGAAGCACTTGAACTGTTACATATCGACTTGTGTGGACCTTCTGCTATAGAGAGTATCGGTGGAAGTAAGTATATTCTGGTTATTATAGATGATTTTTCACGCTTCACGTGGGTTTTCTTTCTTAAACAGAAATCAGATGCAACTCCCAAGCTGAAGATATTCATCAAGCAAGTGGAGGTTCAATTAAAGAAGATAGTGAGAAACATCAGAAGTGACAATGGGCTGGAATTCAAAAACAAGGATTTCGAAGACTTTCTGGCTGATAAGGGGATAACACACAATTTTTCGGCCCCTTATACACCACAGGAAAACGGGATTGTTGAAAGACGAAACCGATCATTGTGTGAAACAGCAAGAACCATGCTCAGTTATGCCTCTCTACCTCTATACTTTTGGGCTGATGCCATTGCTGCTGCCTGTTATACTCAGAATCGGTCCTTGCTCAATAAGAGATTCTCGATAACTCCTTATGAGATCTTAAACAATCGGAAACCAAACGTCAAGTTTTTCCACATTTTCGGTTCCAGGTGCTTTATCTTTAATTCTAAAGAAAACCGAAATAAGTTTGATGTTAAAGCCGATGAGGGGATCTTTCTGGGTTACTCTCTGTCATCAAAAGCATACCGGGTGTTGAACAAGCGTTCTAAAAGAATAGAAGAAACTTATTATGTCACCTTTGACGACAATTACATGAAGAAAGTTCAAAGAACAGAAGATGCTTCAGGAGACATCTTTCCGGAATCTGGACTGGTCTCGGTTCCAATATCCAACATGTTTGATGAATACATTCGGTTATTTGATGAACCAGAAAAGGCAATACATTCGGAGGCAACAGCAGCAGACAACAAAGTAGATAATCTGAAGAAAGTCATAGATGAAGCTGCCAAATCAATGGAAAACGAAACACCTACTCCTAAACCATCACCTAGTACTTCAAACACCAATTCAACGTTCCAGGGGGAGAACTCTACCACTTTCAAACCATCTGAAGTTCCTGTTGAGGGGGAGAATCCCAATTCCGCCCCAATATCTACTAGTTCAACTGATACTCAAACAACTGAACCGAAATCAACAGGTGATAGTCCAATCGAGGGGGAGATACCCACTGCCGATTCTGCTAAAAACAAAGCCTTCACTTCGCCAGTCGAGGGGGAGAAGGAGAAAACAAGTGACAGTTCTACTAACGAAGGTGAAATGGATCAGTCAGATGTTGAAGTTGAAGTTGAAGCAGAACTAAATCCAGAATATGATCCAAACTATCCTCCGCTAGCAAAATGGACAAAAGACCATCCCAAAGAGCAAATTATTGGTGAATCCTCCGAAAGTGTTCTTACTAGATCTCAGCTGAAGGCGAAACAAACTACATTATTCTCTAAAGTGGAATTTTGTATGTTTAACTCGTTTATCTCCAAAATAGAGCCGAAAACCGTAAATGCTGCACTTGATCATTCTGATTGGGTTCAAGCAATGCATGATGAGCTCAATGAATTCGAACGAAACAGAGTTTGGAGATTGATTCCTACACCGAAAGATGCCTTTGTTGTCGGCTTGAAATGGGTGTTTAGGAATAAGCCGGACAAAGAAAGGAATGTCATTCGTAACAAGGCTCAGTTGGTTGTAAAAGGCTATTGTCAAGAAGAAGGGATTGATTATGAAGAAACTTTTGCTCCTGTGGCAAGGTTAGAGTCTGTTCAAATTTTTCTAGCATATGCCGCTCACAAGAACTTCGAAGTTTTCCAAATGGATGTCAAATGTGCATTCTTGAATGGAGAATTAGAAGAAACTGTCTATGTTGAGCAACCACCTGGTTTTGTGAATGAAAAGTACCCGGATCATTGCTATGTGCTGGATAAAGCTGTCTATGGGCTAAAGCAAGCACCAAGAGCCTGGTATGAAACGCTTACTCGCTTTCTAAAAATGTTAAAGTTTAAACAAGGTTCGGTTGACCCAACCTTCTTTCGAAAGAAGGAAGGTGAACATTTGATGATTGTTCAGATTTATGTCGATGATATCATCTTCGGTTCCATGAATCCTAGCTTAACCGCTGAATTCAGAAAGTTGATGGAGACTAAATTTGAAATGAGCACAATGGGTCCAATTAACTTTTTCCTCGGTTTGAATATTAGACAGGGACCAGAAGGTATCTTTATAAACCAGGAAGCATACACCAAAAATCTGCTGACTAAATTTGGAATGAAGGGTGATTCAAAAGTTAAGGTTCCTATGGCATTCGGCACCAAGCTAACTCCATCCCTGGAGAAACCGGCTGTGGACATAACTCTTTATCGACAAATGATAGGATCCCTTATGTATCTAACATCTAGTAGACTAGATATCATGTTTTCTGTTTGTTATTGTGCCAGGTTTCAAGCTAATCCAATAGATCCCCACATGCTTGCTGTGAAGAATATTTTTCGATATCTGAAGAAGACTTCATCTCTCGGTCTCTGGTATCCTGCAAGATCTGGATTCTTCATACAAGCCTTTTCAGATGCTGATCTTGGAGGATGTGGACTGGACATGAAAAGCACTACCGGAGGATGTCAATTCCTTGACGGAAAACTTGTCAGTTGGCAATCAAAGAAACAAACCTGTGTTTCTTTATCCACAACAGAAGCAGAATACATTGCTTCCGCATCATGTACCTCTCAGGTTGTTTGGATTCAAAGTCAGTTAAGAGATTATGGGTTGAGTATGAAAAAGATCCCTCTCTATTGTGACTCTGAAAGTGCAATCAGGATTTGTCATAATCCAGTGCAACATTCGAAAACCAAGCACATTGCACTCAGGTATCATTTCATCAAGGATCATGTAGAAGACGGGAACGTAGAAGTACATTTTGTTTGTTCTGCTGATCAACTGGCAGACATCTTTACTAAAGCCTTACCAGAAACAACCTTTAATAAAATCTTACAAGGTTTGGGTATGATGGAAGGAGAGTCGGTACCGAATCCTCAAATCTCTCTTTAAAATTAAGACAACCGAAATAGACAGACCGCTCGGTCTATCTCTGCTCTAGATTTTTGGGGAACCGACATGGACAGACCGCTCTGTCTATTTCGGCTCCATAATTCTCCGGGACAGAGGAAAACTGCATGATCGATCTATTTTGCTTCTCTCATTAATAAGATAAGGTTTCGGTTGTATATTTTGTAAGTCTTTCTGTTTTTATTCTTTTTCAGAAAAATTTCAAAAATCCAAAAATATTTTATCTTTCTGTTTTTATTCTTTTTCAGAAAAATTTCAAAAATCCAAAAATATTTTATCTTTCTGTTTTTATTCTTTTTCAGAAAAATTTCACAAATCCAAAAATATTTTATCTTTCTGTTTTTATTCTTTTTCAGAAAAATTTCACAAATCCAAAAATATTTTATCTTTTTTTTATTTGTTTCAATTGCTTGTTTGTTTTGTTTGGTGTCTGTCATTAATAGGTAAACACAAGTATAATCGTCGATAGATCTAAAGCAGGTATGTTTCAACTTTCACACAACCTAGTTAAGGGTCCCTAGAAGCATGCTGCTGTATGTTGTCTTAAGCCTCTATGATCTTAAGTAAGCCTTAATGATTCGATCGATACCCATCGTTTCTTCCAAATCAGGCTATTTTACCTCACTCGGTCTAGAGCTACCTTACTCTTCTCATGTAAGTTAAGAGTTTCTCTGCTCTGTCACGCTTATCTAGCAGAAGGTACATTCGGTTCCTAAACCACCTCCTCATATTCTCCATCTACCTTCGGTTCACTAACGTAACCCTTGAGACTCTCGGTCTTTACCACTGAGGTTTATGGTTACACAACATCTGTGTTTATGATCTTGGATACGATTACCACGTTCTAAGTGAAACCCAAAATCCGACACAAAAAACGAATTGACGGTGAGTGATATACTCAAGCATTTACTGGTTACCTAAGGAAATCTCTTTTTATTTTGCGTGATCTTTTATGAAATTGTCTACAGCCAAGACATTTCTTCCCAAAGAGGTCCAGTTTATTTTTTTTGAGATTTCTGCTTCCTATAAGTCATTAACATAATAATAAATCCCACCTACCTGTTCAATAGATCACATCGGTCTCACAGGTACCTCTACCAACAATCGGTTTTATGTTAAAACTCAATGTTTGGTTGGAGGACAGCCACCCAATACCTGTGATCAAAAGAAGCCTTTCAATGTTTATTAACAAACAGTTGATCGTATTTTTCGGGAAACCACACAAGCACTTCAAGTCTCTCTTGACTTTGAAGGAAGTGATTCTTGCCCGGAATCCTCTGCTTTCTGTCTTCTAAAAAGACATCACTGACGTCAAATACACACTTGCTTTATTTCTTTATCCTTCACACTCTTATGCACGAAAATTAATATTTTCCAACATTCTTATTGTTGTTTGGTATAAGTTTTGGTTATCGGTTGCGACCAAACAAGGGGATATATGGAATTTCAAACGATATGAAGATAAGATTTCGACGCGTAAATTTGATCCATTTCAAAACCCACGCATGCTGACGTTTTCCTGGGATTAACCACACTGTCAAATTGCGCTTTTTCAGGCGACGCTTTAGCAATCTCATCATCACGTTTTTCTCTCTCCAGGCAACGGTATAAATAGGGGAGATCGTTTTATTTGTCATTTACCAATCTCGAATTATCTCACTCCTACACGTTCACACTGTTCATCTTCTTCTTCGTTTATCAATGGGGACTTCATCTTCTGCACATGATCAAACTGCAACATCCTCCTTGCTTGCTATCAAACCCAACCAAAACATGATTATCGAAATGACTCCATTCCTATATGACTCATATATGATACATGTTGTGGAATGTCTAAAGTATTCCCCCCTGTTGTTGGCCCTAACCCAGGTTGAAGCGGTTCCAATGTCGCTGCTATCTCAAGTCTACTCATCGGCGAATTATGACAAGAATAAAGATCGCATCTACTTCACCATTCACGACAAGAAATCCTCGATCTCTAAGGCGAAGTTTTGTTCCATTCTGGGGCTTGCAGTTGATTCTTCGATCATCTCGCCTGATTTCGTCACTACAACACAACTATTCACGATGATGTATGAGATGGGATACACAGATGTGCTTACAACGATTGCAAAGGTCAAGAAATCGTGTTTACCATCGCAATGGAATGCGTTGTTGACATTGCTAATCAAGGGTTTGGCGGAAAGATGTGGTGGTTCAGACACAACAAGCAAAGGTTTTCTTACCATTCTTTATGGTTTATACAACGGGATCAACCTAGATTATGGCACTATAATCTGGTACCAAGTAGTGCAGAGTTTAAACACAACGACCCGTCATTCAGAGATCTCTTGTGGTTGTTTCTGGACCCTGATTACAAAGAAGGCCATGGATTCTTTGGAGATACCTGTCATGAAGGATGCTCTTCTTGCCTCTATTGCCTCATTCCATACAAAGAAGATCTTCATATCCGATCCACGTAAGTTTCATCACTATGGATTGATTCCGGAATCCATGTACAGGTGTGTTTCGGCACAAAGCAATGTGATGGCCGAATACCGTAAACTCTCTCCTATTGGTCCAAGGGTTCTGTCTGAAGAACAACAAGCCGCACTGGATGCCTTGGATCAGCCTGCTAACAGAGGCAAACGGGTAATAAAGAAAGAGAAAGAAGAAACTAAGGAGGGTAAGCCAAAATCTTCAAAGCGAAAGTCTGGTGAAGGGGATTCTTCTCAATCAAAACCGAAGAAGATAAAGAAGATGGCTAACAGACCGAAGGGGAACTTTTCTCCTGGATCTGATACGGTTGAAGATCAAGATGCAGAAGCGGAGAATCCTCAGGTTTCAACCAGAGAGCCCACACCTCGAAGATCTCCAACCCCACCTCCATCTCCTAAAAGTACCAAAATTTCAACTCCACCAGCCTCTCCCAAAACTACTAAAATTTCCACTCCACCTCCATCACCAAAACAGAAAGCTCCACTTTTTGATCCCACCGATATACCACCCATTCTTACTGAACCAACTTCTCTACCCCCTTCAACCATCATTACCTCTGTTCCTGTCTCAACTATACCTATCTCAACTCCTCTTATAACCGAATCCATCACTACTACCATTCCCAAAATCCCAATGGAAGTCAATGTATCTGATACAGGGGCTACTACTGTGATTGATACTCTTGTTATCAACATACCACCATCCCCAACCCCATCCTCTACCTCTGGTGCTACTCTTGGTGGAGATGATGAGGATTATGAGTCGTTGTATTATAGTCCTTATAGAATTCCAACAGATAATGATCCTGATGCTCCTGTCACCAGTCAACATATACAGGACATCAATGAAAAGTTGGATCGACTGCTTGCTGATAGCAAAGCTTATGGCAGTGTTGTTTTAAAAGCCTTCTTGGAGACTGCCATTAAGCAATACACCGATGCTATTGATAAATCCACAGAAGCTGTTGATAAGTCAGCCACTTCTTGTTCAAAGGCCACAAAGGAGGTTACTGAGGTTGTTCACACAACTCAGATTTTCCTTGATTCTCTGAAAGCTCATACTGACACAAATGCGGCCAAATATCAAGCTTCGTTGGACTCCTTCTCTAAAACTCTTCAGGATGAAACCACAAAATTTGAAGCCCTTCGTACTGATCTCAAAACAGAATCCACATCTTTTCTCCAATCTCTGGATTCTCGTTTTGCTTCTCTTTCTGCAGAAAGTACGTTGAAGGAGGACCTGATAAAACACCAAGCTACAATTGATCTCCAAAAAGTTCAACTGGTCCAGGCAAAAAAAGAGATCTCTCTGTTAAAGACTCAAAGGGCAGTTTATCAAAGTTGTGCTGGTGATGTGAAAAATATCTTGACTACTCTTCTTGAAGCTCATGATCCCTTCTTGACCTTAACCATCCGGAAGCATCTCCAGTCCAAACTCCTTCCTGCAATTACAATTCTCAGTGAGATGAAGGGTGTCTCGGAGAAGGTATTTCTTCCGAAACAAGGGGGAGAAGAGAGTGCAGATCTGAAAGACAAAACAGAACTGAAGGATAATTTAGCTTAAAGAAAGTTCAAGCCGATAGTGATAGTGATACTAAAGAGACTATCACTGAAGCTCTTAAAAGAAAGAAGAGGGACAAAGAGCTTAATGAAACGATGAAGGTGGCACAAGAGGCAAAGAATAAGGAAGAGGAGGATGTCTTGCAATGCAAGAAGACTTTGTTTCCAAAAAGGGACAGAGATACACTCATCAATCAGGCGATTGAGTTTCCTTCTATGTACTGGTTGGAACCGATTGCTTCGTTTGAATGTGACAATTCAAAGGACTCGCAGTTCGACATGCCAATCACAAGAAAAGCATTTACCTTTCATTTTTTCGATGTCACTGCTGAGGTTCCTCATCCGGATCTGAAGGTTGACAGAGAGTTAGTAGATTTTTATTTGAAGAATGGTCAACCACAGTACTTGACTTGGAGTGCACAGAAAATTACAAAAGTCAAGGTACTGAAACCGTCACCTGCTGGGAGGTTTGTGAATGTAGACTTCAAGATCAACCGTGGTACAGCAAATACAAAATACTTTATTTCTCTGGCAGAACCTTAATCCACATGATTGGATTCTGCTATACAACATTCTGCTCTCAAATCAAAGGGAGTATGAGCCAATTCTAAAACATCTAAAAAGAATGTTGGCCTCCTATGTCCATGAGCTTGCCACTATGGATCAGGAGATAGCAAAGGTGATGAACAAGAAACCGTCTGTCAAGCCAACGTCTAAAGTCGGTGATGTGAATCAGATGAAGTTGGGGCAGATTGATTCAACAAATTTGACTGTCATGTTCACGAAGGGTGAGAGGCACAAGTTTTTGTTTGCTTTGGTTGACAAGCATCTGTTTTCAACAGACTGTCTGGAGCATATAATCAATATCATTCATCGATGCAAGCAGAACTCAACAGCGGATAAAAAGAACTTCACAGATATGCTTCGGTGGTACATAACGTTTAGACATCACATTCTGGCCATTATATCGAGGATATTTGAAACCGTGAAAAAGCCCTCTGTTGTGAAAAGGGGATGAAGTTTCTGCTCCAAGGACGCAAAGGGGGAGATTGTTAAGTATTTTAGTGTTGCGTCTTGGGCCTTTTGGTTTTGTAATCGGGTTGGGCTTGTCCATCTGTATTTATCTAGAATAGTTTCCTTTTATCTAGATAAGTTGTTAGGGTTTTAATATAAATATATGCATGCATGTATGCGTATAATAGAGAATAGTCGATTACGTTGATTCTTGTAACCCTATAATACCTCTATAGATTGAAGTTCTTTATCGAGCTCTTCTGGGGTATCTTTGCATTAATCATTCGACATATTCAGTCCAATACTTGTGTTCTTCATTACGTTCTTATTTATATTTTGCTTAGAATCATACGATCCTGATAGAACATTGTTCTAACATTTTCTAATTATTATGCAAAGTTGAATTCCAAGGTTATATTCCTATCTAGCATACATGGGGAACAATTTTTAACTTGAATGAAAGATAGAATAACTTACCTTGTTGTTGCTTATGATCCTTGAAACCTTGTGAGCCTAGCACCCCAAGTGTGATGCCTCAAATGCTTCACACAACACCAAATGCTTTTGGAATGACTTTAGAGAGAATACACACTTCTAAAATCGGCCTTGCCCTCTTGTTTCTCATGTGTAACCGATTTTGGTGGAGAATATGTTCTTTATATAGTGTTGACACATCTAGGGTTACACCATGTAAACCCTAATGTGTCATGACTCTTCATTTCCATGACCCATGGGTTTGTAACTCCCATGGAGCATCCATGGAGTATCCTATGGGTTTAACACAACTTGATAATCCATGGAGCCTCTTAGCCCACTATACAAGTTATGGATGATTTACATAATCAACCCATATATTTAATTAGTTATTTTTTGATCACTTAATTAATTCTAAATTAATTTTTGATCAAACTAATTAAATAATATTATTAATATATTAGAACTTATTATATATTAATAATCCACAAGTGTTATTTCTCTCATTTAGTCTATCCAATTGCATGGTGCCATGCAACCCAAATGGACTATGTCGGGTCGGGTCAAGTACATACCAGATATAGTTATGGACTTAGACACCTTATCCAACAGTCTCACACTTGGATAAGTCTAATAACTATAACTGCAAGTATGACTTCAGGAACCGATCGACAATCGTAGCTCTTTCAAGGACTCTCGGAACTGAGAAGATGTTGATACGCCATTTAAGATAAGTGATCATATAATCCTCTGTTCTAGATATCAGCCGGACAAATACATGGAACAATGTCTTACTTATTGTCCAACAGTTTGTTTCCCGATTTCCGATTTGTTTGACAAAGATCTTAATTGAACACATCAACTTAGTTCTTACCAGGCCTGGTACATAGGTCAAAATAAAATCATCGAGGGGCCCAAATATCAGCTTCTAATCCAAGAAGGAACAGATAAACTTCGACTCATATGTTTGTTCTACTACTCATTGAATTATACACAAGAGCACGTTTTATAACATCGAGTTACCAATGCGTTTTCGTACAATCAATGCATAACCAACTCATAAGTAACAAATCATATATCTAGGTTTGAAGACTTATATGATATTACCGTCTCACGATCACTCGAGATAAATTCCATGAAGTGATTCCAGTGAGCGTGGGTTGAGTCCAATGCTCAGAACTTATGAGAACTCATGATTTTTGTAGCCATGTCCAACACCTTAGACCTTTGCAACCAATCATGACAGTCTTGATTCATACCTACTTCCGACATATGACCGACTATGGAGGTTCGAATAATATGATATACCAAACATAATTATTCTGGAAGTCAAAGCATGCAAAAGAAATATAGTAAACAATTGACAAGAGATAGCAACACTTTACTCATAAATAAAACACCTTTTATTCATCATCTAATGTCAATTACACTTTACAAATTTCGAGGTTATCTAACTACTAAATCTAATATCATCCTTCAGCCCTATGCTTCGAGCATGCCGGAGATGCTTAACCCAAGTCAGTCCCTTCGTGAGGGATCTGCTGGATTCTCATCCGATGATACCCTCTTTGCCACGATAAGTCCTTCTTTTATTCGATGTCTGATGAAATGGTATTTTCTGTCGATGTGTTTGGATCTCCCATGATCCCTTGGTTCCTTGGCTAAGGCAACAGCACTTTCACTATCACATAAAATTTCCATTGGCTCTTTAATAGCTGGTACAACTCCAAGGTCTCCAATGAAGTTCTTCAGCCATATCGCCTCCTTTGTTGCCTCGCTAGCTACAATATACTCTGATTCGCAAGTTGAATCAGCCATTGTCTCTTGCTTGGAACTCTTCCAAGAAATTGCTCCTCCGTTTATGGTAAAGACCCAGCCTGACTGAGAACGTAAATTATCCCTATCAGTCTGAAAGCTAGCATCACTATACCCCACAACTCTCAAGTCATCACTCCCACCGAGGGTAAGAACCCAGTCCTTAGTCCTACATAGGTACTTGAGGATATTCTTTATCACAGTCCAGTGTGACTTGCCAGGGTTCCCCTGATACCTGCTAACCATGCTCAAGGCAAAGGCTATATCAGGTCGGGTACACGTCATAGCATACATGATCGATCCTACAGCCGAAGCATACGGTATTCGACTCATTTCTGCTATCTCAGCATCAGTACTAGGGCTTTGTGTCTTACTCAATCTGGCATTACTCTAGATGGGTAACACTCCTTTCTTGTAGTCCTGCATGCTGAATCTCTTCAGCACCTTATCCAAGTAGGTACTCTGACTAAGTCCAATTAGTCTTTTACTCCGGTCTCTCAAGATCCTTATCCCTAGAATATAGGCAGCTTCTCCTAGGTCCTTCATTGAGAAACACTTCCCAAGCCAGGACTTAACTTCCTGCAGAATTGGGATGTCATTTCCTATGAGTAGTATGTCATCCACATACAATACCAAAAAGCTAACTATACTCCAACTAGCCTTGACATATACACAAGATTCATCTTCACTCCTAGAAAAGCCAAACTCTTTGACTTTCTCATCAAATCAAAGATTCCATCTGTGAGGTGCTTGCTTTAATCCATAAATGGATTTCTCAAGCTTACACACTCTATTAGGGTACTCTGTATTGACAAAACCCTCTGGATGACTCATGTAAACATCCTCAGCTAACTTTCCATTAAAGAAAGCGGTTTTGACATCCATTTGCCATATTTCATAGTCATGAAATGCGACTATGGCTAACAGAAGCCTAATAGACTTAATCTTGGCCACTGGAGAAAATGTCTCATCATAATCAACTCCCGAAGTTTGTGAGAAGCCCTTTGCAACCAGTCGTGCCTTATAAGTGTGTACCTTACCATCCATGTTGGTCTTTTTCTTGAAGATCCATTTGCATCATACAGTCTTACGACCTGGTACATTCTCAACCAAGTTCCAAACTTGATTTTCATACATGTACTGTATCTCGCTGTCCATTGCCTCTTTCCACTTGGCTGACTCAGGGCCTGCCATGGCTTCCGCGTAACTATTAGGTTCATACAGACCTATCAGTGTCTTATCACTGATAAGTGTATCACCTTCCGCAGTAATATGGAATCCATAGTAATGCTCAGGTGTATTCCTAACCCTTATGGAACGCCTCAGAGGTATAGACTTGTTAATTGGGTCAACAGGAGTTTCCTCCTCAAGTTGAGTGCTAGGGTTTGAAGTTCCTTCACCACTTGAATCTTGAATTTCTTCAAGGTCAACTTGCCTCCCACTGTCTCCTTGGCTTATGAACTCTCTCTCTCTCTCTCTCTCTCTCTAGAAAACCCTCCTAGCTACAAAGACCACATTTTCACTAGGTCTGTAGAAGAGGTAACCAAAGGATTGCTATGGGTAGCCGATGAAAATACACCTCTCGCTTCAAGGTTTGAGCTTATCATGAGTCTCGCGTCTCACGAAAGCCTCGCAACCCCAAATCTTGATGTGGTCTAGTTTGGGTACTTTACCAGTCCATATCTCATGAGGAGTTTTGGCAACTTTCTTTGTAGGGACTAGATTAAGGATATGGGCGGAAGTCTCTAAGGCATATCCCTAAAATGAGAATGGTAGCGAAGCTCGACTCATCATGGAACAAACCATATCCAACAAGGTTTGATTACGCCTCTCAGCCACACCATTCAACTGCGGTGTCCTGGGAGGTGTCAATTGTGAGACAATCTCACATTCCCTAAGATAGTCGAGGAACTCTGAACTAAGATACTTACCACCTCGATCGGATCGAAGCATCTTAATGTTCCTGCCCAATTGATTCTTGACTTCCTGTTTAAATTCTTTAAACCTTTCAAAAGTCTCTGACTTATGCTTGATTAAGTAGACATATCCATATCTACTGTAATCATCAGTAAAAGTCAAATAATAATGATTAGCATCCCTTATGGCATGTTTGAAGGGTCCACACACATCCGTGTGTATGAGATCCAACAAACCTTCACCCCTCTCATAAGTACCAGTGAAGGGAAACTTTGTCATTTTTCCAAGTAAGCATGATTCGCAACTATCATCTGACTTTAGGTCAAATGATTCCAAGACTCCATCCTTTTGGAGTTGACCTATACGTTTCTTGCTTATATGTCCAAGACGACAATGCCATAATGATGCTTTATCCAACTTATTATCATTAACAAAATAAATGCACAATACATTATTTCCTAAGTGATCTACAACAGATACAGTTTCATACACACCATCACACTAATGCTTTAAAATAAAGAATATTATTAAAGAAAGCATTAATCGAACCAACTTCACTATCAAATGAAAAGGTAAAACCTTGTTTATACAATGCATGAAAGGAAATAATATTTCTTGCCATTTCTGGTGAGTAACAACATTTATTCAAATCTAAACTAAACCCACTACTTAGCGATAAAGTATAAACTCCAATCTTGGTGACAGGTAAAGATTTCCTATTCCCCATGATCAAGTTTATTCTTCCATGCTCCACATTCTCACTTCTTCTTAGTCCCTGCAAATCAAAACAGATATGAATACCGCAACTGATATCAAGGACCCAAGAGTTAGAATAGGGTGAGTTATTAGATAAGATAGTGTAAATACATGCATGGTTGGGTTTAACTTTCCCATCCTTCACATCTTGCTGGTACTTTGGGCAGTTCCGCTTCCAATGAGCCTTTTCATGGCAATAGATACATTCATCCTCTTTTGGGTTAGCAGAAGGAGTGACGAAACCTTTCTTGGTTCCATTTGAAGTGGAACCTTCAAGGGTCTTACCCTTGGTACCCTTCGAAGGGCTCTTGCTCTTTTTACCCTTCCCTTTCCCGATTGCCAAGACAGGGGCAGAGTAGAAAGGAGTAGGAGTAACAACCGACTTACTCTTAAGACCACTTTCCACGGTCTTTAGAAGTCCTTGAAGTTTGCTGAGTGTGACCTCTTCCTTATTCATGTGATATGTCATGCGGAATTGATGCACGAGGGTAAGGAGTGCAAAATGATATCTATTGCGAGACTCATGATAAGCTTGAATATCGAAGTGAGAGGTGTATTTTCATCGTCTACCCACAAAAATCCTTTGGTTACCTCTTCTACAGACCTAGTGAGAATGTGGTCTTTGTAGCTAGGAGGGCTTTCTTTCGAGAAAGAGAGTTCATAAGCCAAGGAAACAGTGGGAGGCAAGTAGACCTTGAAGAAATTCAAGAGTCAAGTGGTGAAGGAACTTCAAACCCTAGCACTCAACATGAGGAGTTCTGTTGAGCCAATTGACGAGTCTGTACCTCTAAGGCGTTCCACGAGAGATAGGAATGTACCTGAGCATTACTATGGATTTCATATTACTACAGAAGGTGATACACTTATTAGTGATGAGACACTAGTAGGGCTGGATGAACCTAACAGTTACGCGGAAGCCATGGCAGGCCCTGAGTCAGCAAAGTGGAAAGAGGCAATGGACAGCGAGATACAGTCCATGTATGACAATCAAGTTTGGAACTTGGTTGAGAATGTACCAGGTCGTAAGACTGTAGGGTGCAAATGGATCTTCAAGAAGAAGACCGACATGGATGGTAATGTACACACTTATAAGGCACGACTGGTCGCAAAGGCCTTCTCTCAAACTCCGGGAGTTGATTATGATGAGAACTTTTCTCCAGTAGCCAAGATTAAGTCTATTAGGGTTATGTTAGTCGTAGCTGCATTTCATGACTATAAAATATGGCAAATGGATGTTAAAACCGCTTTCCTTAATGGGAAGTTGGCTGAGGATGTTTACATGAGTCAGCCAGAGGGTTTTGTCAATACAGAGTACCCTAATAGAGTGTGTAAGCTTAAGAAATCCATTTATGGATTAAAGCAAGCACCTCACAGATGGAATCTTTGATTTGATGAGAAAGTCAAAGAGTTTGGCTTTTCTAGGAGTGAAGATGAATCTTGTGTATATGTCAAGGCTAGTTGGAGTATAGTTAGCTTTTTGGTATTGTATGTGGATGACATACTACTCATAGGAAATGACATCCCAATTCTGCAGGAAGTTAAGTCCTGGCTTGGGAAGTGTTTCTCAATGAAGGACCTAGGAGAAGCTGCCTATATTCTAGGGATAAGGATCTTGAGAGACCGGAGTAAAAGACTAATTGGACTTAGTCAGAGTACCTACTTGGATAAGGTGCTGAATAGATTCAACATGTAGGACTCCAAGAAAGGAGAGTTACCTATTCAGCGTAACGCCAGATTGAGTAAGACTCAAAGCCCGAGTACTGAGGCTGAGATAGCATAAATGAGTCGAGTACCTTATGCTTCGGCTGTAGGATCGATCATGTATGCTATGACTTGTACTCGACCTGATGTAGCCTTTGCTTTGAGCATGGTTAGCAGGTATCAGGGGAACTCTGGCAAGGCACAATGGATTGCGGTAAAGGATATCCTCAAGTACCTACGGAGGACTAAGGACTGGGTCCTTACCCTCTGTGGGAGTGATGACTTGAGACATGTAGGGTATAGTGATGCTAGCTTCCAGACTGATAGGGATAATTTCCGCTAGGGCTATAAACGAACCAAACAAACACGAACAAGGTCTTGTTCATGTTTGTTCGTTTAAGTTAGCCGAACAACAAACGAACACAAATGGATAAACGAACGAAATTTTCTTGTTCATGTTCGTTCGTTTAACAAATTACTTTGTTCATGTTCGTGAACATGCTAAACGAACATAAACGGACAAACATAAACGAACAAAGATAAAAAAAACACAATTGAACATATATGAACATAAACGAATATATAATGTAGCAATATAATAAAAAATAATTGAATATAGATGAATATAAATAAACTTAAACGAACAAACATAAACGAACGTAAACAAACATCATAAACGAACGTTCACGAACATAAATGAATGAACGAGACCATTGTTCATGTTCGTTCATTTAACTAAACGAACGATAATTTTTGTTCATGTTCTTTCATTTATTAAATAAACGAACATAAACAAACTTCCCACCGAACAGTTCACGAACGGTTCGCCGAACGTTCAATTCGTTTACAGCCCTAATTTCCGCTCTCAGTCGGGCTGGGTCTTTACCCTAAACGGAGGAGCAATCACTTGGAAGAGTTCCAAGCAGGAGACAGTGGCTGATTCCACTTGTGAATCAGAGTATATAGCAGCGAGCGAGGCAACAAAAGAGGCAATATGGATGAAGAAATTCATTGGAGACCTTGGAGTTGTACCAACTATAAAGGAGCCTATGGAAATTTTCAGTGATAGTGAAAGTGCTGTTGCCTTAGCTAAAGAACCAAGGGATCACGGGAGATCCAGACACATCGACAGAAAATATCACTTTATCAGACATCGCATAGAAGAAGGAATCCTCGTGGCAAAGAGGGTATCATCAATAGAGAACCAAGCATATCCCCTCACGAAGGGACTGATTCAGGTTAAGCATCTTCAGCATGCTCGGAGCATAGGGCTAAAGGATGATATTAGTTTTAGTAGTTAGATAACTTTGGAAATTTGTAAAGTGTAATTGACATTTGATGATAAATAAAAGTTGTGTTTATTTATGAGTAAAGTGTTGCTATCTTCTGTCAATCGTTTACTAGAATTTCTTTTTCATGTTTTGACTTCCAGAATATTATGTTTTGTTTTACATATTATTCAAAATTTCCATAGTTGGTCATATGTTGGAAGTAGATATGAACTAAGACTGTCATGAAGTTGGTTGTAGGTGTCAAGTTTTAGGAAAACACTTCATGAGTACTCATAAGTTCTGAGTATTGGAATCAACCCACGCTCACTGGTATCACTTCATGGAATTTATCTCGAGTGATCGTGAGACGGTAACATCATATAAGTCTTCAAACCTAGAGATATGATTTGTTGGATATGAGTTGGTTATGCATTGATTTTACGAAAACGCATTGGTAACTCGATGTTATAAAACGTGCTTTTATGAATAATTCAACAAGTAGTAGAGCAAACATATGAGTCAAAGTTTATCTATTCCTTCTTGGATTAGAAGCTGATATCTGGGCCCCTCGATGATTTTGTTTTGACTTATGTACCGGGCCCGGTCAGAACTGAATTGATGTGTTCAATTTAGTTCTATGTCAAACAAATCGGAAATCGGGAAACAAACTGACGGACAATAAGAAAGACATTGTTCCATGTATTTGTCCGGGTGATATCTAGAACAGAGGATTATATGATCACTTATCTTAAATGGCGTATCATTATCTTCTCAGTTCCGAGAGACCGTGAAAGAGCTACGGTTGCCGATCGGTTTCTAAAGTCATACTTGCAGATATAGTAATTAAACGTATCCAAGTGGGAGACTGTTGGATAAGGTGTCTAAGTCCATAACTATTTCTCGTATGTACTTGACCCGACCTGACATGGTCCATTTGGGTTGCATGGCACCATGCATTGGATAAACTAAATGAGAGAAATAACACTTATGGTTTATTAATATATTATAAGTTCTAATATATTAATAATATTATTTAATTAGTTTGATCAAGAATTAACCTAGAATTAATTAAGTGATCAAAAGATAACTAATTAAATATATGGGTTGATTATGTAAATCATCCATAACTTATATGGTGGGCTAAGAGGCTCCATGGATTATCAAGTTGGGTTCCACCCATAGGATGCTCCATGGAGTTAATCCATGGATCATGGAAATGAAGAGTCATGTTACATTAGGGTTTACTTGATGTAACCCTAATGAAACACACTATATAAAGCTCATGTTTCTCCCAAAATCGGCTACACATGCATACTTGAGGGCTAGAGCCGATTTTTAGTGTTATACTTTCTCTCCAAGTTTACTCCATAGCATTTGGTGTTGTGTGAAGCATTTGAGACATCACACTTGGGGTGCTAGGCTAACAAGGTTTCAAAGAATCAAAATCAACAACAAGGTATGTTATTATATCTATCATTTAAGTTAAAATGTTCCCCATGTATGCTAGATAGGATCATGAACCTTGGAAATCAATTTTGCATGAATCTTAGACAAACATAGATCCAAGGTTTATTAGGGTTGCATGTACACTTAGGAAGTGTTAGAATGCTCAAAACCCATCACACACGTCCCCCATTGCAATCGGGACTAGATCTATCGGGAACTCACCACCGAAGATCTCGAGTACACATCCTCGAATCATATCCATAGCATACACCGCTCGCTCGTCAGCTATAGAAACTTGCAGTGGTCGACTCAACGCCTCTCGTCGGATACTGATGTGTTGAATAAACGCTTAGGAAACAAATGACCGACTCGCACCCGAGTCAAATAACACCAAATTAGGTACATAATTCACTAGAAAAGTACCTACGCATATCATAATATAAGCATAACACCTCAAGCTCAGCATAAATAAATGAAAGAATACATACCAGCCACGACATCGGGCGCTGCGCGGACCTCTTCCGCTGTCAACTGGAAGGCTCTCCTGCGAGCCTTCGGTGCCTCAGCCTTCACCGGCCGAACCTTGGTAGCTCGCACGACGGTAGGGGCAGATCCCTGCGGTGCTCCCTGTGCTGTCCCCCGTAGTTGCGGACACTCGGCCTTTCGATGGCCCGTCTAGTTGCAATGGAATCAAACCATGAACCCCTTGGGGCAATCCTTGGCTATATGCCCCTCCTTTCCACAGTTGTAGCAAGCACCCGATCGACAACCCCATCATGTCCCTTGCCGCACTTCCCGCAAGTGCGGCCCTTCTGGCCTCCAGATCTTGAATCGGAGGGCTTTGCCTGCTTGGTTGCCAGATGAGACTCCGACCGCCGATCCATCCCTTGAGACTCGGCCTCCTCCATGGCCTAAGTCTCCAACTCAATCTCCCTCTTCCGGGCATTTTCCTGGAGCTCAGCAAATGTCCGGTAAGTCGAGTTCGACACGAACTCCCGAATATCCCTCCTCAAAATGCCCAAATACCGGCTCATGCATACCTTCTCGGTAGACACCTGCTCAGGGCAGAACATCGCCCTCTCATGAAACCTCCTGGTAACCATAGTAACAGAATTAGTGCCCTGCTTGAGGGTCAAGAACTCCTGAGCTAGCTGTTCCCTCTCCACCGAGGGAACATACTCGTCTCTGAACATGGTGGTGAACCTCTCCCAGGTCGCCTCTAAAATCTCTGCAAGAGTAAAGCTCGTCTTCATGAACTTCCACAGTCCTTCGCTCCTATGCGAAGCTGGTTCAGCCCGAACCGTACCCTCAAATGCTCCAGACATGAACATGTGTAGAAGCATCCCTCAATATCAGAAATCCATCTCATCGCAGCGATCGGATCCTGCGTCCCGTCAAACTCTAGTGGCTTCATGTTGCCGAACTCTCGAATCAACAACGAATCACCTCCCTGAGGCCTCGCAACAGCCACAACTGCAGTAGCTGCAGCAGCCGTAGCCTTAGTCACCGCTGCATACCGCTCATCAAAAGTCTCAATCAGTGTGGTCTTGATAGACCCAAACATCTCTGGAATCTCGACTCGAACTGCCGCTGCCACCTCATCGTGGATCATCTGACGAAGCTCTTCGTCACTCTCGTCGCTCGTCTCAGGTCTGTGGCGTGTCCCAACCATGATATCTCTGAAATACAACATAATAATATCAGAGACTCGCTCGAGCATACTCGCACTCGATAACTCAACCCTACTTGTTCCCTAGTACCCTAAGGATTCTTACTTGGAGTGCGCGCTGCTCCGATGTCTTCAGTAGTACGGGCCCTATACTACCGTCCACACCGCATCAATATTCACCCCAAGTCCTCCTCCTTGGATCCCAGATTACAAGTGCTCTACATCTCGCTAGCATAGGCTACCCCTCGGTAAACCTCTCATGGCTCCTCACTGCTACCTACTCGCTCTCAAGCATCTCATAGAAGTAGAAATCTTCCTAGGCTAAGGCATCACAAATCAGGCCACTCTAGTCCTAATATGAGTACCTATCCTACTCTAGCATGCATAGCATATCACATAATATCTCATAACACATAATGGAAGGGTATTTTGGGAAATCACCATTCGGGTGCTGGCTGATCGTACACACTGCTCCGTTCTGCCTTTCTCAAAATCTTTTACTCTCTTAGAAAAATTGTTTATTTTATGAAAAACTTTCTCAAATCCTCAGTTTGAGTTCGGATACACCCGAAGATGTACCCGAATCCCTTAAACCAAGGCTCTGATACCAACTTGTAACAACGTAAATTCTTAAAACAATTTTTCATTTTAAATCATATTTTTAATCGTCAAAACAATATCCAAAACAAACTGTATCCAATGTCATCATAACAAACAAATACCAGCATCTCAAAACATAATCTCTATGAGTGTGTACGGATCATGCAGGCGCCTTCCCGCGATCCTCGCTAGTACCTGAAACACAAAAGACAACAACTGTAAGCATAAATGCTTAATGAGTTCCCCAAAATACCACATACAACACATACACCTTTCCAGCCCATAACTCTGTAGGATCTTCCGATCCAAGTGTCTCAGGGGACTTCCGTCCCGAATCCCGGTAGACCTTCCTGTCCTACCCGTATCGACCTTCTGGTCTGTAACCTCCTGACCTTCCGGTCCATGTCATCTTGACCTTTAGGTCCATAACATCTTGACCTTTTGGTCCTTAACATACATAACAAATACATATCACATAACAGCATATAGCACATACATGTAATAGCATACAAGACCTTCCGGTCACACATAGGTACCCTTCCAGGTATAGTATAGTGAGAAGACTCACCTCAATATAGTCGGATAACTCTCGTGCTCAACGTCCCGACCTAGCCTCCTCCTATCATTCAAATAACATCCCCGATCAATACTCTCATAGTCTCATCTCTAAAGATTGGGTAGAAGGCCATTCTACCCTTCCCTGAACTCTCTTGAGTCAGTCTTAACCAGAACCCTAAGGTCAACGAAATTCAACGGTCAAACTTTAACCTGACTAGTCGAGTGCACACGGGCGACTCGGCGAGTCCATGCGCGTCCTCTGAATCCTTCTAGCCTCTCTTGGCTCGTCGAGTCATCCTTTCATTCGACGGGTTCCTCCTGTCACGAATCGCGGGGCAACCCCGACTCGACTCGTCGAGTCCACTTATGAACTCGGCGAGTTGCTTCCATATTCATACTCAAATGACCTTCTAAGGTCAGATCTGCTTCTCTAATCTATAGATCTGACCTTCCCAAGCATGATAATCATGTAAAGGTCGAATCTTGGTACACATGCAACACACCCAAAGCTTCTTTTGGTGAAATAACCTCTAAAATGGCCTCCTAGGTTCATAACTCAAAAGGTATAGCATAAAGCAGAGTGGTAGGGACTCTCTGGACCTCTTAAGGTCCAGATCTATGAACCATCTCGCCTTGGGACCTCACATACTCCAGATTCAACTAAAAGAGGCATAAAGAAAACCCTAGATTTCACTAGAATCATAATAAACACAAGAATGGCATAGGTTGTTACCTCCAACAACTTCCTTTGATCAAATAGAAGTGGATCCAAGCTCCTCAACCCGCTTAGCTTGTTCTACCTCCTTCCTTCTTGCTAAAAGACATAAGAAATGGTGAATTAGCCTTCCTCTTGCACCACAAACGATCTCTCTACTCTCTAGGGTTTCTCAGGGGTGAAGTGGCCGCATATGGAGGCCATAAAGGCCTTTAAATATGGCACAAACCCCGGAAATTAAGGTTTCACTCCACAGCGCAGACTCTTCGAGTCCATCCTTTCCGACTCGTCGCGTCCGTTCATTAATCCAGTCAGCACACGTGGTCCTACTCGACGAGTCTACGCCTCAACTCGTCGAGTCCCTCCCTTTTACTCAAAAGAATAAATAATCAAACATAATACCTGGAAATCCGGATGTTACAAAAAGGAAAAGAAAGATGGAGAATGTTTGTTTATTTGTTATTAATGTCTTTATAATTTTGATTTTGCCAATGATAAAAATAGTTAAATTTGAAGAACTGCTTAAGGAGTTATTGAATCTAGCCCTTTAGTTATTACATAAGTTAAGTTTTCCCTATTTTTGATTGACTGTAAATGTTATTAAGGAAAAATGAATCGACCGTTTAAAAAAAATCACAAGGTCCATTTTACCCCTGCCAACAATATTCAGGTAGCTAACAATCTGTAATGAAACTAAGTTATTTAGGTAGCTTACAATGTAAAGTATGTTGCTGTTAAAACAACTAATTATGAACTAACATGCTAATAAAGGAATGTAAACATACAACACAACACAGAGACATACACACATAACAAACATAAAGAACATAAGTAGTTACACAAAAGTACAAATCATAGTCAATCCCATGTTATAGCATTGAACTTTTCCAAACAAATAACATATTATAGCATCATATTGTACTACACTTTAAAAAAAAGACATATTATAACATCATAACGTACTATAGTAGCAGATAAAACTTATTCATTTATCATCATTTTACATTTCGACATGCTTTCAGATTTATCAATAATAATAGATAATAACATGATATTCATAACAAATAGTAATAAAGAAAATATTAGCATACTTTTTTTTTCTAGAAATGAGTTAATTAACAGCATATCAAAATGACTATGAATAACAATCTTTAGTGTTCCTTTTATTCATTTCTTCTGACAATAAAAATTATAATCTTATCATTTGTCAAACAAAGAAAATACTTATTTTTTTCGAATATGTAGTTTCACAGGAGTTGTTGGTCCCTGTATAAAAAATAACAATGTACTTTCAAGTATATATATTTATTATACCATCTATTTTAAAGCACACCACCCTAAAAATAAAAAGTTTTCAATAGAAACATAATTAGTAAACATAAAAGAAAAGTAAGATTGTAAAAAGATGACCATTCTGCCGCTAAACAGAAAATAACCATTCCACCCCTACAAATAAAAAGACTCTTCTGCCCTTGTATTGTTAACATATAATTATTTTTTAAAGAGCATTCTGACTCGGGAAAAAAATTAAGAAAAGTTTAACAATTTGGTTCAACAATCATAAATTCAAAGTACAAAGCTAAAATTGGTAAAAGTGAAAAACAAAAACTTATTAAAAATGATTTAAAAGCTTTAATGTTACCATTTGTCAAACAATGAAAATACATAATTTTTTTGAACTATTTCCATTTATTTTCAGGAATGGTCATTCAAAGTACAATGGTTTAACAGGAAAAAGGTTAGGAAATCAGTTTTTCTGAAAGTACAATGCTATTTCTACATATGATACAAAGTTTGTTGTCCATTTTATATTTTTATGGAAAATGGTTTGAAACACAACACAACAGAAACACACACAACACACATACACTAACATACATTAAGAATATTTTTTGTTTTGGAATGAGAAGTAGACACCCAATTTAAAAGGATCCGAATTAAATGGCAGGTAAATATGAGTAAGTTTTGCAATAATTAGAATTATTTTTCGTGATTTTGTGGGAATATTATGACTGTTCTATTGTTTAATTGCACTGAATCAGGAATGAACAACCGAATTTTTAAGTAGCACAAGGGCATAATCGGAATTTCAGTTTCATATTTTGGGCGGGATAAGAAGCTGGTTGGGGATTAGGAGATGACACATGGCATCAACACATATAATATAACCACCTGCAAAACCAAAAGAAACACTATCTTTGTAAAAAAAAAAAGACTATGTTCTAGTTTTATACTTAGTCATTCAAAACACCTCTTAGAAAGAAAAAAAATAAGAAAGTTTAACATACAAAAAAATATATTATTTGTGTGAAACGACTTATAATAAACATGGTAAAAACTTGACGTCTTTCTTACTTGATCCATGAACTTTCATCTAAGCATCTATAAGAACAAACTAAAGATAGCAGCAACAAATCTTAACTTGCATAAAATTTGAAAGCAGAAGCAGCAACAGACCATGACATATATATGCTGAAAATACCCTCCAGCAAGATTGAGACGGATCTAAGGGTATTCCTTGTTAGTGAAAATTACATTGATGATCCTTGTTTTAAAGTATTGTTATTTTTTTTCTAGAATCTGATCAAATATGGCCATTTTGGTAAATTTGACCTTTTTTTTCATTTGGACGAGTTAAACATGTTAAAAACGTACATCCAATTTTCACATATATAGACCAATATAACGAATATATTTCAAATGTGAATAGATTTCAAATGTTAATATTGGTTGGCAACATCAAGGAAGAAGATGATCACCTGGATGAAGCTTTCAGACTTAGTCCACTCTTTCTCTCTCTAAATCTGAATAGAGAAAGAGTTCTTCAAAGATGATGGCCTACTCTATGACAGGCGTTGGTACTCCTCTTTCTCTCTTTAAATATGAGCAAACTGCCATAAATGTGACCAGAAGTAAAGAGCAACAGAGTAAGGTGATAGTTGAAGAACAAATTCCCTTTCTTGATACATAATCATAAATTATTCACTAAATTTTATATTTAAATGTAAACCCCATTATTTAAGGAGACCTACATCTTGATAATGACTTGATTGAAACTTCCCAATAAATCACGCTTATGCACCATGTAGGCTAGTACCAGAACAGAATCCTTGCTATAAAAATAAAGAAAAAAATAGCCATGTTTGTATGTGTATATCGGTACTATAGAGACAAAGAAATAAAAGGAATACATGAAATTGATTCAATGTGGCATTTTGTCAAACAATTGGCGTGCATTGATGAAAACGATGATAATACTAAGATGTAATTCGATCTTATACATTAAAAATCAGAACCAAAAAAGAGATGGAAGACATGATATCGATCCAATGATTCCTCACTAAACCATGAGTTGAGGTTGAATAGAGGAACCATTTGATTAATTTCTGATTTGTTATAAAGACACCTATTAAAGAAAAATCATAACAATTTACAATCAAGAAATTAGAACATTCACATTAAGATAAAACTCCAACAAACAGAGACCTGAAAGTTTCATATTAAGATAAAACTCCAATAAACGAACCTGAATAAGAAAAATTGTCAGATGTTGGGCGATTAAAAGCCAAGAAGTCAATTTTTTGAAATTCCAATTGGGTGGTCTTGTAATTGACTATCATAGAGAAAATTCAATATTTTACAACATAAAAGCAAGCCGAATAATCAAATTGGGAATGTCAGCCCTAGTATATATACATGATGGAAAAGTTTTGAGAATTCCATTAGACCTATTATTTTCTTTTTGATGGAAAAGTTTTGAGAATTCCGTTAGACCTATTATTTTTTTTTTCAAAAAAAAAAAAAACAAAATTTTGCCTATTACTTGTTATTTCAGCCCCTAATAAGTAAATTATTTTTTTCCTACATAAAAACCCTTTTTTTGTATTTTTTCCCATTTTACATCTATTTTTTTTTTTCAAAAAAAAACATAACTTTAACATATTCATTGTTATTTTATTAATGAAGCTGGTTACCAACAACTAACCCTATACCACTCTAACTCATGTGCCCCCCTAAGCATCGATCACCTAAAAAAAATAACTTACTTTAAAACCATATGTCACGTTTAATCTTCAAGATAGAAACATAAACTTAGTAAAAAATATTGAAATGATTTTTTGTTATTGTAAGGACGAAGCTCGTCTACTTTCATCCTGTCCCAAGCTGTTTTCACAAAACTGAGTCTATTTTTAAATGTTGTCCCAAGACTATTTTCACAATGTTTAATAGTATGTTTATTGGGACAATTTTCCAAGTAAGTTTTTCTTTTCTTTTACCTTTAATCCTATTTTATCTCAAGTGTTTATCAATGTTTTACAATAACTACTATATTTATTTGAAATTTGATGTAAGAAGGGTCTAAGAAACCGATTATAATCGAAATCATTCTACAAAAAACAGTTTAGAAAAAAATTAGTGTTTAAAAAACCGAAACCAGATCAAAACTGGTATATTGTACCTTTACCATAGGGACATGAAGTAAACAAATGAGCTTCATCCTCATAATAACATAATTTGATTGCAACATTCCTTACTAAGTTTATATTCCTAACTTAAAGAAAAAATAATTTCAAGGGATCCAATATCGTGTATGAGAAAGAAAAGCTGAAATGTGATCTAGATCTTTAGAATCAATTATTCTTTTAGGTGATCAATGTTAGGGTGCATGTGAATTAGGAGATATAAGTTCATATATTGATAACAGGTTCCATTAATAAAATAATATGAAATATCTTAAATTAAGTTTATTTTGAAAAGAAAAAAAAATAGGTTAAATGTTAATATTCTGAATTAAAAACAATAATAACAAATGTGAAATGAGCATATACAAAGTTAGAATATACAAACAGACATTCATGATTTCAAAGCTTAAAGCATTACTATCCGCTCAACCTTCACATTTATAAAATGTCTTTAATATTTTTTTAATTTAAATGTATTTATATGTATTATTAACAATATTAATAATAAAAAATTTAAAAAATAGTATACTTATTTATATTTTTAATATAATAATAATAATAATAATAAAGTTTTTGTTTGCAGAAAAATCCTAATATTTTTTGTTTTTGCAGAAAAGTCCTAATATTTTGCGTCAATTTATGAAATAGTCCAAAATTAATTTGTTATCGGTTCCAACCAGTCAAAAAGGGTCAAAATGCAAACTTTTGCCAGTTTTTGGGACTTTTTCATAAACAAAAATTAGTTTAGGACTAAAACATAAACCGGACAAAAATTTTAGGACTTTATTGGAGATTTCCCTTATTTTTTAATCCCCAAAATACCTTACATATGCTTTGTTGCGTGTTTTGATGAAAGTGCATATTTTAGATATAGGTGGCACAAAGGAATATATATATATATATATATATATATATATATATATATATATATATATATATATATATATATATATATATATATATATATATATATATATATATATATATATATAGTAGGTGTGAGACCCATGTATTACATAAGTTTATTTAAAAGAAAATTTAAATATAAAATTCAAAATATTTGAGAAGTTTGAATTTATAAGAAAAGTAAGAAAAATATTGAAGTATAAAAATTAAAGTGTTTTTTTTTTCTGTTTTCAATTTAAACAAATAATTTAGATAAATAAATAAAGAAAATTAATGAAACCTTAATTTAGTAATTTTAAAATTAGAAGGAAAGTCAATTAATGAAATTGATATGTATTTATGATTAGATTTAAATAATATGTGAAATTTAATAAAATAGAAAAACCATAAAATTACATGTGGAATAAAAATTAATTTAAAATAACCATAAAATTAAATTGGCAAAATGAATAAGAATATGACATGTGACAAAAAGATCTTTATTTATTAGGGTAGATAGGTTAGGTTATTCTATTCTAACTAATTATTGTGCGGATATGGTATGATATGAAAATGATAAATAAAATATGTTGTTTGATAATATAAATATGTTCAATCTTACATAGTTATTGATTAACACATTCTCACTAGTTAAATCGTCTATAAGGTTATTATACATTTATTATTATTATTCTCATTTCTGTCAGAATGTTTATTAGGTCGTATTCTGTCGGAATGAAAATGAGTGAAAAACGATGTGTGAGAACAAAAATAAATAATAATTAGCAAAAATGCATGAAAATGACGATATTTTTGTAAGGTTGAACATATTCGCATTGCTACAAAATTTATTCTCTTAGTAATTGTCATAGCATACGATATCCGCACAATAATTAGTTAGAATACTTGAACTTAGCTATATATATATATATATATATATATATATATATATATATATATATATATATATATATATATATATATATATATATATATATATATATATATATATATATATATATATATATGTAAAAACAAGATTGTTCTATTTCGGTTTTTATTATTTTGAACACTATCGAATCCGGTTCTGGACAAATGAATGAATGCAATGCAATGCAATGTGAAGTTAATTTCTAATAACATTTACTCAAGCCAAAGACCCCACTGTGCAAACCTGACAACTGAAAAAGGAACCTATTTTGAAACGTATGTGGCAAAAAGTTGAATCAATAGATACCTAAAGATAAAACGTGTCAAGAAGGCCTTGTGTAGGTGTTGCATTTTATGTTATTCAAAATGGATACAACAGTAATTAGAGTAGTTTGCTATCGTTTTCAAGACCTAAGACTTCAAACGTAGTAAATCCCACTCGGTAGACCCACCTTTTACTCTCGTGGATTTTTTATATCTCTAGCTACGTGCCAAAGGTTGTTTTGGCTCAATGAAACCGATAAAGCTTTGTAATCATTAGATTTTGAATTGAAATCAAATTAAATATATAAGTATGTGAGCTGATTTGTTGTTTTAAAAAGCTTTCCAATATTAAATGCTAAAGGTCATGTGATTACTCTTGATGATATTTTCCCATCCAAATCCTCAATAAAGTTCGATTCCACCATATATTTACCGGTCTTCATCAAACCTTACTGTATTTGCTTCTTTAATACCATATTTCATTGTCCAAGAGATACTTTGTCCAACCTCAAATATCCCACACCCCCACTTGCAAATATATATATGCATACATATACATGTATACAAATTACACTTTATGGTTAAGTGGCAAGATTCTTTAAAGATATAAAGGCACACCTTCCACGATGCTTGGTTTGTATTGCAGAGGGTCTATAACTTGTTGATAAGGAACTTTTGATTTGAAATTGAATAGCAGTGAGAAATGAGTGTTCCTCAAACTCCAAGCATCAACTATCATCCATACTCCCATGCACTTCAAATTAGGGTTTATCAAGCTTTTATATTCTCCATCCCAATCCTCTTCTCCATCATACTATTCCTTTTGTTCTACTTGTTCTACCTTAAAAGAAGGGCTTATGCACTCTCTTCTTCTCCACCAACACTTCCACCTTCTACTTTCAATTATGCTACCTCTTTTATCCCCATGGTAACACATATTGTAGTTTTACTTTCAATTATGTGAATCCGTTATGTTTGTTATTTGGTTGCAAACCAACTCTTCTGCTCCTGAAAATTCACGGAAAAAACTAAATAGAAGTTTGCAATTGGTTTTCTGTTAAAAATTAACAAAGTTGCAGTTTTTTTACAATTACAATTACAATTGCAATTTATTGTTGATTTGCAAATCAAAACAATTGTAGGATATACTTTATTGTTAATTGTTAATTTGATTTGATTTACTTTTCTACATGTAAACTCACCTATGAATTATAGTAATATGTTGATTTGATATTACTGGGCCTAATTATTGTTTTTTTAATGAATTTATAGACTTATGCGGGGTTGAAAGGAGATCTCAAGGATAAGCTGCCAAAGGTTCTCTTTGATGAAGATTTAAAAGCAAAGGATTCTGTGTAAGACCACTATTTGAACTAAACTTCCATAATTTTAAAAGAGTTATATATATATATATATATATATATATATATATATATATATATATATATATATATATATATATATATATATATATATATATATATATATATATATATATATATATATATATATATATATATATATATATATATATATATATATATGAAAAGTTAATATACTCTTCAAAGTTTATAAGCTTTGGTACCTAAACCCATCATATTACATTGTTTTTTTTATCATATATATTGTGATCGTCTAAAGTTTTTAAAATTCATTTCCAATCTTTTCAAGAATTTCATTATTATCTATCTCTTACAGTACATCTTTCTGCTGAACACCTGCCAAACCATATATATTATAGTTATAAATAAAAATTATGAAAATTGAGTTTTAAGAACATTGGGTGATTATAATGCATATATGATACAAAAAAACAAAATAATATGTTGTATTTGAGTACCTATGTGTATATATTTTGTAGGGTTCACTTTTATATATATATATATATATATATATATATATATATATATATATATATATATATATATATATATATATATATATATATATATATGTGTGTGTGTGTGTGTTAGGTTCCAAAGTGAACAAAAAAATATCAAGCCAAAAATCCAATAGTGTGTGGGAATTCAAAATGTCACTATAATGATATATATTTATTAGTTTGATGTGCATGTATCCAATTATAACGAAAACCCAACTTTAAAAAAAAATATATTTAGGTCTTATTTTTATTGAAAAAACTTAATATATCAAAATTAATAATTTGTTGCCCTCTATAAATATACATTTATATTGGTATATATTGTTTTAGTTTAAGCATGTATTCACATATAAATTTGAATTGTATCCGGTTCATAAAATAATCATTCCGCGTTCTAATTGACAATGCATAATTATTATTTTTAATAGATTGATTTTCATATTTACATTGTAAATCTGAATTATATATTATTTTTATTATTTTTATACTTATTAATCCACATTAATGATCATTATGCCCTTTGGCAACTTATCATTTATATGAATCTTAATAAATTTACTTATTAATCTCAATAAATTCACTTATTACTCTCAATAAAGTCATTTGTATATATATGATCCTGATAGTAAAATCTAAAAAATCTAAAAAGTAGGAAACAATTTAATTTCTCAAATCTAAAATCAACAGCATTATTTAAACTTTAATGTGAATTTAATCAGAATCAATGTAAATATTTATTTAAATTCACAAATAAATTTAATATTATAATATATCTAGATTATCGATCATTTACATAGATATTTAATAATTATATTCGTCACTCGTATGTGAATGACAATTATGTAAACTAAAAATTGATAAACTACTTTTGTACATGATGATGATACATATTAAATATTAAGGGTGTGTTCGGCACGAAGCGTTTGAGAGCTTGTAGCTTCTATCGTTTGACAAAACGCCCCGTTTTGAACAGAAAGTCTTGTTCGGCACTACAAGCTTCTAGCGTTTAGTTTAAACAAAACGCTCCAAATCCAAATGATACTTCATGTAGCGTTTAACAAAACGCTACAAGCTACCCGCTACAATCCATGAGCTACCAGTTAATTTTGCCGAACACGCCCTAAATATTAACAATTAAAAATTTATATGTTAACTAGTAATTACTAAATAATCAATAATTGTTAAAAAAAATGAGTACAATAAAAATTCAAATGAGAATTATATTAAATAAAAATTGGATATAATTTAGTTTCAAATGTGAATATAAGCTTAAACTTTTAAAATAAGTTTTTTGTTTTTATATATAGATGTATATTTATAAAAGACAAAAACTTAAAGTTTTTGATATATTCATTTTTTTCAATTAAAAGTAAGGGTATCCACAATGCATTGAACTCCATAAAATTGAATAGATTGTTACATTTTTCTATAATTTATACAATTCTATCATTTTTTTTTTTCCTATATTGAACTCTACAAAATTCAATAGAATACTAAAAAAAAAAAAATTCGTAACAAAATTGAAAAAAGCCATTTATGAAAATATGTTATTATTTTATTGCATCAACCCTGTATTTAAGTAACGTCACATATATTTACCAAGTTCTTATTCCTTTGGATTAAGGAATTCTAAATCACAACCTTTCCTTTTCTCAAAAGTGCCAATATATGGAATTATGATCATCATGATAGAATCTCCTATGAAGGCCATTCATCTTCAGAGGCAGGCATATATGCTCTCAATCAATATCATTATATAATTATGAAAAAGAAATATATATAAAGTGGGAAACAATAGTGCACTTTATACCTCATTATATGTTCAGATATTCACTTTATTTTCTTTATCCTAATCATGATTGTTAGTGGAATTTTGCAGGTGTTTTTAATGATTTTAAATAATTTAAAAGCTACTAATCTTTATCTTTATATATTAATATTAATATCTCTGAGTGGATCATACGTCTATTTAGTTACTAATTTATAGTATTTCAACACTATCATACCAAAAAAACACTTTTTCATATTCTATTATTTCTATTTGTGATTAAACACCTTTATGTTATTTGCTGAATTGGTTAATAATAATGTCTGGAAGAGTCCTTGGTGAATTGATTATATATATTTTTTTATAATAATATCATTGCAGATGTTGTGTTTGTCTTGGTGAATTTGAAATAAATGAAGAGTTGATTCAAGTCCCTTCATGCAAGCATGTGTTCCACAAGGACTGTATTCACCATTGGCTTCAATCCAATTCCACTTGCCCACTCTGTAGATGTTGTGTCTTCTTAGCTGTGGGGCCTATCTCGCGACCTGTACGATCGCAATTTCAGCCGAACATCGATGAGCCCAATTTCAGTGGTGATGGCCCAGCAACTGAAGGTGTAACATCCGCAGCAGAAAGCACTAGCACGGCAATTGCAGCTAGTAGCAGTGTTAGCGACTGTTCAAGAGTCACCTCCACCTCTAATGACATCAACCATGTTGTATCTAGTGGACTTTCTGTTGTCATACATGTTGAAGCCTAGTAACACATTAAATACGTTATTCAACTCATTTTATTTTTTGTGTAGTGTATGAGTTGGTTGCACTTTTTCCATAACCATGCAATCGATGTTGATGTTGATGTTGATGCAATGGGATATGTATTGTAGAACCAAATATAATGAGAATTATCTTCAAGGAAAGATGTCGATGACATCGAATTAAAAGAGTCCAACCATTTAAGTTTGTAATAATCTTATATATGGATTACGTGTTGTGAGGAATGGAATTTGTAGTGGGAATTGCAAGATGAAACCAACAAGATTAAAGGGAGATTATCAATGAATAGGATCAACTATTTCCTTCATTGTGTATGTTGTGATTGATTTATTTCAGGAACCGATGTTGTCAAAATCTGATGCACCTTTTTGAGATGCAAAGCGCAAGTTACTAGAAAAAAGGACACAACAGTCAAAACGTGTAAGAGCGATGTCAAAGTTTCCGTATTCACACATGCTTGTGTTTTCACTAGAGTTACAATGTTTAGGAAAATATCGAATTATCATGTTTACTAAAATTTCATTTCTGATTGCCCTTTGTATGTTGGTTTAATGCGAATTTGGTGGGTGTATAAAAGTAAGTATGTTGTGCATATATTTATTTGTAAGTTATTCTTTCCGGCTGTCTTATAATTTAACCTTGTCCATTTTATTATTTTCATTCTCATTATTCCATTACCATATTCTAATGAAATAAAAAAAGAATTGGACCTAATTTTTAAATATGATTTTTTTGGTGAAAATTTGTGTCGCTAACAGTAGGAAGGCAATTTTTATTTTACTAAGTATATAGTGGCAAAAACAAAAGTGACACTAAAACCCAAAAATGTTGTAGCGACACAATAAAAAAGTGTTATTAGAACCCGAAATGTTGTAGTGACACAACCAAAAAATATCACTAAAGGCTTTTAGTGGCAGCGTTTATAGTGACACTTTTTTGTGCCGCTGAATACTAAGGGTGTTTTTAGTGACACTTTTTTGGTATTTAGTGACATCTTTTTTTTTGTCACTTAATGTTATTTTATTTGTAGGGTCGCAACATATTCAGAAACATTTCAACATTTGATTTTCATTGCAATATCATTTTCAATACCGAGCCTACTAGTCGGATATTATGTATTTTAGCATTATACCGCTAAATGCTCTAGAATGGCTAGTTATAATATTCCCTTGTAAGTAGAATTATACTCCTTCCAATAGTATATAAAGCGGAGGAGTGATCGTTTTAGAGTATAAACACATAATGTAGTCATTAAGAGTTAAGATATATATATATATATATATATATATATATATATATATATATATATATATATATATATATATATATATATATATATATATATATATATATATATATATATATAGAGAGAGAGAGAGAGAGAGAGAGAGAGAGAGAGAGATTGTTGGTTGGGAATTATATCCCAAGTCTAATTTGTATTCTTTATTGTATTATCTCTTTGATCCATGATACAGTATCAGTTAACTCATCTTTATCATCTTATTACTCGATTATCTTCATTGTTATACATATTCTTCACATGTTAATCCTTCACATAGGATCAACAATATATATGTCACATACGGCCTAACTCAATATTCTTCAGCTTGACATGCATATTAATCCACTTCCCACTTCCAATTCAAGAACACACCACCATGCGAAAATTTTCATACTTCCCATCGAGCTCGAACACAGCCAACTCCACAACCACTCAAGTTAATCTTAAGTATTATATGTGGAATTCGATACTTAGAAGTTTTTTTTAAACTTCCATACATCTAGCTCCTTCGTCAATCAACATCGCCTTAAATCGGTCGTCCTCTACCTTCCTGGAGATACCCTCTAGCGCTTCCTACATATCAAGAAAAATCTTTTGGTAGACCATCAAATTCATCAAGTGTGGTAATCATGGCATCTCCAAATTAGCAACTTTAGAGCTTGAAATCGCAATCGAGCCTAACACAATTTCCCCGTCAAGAAACTTATACACATACTTGTTTCTTCTTTTCATTGCCATTAATTCCATTCAATTCCAAAACTCCCAATGATATTAAGTTCTTCCTAAGCTCCAAAATATGTATAACACTTATGAGATTCCTCATTACAAAATCATGTAGTTAATGTTAATCGACCCAAAGTTGATCACATTGCAATAACATACTGGTATCCAACTCTTGATATGTCATTTTAGCGTATCCATATATGAATATGTTAAAGATAACATAAATTCTATCTTTAAGATGACCCAGCTAACGGTCAGTAACCATCCTAGTGCCACACCCTCACCATCGCCCTTCGCGGTCTCGCATTAGAACTTTGGTGCTTGGCACTCACACGCCAAGGTCCAACTCCAGACGACAATCTATGGTCTATAATAAGCCAAAACACAATTGGTGACTCCCCAGGGCGACAATTGTAATGCTTAGAGCATTACACTTGATTCCCTCTGTACCAATAGCATAGAGGATTACTACTAGTGATGCATGATCCACCAATGGGACTCCTCCATGTCTTGTCTGTATAGATGAGACAAAGGAAAACCATTGGGATCATGCTCAAAGAATGATAGGTATAAAAGGGGTCCTTCTCCTTTATAGGAAAGGATCGCTTCCTTACAAAAAAAACCTTAATCTATGCATTCTCACATATACATTCAGACTAACTAAAGCACCGAAGCTTCTTCCTGGGACCACCTCCTAGACGTCGACTGACGCCGCTTCTTTATTGTTGTGATTACAAGGCTTAACTTAGACGGAACCACCACGAGACGACGTTAAGACTGGAGCACAAATCACAACATTTGGCGTCATCCGGGCATATACTCAGAGTTACACAACCTTGATACGACACTAGGCGTCGACAATGATGGGGAATGGACCTCTGGCACCTAGTGGAGGTGAGATAAATCCACTCAGATCTATGTTGTCGCTCGACGACACACAAACATTTGCACCAGAAGGACACGCCTCCATCCAAACGCCAGTCACACAAGAACCACTAGGCTCCATGGAGGACACCACAATGGTGTCAATGGCAAACTTATGGCGACCGCCTCCTATCACTACATAGCATCTGGTCACAACCATGACCACAACGCCACAGAACACAATGACTAAGCAGTCACAACCTTTGAATTCTCAGCCACAATCGATGTTGCAAAAATCAGGGACGAACACTTGGTCCCCAGGTACCATATTGTCCTCCGTGCAACACCCAATGTCGAACTATCAGTTCTTTCCCATATCATACATTCTCCTCTTCACACAACAACCGCCGATATTCAATCCCTACATCTAGCAGCTGCAGGGATCCATTCCGCAAGTGCCACCGTCACAAGGGTCTAACCCTCACACAATATCGACGCATGAGTCTAATCCTTACACGTTATCAGCACAACAACCCAATCCCTAGGCACAACAGTTACATGGGCCGAATCTGCACATGCTCCAGCAGCCGGGATTGAGCTCACAGTTGCAGAAAAATATGAAAATGAGCTCGCAACAACTACCGTACATATTGCCAGCGGCAATGTACAATCAAGTGTACGGAAACCCGTACTACGCCCAACAATTCATGATGTACAGTGGATTCCCATACCCACACATGGAGAACCTAGTGAGGAGTATCAACTTTGCTTTCTACCAGAAACTCTTACAATGCGAGATCCCACACTCGGCCATGATACCGAACATCCCAAAGTACGACGACACCACCGATCCATACGAGCACATCGACACTTACGAATGGAAGATGACTTCATTGAGAATGGATAAACAGTTCACTTGCATGTACTTCCCCTTCACACTATAAGAAAATGTGGGAAAATGGTTCAAGGCACTACGACCCGACAACATCTCGAACTTTGAGCAGCTACGGTACATTTTCCTCAATAGTTTCATGCAGTTAAGAAAGGGTAAGGGAGACGCGAACTCAATCATGGTGTGCAAGCAAAAGTAGGGAGAGTCAATAAGAGTGTATTATGATATATTCACTCTATGAACGCTAATCGTCTCGGTCCAGGAGGAATTTCTTGTCATCGGTGCCTTCGCCCAAGGATTACTTCTCGTCCCTCTATCAAAGAATATGCAAGGAATGGTACTCCAATCAAGGGATGAACTCAAATACAGAGTTGAGAAATACCTCAGGCAAGTCGAATGTGGAGAAAGAAAGGAATCCAACCTAAAGGCTATTTCCAATGCATACATAAAACAAGAAAAAGCAGTCTCTGGCCCCAATACTGGCCAACGAGAGCGCCAGGACAGGGGCCATGACAAGCACAACCGACATTTGAAACATTCATCCTGGAGATATCCTCCATTCAGCAAAGACAAACACTGGAATCATCAAACTAAAGTGCATGCCATCGAGAAAGCGCCACCAAAGGCGAAAAAAAGAAAATGGCAAGTACTATGAGTATCACAAAAGTAAACTAACGACACTAGCGAGTGCATGATGTTGAATAAAAAGATTAAAGAAACGAAACTAACGGGCAACCTCTCTGATATTTCAAAGGACTTGAGATCCAAGTTTGATGTCGACCAGAAGAACAATCAAACTTAAAAGACGTTGGCAAGCGCCAACACAAAAAGGGCGTCATCTTCACCACCACCAGGCCCCGCAAAAGAAGTGAACCCCACGAAATAGAGGACGACATTGAGGAATTATTCAAAAATATACTCAACATCACATCCTCGACGAAAAACCCAAGGCCACCCAATTGGAACCCCAGAGATCCACTCCTGGTCATTGGCTACATACACCAACTGAAAGTTCATCGTGTATACATAGACAACGGTAGCATCACTGATATACTCTATGAACATTGCGTTAGGTTGTTGCGTACCTCTTAGAAGGAGGGTCTAAAGCCTCCGACAGGCGGTCTGTTCGTAGGGTTCACCGGACATAGTCTATGGCCATTGGGCACCATACATCTCCCGCTCACATTAGTCAATCACGATGGGAAAGACAAGATCACACGAACGATTGAATTCTCAGTGGTACATTTTCTAGCAGAACACAATATCTTGCTCGGATGACCGATGCTTTATCCACTACAGCCATACCGTCAACTATCCACATTATTGTCAAATTTAGCACACACGTCGGGTTAGCCACAATCGTTGTCACTAACACACGCGTACACCACTACAATCAAATTATTGTCGCACCAGAACTGGTGTGAGCCTCAAAAAGATAGAAGGAAGGTACCACACAAAAAAACACATCATTCACCAGGATTATCCATAGCAAACAGTACAAATGGGTGCTAGCATATTTGAAGAAACCAAAAAGGTTAGTCGCGCTCCTGAAGTAGTACTCCAAGGTCTTTGTCTTGAAACCTTCGGACATGACAGGAGTTGATTTCGAGGTCATCGAGCACAAATTGAATGTTATCCCGGGAAGTGTCCCCGTCAAACAAAAAAAGAGGAGGAAAACAGGTGATGGAAACAAGGTAATAAATGCAAAAGTGGCAAAGTGGAGAAGCTGGTAGACACATGCCTTCTCCAGGAGACAACTTTCCCTACTTGGATAGAAAATCTAGTGATGGTGAAAAAACCAGAGAGGTGGGGGCGGATGTGTATCGATTACTCCGACCTAAATAACGTCTGTCCAAAAGATCATTACCATGTTCCAGAGATAGAACAAAAAGTTGAACCCCTTGAAAGGATTTTAGTTGAAGTATTTCCTTGATGCCTACAAGGGCTATCATCAAGTTCAGATGATAAGAGAAGACGCAGAGAAAACTGCTTTTCATACCGATCACGACACCTTTTGCTACCAGAAGATGTCATCAGACATTAAGAACATTAGGGAAACATACCGGCATCTGATGGACAAAGTGTTTGCAAATCAAATTGGTAGAAATGTTGAAGTCTATGTCGATGACATGATTATTAAAAGCTATAACGAAGCAGCATTGCTTCACGACATTGAAGAAACCTTTCAAATTTTGGAAAAGATGCACATGAAACTCAATCTAGGTAAATGTACTTTTTGGGGGGGGGGGGGAGGAGTGCCAATTCTCGGGTTATCAGATAGCCAATGAAGGAATTTTTCCAAACCAGACCAAGATACAAGAGTTCCTCGAATCTAAAACCCCTTACAATCTCAAAGTAGTACAAGAAATCAATGGAAGGTTGACAACACTTGGTAGATTCATCGCCAATTCAGCCGAGAAAGATCTCCCGCTCTTTCAAACATTGAATGGTTGTATTGATAAGAATCAATTTAAGTGGACAGCAGAGGCCGACAAGGCATTGCAGCACCTGAAAGAAGCTTTACATCAACTCCCGTCCATGGTGAGCCCCCTACTAAGAGAAATTTTGCAAATGTACTTGGCAGCATCCAGCAAGGCCATATCATCGGTACTAGCCGTCGAGAGGGATAAGAAATAATTATCAATACATTTTGTGAGCAGAGCATTACAAGGTCCTGAGCTTAACTATCCGATCTTAGAGAAACCGGTGCTCACATTAATCTAAGTAGCTAGGCGTATTGAGGTCCTGACCAGTTACCTAGTAAAACAAATCTTGTCGAGACTAGAGAAAGCAGGACGCCTAGAAAAATAGGCAATTGAGCTAGGTGAACATGACATAGATTATTGACCATGCATCAGTATCAAAGCTTAATCTTTGGCAGACTACCTAGTCGAAATCCCCAACACACTCAAAAGTGTGCCAACAATCATGTCGGTAGACCCCTCAAAACCAGAGGCCAGCCGGGACATTTGGGAACTTCATACTGATGGAGCTGCAAGCAAGGAAGGGTATATAGTAGGACTAATCCTCAAAAACCCCAGCGGTGATGAAATTACATATGCTTTGCAATTCAACTTTCAGGTCTCCAATAATGAGGTTGAGCATGAAGCACTTCTAGCAGGCCTCATACTAGCCCGAGAAGTCAGAGTGAAATGCCCCATGGCTCTCAGTGATTCTCTCCTCGTCACCAATTAGGTTAATGGTACATACAAGGCCAAAGACCAAAGAATGCAAAGATACCTAGACGTAGTGCGGAAGTTTGTTGGGTTTTAGTTCAAAATAGTTTCAAAAACTCATAATACTAGCAAATGGAAGTCTTAAACTTTTAAACATAATAACAATTTACAACCCACCAAGGATCTTCTTTCAAGTAATAGAAAGATAAAAACACCAACCACAGAAGGAAAAAGTAACAACAACCTTTAAAGAACTTTGGTTCCTCTACGGGAGGCTTGAGTTTTGATAAAAAAAATGTGGAACCAATGAGATACCGACAATGCATTAACTTGATGAGAATGCTAGTTTTTTTTGAAATCTCTTAAGCTTGGAAACAAATACCTAAGTATTTGATCCAAGAGAGTGAAAGCAAGTTACAATTTCGTCAAGTGTTCAAGACAAAAGAAGAGACTGAGAAGTAAAGAGAAACTCGTGCCTTTTTGCTTCCAAGAGTGAATTGAATGAAAGACTTTCTTTAAGTATAAAGTAGCATTGGTGTCTATAAGTCCTTAACCACTTACGCACTTATGACACTAGACCACCATGTCTCCTAAGAATGGAAGCCATGCTTCATACTTTTGATTAAACAATTTGCAAGACCATGCTCTCTCTCTCTCTGTCTCTCTCTCTGTCTCTATCTCTCTCTCTCTCTCTCTCTCTCTCTCTTACCTACATTATTTTCGGCTTTTGAAAAGAAAAAGAAAAGCATAGTTTAAATTTTATAAACTCAAAATTTATAAAATATAAACTTTGTCTTTAGGTAAAGGAAAAAAGATTCAACCAGTCTAAAAGGTTGTGCATGACTTATTAATTCATACCTTATGAAATAATATATTACTTGTATTGTAAAATAATTATTTCCATGAAATAAATATTTTCCCAATATATTATAAGAGTTTATGAATATTTATTAAAATTAATTTCTAATAAATAATCAATTGTATCAAGTTGTTGTTAGTGTGAACCTGAGTATCATATGTTAATTAGCAATATCATTCTAATATGACTCTTGAGCATATTAGATCTTTCAATCTCCCACTTGCGCAAGACTTATATTAGATTGATACAGACAGTTGTGAATATCTAGCAACATTTTATTGCCCCCATCAACATACGACTTTGTGCCATTATATCAACACGCAATTTCCAAAATCCCAAGGATACAATTAGTGTATAAGGTTAGTTTATCAGTTATCCCTTTGCTACAGACATCATGTTGAGCATGAAATATAGATTGCGGTCAATATCATATAAGTTTTCAACTTTACATCAGGCCTTAGATGTCTAACTCTCAATGAATAAGAGGAACAAATCCCATATTGACTACATACGCCGCTCGTATGCCTTATATCATACCTGCTAATAGCTTTTATATATGCCTAATTAAAGAACAACCTTTGACTATATCAAAGCACAACACTCTCCACACTTAAGACCCTTATATGTATCTCATGTGTTAACGATATATAGATACTACCCTTTATCATGTATTATTCATGACAACGATACATGAAGTGATATTGAACGAGTCAATCCAATACTTGTTCTTTATCAAGTACCTATGAAACTGCTTCCAATTCTAATTAGTATTATTTCATTATTGCTCCCACAGTAACAACAGGCTATGGATTTTAGAGTGAATAAATTTACTCAATGATTAAACATGTTAATAAAGAACTCAAAAAATATTTAATGAAAATATCATATGCCATATATATCATAGTCTTTACAATATATGGTGTTAAAAATGTTCTAATATTCAATACTAATATATAGATCAAATCCAATCACTAAGATAGTAAAGTCTAATTCCTCGAGCATGACCTTCAAACTTTGCTTAAGGAAGTGACTTCGTGAAAGGGGCCGCCAAATTTTGATCGGTATGAACTTTGCAAATATTGATTTCACCATCTTCAACTTTATACCAAATGAAGTTCAATCTCAGGCTAATATGCCTGGTCTTCTTGTGTGATCTGGGTTCTTTTGCCAAAGATATTGCACCCTCCTTTTCATAGAATACTTCTAGGGGATCTAGAATGGAAGGAACCATGGTTAAATCTCCAATGAATTTCTTCATGCATTCAAAATCCAAATTCTCTCTATCATCATGTCTACTATTAACAAAACTGTTAATCAATTCAATACTACAGAAGATGAAATTTCGATGCCGACTATGAAAATTCAATCAAACAATGTTTGGCTTGATCTAGTGGTTGATAATTACCCTAAAGAACTGTAAATTCTTGTTCAATGTATGAAGGATTCTTGTGTTGCTCATGCATTATCTATGTCATTTGCTATTCTGATGTAGTGGTTGTCACTTGATGCTTCTACTTCCTTGTAAAACAAAACGGTTGAGATTGCCACGTTCCAAATGGAACCGTAGAAGAACAAGCGTCTAACAAAGAAACAATTTGCCCTAATTCTTCAACTGCCATCAGAAGGGTGTTGGATTAATGTCTAAGTCCATAACTATATTTGGTATTTACTTGACCTGACCCGGCATGGTCCATTTTGGTTGCACTTCGCCGACACAATTTATATGGATAATCTTTTGAGAATAGTATATTTATGATTATATTAATATATTATAAGTTGTAATATATTAATATGTAATCATATTATTTAATTAGTACTGATCAAGAATTAATTTAGAATTAATTAGGTGATCAAAATGAACTAATTAAATATGGACTCTTAGATATATGTGTGTGATGGGCCAAGTTCATTTAGGTTGGGCTAAGCTTTCATGGATAGTCCATGGATTGTTTAACCCACGGATCATATGAAATGAAAGGTCATGGGTTTAACACTAGTCTCCACACTATATAAGGATGTCCTTGGTTGGTGAAATTGGCACTAGTGTGGGTACACTAAGAGGGCTAGCCGATTCCACTAGAAAGAACCAAAGTATTCTTATTCTCAAAGTCTTCCAAGGTGTTTTGGTGATTTGTGATTCCACTTGAGGTTTCCACACTATTGGGGCTAAGCTCTTAAAGCTTGAAGACATCAAGCTACACTAAAAGGTATGTCATCTAACTAGTCTTTGTTATATAGTTGCCTCATATTATGCTAGTTAGGATTAAAGCCTTGGAAAGTTCTTATTTGCATGTATAATAGAGAAAAAATAGATCCAAGGTTTATAGGGTTGCATGTACACCATAGGAGTGTTAGAATGCTCAAAACCCAACAGTGGTATCAGAGCCTAGGCTTGCTTTCTCTTATACTTGATGCAAATAGATTTTTCGAAGCCAAGAATCTGTCAGAGCCTAAAATTCGATGAGTTATGGTAGAAAACCTGACGAGTTCATGTATTAGAGCATGATCTCGACGCGTTGCATGAATAACTCGACGAGTTTGGCCTCCAGACAACATATCTTTGTGTTTTTTGGCTGGAATTGGACTAGGAACATTACCATAAGCTGTTTTTGAACTTATAAACTTGTTTTTGATGTGGTAATTACATGAAAAAGTTTACAACTTGTTTTTGATGTGGTAATGTTCATGCTAATTCACATCAAACTTTAAAAGTTATGCTAATTATATGAAAAAGTTTGATGTGAATTATCTTTGTTCATATGAGTTGCTTAGATTAATAGATAAGTTAACTGATTATGTGTTTTCAATCCATTTTAATCTAAGAGATGATTCTAAAATGTGTTGTGTAACTTGTCCTCAAGTTACATGAAAGGTCACATTTAAGTTTCTTAAAACTCATAAATGATGGCAAAGGTTACAAAATGAAGAGTCTTGTTCTCATTAAATGGTTTTATGACTCCATAACTTGTCCTCAAGTTATGGAGGTTCAAGAGTCACTTCATTAAATCAATAAAGTATGTAACCTTAATTAGTTCCATAAGTTACAAAGAAGAAGAATTACATTCTTTAATAGTTTAAAGTCTTCCATAACTTGTCCTCAAGTTATGGAACTTGAAGAGTTTTTAATTAAAACTACTTTAAACACGTAAGTTATGGAATTAATTAGTTTTGAATATTTTCAAAACTTGCCCTCAAGTTTTGGAATTTGAAAAGTTTTCTCTTATGAATACTTTAATTCCAAGTTTAGCCCTTAGAATTTTAAGAGTTAAAATTCAACCCTTAGACTTTATAATATTATAAGTTAATAATATATATATATATATATATATATATATATATATATATATATATATATATATATATATATATATATATATATATATATATATATAAGAGCAAGTCAGTCTTACCGTTAGTAGGCCTCATTCACGAAGCCGGTCTATAAGGGGGGTATAAGGTTACTGCCTATAAAATGGTTGTTTAATGGGTGTCCACTCTTACCCACCGCTTCCTTGATTGGTGGAGGGTCGTTAGCCGAACGGGTAGGACAAAGACTATAAATTCTCCCTTCATTAAAAGTATTAATGATAAATACTAAGTAACTAAACCTTTTATAAATACCCAATCTTAGTTACTTAGGAAAATGTGACTAAGGTGCTAATCCATGAAATTACACTTTGCACTTTGTTTAAGTCGGTTAGTGGAGCGTGTGTGGTTAACCGGCACACTAACTCGTATTTAACAAGGTAGGCAAAGGGTAACTTAATGTTTATCATAGTATCGATGGGGCGTGTGTGGTTAACTGACACATCGATTGATGGGTAAACACTTAAGGGTACCAAGTAATTTGCATGGTTACTTCACACCTTGTTTTGTGATTCTCGGCATCCCAGTCACAAAACCTGAAGGGCACACTCGAGATTGAAACATGCCATTAAATAGTTCAATGAATCTCAAAAGAATCTAGGAGTTTCAAAACCAATTAAAACCTAATAGTACATTTCGTTTATCTTGGTGGAAATTTGTGAATCGTCATTCACCTACCTTCAAATATTTTATAGCTTGGATTACGGCATCCCTTTTCCGAGTTATAAAATAGTTTGTAGGGTCCTAGCCTTAATATTTCATATTGGGTGTTATATTAAGGACTTTTAATCAACTATCTTGAATATCTCCCAAAAGATGTCTAGTTCAGACATTTATGATCCTCCCAAATCTCTTGGAACTTCACTTCCTCCACCTCCTCCAATTATTCTCCCTAACCCACAAGTTCAAGGTCACTCAAGCCCTATTGGCAAGGCAAGGTCTAGGTGTGATCACATCTTGGAGATGAAGTCACATATTGACAAGCCGAGAGAGTTGGCTGTTAAAGTCTTGAGAAAGTTGGTGGTTCAATCACTTTCTAAGTCACATAGTGAGTTCCTTTGGGACTCCTATGAAACAGACTATGACAGGACCCTTAATGATCTTATCTATTTGCTAAGATCAACTTCCTAAAACTTTATGGACATTGACAATGATGACACTGGAAATCCAGAAAAAGCATTCTCTTCCTAATGGAAAGGGATCAACCATAGTTAACTCGGTTGACCAAATGGTAAAGAGAAAAGCTAAGTCTGTGATAGTCCTGCGTACCATTACCAAAGGGTCCATATGTTTATATTGCCAAAGGAAGGGCATTAGTTGCAAAGCTGCCAAATTTTACCTACGGATGTTAAAGTCAATAAGTTTGACTCTAGCTACTTCAGGTAAAGACCACTATCTAACTCTGTTAAGTTTCTATTATGAGATTCTTGATACATGATGTGACTGGGTCACGTGTTGATGTTTTAAGAATCAAAGAAAAGTGAAGAAACTTAAAGAAAGAATATGTTGAATCTGATCGCGTAGATGGAGTTCTGTCGCATAGTTTGAAGATCGGATTCTTGAGCTACTTCTTAGGAGTTATGATATATTGCTTAGGAATAGATAACAACAAAGTTTTCATGTGCTTTGCATTATAAGGATAGTTTTTCCGCAAAGTTTTTAAGATAAAAGGAAAAATTTTGATTTTATTTATTTTAACATATCCTTACATTGGCATTTGGAAAAAAAAACTTTGTTTCTTATATGATTCCATTGATAGCAATATTGGAAATATGAATTTGATTCTTTCATTTGTGGTAGTGTCTAAATTTACCAAATAAGGAAAGATTCTCATCACCCAAGTTTTAGTTGGATAGAAACTTGGAATCATGCAAGTTGTATGATGAATGAGAATTTTCATCTTTGGAAAATTAAGACTAATTCCTTGTTCACATGTTTAAGTGAGTCAAGTAAAGGACTAAGGGATCAAGTACACTTTCTTGTGCACTTGTCAAAGTCCACCACAAAAGATGGATAAGACTATTCGTCATGATTTACTAAGGTTTAGTAAATATGATTATACTTACAAGCTTAAGTATAATTCTGAAACATTGAAAATTTTCAATGTATGACAGAACGAATAAGAAGAATCAAATTAGGCAGAAGGATAAAAGTTTCTCAAATATGAAAAGATGGGAAAGTACTTTAGTATCATGTTTTAAGATCATCTTAATGATTTTGAGACCCTATCACAATTCATCCTCTAAGTGCATTATGATAGTTAAGAAAAGGAGTTATGAATTGTTGAAGTGGTTAAATCAAGAAGATGATTCATACTTCGTTCCAAAAACAATTCTTAGAGTCATACTCTAAGATTGTAACTTGAGTGACATGTCTTAACGAAGATTTAAAAACACTTGTCAAATGTAAGAGTAAAAGTTTTCTACTCTTGTACATTTGAAATTGGTAAGTTGTGATATTTTGGATAAAACAAGATCAACTAAGGCCAATTGTGTTAAGTGTCTGTCTTGATTAGAAATTACACTATCTCTTGAATATTTGGCAAGAAAGTCTTATAGGTCTAGGAGATAGTGGGAGTCTAAAAAGATCCTAAAAGGGTTTCAAGTAGTAATCAAGAATAAAAACCTGTATTTCATCACTAGCACACAACTAGAGGTTTATAACATATCATGTTGACATTTCTGTGCCCATTCCAGTTAAGTTGGCTATACATTTGAGTTCTACATGTTCTCAATTGTTTGCATAGCTACTTGGAAGCAATGGCAGGCCCTTGAGCTGCCAGGTGGCAAGAAGTTAAGATTGCACAAGTTCAATCCATATGAGTTAGGATTTGTCACTAACCTAGTCTTGTGATTATGGTTTGAAAAATTCTCGTGGATAAGAACACATACACCATAAAATCTAAGTGTCATAAGGTTTCTCTCCGATTCATGAAAATGATGGTGACGAAATTCTTTCACTAAGTAGATTTTAAGTAGATAGAAATTGTGATATTTGCAGTTCTCAAAGTCGTTAGTGGAGCGTGCGTGGTTAACCGGCACACTAACATTGACTTATGAGAAATGGCAAAAGGTCTACACAATTGAGACTATGATTACGACATCCCTTTTCATAGTTCTGAAATTGTTTAGACACACCTGTGAGCTATCTAAGATAAGGTGTATAATTTTGATAAAGCCTTATCAAAGCAATCTAGTATCAGAAATCTAAACTTTGGTAAGAATGTCAATAAAGTATTGACTTCTAGACGTCCAGTTGTTTTCTAGATACATGTCAAAGCTAGTGGGAGCATAAGTGTTATGCTAATAATTATAATGTTAGTGGGAGCATGATAATTATGGTAAGTATTGCAAGTTAGCAATGTTAATTATAGAAAAACAAAAATTTCAATTCGTGAGGTTGCAGGGGTTGGAAAAGTTGTTTTGCTATAATTAAGGGAAAGGAAATTATACTTCATTTCGATTCTAAAAAGATTAGATTGAGTTTATAATCATTTTAAAGAGCTTATATTGAGATTTTAATCACCTTTAGTCAAGAATATATATATGAATTTCATGTTGGATTGGTTCAAGTTAAGAAAATTCTATATATTGAGTTCTCAAAATTCAATTATGATTATGGCATCCCTTTTTATAGTCAAAATTTGAGAATATGGCAAACAAAAATCACTATGGCAAAAGACTGGTCTAGAACCATGTCTTTATGTAAAACATCATGAATCGTGTCCCATTTACTTTGGGTACAAGATCGATTACATGTGCTATAATATTTATCCTTTCTGAATTTTCCAAATGCCTTGGGGCATTAAGGGGAAAATGTCTAGAATTGGATATGACTACAGTCATTAAGTAATTTTCAAGGACAATCTAAGTCTTACCAAAGATTGGTTGCTCAGGGAAAGTTGGAAGTATAGTGTTAACTTTGGAAGGACCATATTGAGATATTATGAAAAGAGGCAACTCTTGTTCAGAAGTGATAGTCAAAGTGGGAATATGGAGTTGTCTCCATAGGTTGAAGTTATCTGTGTAAGATTAGAAAACCTTAATGCAAGAAGCATGTTCAAAGCAATGTACTTTGAATATGAGACTTAATTTCCATGAAGTTGATCTTCATTGAAATACCCTATAATGACTATTAACAAGTCTTTGTGACTTTGTACATATTCATTACAAGAGGATCTGTGCATATAAGTTTAAAATCTAAACAGATTTCGATAAATGATAGGAATTTGGAATTCTTACATTTAAGACAAGGAATTGGGAGTGTGAAAAGAGAATCATTGAAATTGTGTTCAATTGATCTAATTCACAAAGAAAAGGATCATAGACAAACATAGAGTTCATAGTTGGTGTATGGCAAAAGCTATTGTTTAGAAAAACATAGTGTACATGCTTGGAGCATGGGACACCTAGTGTTTTTTAATTCAAGTATAAAATTGATAAAACCGAAACAATGAATAATGAGTAATCAGTATGGTGATAAATAGAAAGTGTTTTATTTATATTCATAGATTTTGATACCATATTAGATTCATTTATTCTTGTGTTTCACTTTGCATGTTTTGACTTCCATAATAACTAGGTTATTCTTCCGGAATGACTAAGTTATTCAAACCATCCACAGTCGATCATATGTTGGAAGTAGATATGAATCAAGACTGTCATGGGTTGGCTTGTAGAGGTCCATGTTGGTGGACAAAGTTATGTTACAACACTCATGAGTGCTCATAAGTTCTGAGTATTGGATTCAACCCGCGCTCATTTGAATCACTTCATGGATTTTATCACGAGTGATCATGAGACAATAATATCTTATATTCTTCAAACCTAGAGATATGAGTTGTTACTATGAGTTGATAGTACATTGATTGCACGAAAACGCATTGGTCACTCGATGTTATAAAACGTGCCTTTGTGTATGATTCAACAAGTAGTAGAACAAGCCATATGAGTCAAAGTTTATCCATTCCTTTTAACTTTGGGATAAAAGTGGTATCTGCACTACAAGAAAACAGCCCTTTAATGACGCGCAAACAATGACACTCGCTGATAGAGGAAGCGCATTTGTGTGTGCTCTAAAAAATAATGTCAGTTTTGCAAAATTTGAAGGATAAAGGACATGCATTTGTGCGTGCCGCAAAACTAGTGTTAGAAAAAGAAAAAACGGAAATGCAGAGGGCACCTTTCATAAAATGAGTGCCGTCTAAGTGTGTCGCTTTATAATTTTTTAATGAAACACGCGTTTTCTAAGGCGGGATTTCACCCGCCTGTTGGATCCCAAAAATCAAAACCCCTCGCCTCTTCCGATTAGCAAGAAAAAGCCCTATGACCTTCGTCTTCATAGCAGCATCGCACCACCACCCAACCTCCGCCGCCAAGTGTCTCTGACCATCTTCTCCAACCATTCTTTCCTGTCGCACTACACCGATAACAAAACCCCTCATCATGATATGCTAATGTTTGTATTTCTGTCAATCGAGATCAAATCATTCATGTCACAGGTGCTCGTGCTTCACGTTCGTATGATAAAACCCCAACCGTAAAAACCATCATTCTCTAGGTCGAGAGTAACGATTCCATTAAGAATGTCAAATACATGATCCAACTTCCTCTTTCTCCTCTATTCTTACCTCTAATTTTGATTTTGAAACTTCTCATCTTCTCCTCTATAAAACCTTAAGCGGAAAAATCATACGGGTTTCAATTGTGATTTCCTCCTCCATACTCGATCTCTTCTTCTACTCTCTACGCATCTAAGGTAGGATCCGTTCTTTCTCCCTTTTTCTCCTTCTTTTCCTTTGTTTTCTCAGGTACGACATCATCCCAATCCATTAACCCCTTTCATTTTCCATTAAAAAAAACCCTAATTGACTTGGCAAGTTCATGAACCAGATGTAGCACATTCCAAACTGGGGATTTAACCAAACCCGATAGAGCCATTGACGGAATCTTTGGATTCGGTCAACAAGGACTCTCTGTAATCGTGCAGCTTTCTTCACAAGGGATCACTCTGGGTCTTCAATCTATCAATCTACAATGGCAATTGTCAAGTTACATCGAATCAAGGTCTAGGGTTTCAAATGCTTCAAGTTCTTCCCAAATAACTTCCCCTCTCAAGACGATTTTCCTCAATTTTATATCTAACTTGGTAGCTATTGAATCGGTGCGTATTGATGTCAAGAACCTACCCTGAGATCTGTTGCACAGTGACGTTGAAGAAAAGGCAAAAGATCTGCACCTCACCGATGGGGATTTCATTATGGAGTGGCTGACTCGGGTTTCTGGATCGTTGAAATCCCTTTCAATTTCTGATTTTTGGGCTCGGTCATGTTGCCGTCGATCGAATGTTTTGTCTCTGTTGTCTGCTCACTGTAGGTTCTTTATATGCTGTATTTTTTTCTTCTCTTGATTTTTTTTCAGGCCAACAGAGCTTCGTGAAATGTAGGTGGCTTCAATCTAGCGAAGGGGTGCCTTGTACCGTGTTTTCATATACCTCGATCATCCATGCCTATGGGTGAAACGGTCAGTATGAAACATCCCTATAGCTTCTTGATAGAATGAAAAAAGGAATTTCCCCCAATATCTTGACATACAACACTGTGATTAACTCCTATGCTAGAGGTGGGTATGATTGGGAAGGGTTATTGAGTTTATTTGCTGAAATGCGGCATAAAGGGTTATAACCATATTTAGTTACTTATAACACTCTTCTCGCTACTTGTGCTAATAGAGGTTTAGGTGATGAAGCTGTAATGGTTTTCAGAACCATGAACGAAGGTGGAACAATACCAGATATCACTAGTTACGATTACTTAGTTCAAACTTTTGGTAAATTGGGAAAGGAGGACTTCATGAAGATGCTAAAAGGATTTTACTACACATGAGAGAAAATGGATTAGTCCCAAGTTCAAAAGCTTACATTGGAATCATAGAATCTTATCGACAGGCTGCATTGTATGAAGAATCTCTCATCACTTTCAATACAATGAATGAATTTGGTAGATATCCAACTATTGAACGGTCATTCTTTATTATTCTAATTAATTTTGTAGTAAAAGAGTAGTATTCTCAAACATGTGTTTTTCAATTTATCCCAAGAGGAATTTCTTGGCTAGTAATTACATTAGCTCATCACTGTACAATACTTGTCTCTTATATTGGTGCATTTCATCTTTATGGTCCAAAATTTCATTCATTCTCAAACTTGTTAATTGCACTGGCTTTAGGTTGAGTTTCTTTTAATTTGGATTTATTTTTGTTATATATCAGTTGTTTCAAGGTTATCATTAAATAAACATTTATTTTGACCTAATGTATTGACTTCAATATATACACCTTTTTCTTTGATTTAGAGAGCTTGGCTTTTGATGCTTTTAGCCTTGGAATTCAGTGCTTTCTAATTTTTGCTCAATTCAGTTTTTTGAACACCAGTTTATTAGGTTTGTTTCTGTGTTAAATGTTAAGTTTCATAACTTCTATTTATTTATTTATTTATTTATTTATTTATGAATGTAAGTTAATATGAATTGTGATTATATGTTTTACAGAATAATGATGAGGATATGACCTACATGTATAATGCATACTTGCACAAGCTGATAACATCCTTTTCTATGAGGTCACTACACTTTGTCATTTAAAATTTCACATGAAAAGATTAGTACATCATTTGTATTGAATTACTGATACACTTTTTCGTGTTTACCACAAAAAGAACTTGAACTTTTATCTGGGAATGATGTTTTATGGACATTTGTAATGTTTGCTGGAGAGGATCACACTAATTTCCAGACACTTGTGGTGTTCATATCACGGTGTATGGACTCGGTCTCGAATTTGTATGTTGAAATAGTTTCAGCACATGTCGAATGTTCGTTTTTAAGCCTCTTGAATTCTTTAAGAATCTGTTCCCGGTTTTTCTGCTCTTGCACACGTACTTTTGAAGATGCAACTCTTTTTGTAAGATCTTCATTAACACAACCCAAAGATTTTCTTCCTTCAATGAATCTTAATATTTGATTGTTCATATCACGGTGTGTCATTTAAGTCTCTACTTTGCATGTTGAAATAGTGTAAACACATGTTGAATGCTCATATCTAAGGCTCTGAAACTCTCCCAGAATCCATTTTTGGTTTTATTCAAGCTCTTGCACAAGTGCCTCATAGTAACACTCCATCTAATCCATTTTTTCTAATTAGATTTCCCCTTTCGGTTTTCACTTCATCCAACTCCCTTAAAACTTGCAGATTTTTCCTTCTACTGAATCAAAACCATTTGTGAAAACCGTTTCATTTTCAAGATCATGTAGGATTTCAAGAAGCACCTCCAAATCTGAGTTTAAATTAGATGCAATGATCCCAAAAAGGAATCTTTTTTTGTAGCTCCCGTATTTAATTCTCCACAAGTAAAAGCCCGTTTTCCTATGTGGGCTGATGGGCCTGGGTCCTTTCAATAGATTTGGGCCTTGGCTTTACTTTTTTCAGCTGTTGTAGTTCGTCTTTTAACTTGGAACATTCTGATTTGAGCACCATAATCTCTCTTTCTAGTTTTTTGCCTGAAGAAATCTCTGCCATTAGATGTTGTGCAATGCTTTGTGTTTCCATTCCCATTTCATTAGCATGACTATGCAAAGCAATTAGTTCCATTTTAAATTCTAAAATGGAAGCCTCAGCCATTTCCAAGCTTCCTCTAAGTCTGTGATTCTCTTCATGAGAAATTGCTAAGTTATTTTCTGTTGAATAATCTGAATTCCATCCTTGATTGGACTGATCTGTTTTTTTTTCAGTTGTTGGGCTTTGGCTACATGTGGGCCCGTTTGAATCCCAGGATTCATGGATTCTAGGCAATTCATGTTTATCAACATAATTGGTAGCAAATCAATCTTTGCAAAAAAGAAATATTCTACAACCTTGGCCTTTATCGCAAGTCAGGTAACAAACCATCCACCAACTAAATGTCTGGTTTATTATTATTATTATTATTATTATTATTATTATTATTATTATTATTATCATCATCATCATCATCATCATCATCATCATCATTATCATTATCATTATCATTATCATTATCATTATCATTATCATTATCATTATCATTATCATTATCATTATCATTATCATTACCATTATCATTATCATTATCATTATCATTATCATTATCATTATCATTATCATTATCATTATTGTAGAATCTATTTTTTTGGTTTTGGAGATATTATCCTTATAATCTTTTCTGTTGTGAGCATGAGATCTTTGTAGAAAGCTTTTCTAGTGCTGGATCAACTTGGTGGCACATTTGGTGAACCAGGATTACTAATCATCCCCTATGTCACAGCACATTTAAACCAGGTTCACCCTTCACCATATACCATATGCATTTCAAAAAATTTTAAACAGGACAATAATGAATCCACTTGTTTGTTACTTAGGCAAGTTGGTGAGTTAGTCAAGAACAACATGATTTTCTTCCGACAACACAACTGGACCACCACCATGTCTTGTACAGATGAAGTAACTAACATTATTATGCCATTTCAGGATTGTTTATTCTTCAAATCCAATGTGATTTAGGTTGCACCTTAAGGTTTGGTTATTTAGTTAATAGATTAATTTTTTTCTACTTCACAACAACGACTACAATAGTCATTTTTGGTTTAATGATCTTATTTTTAATCTTCTTTTTCTATCTGATATATAGTTTGCATTTATTCCTCTTAATACTGATTATTATCTTGCAGATTATTGACATTCACCAAAAGTGCCTTTATAAGACATTAAGAGCTGCCCATGAAAGTGTATCCTTAAATTATTTGTCTTTCTTAATCATTGACACCCCCCACCCCCCCCCCCCCCCCCCACACACACACATACACAAGTTCTTGCTTGTTATCTTAATTTATTTTCATATATGTAGCAGTGTGCAGTTTCTTCCTTGGAGACCTTGGGAAGGTGTATTTTTTATATTACCTTTAATATGTGAATATTACTTATTTAATGAAAGAGTAAATTACCTTTTTGGTACCTGAGTTTGTTCAAAAGTCTCAGTTTTGGTCCCAAATAGTTTCCTCTTTGCAATTTTGGTGCCTATTTTCAATTGTTGCAACAATTTTGGTCCCTATAGGCACCAAAATTGCAAAAGGAAATTTGAAAACACAAATTTTGAACATTCTCATGGACTAAATCACCAAATTCGTTACATGGATACCTAATTCTGATGGAATACAATGTTCTTCATATTTTCACATGCATGGAAGGTGTATGGGGCTCTCAATTTCTTGCAAGCATTGATGAAAAAATCTTCGATCATTCAGATTCATCCTCATAAGGATACCACTACCAGCCAATGGGAACAACCACCCCCAGCCTTCATCTTGACATCAGGAGGGGTAATCAGGTACCTACCTGCTAAATCTTGTTTCTTTTGTTACTGGCTGTGAACATTTGTTTCTTTCCATTCTACCCTTCACTTGTAGGTTGATGATTTGTCAAGAATGTACATACTATTTTCCAAAATACCCCATGGATTGGATACTGTATGTTTGTGTTTGTGCTTCAATCTTTTATCCAAATTCAAATACATAAACTCTCTATGTTCTTTGGGTTCATAAATATCTGGCTATGGTTCCCTATATAGGATGATACTTCTTCAGTGATAGCAAAGCATTAAAAGGGCTTATAGAGCTTGTTCAGGGCAACCTTAACCTTTCAACCTTCCAACCTTCTCCATTTGTGAAACATACATTTACTTGTTAACTGTTGAAGTTGTTTATGTAGGTCAATACATTTACTTGTTAACTGTTGAAGTTATTTATGGTAGTGATCTTGATACTTCTGTTTATGGTAGTGGGTTTCCACGTGCAGTTGATGAAAGACCATCGCCATTGGTATGTATAGCTTGAGTGCATCTGTGGCTTCATCATAATAATAATTCAGTTTTATATTATCTTATTGTCAAGTTTGTTTAGTAAGAAGAGTATACATGGTATCCTTATCTCAGTTGCAGTCAAACCACAAGCTTCCGGGGCCAATTCAGTTGCTGAGACCTTTTCTGACTTCAAACACCTTCTTCTTGTGTATATGTTCAATAGCAAATTCAGTACTTTCTTGTGTATAAGTTCTATTAGAAGACAAACATATTTTTGAATCCTTTGAGATTTATCCATTTGTCTACTATTAGAATGATTATTTGTATGACATTAACTTTTGTGCAATGTATTATATTTTTTGTATATGGTATTTTATTTTCTATAGACATGAAATGCAAATTTAATTTGAAAATTAGTAAATATATAAATAATTTAAAAAAAAAATAAATTACGATACGCAAAAATGTGTGTTATCTTCATTTATGACATGACCTTTCTTGACAGCGGCTTTAATGATACGCACTGCGTGTCATAAATGCGTGTCGTCTATAGAGGACGCGCAAAAGCGCGTCGTCTCTCTTTATAACAGGGCCTTCCTTGACGCGCATTTGCGCGTCGTCTGACCGTTTTACGACGCGTAATGAGCGTCGTAAAAGGCTGTTTTTCTAGTAGTGCTGTAGGCCCCTCGATGTTTTAATGATGATACATGTGAGTGCTTGGCCAAGCCAAGACTGATTTGATTTGTTCAATCAGTCAGTCATCATGAATCGGAAATTGGGAAACAACAAATGGACAGAGAATGATTTATAATCCATGTCTCAGTCCATATGATATCTAAAATGGAGGAATATATGATCCCTTATCTAATGGACAAGTCATTGACAAATGTTAGAGTTCGTTGACAAGATCAGAGTTCGATAGCGGCTTTAAGAGCTATGATTACCAGTTAGATTTTGATGTCATACTCAATAATAGTTTTAGACTTATCCTAGTGGGAGACTTTTGGATGAATGTCTAAGTCCATAACTATATTTGGTATGCACTTGACCCGACCCGACATGGTCCATTTGGGTTGCACTTCACCGGCACAATTTATATGGATAATCTTTTGAGAATAGTATATTTATGATTATATTAATATACTATAAGTTCTAATATATTAATATGGAATCATATTATTTAATTAGTATTGATCAAGAATTAATTTAGAATTAATTAAGTGATCAAAATGAACTAATTAAATATGGACTCTTACATATATGTGTGATGGGACAAGTTCATTTAGGTTGGGCTAAGCTTTCATGGATAGTCCATGGAGTGTTTAACCCATGGATCATATGAAATGAAAGGTCATGGGTTTAACCCTAGTCTCCACACTATATAAAGATTTCCTTGGTTGGTGAAATTGGCACTAGTGTGGGTACACTAAGAGGGCTAGCCGATTTCACTAGAGAGAACCAAAGTATTCTTATTCTCAAAGTCTTCCAAGGTGTTTTGGTGATTTGTAATTCCACTTGAGGCTTCCAAACTATTGGGGCTAAGCTCTTAAAGCTTGAAGACATCAAGCTACACCAAAAGGTATGTCATCTAACTAGTCTTTGTAGTATAGTTGCCTCATATTATGGTAGTTAGGATTAAAGCCTTGGAAAGTTCTTATTTGCATGTATAATAGAGAAAACATAGATCCAAGGTTTATAGGGTTGCATGTACACCATAGGAGTGTTAGAATGCTCAAAACCTAACAAAGGGCAGTTTGAGACTCCTACAACTGAATAGATACTCAAGATGTTCAATGAGATGGGATATCAACCTCATATCACGCTTGTGGTTAGATCAAAAATGTGAATCTTCCAGGAATTTGGATTTTCTACTTTGAGATTACAATTCAATGTTTGACTGGTCGGAGTACTGGTATAGATCAGGAAAAGCTTCAGTTCTTTTCATTCGTGGCAGGACTATACTATGGTATGTAAGTCAATTATGCATCATTGCTTTGGATTGAGTTTGTTGCCACAATTTCACACTAAAAAATGACATCTGAGATCTCAAATGCTTGGTATTGGAGTCTTATTTTACAAGTCTACAGTCAGGAAGGTATTCTTGTTCCTAAAGATGTCGAGGTTACCCAATTTCATCATATGTTTATTCCCAAATCTGCAATAGTTGATCCACTTATTGTTCATCCTGTTGGTCGAATTCCTGATGCCATGTTCAACTTGGTATCACCCACAAATACGTTATTGGTAAACTACCAAGCATCCATGGATACTACTTTTTTTGGCTCAATCCCTATGAAAGTGACTTTTAAAGAGGGAACATCTATAGAGTCACAAGTTACAAAGAAGAAGTCAAAATCAAAACCTAAGACTGTTGAGAAAGAGGTTTCTGTGAAAAATGTTCTTGATAAGTGTAGGAAAAGAGGTTCAAAGAAAGATACGAAATAGGTTCTTGAGAAGTCTACAGAGAAATCTGCAGGTGTTAGTACTGAAAAGCCAATAGAGAAGGTTGTTGAGGTGGTTCCTAATCAAGAGGTTGTCCCTAAAAAACCAAAAAAGATAAAGATGAAAGCCAAACCATGAGGTGTTGTGATTAAGGAAGTTTCCAAAGCTCCAACACTATTACGAACAAGTGAAACATATCGAGACAATGAAGCCACAGAAGATGATTTATTTGATAATGATGATGAGACTTTTTGTGTTTCACCCAGGAAGGATACCACTGTCGGATTAAATTTTGAGGAGACAAGTATTCCTGATGTCAATGTGAACGTATCTGATATAGACACAAATATCAATTCCGGTGAACAAATTATCACTTCACTCCCTAAGCAGACACAACTCACACCACCCGAGGTTCCTATTTCCGACTCCAACATGGAGGAGGGTATAACTTCAAACATCACTAAGAACATATCTAATATGAACTCAAATGTTAACATAGGTGATGGGAGTTCGATCTCCACAACTGAAACTACACCTATTCCACCACCACCACCAACTTCAACAATCATTCCTACCTCAGTTCTTGTAGTGTCACCAACTTTTCAAAGTGTGATGAATGAAACTGTTACATCTTTATTCTCTTTGAAATCCACTAATCCAGAGGCAACAGTTAATGAAGAAGAAGATGACGATGACGAAATGGTTGGATTTGCGTAATTGGAATTCAATCCCGAAGAAGATAAGGTTGAAGACTATGCCATCATGTTAGGCAAATAGTTCAAGATCCTAAATTCTAAACTAAATTCCATCCTTCAATTCTTGAATTCTAGTGCTGGGAAATCATCTATTAGTTGGGCGGAGGTTGAATTTTTGTTAAAGTCACAATAGTCACGAACTAAGACGTTAATTGAAGGTGTCGAAAAGAATATTGATGAAAGGTTGGCTACTCATTCTCGTAGTTTCAATCATGAAATTACGAAATTACAAGATGTTGCTCATGAGAGCCAAGAGTTATTTAAGAAGATGATGACTACTTCAAGAAACTCTATCGAGTTGAAGCTTAAGGAATTTGGTGACTTCTTTTCGAAAGAGTTCACGAAACTTGATAAATTTTGTGATGGAATTACAAAAAAAGGTTAATGTTTTGATTAGAGCTACTAGTTGATTGGTGGAGGATCTTAGTTCCTTCAACAAAGGTTACACTGCTGATAATGGAACTTAACAAAGAATCCGATGGAAGGTATTTGCTAATATCGAGAAGTCTCTTACCGATTTTAAAGATACTCTATCAAAGTTTGATTTTACATCAACAACTTCGATTTCCCAAGATTCACTATCAACCAATGCTTCACGTTCTGAGAATGTGTCACAAGGGGAGAAAGGGGAGTTGGTTCATCAAAGTTTAGTGGAGAAGAAAAAGGGAAAGTTATGATGAGGTTTATCTCTAATCAAATTATGACTACGATACAAACGAAACTAGTTGTGACAGCAACAACAACTGATACAAATATTAATGTTAACTTATCCAAGTTGCAACAGAAGAAAGAGATAAGTATTGGGGAAGGAGGATCAAGTCCTGCTATTATCAAAACTACTTCAATTGTTGATTCCAAATATAAAGGGAAGGGTGTCCATGTCGAACCCTCAGCTAAAGAGAAGAAGAGGTTACAAGAGCTTGAGATGGAAAAACTAAGGCAGTTGAACAGAATTTTGATGCAAATGAAAGATAATCCACTAGGTCTCAACAAAGGCAATCCAAACAAAGTTTGGTGTTGTGAGACAATCGAAAGCTCAACATTTAGTGAAGAAGAAGACTTTGTTGTCAAACCAAGGAAGAGTTATGCCACTGAAGATACTGAGTTTAATCAACAGGACTTTCTAGTTAATTACTTGTTATTTGTCTTTCCTTAGTTCAATATTGTTGAGAACTACAAAGATAAGGAGGAATTTATGAAGCTAAAGATGCGTTTCCATGCATTGTTTGGAAAGAACGAAGAGGAAGTATGGTCTTTGGTGAATATTGTCAAGCTCATATCAATAGCTCCAGATTCATTGTTTGAAGGAGTTTTGCAGAATTTTCGATACAATGTTGTTCGTGAAAATAGCGTGCTATTCGAATTTACCATAACAGACTTTCCTCACATGAATATGAGTGATCTTATTACGACTGTGAAGTTAATGGTGATTTAAACAAGACTCAAATTCTAGACAAAGCTATTTACATTGTTGGATATGGGCATATCAAGACTTTTTTAGATGCTTATTTTGCTCATTTGGCTCTCACTAATATCGATCTCTCCATTATCTTCAACCAAAAAAAAGTTCCTAAGGTGTTGTTGAAAGGAAAGATAAGCATTAAAGATTACGAAGATGGAGAGATTATCCATGATCCATTTGAAGTCTTGTTCGCTGGAAAAGCAAAGAAAGGAAATAAGAAGAAGTTTTTGTTTCGTACCGATGATGTGGAAAGAGATTCTAACCAACATCTTTCTAGTATCCTCCTTCGCATCAACAACTGTCTAAGAAATAAGAATGAAGACAGAGCAGAGGTTAGGAAGATCGTCCTATGGTACATGGAGATTCAAAAGGTATTGGTACAAATTGTTAAGAAACTACCTTTAGTTTGAATATTTGACAGTTTATCACAAAGGGGGAGAATGTTGAGTCATGTTTTCTTGTGATATATCGAATAGTCTATAAATAACAAGTGTCCACAAGACTTCGTTATGTAATGTATTTACTAGGCACTTTGTTGATTCTTAATGAAAGGTTGAGTCCTAGTATTTTTTTGGTTCCGTGAGTACCCTATGAATAGAGTAACGACTGTAGGGAGTGAAAACATCCTTTTCACACTTGTACGCATTCACTTTCACAATACTCATTCAAGAATATATTTGAGCTAAAACCGGTTCTTATTTAGATATTTGTGTTCTTTACTCTGATTTACTAAACCATAAATCAAAACATCTTTTTAAAAAGGTTACTATTCTCTAAGGTATGTGCTTTAATATATATATATATATATATATATATATATATATATATATATATATATATATATATATATATATATATATATATATATATATATATATTATGAGGATTTTTTTAGAAAATCTGAGAGTTAGCCAAATCAGCACAAAGTTTTTCTTTCCTTTTTTTTTTCTTATTTTTTAAAAGTGTGTACATCACGAATATCATCCTTTGAAAGAGACATTTGCGCCATTCTCCAAGGGTTAGTCATAAGCTTCAGCTTAACACATTTGAGTGTTTGAAACACATGCACTCTTATTGACGTTCTTTAACTTTTGAGTCATCGTCTCACCATTCTCTTTCTATATATATATATATATATATATATATATATATATATATATATATATATATATATATATATATATATATATATATATATCTTATGTATGTTCCTCTCTATTTTTTCCCCTCTCTCCTATGTTGGTGACTGCCGATTTAACATAATTCCAATGGGCACCGCCATGGTCATTACACCATAACAACCGCTCATTATTGTTAATATGGCTTCATCACTAACCATTGTCCCATTCCCGACTTGGTATCAAACAAGCCATGTTTCTTCTTTCCTTCTGGTCATATGTAAGATAGATGTCTTTAATTATCTCTATCTTCCTCTTTCTCAAACCTAGTTAAGTTCTTCTTGTGCAATGGTAAATTTATTAGACGAGCCCCACGATTCAAATTGATTGGATTACATTATGAATCATTAATAGCTTGATCGCAATTTGTTTAAGGTGCAACTTCAACTTTTCATCTAGCCTATTTTGAATTCACCATCAGGTATTAGGGGTCTAATTTCTTCCTTCAATTGGGTTTTAATTTTGCTAGACGAATGCCATGCAAGGAGGTGGTCCCCTTGAACTCGTTGTTTTTGTTAAATTTGAGGTGTAACATCCCAAAATAGTAGTAATATTTTTGATTTTTAAACCATCAAATTCATACATCATTTGTTCCTAAAATCAAACATGATATAAATGTATCTCAAAAATCAGAGTATAACAAAAATCATAAATTCGGAAAGTGATAGGATAACATTGTGTAGTCAAGCTATGTGTTTCCCTTTAGAACTGGAAGTACCTAAAAAGGTTAAACCACAAAACCATAGGCACAAAGCTTAGTGAGTTCCCCAAAATACCACATACAATAAAAATGGACCTAACCTAACATACAAACAAATGGGCACAACCCAACATGTAAATATGTCCAGCCCAACATATATACAATTTGGCCAAACCCAATATGTAAATGGGATCAACCTAACATACATACAAATTGAACCAACCCAACATGCAAATGGGCCCAGCCCAACATACGCATGCAAGAGTCACAAAAATAGCTAGCATCCTACATAGTATAATGAGAAGACTCACCTCAATCTGAAGACAAATAAATCTCACACTCGAGCTTTTGATACTAGAACTCCTCACACTAATCATATACACAATAAAACCTTTATCAGAAATTTAGGTAATAATCCATACTCAAGGTTCTTAGTTCATAGTTACCCTCCCTGTGGTAAAAGATCATTTTACCCTTCCAAGACTAGAACCCACTCCACTTGACTAACAATCCTTTTTGTCCAAAATCACCCTTCTAGTGCTACGCCCAGCGTAACACCATGCTCTACACCTAGCTTAGAGCCTCAGATGGTAATAAGGGGACATTTCAGGCAAGACTAAGCGTAGCTAAGATTACACCAAGCGTAGAATGTTGTTTTACCAACTTAATAAGAAGCTCTTAATACACACATACCAACTATCTAATCCTTATATATGGAACTAATGGACATCCTAAAGGGTAAAGTCTCTAACTTTACACCTTTGCATGGTTAAAAAAAGGCATAAGGCCAAACCCTAAGTCCATAAAACCTTCAAATGTTTAAGAGCTCATGCATGGTGTGACATCCCTATTTTCACAGCAAATTTAAAACTTTTTATTTATGCTTTATTTATTTCAGAGTATAAAACTTAATGCGGAATTTTTTTCCCAAAACATGATGATATCATTATCAAAGCATTTCTAAGGAAATGTATTTCATTTATATTTAAAATCGTGGGATGTCATCGTCAATACAGATACAAAAGCATAAACAAGTCTTAATAGGCCTTACAAAATCTTATTATACTAATAGCCTACAAACTCCTCAAATCACTCATCATCCAAGTGCGTTCATACCGCTACCTATGGTACAAAGAAACTGAGTGAGTCAGCCTTGGGGGTCTGGTGAGTACATAGGATTTTCAACCTACACTAATTAAGCTCTTTAATTATATATTTCACATCAAATAATTTACCTGATTACCCATTCATATTATTCTCACATATTGATCCTAAAATATTGATCTCAATGGACCTATCCTAAGGATCGTCATAAAAAACAGGTAGACAATACTTCTTGGCGAATTCCTTTAAAATATATATGTCAATAAGGCAACCATGGGGGATAGAGTACATCAAATGGACAGATGTTTCATTAAAACCTATAGGTTGCGAGCCTGCTATTGTTTCCATTGGATTGTCTAGAATAGTCTGTGATCGTCATCTATACTCTGCTAAATGATTGTTTCATCAATAGTCAAGTCCTCTCCTCATTATCTCATCATTTTCATCACCTATAACTACCTAATAAATTTCATATTTGAAAATACATATACAATTACATCCAGTAAAAATCATACAATTCATCTAACGCAAATATCAATTAATATAGATAACAGGCACATATAGCATTTAATCATCTAAATACTTTATATCTATGTGTAAGCTGAAAGTAACTATGTACTCACTTGATAAAGTGGATGAGTGGAAAGTTGGGCAGTGCTTGACTTTGCCTTTGAGGTGACCTAGGTTCAATTATCACTAAGTCTTAGTTTATTATTTCTTATGACTAGTGATAGTCTAAATTCCTTAACAATCACAATCTCTACATCAACATCTATCAAGTAAAGAGCAACCAGGTAAGATCATATTGGTGGTAGGGTTTGTTTGGTATACAAAGTATACTGTTTGGAAATTCCACTTTAAACACGTCACTAAATCTTGCCTAGAACCAGTAAGTATATATCAATCAGTATAAGGACTTGTAATTCCTGATAAATCTTAATTATAGATTCACAATAACAATTATGAATATAAATATAAGTTACACTAATATAATGTTGAGTGTAACTTAACTGATAAAGACTTCCTAGACAAAAATCTGGAAATTGCACCAATTAAACTCTGAATTGATAGCTCCTAATTACCATATCTTAGGGACCTTAGGGCTTCATCAAAATATCCTAAATACTAAGAATTTACGGGCTATGAAAGTAGAAAATTATATATATAGAGAGAGAGAATTGGAGAGATATGGAGAAAAATGAGCTCTTGGGAACTATTTATAGCCGTTTTGGGATCTACGTGTCGTGCAAGATAGGTGCACACCGCGCCCAAATATGGTCAACACTCCTCCTCTCAGCGACGGACACGTGGCAATCAAGAGTTGGAGCTACTTGGTAGAAGGGGTAGATGGGCAGAAACTTAAAAATTTCATATCTCAGCCATACGAGCTCCGTTTTTTATGTTCTCTATATTCACACATAAGTATTGTTGGGTTTTGAGCATCCTAACACTCCTAAGGTGTACATGTAACCCTAAATACCTTGGATCTATGTTTTCTCTATTATACATGCAAATATGGAGTTTCCAAGGTATTACCCTATACTAGCACATAAATGTCATATACTACACAAGAATCTAGTTAGGATAGCATACCTTATGGAGGAGCTTGAAGTCTTGATGTATCTAGCCTTAAGAGCTTAGCCCCAATAGTGTGGAAGCCTCAAGTAGAATCACAACACATCATGGACAAAGAATAAACTTGAGAGAGAATCTCCATGAACTCTAAGACTAGAGTAAGTCACGATTTTTGGGCTAGAAGCATCTATTTATATGTGTGAGGAATCCAAGAGTCATGGGTATAACCCATATCCCAAATCCATACCCATGGGTTTAATTATCCATGGTTCATGTGGCCCAACTCTTTATGTATCCATACATAAACTTGGTTCAACATGGATCATAAGCCCAACACATATAAATATAACTAATTAACGTAATTAGTCCCCATAGATTTAATTAGTCTCTTTTGATCACCAAATTAATCCCAAATTAATTCTTGATCAATACTAATTAAAACATATGATTTCATATTAATATATTATAACCTATAATATATTTATAAATCATATATAACATCTTCTCTCAAAAGTCCATCCTGACAAATTGTCCTGATGATATGCAACCCAAATGGACCATGCTACTCTCGGGTCAAGTACATACCAATAATAGTTATGGGCTTAGACATCTAATCCAACCGTCTCCCAGTTGGATAAGTCTAAAACTATTATTGCAAGTACGGCTTCATAACCTGACCAATAATCGTAGCTCTTAAAGCCGTTGTCGAACTCTGAACAAATCAAATGACGCGTCCATTAGATAAGTGATCATATATTCCTCCATTCTAGATATCATATGGACTGAGACATGGATTATAATCATTCTATCTGTATGTTTGTTGTTTCCTAATTTCCTATTTACGACGACTGACTAATTGAACAAATCAAATCAGTCCAGGCTTGGCCAAGCACTTAGGGGTGTCATCACTAAATCATCGAGGGTCCCACAGATATCACTTTTATCCTTATGAGGTAAAAGGAATGGATAAACTTCGACTCATATGCTTGTAATAACTACTTTTTGAATCATACACAAAGGCACGTTTTATAACATCAAGTTACTGATGCGTTTTCGTACAATCAATGTACAACCAACTCATAGTCAATAACTCATATCTCTAGGTTTGAAGAATATAAGATATTATCGTCTCATGATTCACTCGTGATAAAATCCATGAAGTGATTCAAATGAGCGTGGGTTTAATCTAATACTCAGAACTTATGAGCACTCATGAATGTTGTAGCAACCATTGCTATGTCTAATGCACCTTAGACAAATCTTACAAGCCAGATTCATGACAGTCTTGATTCATATCTACTTCCAACATATGACCGACTGTGGATGGTTTGAACAACTTAGTCATTCAGGAAGAATGACCTAGTTATTCTGGAAGTCAAAACATGCAAAGTGAAACACAAGAATAATACTAATCCTATATAGCCCCAACACTTTGGGAGTAAATAAAAACACCTTTTATCTAAGCACCATATTGATTACTCATTATCAATGTTTCCATTTTATCAACTTAATACTTGAATAAAACAATAGTCATTCCATGCACCAAGCATGCACACTATGTTTACCTATGGTCCTTTGTCTTGTGAAATAGATGAATTAAACAGACTCCAATGATGCTCCTTTCACAATCCAAATCCTTTTTGTAAATGTAAGAATACCTAACTCTTGCCATTTACTGTGATATCTTAGATTCTAAACTTATATGCAATGATTCTATTGTAATGACTATGCACAAAAGTCACAAAGAATTGGCAATAGACACTACAAAAATTCCAATGGAGAGCAATTTCATGGAACCGAAGTCTCAAATTCAAAGTTCATTCCTTTGAACATCCTTCTTGCATTAAGCTTTCTAATCTTACATAGATTCAAAGAACAACTTCTGCCTATGGAAACAATTCCATATTACCATTTTGACTATCACTTCTGAACAAGAGTTGCCTCCTTTTCAGAATATGTCAATATGGTCCTTTCCAAAGTTTACATTATACTTCCAATTGTCCACGAGCAACCAATCTTTGGTAAACCTCAGATTTTTCTCTACAATTGCTTAATCATTTTAGTCATATCTACTTCTATTCCTTTTTCCCTCTTAATGCCCTAAGCATTTGGAAAATTTAGAATGGATGTAATCGATCCTATACCCGAAGCATATGGGACACGATTCATGCTATCAATAAAAAATTATTTTCCATGTTCTCAAAATTCGAACTATGAAGAGGGATGCCGTAATCATAATCGAATTTTGAGAGGGCAACATATATAGAATTTCCTTATGTTGAACCATTCCAACATAACATTCATATATATCTTTGGCTAAAGTTGATTAAAATCTCAATCTAAGTTTGTAGAATTGGAATGAAGTATAAAATCCTCTCCCTTAATTATAGCAAAACAACTTTTCCCAAGTGAAACCTTTTGTTTTCTATATTTAACATTGCTAACTTGCAATACTTATTATAATTATCATGCTCCCACTAACATGATGATTATTAGCATAACACTTATGCTCCCACTAGCTTTGACCTGTACTTTGAAATCAGCTGGACTAAACAATACTTTATTGACTTTCTTACCAAAGTTCAGATTACTGATACGAGATGCTATGATAAAACTTTATCAAAATCATACACCTTTCCTTAGATAACACACATGTTTGTCTAAACAATTTCAGAACTATGAAAAGGGATCCTGTAATCATAGTCTGAATTGTTTAGACCTTTTCCATTTCTCACAAGTCCATGTTAGTGTGCCGGTTAACCACATACGCTCCACTAACGACTTTGAGAATGCAAATATCATAATTGCTATCTACTTAAAATCTACTTAGTGAAAGCGTTTCCTCACCATCATTTTCATCAATTAGAGAGAAACCTTATGACACTTAGATTTTATGGTGTATGAGTTCCTATCCCTGTGAATTTGTCAAAGCCATAACCTCAAGACAAGGTTAGTGACAAATCCAAACTCATATGGACTGGACTTGTCACTACTAGAAAAGCAGCCTTTTATGACGCTCATTGCGCGTCGTAAAGGGCTCAGACGACGCGCAAATGCGCGTCAAGGAAGGCCCTGTCATAAAGAGAGACGACGCGCTTTTGCACGTCGTCTATAGACAACGCGCATTTACGACGCGCATTTATGACGCGCATTTATGACACGTGGTTATGACACGCAATGCGTATCAAGGAAGGCCCTGTCATAAAGGAAGACGACACGCATTTGCGTGTCGTAACCTTACGACGCGCATGTTTATAACACGCAATGCGTATAAAGGAAGCCCCTGTCAAGAAAGGCCATGTCATAAATGAAGATGACACACATTTTTGCATATCATAATTTTAAATGTTCAAAAAAAAATATTTATATATTTATTAATTTTTAAATTAAATTTGCATTTAATGTCTCATAATAGAAATAAAATATCATATACAAAAATACAATCCATTGCATAAAATTTAATGTCATACAATTCTATTTTTTACAATATCTAAACTTGCATCTAATCTACTCTACATCAAATTCCTACTAAGTAAAGTTGCATCTTGCCTTTCATAATTCTTTAAGACTAATGCTCCAAGCAGCTGATTATATGGATAAGCAGTTGTACATTGGCCCATCTCACTCAAGAATGACTTAGCCAAATTCAACTCCAAGTCTTTATTGCATTTTGCTGATAATGCTGCAAGATTTGAATCAAGTGGCTTCGTATTCCTTTCTTCCATCAACTTTACCTAATGCACAAAATACACAGAAACAAAAAAACATTGTAGAGGAAAGGGTAATTTGGGAAAATATGAGGGGTGTGCTCTGCAAAATAAAACAAAAAATATCCTTTGCAAGATTTTCTCTTTAGTATCCTCTGCAAAACAAAACAAAAAATATATATCAAAAAATGAAATTTTTTATAGTTTTATATTATAATTATGCCTAGAGTATTGCATACCTGAAGAACCATTTGTTAGCTCTACCATAACTAACATACATCTCCCACTTTCTCTTTCTCAAGTTTGGTTTCGCCTTCAGAACCCTGCATGATGAACATGCCCCAATACTATTGAAAATAGCCACAACTTTAAACAATCAAAGACAAAAAAAAATGTATGTTCTGTCTTATGATCATTGTCCTTATGGGCTCTAGGTTAATTGGATGTCTGAGGATAAAATTTTGTTAAAGGCTCAATCACTTCATCACTAAGATAAACCCTAATGATGTGTTTGTTACACATGAAAAATATACTACAAAAATTTTACATGACATATCTACATGCACTGGACCAATATTGTATATGCAATAAAAACTAACCGTAACAAAGCCACTTGTTGAATACCACAGTTTTGATGTCCATGTGTTTGTCTGCCACAGATAGAATGTTCCATCACTACATAACAACATGATAGTTGCTTTAGTGCCAAAGCTTTTTTAATATGTGCTTGAATGAATATATCAACTGAATACATTTGATTCCAATGATAAATAACATTACAATTTTGCAGCAAAGAAGTAATCTCTAGTAGGAGACCACTTTAGCAGTGATATTCTCCCTAATCCTCACTGAATGGGTGTGTCCACCCCTGTACAAATACCCACAACAAGAATTGCTTATATCAAGCTCAATATATGAAGAAAGATCATCTTTTTAACATAATCTCTAGTAAGTTCTAATCCATTAGCTTTTTTACATATCAAAAGAGAAATACGCCTTTAACTTCCTTTTAAAAAAACCAACAAGAGCATAGTTATGATTAACTTTTCTAGGGTATATTGAAAAACTCAACATGCATAAGAATATACCTTGAGCAAAATCCCACATTGTGAACGATGAGCTCTCATATGAAGCAGATGCTACATATGTGAAGATACGTTAAGGGAAGCATTATAATATAACTAGATATTAAATTTGGTCATGCAAAAAGACTCTAAAAATCAACATTTCAAAATATATCAAAGTAGCAAAAAGACTGCAGAACCTATATGAAGCAGACCAAATGCAAATTGCACCCCTGTTTATACATTAATAGAAACTCATGAGCTTCCACATGCCAAGAGTGCAAGGTTATGGATTTCAAATATACTAACTTGCAGCCTGCTGAAAGTGTCTTCCCTGCATCATCTAAGTATATAAGTACTCATCACTCTCTACCTTTTAAAAAATGGTCGCTTTTATCGGTTACAAGAGGAATTCATCTTTTTTTTGTTTATATGTATCATATATATATATATATATATATATATATATATATATATATATATATATATATATATATATATATATATATATATATATATATATCCTCCAACAATAACATAATCTCTTCTATCAAAACTACCAACCTCCTCTCCCTCTTATATAAGATGATTTACACTCAACTCAAATCCCTAATAATCCAATTCCATCCATTCATACCTTTTTGGGTTTTGGGTTTTGATTGTTGAAGTTTTTACTTTAGTAGTTGTTAGGCCAGTTGATTTGAGTTGGTTGGGGTTGTTGCTGCTGATAGACACTAGCTGCTGCTACAGGTCCCACAATGTCCACACTACCCGGTCCACCACCAGCCAATGGGTCAACTGCACCAGTGGTTATCGGTTGAGGTGGGTGATAAATATTAGCAAATGCTGCCGTGTGGCCGTGGTTAGGTTGTTGTCTACTCCAATATGAAATACAACCTAAGAAAGGGTATTTCAGTCAAAATACTCAGCAAAATCATGAAAATCATTTGGCCTGAGCATGAAAAGAAAATTAACCTTTAGGAAAGGGTATTTCAGTCAATGACCAATATTAAGAAAATCTAGTAATAACCTCAGTGCAACACCTCCACCTCCACCTTATTTGTACAAAATACTCTGCAAAATCATGAATGTCATTTGGCCTGAGATAAGAAAAGAAAAATATGTAATATTCATGCCCATAAACATAATTATGATACTCCCCTTCCACAGCAGAGAAGTTAAAGGGTGCATCAAGGGTAAGGTTGTCATTCAAGATGTAAGGTTGTCATTATTGTATAGGTACTCAGGGACACAGAAGGCAACTGTTGCTGGCAAGGCTGGTGGAGAATCTTGATGTCTGCCTGAACAACAACCTGCAATAACCCATTGGAATTAGTGTTTAAACACAAAGTTCTGCTTAAAACAATACAAAAATAAATTACTCCAATTAGAAAATTACAAAATCTAGAAAGGCTATATTACAAAGAATAAACCGAATTGAAGATACATAATACAAAAGGGATAATCCCGGTATTTGAACATGGTAAGGTCAGAATTATAACTATCATATATAACTACTGACATATAACAAGCCATAAACTTATATACTGGATACAACCCAACTGGATTATAACCTACACAAAGGAAGATAAAAAGATCCAAATTTCGAATGAAAAAACTACCTGTATTCAACCAAATTAAATAAAAATTGGTTTATTCAATATTTCATGGTGGCCATAGATAGGTAACAAGCAGCAATGACGATGAACAAAGAAATATTGGACCCAAAAAATCGAGAGAAAAGGGTGAAGAGAGAGAGAGAGAGAGAGAGAGAGAGAGAGAGATGGCTATAGGCCTTCAAATTAATTTTCTAATGGTTCATGTGATATGATGAAAGAAACTTTGAAGTTTGGCAAGTAGTAAAGAGAAAATGTGTGCCATCAACAGGAGGTGGTGAGGAGCGATGTCATCTTATTGTCTCCTGGAACAACAACCAAATCAAGAGGCGACAAGAAGCTCTATGGAAAAGACCGTATTCTTTTCCTAAAAAACAAAAAATAGCCTAGGATATGATACCATGAGGCAGGTGACAAAATAGGCGCGAGTCTGTAGGAAGGAGAATATCATATGAGGATTCTGTTACAATTTATATAATTTAACCCGGGTTATCCTATTTCCTAGTCCTTAAATTTTCACATTTATTTAGAGGCTCCTTATTAAAAAAATCACATCAAAATCAAATCTCTTTTACTATGACTATAGTCAATTTGACATAACTATTTGTAACTCTTCTTTGTTCAATGAAGTTGCATATAACCGTCTATCTCTTAAACTTTATATGGGCTATACATACATTGAAGTTTAGCATGTATTCAATAACATAATAATTTAAATATGATCCAATATGCACATAACATAGATTAAGTCAACAAAATCCACAACTAAATTGAGATTAAATGTAGTAATGCATGATCTAATAACTGACTGGAATGAATCCAAAAACCTGGTTCAAGCATTTCATCGAGCAGTTGGAGTGCTTCATAAAACTTTCTTTCAAATTTCAAACAAATCCACACAGAAGAACACATAATTTGAGAATGTGAAAGAAGGGTACTAGTAAGAGAAACACCAACTAAAAGCAAATCAAAATTATTACCTTGGTTGTCGCAAACCCTCCATTGATATCGACTGATATATTCAGTTTACCTACCTGCAATTTGAAATTAGAAGAATAATTGGGCCTAAAACCCTCCAATCGCAAGTCCCATGATAAAAAATGATCCAGCTACCTCAACTGCATTTTTATTTGCCTTTTAAATCATAACCATAACCAATCATTCTTGATTGATAATCCTTCAAATTGTGTTCTTCGTCATGAGAGAGAGAGAGGGGTCAGATGGTTAGGATCTATATCCCACAGTAAAGAAGGTGTGAGACCAAACCACCAACATCCATTGTTTGCGGTGGTGTTGGTAGTCTGATGTAAATGGGGTGTCAGGGGCCTGAATCTTGAAGAGTTAATACTTGGGTGGCCTTCCATATCACGGTTCCTTGTTTCATCGATGCATATATATCTGAACAGAACACACTACAAATATGGTGGTATGAGTGACGGCTAGGGTTCTTGAGAGAGAAAAAATGATTTTTTTAGAAAGTGTGTGAGAATGTTTTTAAAGATATTGTGGAGAAAAGAATACGAAAAGAAGCAGGTCAAGGAATAGTTCAAGAACACTGTTGGCGAGTATTCTCAAGAATAGCAGAGATGAAGCAGGTGAAATCACAGCAGAGATGAAGCAGATAATGGAAATCAGAAGCCTTTTTTCTTCATTGAGATGATGAAGTCGAGAGATGGAGATGAAATCGTAACCTTGGAAAAGGTTGCACAGCAGTGTGAGGAGAATGAAAGATGCGTCAAAACACTTAGGTCAAAGAGTTAGCGGGCTTTTCTAATTTTTTCGGCTTTTCTTTTCCCGCTTGTAACTAAAGAACACGCGTTTTTAATTTGAGAACTTTCAGAACTCGTATACAAAGCCAACTTTAACTGGAATGGGCACAAAAATAGGATATGTCTGTTGGATTAGTGTCTAAGTCCATAATTATTTTGGTATATACTTGACCCGATGGTGCATGGTCCTTTTGGTTTGCCTTCACCAAAGCAACTTGATAGGATGAATTATGGAGAGAAAGGATTAAATATGATTTATTAATATATTATGAGAATAATATATTAAAGGAGAAATCATATTGTTTAATTAATATTAGTCAAGAATTAATAAGAATTAAGTTTGTGGCTAAAAGAGATTAATTAAACTTAAACGACTGGAATTGTAATTATAAGATAATTGCAATTGGGCTATGGATTACCTTATAATATAAGGTTGGACGAATTCTATGGGAAAGCCCATTAGAAATCATCCAAGGCTTATTAAAAAAGGGGTTCATGGGTTGCTTAGGGCTTAAGAATCCAAATTAGGGTTTCCTTGTTAGATAACCCTAATAGCCTCACTATTTAAAGGACCCCTAAGCCCCAAAAACGTGGTGAACTGTGAACTCATTGGTTAGGGTTTCCACATGTTTTGGGCAGCCTCCTTCTCTTCTCATCTTCATCCTCTTGCTTTTGGTGTTTGTGAACCATTAGAGGAGCGACATTTGTGACTCTAAGCTTTCTAAAGTCAATACAAGAAGGATTTGGGATTGTTATTGCTACATAACAATCAAGGTAATAACTTAAACCCATTCTTATGTTAATATGATTACTTGTGTGCTAGAACTAGGGTTTATAGTCTTGGATGAATTGCATGTAAAATAGAGAAACCTAGATCCAAGCATTAGGGTTTGTATGAGCACATAGGATGTTCTTTTGGCTAAAACCCATTAGTGGTATCAGAGCATTGATTGGTTTCTATTGTATTGATGCATATTTGATCGAAATCAGCACTGAAAATCGATTTTTTGAGCTTCTGAGTGTTTGAATCTCCGAGTCACTTGGTGAACTCGCCGAGTCAGTTGTACTCGACGAGTCCAGGTCCAGACTCGACGAGTCAAAGGGTCTGACAGCTCAGATTCGTGATTTTCTTCCTGTTTTGGCTTTGGATAATTACCATAAACATGTTTTTGTTATAAAATCCGAATTTTATCAATATTTGGTGATTATCCTTACCTAAACAGAAGATAATTGTCAAAATTTAGATAATCATTTGTTTTATTAGATAAAGTTTGATTATTTGTAATTTAGATTTGAATTATCTTGTATGAAAAGTTTCAATTTTCCCCTTTAGGTTTTATAGTTTAAATTTGAACTTAAAAGTTTTGTTTTGAAATTTAAATAGTTGAAACCCAAATGTTTTGAAAAGGTTTCAAAACTTTCCCTCAAGTTTTGGAATTTAAATTTTGATTAAAAGTTTAATTTTGATGTATATTTAAATTCTAAACCCTAATGTTTTGAAATGTTTCAAAACTTGCCCTCAAGTTTTGGGATTTAAAAGTTGATTAAAATGTTTAATTTAGGAATGTTAAATTCTAAAACCCTAGTGATGTTTTGAAAAGTTCATATCACACCCTTATGGTTTTATTAATTAATTAAGGTGTATAATTAAAAGAGGTTTAATAAATCCATGAAAGTTTTAGTTTACAAATTAATTGAATTAAATGTATAGTTGTTAAATTTGACCACCTAGTATTTTAAAAGTGTAAAATACACCCTATACTATATATAACATTAAAAGTCTAACATTATATATATGTATGAGTAAAAGTCAGTCTTACCGTTAGTATGCCTCATTCACGAAGCTAGTCTATAAGGGGTGTTTAAGGAAATTGCCTAAAAAATGGCGATTGAATGGGTATCCACACTTACCCACCGCACTCTTGACTAGTGGAGGGTCGTTAGCCGAATGGGTAGGATAGGACAGAACTTTCCATTATAAGTATAATGAAGTACAAAAGTAACTAAATGTTTTACAAATTCCCAATCTTAGTTACTTTAGGTAAAAGTGAATTGATGCAATTCCATGAAATTACACTTTGTGCCCTTGCGAAGACGTTAGTGGAGCGTGTGTGGTTTACCGACACACTAAATGGTTCTAAGCAAAGGTAGCAAAGGGTGACTCAATATTTGTCATAGTTCGGTGGAGCGTGTGTGGTTTACCGGCACATCGAATAGGTGACTGTAACATGTGGGGGCACCATGTAAGTTTGCATGGTTATTCACACCCGCTTTGTGATCCTCGGCATCCCAGTCACAAACTAGAGGAGCATATCGAGATTTAAACATGCCGTCGAAATGTTCAATGAATCTCAAAGGATCTAGGAGTTTTCATAGATTTAAAACTTAAATTTCTTTATCGTTTTTCATGGTGGAAATTAGTGAATCGTCATTCACTTACCTTCAAATATTCTGCAACTAGATTACAGCATACCTTTTCTAGGTTGTAGCGTATTATGTTGGGTCCTAGCCTTAATATCTCATTTGGGTGATTTATTAAGGACTCAATCAATCAACTAACTTGAATTTATTTTTCTCCCATTTTGTAGATGTCAAAGTTTGACAACTATGGTCTTCCTAAATCCCGTGGAACAAGCATTCCACACGAAGATGATATTCCACGATTCGATCGAGGAACAAGAGATCATGCTTCACTTCCTCCTGCTCCTCCAATTATTCTCCCTAACCCACAAGATCGAAAAATTGAAAGGTTCAATGTCACTAAAGCCCTATTGGAAATGAAACATGAAGATGGTAAACCCGTGTGTGCCCATGTTCTAGGAATGAAATCACACATCGATAGGTTGATTATGTTGGGTGCGTCATTCCCTGATGAATTGGCTATAGGCTGGGTTCTACAGTCACTCCCTGAATCATATAATGAGTTCAAAAGAAAGTATTATATGATGGATCATGACGCAAACCTCATTGACCTAACTTACATACTCATTGCTGTTGAATCAGAAATGATTTGGAAAAGCAATGGAGCATATTTGTTGGGAAAGTCAACCAACCATGTTTCCGAGGACGTTCTAGGAGAACCGACCTGCGTTTACTACCAAGAGAAAGGGCGTTGGATACAAGTCTTCCCTAAGAGCCTGAAGAGTCCAGAAGATGGGAGAGTCAAAAAGTATGGCTATGCTTAAGGTAAAATCCAGTATCTAATTCCATAAATTCCTATTCGTTGATTCTTAATACATGATGTGATAAGATTGCATTTGAATGTTTTGCAGGATCAGTGAAAAGAGAGGAAGCTTGATGAAAGATCAAGATGAATCTAATCACGATAGAGTTGTTAGGAATTTTTCTTTTGACTACATTGTTTTCAGTTGATTTTGCATTGTAAGGACAAATGTTTTCCGCTGCTTTTATGAATAAAATAAATTTTATGATATGACTTATTTATTTATTTATTTATTTCCTTGCAATGAAATCATTATGAAAATTGATGTTTGCATATTTCTACAACGAATGGATAAGATTCTTAATTATGTTAATAGTGGAAATGTCAAGAATTTACCAAATAGGGAGAGTTTCTCATCGCCCAAGTTTCAATTTGACAGAAACTTGGAATCATGCAACTTGGTTACACGATGAATGAGAAATTTCATATTTGGAAATTAGACAAATTCGTTGAAAAAGTGTCAAGTGAAAAACTATTAGATCGAGTACACAAAAGTTGTGTATTGATCAAGTCCACCACAAGGGTAACAAAGATACTCGTCATGATTTACTAAAGAATTAGTAAATATGATTATGCTTATAAGATTAAGTGTAATTCTGAATTGATTGAAAAAGGTTTAAATCAATAGCAGAACGAATAAGTAGAATCAAGTAGGCAGAAAAATAAAAGTTTCTCTATTCTAAGAAGAAGGGAGAGTACCTTTTATGCTTTATGATATGACTTAATGATTAAGAACCATATCTCAATTGATCCTTTAAATAAATCTTAGTACAATTGTATGTATAAGAAGAGGAATCAAGAATTGAAGAAATGGTTAAATCAAGAAGTCAATCATACTTCATTCCAAAACAAGTCTTAGAGTTAAGATTGTAATATTGAGTGACAAGTCTTAAGAAGGTTTATAACATTCATCAAATGTAGAATTTTGAAAAAGGTTTTCCTATTCTCGCACATTTGAAATTGGAAAGTTGTGATGTCTTGGATAAGACAAAGACCAACTAGGACCAATTTTATGAAATGTTTTGTCTTGATAAAGGCTACACTAACTCTTGAATATTTGTTTGTCAAGAAATGTTTATTGACAAGAGAATCTTATATGTCAAGGATTCAGTGGGAGTCTTAATGGTCTTGAAAGGTTTCAAGAACAAATCAAGAATAAACCTTATCGATCATCACTAGCACACGAGTAGAGGTTTACAACCTATTGTGTTGACATTACCTTGTTTCTGTGACGTTCAAATTGAGTTAATTATGCATGTGAGCCCTATGAGTTCTCATTTGAATGCATAAAAGGCAAGGACCTTGATCAATTGAAAGTACATTGATAGGAAAGGGTGAGCTGCTTAACTACTTGGAAGACATGGTGGGCAGCTGTGTTACCATAAGGCAAGAGATCTAGATTAAGAATGTTCGGTCCATATGAGTTTGAATTTGTCGTAAACTTGGTTTTGACAAATTCACATGGATAGGAACACATACACCATTAAAATATAAGTGTCATAAGATTCCCTCCTTCATGAAAATGACTGTGAGGAAATGCTTTCACTAAGAAAGATTTTAAGAAGATAGTAATTGTGAAAATTGTATTCTCGAATTCGATTATGGTTACGGTATCCCTTTCCATGATTCGAATTATGAGATTTAGCAATTAGTCTAAATTGTTTAAGACACACATATAAACTATCTAAGGCAAAGGTGTATAAGTTTAAGAATCCTTGATAAAAGATTATCAAAGCATTGGGTATTAGAAATATGAACTTAAAGAAATTCAATAGGCATTGTTTTTCTGAAAGTTAAGTTGTTTCTGAATACATGTCAAAGCTAGTAGGAGCATAAGTGTTATGTTTATAATAATCATCGTGATAGTGGGAGTATAAATGTTATGATTATATGATTATTAAGGCAAGTATTGCAAGTTAGCAATATTAATTATAGAAAACAAGAGTCATACTTTGCAAAGTTGTAAGGGTTGAATAGTTGTTTTGCTATAATTAAGGGAGAGAATATTATGCTTCATTTCAAATATAAAAGCTTAGGTTGTGGAATGTTAATAAACTTAGTCAAGGATACATAGTGTGTTCTTAAAATTCGATTATGATTACGGCATTCCTCTTCATATTTCGAATTGAGAGAATGTAGCACATAAAATATTATGGCAGAATATTGATAAAGTATCGAATCTTTATGTAAGACATTATGCATAGTGTCATACGCTTCGGGTATAGGATCGATGGCAAAAGCTATAATATTTGACCATTCTAAAATTTTCCAAATATCTAGCGCATTTAGAGGGAAAAGGACAAGAATCGGTTTTGACTAAGATAATTAGACAACTATCAAAGGACAATCCAAAGTTCGCCGATGATTGGTCGCTTGTGAATAGTTAGAAGCATGATATTGGATGGACCATATCGACATTATTATGAATAGATAAGATTCTATTGAGAATTAGTTGTCATATGGTAAGTATGGAAATGTTTCCATCTTGGGAATTGGATATTGAGAATCAATGTCTAGATTAGAAATTTTATGCAAAATGATGTTCAAAGGAATGTACTTTGAGTGAGAGATATCACATCTATGGAATTGTCTTGTAACAATCTCCGATAGAGGACTTTGTAATTTCATTGGCAATAGTCATTGTGACTTTAGTGCAGTGACATTACAAAAGGATCATTGCATAAAATGTTAGAATCTAGCATATTCCATAAGTGGCAAGAATTTGATATTCTTTCACTTATGAAAATGGATTAGGAGTTGTGACATGAGTATGATTAGAAATGTGTTCATTTGATCTATTTCACAAAGTAAGAACCGTAGGTAAACATTGTGTGCATGCTAAGAGCATGGGACAAGTGTTGTAATTCAAGTAAGAAGTTGATTACCCGAAACAACAAATAATGAGTAATCGATATGGTGATAAATAAAAGGTGTTTTATTTATACTCAAAGGTTTGAGGCCACAGTCGTTCATATGTTGGAAGTAGATATGAATGAAGACTGTCGTGAATTGGTGTGTGGATTGTCTTAAGTGTATTAGACATAAGCAAATGTTTGCTGCAACGTTCATGAGTGCTTATGAATATGATTTAAGCATTGGACTAAACCCACGCTCACTTGGATCACGTCATGGATTTGTATCACGAGTGATTGGTGAGACGATAATATCTTATATTCTTGAAACCGAGATATGTGAGTTGTATCTTGCGAGTCGGTTACACATTGATAGTATGTAAATGCACCAGTAACTTGGTGTTATAAAACATATTGTTGTGTGTGATTTGGTGAGTGAGTGCAAGCGAGCATTGAGTCAAAGTTTATCCGTTCCTTTTATTCAAAGTAGGATAAAAGCGATATTTGTGGGCCCCTCGATGATTTAGTGATGGCACCTAAGTGCTTGGCCAAGCCGGGACTAATTTGATGTGTTCAAATTGTAGTCTGTTGTCAGTCGTCATAAATCTGAATTCGGGAAACATCACATATACATAGAGAATGATTTAGATCCATGTATCAGTCTATACGATATCTAGAATGGAGGAATATATGATCCCTTATCTTAAGGACACGCGTATCTGATAAGATCAGACTTGACAGCGGCTTTGGAAAGCTACGATTGCAGATCAGGATCTGAAGTCATACACAGAATAGTTCTTAGACTTATCCAAGTGGCAGATTGTTGGATTAGTGTCTAAGTCCATAATTATTTTGGTATATACTTGACCCGATGGTGCATGGTCCTTTTAGGTTGCCTTCACCAAAGCAACTTGATAGGATGAATTATGGAGAGAAAGGATTAAATATGATTTATTAATATATTATGAGAATAATATATTAAAGGAGAAATCATATTGTTTAATTAATATTAGTCAAGAATTAATAAGAATTAAGTTTGTGGCTAAAAGAGATTAATTAAACTTAAGGGACTGGAATTGTAATTATAAGATAATTGCAATTGGGCTATGAATTACCTTATAATATAAGGTTGGACGAATCTATGGGGAAGCCCATTAGAAATCGTCCAAGGCTTATTAGAAAAGGGGTTCATGGCTTGCTTAGGGCTTAAGCATCCAAATTAGGGTTTCCTTGTTAGATAAACCTAATAGCCTCACTATTTAAAGGACCCTTAAGCCCCAAAAACGTGGTGAACTAATTGGTTAGGATTTCCACACGTTTTGGGCAGCCTCCTTCTCTTCTCCTCTTCATCCTCTTGCTCTTGGTGTTTGTGAACCATTAGAGGAGTGACATTTGTGACTCTAAGTTTTCTAAAGTCAATACAAGAAGGATTTGGGATTGTTATTGCTACATAACAATCAAGGTAATAAATTAAACCCATTCTTATGTTAATATGATTACTTGTATTCTAGAACTAGGGTTTATAGTCTTGGATGAATTGCATGTACAATAGAGAAACCTAGATCCAAGCATTAGGGTTTGTATGAGCACATAGGATGTTCTTATGGCTAAAACCCATCAATGTCAACATGATAGGTTATAAAACCTCAAGTCGTGTGCTAGTGATAAACTACAGGTTTTCATTCATGATTAGATCTTGAAACTTTTCCAAGATCTTTAAGACTCCCACTGTCCTCTTGACATATAAGACTCTCTTGCCAAATATTCAAGAGATAGTGCAGACTCTTTATAAAGACAAACACTTCACATAATTGGCCTTAGTTGTCCTTAGTTTTATCCAAAACATCACAACTTGCCAATTTCAAATGTACAAGAGTAGAAAACATTTTACTCTTACATTTGACAAATGTTAATAAACCTTCTTTAAGATGTGTCACTCAAGTTACAATCTTGGAGCATGACTCTAAGAATTTTTTTTGGAACGAAGTATGACTCATCTTTTTTATTTAACCATTTCAACAATTTCATGAATCCTATTCTTAGCCATAAGAATGCACTAAGATGTCCTTAGAGGATGAATTGTGATATGGTCTCACAATCATTAAGATGATCATAAAACATGATACTAAAGTACTCTCCCATCTTTTAAGATTTGAGAAACTTTTATCTTTCTGGAAAATCTGATTCTTGTCATTCGTTCTGCCATACATTGAAACTTTTTCAATGTTTCAGAATTATACTTAAACCTGTAAGTATAACCATATTTACTAAACTTTAGTAAACCGTGACGAATAGTCTTAACGATCTTTGTGGTGGACTTGACCAGTGCACAAGAATGTGTACTCGATCCCTTAGTGCTTCACTTGACTCACACAAGCATGTGAGCAAGGACTTAGTCTTAATTTCCCAAAGATGAAAAATCTCATTCATCATACAATACAGGTTGCATGATTCCAAGTTTCTATCCAATTGAAACTTGGGTGATGAGAATCTTTCCTTATTTGGAAAATTATGACACTACCACAAATGAAAGATTCAAATCCATCTTCCAATATTTCCATCAATGGAAACATATAAACAACAATTTTTCACAAATGCCATTGTAAGGATACTTAAAATAAATAAATCAAAAACTTTGTTTTATTTTAAAACTTGCGGAAAATTTATCCTTACAATGCAAACACATATGAAAACATGTTGTTATCTATTCCTAATCAATATATCATAACTCTTAAGCAGCAGCTCAAAATTCTGATCATCGAACCATGCGATTGAAATCCATCTATTCGCAATCAGAATCAACTTATTCTTTCTTTAAGCTTCCTTACTTTTATTTGATTCTTCCAAAACATCAAAATGTAATTACATTACATCATGTATTAAGAATATCCAAAAGAGACTTCATAGAGTTAGATAATGGATTTTACCTGAAGTAGAGTGAAACTTTTGACTTTACCATCCTTATGATTTTTCAAGTAAATTGGACAGCTTCGCAACCAATGTCCCTTCTCTTGGCAATAGAAACATATGGACTCTTTGGAAATGGTGTACGAGACTATCTCAGACCTAGCCTTTCTCTTTACCATTGGGTCAAATGACTTGACCATGGCCAATCCCATTCCACTGGGAAGAGAAAGTTTTTCTCGACTTCCAATGTCACCATTGTCAATGTCTAAATGGGTTTGGGAAGTAGATCTTCCAATCTAATTTGCCTTACCAGTGCCCTAAATCATTGTTGATTTAAAAGCATCAAGCAAATAGGTAAGATCATTAAGGGTCATGTCTTGATCCGTCATCAGGGTGTGACTGAAGAACCAAGTCAACAGCCAGCTACATCGAGACTTCGACACGTATGACAACCCGGAATTTCCATTATGAACAAACCATATCAAGACAATAGAAGTTAAAACAGTTTCAGTAAAATTCTAAACTTTGGGTATAAGTTTAAGTATTTCAGGCTTAACACTTAAGGAGATATCAGGAGAGTGGATGCACTAGGGTTTTCTGCAACACTGTTATTCCAATACTCTATGATATTAGAGTTCATTCCGGGAATAAAATATTTCTCTGCCAAAAATCTCAGGACTATAAATAGAATTCTGAAACAATTTCATTCATTATTTACATTTACAACTAGAGAAAAGCCATTTTCTCTCCCACGGATCTTCGGGTTTTCATCCCAAATCGTGAGTACCTCTTTCTAGTAGTGTTATATAGCTCTTAATGTGTTTATAAAATAGATTAGATAGCTAAACAACTAGATTTAGGAGTTTACTCCCCAAGGTGTTCTTGGGTGGTAAACTCCCGAAACAATGCCTAGCCTTTCCCTCGTGATATGTTACTACCTTAGGCTTGTATATAGGTGTAATTGGGACAAGAAAACAACAATGAAACACCAAAGTTTGGGTGTTCACGGCCCAAGAAGATCTTGGACCGTGAACTCCAAAATCATGGACCAAAGAGTGCTTTTGGCACTCCTAAAGCTTTGGACAATTACCTATAATTACTCCTAACTATTTGAGGGACTTTAAAACATCAAAAACCCCTCTCAAAGAGAGATTATGGCCCTAATATGGTTCTTGGGCCGTAAACATGAATGAAGGGCACCAAAGTGTGCCTAAGGCCTTCATTTGCTTTAGGTAAAAGTCTAGAACCCATCCTACATGTGTATGAGACTTGAAAGCATCAAAAACACCCTTCCATGAGAGTTTACGGCAGTAAACTCCAAAGGAATTGGCCTTGGGGCCGTAAACTCCTCAAAGGAGTGTAATTATGCCCTAACCCCTTCCATGAATTAACCCACCAAGTTGGAATGCTTCTAGGAATCATTTAGCACCTCAAAACAACAAAGGACATTAAGCATTGGAGTTCACGGATCTAAACTCAAGAGTTTACGACCGTAAACTCCTTGTGTGGGGTTATATGGAGAGTAAACTCAAGTATGGGGTCCTTAGGAACCCTAAACCCAAGTGGCTTCTCCCACAACAACTTAGATGCAATCCTTAGGGCTTATAACACTTATATAAAGTGTTTATGATGTTCTAGGATGTCTTAACATTATCAATTAGTAAATTAAGACTAATTGAGTGCATATATGTGTGATTATATGTTCATTAGGATCGTAGTGTGTGTACAAGTCCTCACTTGACGCCTAACAATCCTACACCATTCAGTCCATCCCAACCACCATCTACAGGTGAGTTCATACCTCTTAATCAATGTTTTAAATGCTTTAATGGGGGGGGGGGGGGAATACAAGTAGAAAACAATATGTTATTAAATCAATCTTATGTATTTTATAACTGTGTTTTCACTCAGTAGATTTCACATACTTCAAAAGGTGATACATGAAATGGTTTTCTATCTTAAAATACCTTGATAACAAAAGTATTAGTTTTGAAATGTTTATTTAAAATGACATCAAGTCACTCTTAATTATTGTTCAAAACTCTTAGATATCTTACAAAACCATTACTTTTACCTTCTTGAACAAAACTATACTTATACACTTATGTTCATATATATGTTTGAGATTATAGTTTTCACCCTTCATTTAGTTTTGGGTAGCAAGAGTGTATAAACCTACTTGAACAACCAATTACCTTTCAGTTAACTATCATAGGGATAGTTAGAAGATATCAAACATTATTCCTATTACAAGGAATCATACAAGATTCAGTTCATTCATGAGTCTATACCAGTACATTACATGATACATGAGGACATTTACTTAGGATTACATGATACATGAGTACATTTACTTAGGATTACATGATACATGAGTACGTTTACATTGATACATTTATCTGAATACGCTTACATGAATACCATACACGAGTACCGTTACATAGATGCATTATCCTGTATTCACTTACCTGGATACTTGTACCTAGAGTTACGAGGAAGATTTATTAGAATCTTCTGTGTAAATTGTCTTTCCTATCCCAGTTCAACGGGATATCTAGGCGGGACTAACCATTCCGAATCCCAACTGATTAGCACCAGTGGTTGATGACCATCTACGGAGGTCTAAGGTTAATACTTATACTAGGTAGATCGATTTCGGGACTAACCCTCCATCCACCCTGTTGCCGCTATAGAGGATGAGTGGACAATCTTCGGATGTTCATTAGGTTACACATTTCGCTTTACACGATGGCGTGTTAGCCCTAGTACCCAGGGACAACACTTACATTAGTACTTTTTCCTGTTTAATTTATTTTGTGATATATTCACATAAATGAAGAGTTAGACTAAGTACTTTTTGTACTAGTCAATAGAAAGGAAAAACCATCATTTTCATAACAAAACATTCGGGTCTTGGTAGAAGACTACATCGTCATAACAAAACATTAGGGTCTTGGTAGAAGACTACATTGTCACAACAAAACATTCGGGTCTTGATAGAAGACTACATTGTCATAACAAAACATTCGGATCTTGGCAGAAGACTACATTTCATACCAGTAGGAAATAAGGAATTTTCTAGGTTTTTCATACTTATATCAACTGTTTCATTTAAAGATTTACATGGCATTCATAACAGCTTTCCAAAACAAGGAAAAGACACATTAATACTTATGAAGTCACCAGCTTTAGGCTGATACTCGCTTCCAAAATAACTTGTATTCTCAGGTCACCAGTTAGATAGGTACGGTGGCCAGGTTTTGAGAAGACGGAGCACAGTCAAGACTCGGTTTATTTTGATTATTCAATTTTATGGTTGTACATTATGAAAGAACACACATGTATTAAAACTTTACTTTTAATGCAATGGATGATGTTGTTGCTTGTTTACTATTTTACACTGTTATGATACTTCACATGACGTCCTCCACCCTGGAACGTTTCCGCCGTTCTTGGTTTTGGGATGTGACAGATTGGTATCAGAGCCAAGTTTATAGTGAATTAAGTATATCAACCCATAAAAGATATACTAACTATAAATACATGGGATTAAAACACTCTGTCTAAGAGTATATACTTTTAAATAATAAAATATTTAACAAAGTATATGTGCCTGCATTCATACTAAAATCCGTGTCACAATGACAAGAAGAAAAGTATTGCGATTGTTGAATATCACAGGTAAGCTCGGGGATGTATGGTCAGTCTTGGGAGTGGCATAAACTGATCAACTATGTTGTTCCAAGGAGTGATTAACACATGCCCAAGAATGGTTGTGATATAGCAACAAGTCTAAAAACTTACCAACATTACCACAATGAGAACATTATAACAGAACCTAAGTCTAAAATACCATAAGGGTGTTTTGTGTTACTATAAGTACTTTATACTTGACAACTAAAGCGGGATCTTCATTTCCAAGTTGATAGTTGCTAAGTGGATACACTAAAGTTATATGTAACTAGGATGTTATAGACTTAGAATCGGTGAAATTTTGCTTTACCCCTATTCCTTGTGAATTTGGAGTTGAGGTCACTTATTCGAAGGCCTATCCTGTGTTGATTACATATAACTGGTATGCACTTTACAAATAGCGATGTAACTAATGAAGATTTCCTAAATAATTATCCAGATAGTTCGTCTAATAATTATTTTCTTACCCCAAATTCTCGCGTAGATAAAATGGCTGGATTCCATCCTCACGGCAACCTGTTCCTTCCGAACGAGGTTATTGCTGGATGGTTTGGAGAAGAACCAGATAATGATCATCCAATCCCTCTGGATAATCGCCATGCTGAAGACCTTTCAGACGGTGCTATCTCTGAACCCGAGGTTGAGAACCTACCCCAGGCAGCTCCCTTTCCAATTCCTAACCCTCGTCCAGCTTTTCATGGCCCGACGCCTCCATGGGTGGAATGTCTGGAAACATGGAGCGAAGATCAAGATCAACCTATGTCGTTTAATGGAGACCCAAGTTTCTATAACGTAAGTGAAGGGAGCTCAGCAGACAGAGTTCTACCAATTCTGATCTGTAGAGTTGCCCGAAACGAAATTCAGGGCAGGACAGCTCTACAACGTATCGCAAAAGTGGATACAAATGGAGGAATGCATATGCTTCACACCAATCGCCTTAAACATGCTCATGAGAGGTCTGAGAGAGACCATGAGACCCTGCTGCAAGCACTGGCTGAATCACGAGCCGAAGTCATAGAACTTCGAGTACGCCAGAGAGTGTACGAAAGACACCTACTTGATGTGGAACGCCAACTGGCTGAACTGAGAGTTCACCAGAGGGATGACCGTCGCTATTAGTAGATACTTTACCTTATATTCCTTGTTAGAAAGGAATCGTGTTCCTGTCTATGCCCGATGTGGCATTTTCTATGATACTGTCTTGTACTGTAAGTACTTTAGTTAGGTCCTAATACTGTCAGGAACTATCTTCTCTGGATATGATGTGAGACCTTTTTACAAGGTCATTTTCCCGAACCTGTACGTCATGAATATCAAAGATATTGACAGTCGGCTAACTTCTGTGTCATTCTTTATTCAAATACTCTTATCATACTTTCCTTAGAGTCTACCTGAAACATGCTCTAGTCAAGTCATGGGACTATAGCAATTGGACTCCAGAGACATCTCCAAGCCTCTTGTAATGGTTGGATCATGTTATTCACCAACCAACGATGCCTCGGCTAGAACGCCAAACGTCTTGAGACCATTGTACAAACTTACTTCCGATCTTTGCTAGGACTGCATCATAGGGATGTAGGTGAAACCTTCATGAACATACTCCCATTCCGTAATAAGACTGCATCATAGGGATGTAGGTTGAACCTTAGAGAACATACTTCCATTCTTTGCATGAGCGATCAATCTACGTCTAGGTTCAACCATTCTCGCTCACAAATTCATTTCTTTCGGTGTAACAGAATCATGTCGTCCAAGAAAAACGATCAGCTCATCAACCAAACACCAACTCTTCAGATTGATGCAGCTACCTTTCAAGCTGCAGTCTCGGCTGTCGTGTCAGCTATTCTGACCCACCTGAACGCTAAAATGCAAGTGTTATTGGGATTGTTAACAACCATTCCAATCCAAGTAACAATTAAGCACCTCAACGAACAACAAACTACCACGATACCCCAAATTCCAAGACCAAGAGTAACAAAAGGAAGTCTTGGACTAAATCTAAGGACAAGTCGCTTCGAAGGGCGAACAAGAAACAACCACCAGTAACAACCTTCACAGCCACGACATCAGTACCTCCAACTACCATCCCTTCGGGAATCCCAATTGTCCCTAAACCAGCCAAACTTTATGCTGGAAATCTCCCAAAATGCATCCAATGCAGTTTTCACCACCATGGACGTTGTCGTGAGATGTAGTGCTTAAACTGCAACAGAAAGGGTCACACCATACGTTACTGCAAGAACATAATAAGGCCGATCGACCAAGTGCCTAGCACCGGTGTGAACCAGGCTTGCTACGGTTGTGGCAAGGTAGGTCATTACAAAAGGAACTCCCAGAGGCAGCAAATGCTGGCACAAACGAAAGTCTACTACCAACCACCGCCGCAAGAGAGTCTACTCCGGACCCACGTTAATGTAATTTAGGCGTTTCATTGTAACAGACTTATGAACCATCCCAAAACTAGTGCAACTAGAGTCTTATCTTTTGCGAGATCCCATCCGTTTAGGGATGCTCGTACTGCGTATACTTGTCTTTTGTAGTATACCTTGTTCGCAGCAATAGTCTTGTAGAAAATCTAAAAGTATAGTAACTCTGTTAATGGTTGCATTGTTGTGTTTTGTCTGTAACGCCTTATGTTCAAATCTAATGTCTTAAGTTTCCATATGATTCCAAATTTATCATATGACTCGAGTAAATTCGATCCTCGCAATACCAGCTTCATAAGTACATCTCTTCCTCAGTAAACGTCTTTTAGCGAAGCCGTCATATCGGAACACCGAGGTACTCGTGCATGAAGTACCTTATAGTTCTTTTCCTTTCCGAAGGAATCCCCACAGTATTACTCGTGCAGTACGTCAAGTTCAATTCAAGGATTCATACGATTGATCTATCACTGAAGAAGGTATACATGAGAGTGATATATAATCAATGTTGTACAGGTTTAGAATTGATGATTCCACTTTAACTTCTTTTCCCTCGATGGGATGTGAGATTAAGGAAGAATCAGTTATTCAACTACCTCTTCAATCTTAATTATATACGACTCGTATACATGAGATTGTGATCATTGAACCATGTATGAATTCTAATATGAACTTCAGGACGGAGACTGTCTAAGAGTACGAGTAATTGCATTGGAAAAGGAACAAACTTAGAACCCAGTATGACTCTTATAACCAGATCACATTATAGTCTAAACACCTACGGAAGATACAAGAACATCCCGAACAACACAGTGACCTACTCAACAATAGAATTAGAAGACCAGGCTTCTCACCCTTGAGAGCTCCGGTCTTATTCTTACCAGAAGTCGACGGAGTGCATCATATGTACCTCGACGACTGGAGACTTCATTAAGATTTCCTTTAGAAATCGTTATCTCTGCCTCGCATAGACGAGTTGATTGAGCAAACACAGGGAAAGAGTCATTTCAGAAATGGACCTGAGATTCGAATATTACCAGTTCGAGTGATAGGGAAGGATGTACTGACGACTACCCTCCGAGCTCAATACGGACATTTCAAGTCCGTAGTGATACCCCTCGGGTAGGACCAATACGCCCATAGTATTCATGAGCTAAATAAGTAGAGTACGTCTTTCTTACTGGAATCAGTTCGTCATTTCTCCAAGAAATGACTTACTTATCTACCCTTATAGTAAGGAAGAACCCATAGAAACATTACCCTCGTAGATACTTTTCACAAAGTTCTCTGAACATGAATTTTGGAATTTAATAGTCAAATTTCCTAAGACACATTATTAGTGATGTGGAAATTCTTGAGTACTCTGGCAAGTTATCCAAAACCGTTGGGAATATGTCGGCACCGTAGTCACCGACGGAAAATTCGCCAAATTCTAGGTCTTACAGACCTACTATCATAGTCCATTCAGAACTCCTCGCAAATTTCAGAAACCCTTTTGACTTTGACCCAGCGAGGGGTGGCCCTTGACTGGGAAGTTAAGCAATAGAAAGAACCTTTGGAATACCAAGTGAGAGACCAAATTCTTTAAGAAACCTTGCTCTGGGAATGGCTTAAATACGCTTCGTAAAGTGTGGAAAGCTAAATCCAATATAGTTAGGACCTCCGAGATTCTTACGAGAATCGGTCCTGCATCTCCCCGACTAGATCTACTCCGCAAACTCAGTAACATACATTTTACCCTTCGCGTCTCGAACTTGAAACAATACCTTTCCGTTAGGAATCTCATAAGCCCTCTCGACGAGATCGAGATTAACGAGATCCACGCCATTCTATTAGAACCGTTATGATCCTCAATCGAGAGGTCAAGCGGATGATGAAACGTCGTCGCCTGTTAGTGAAGGTTCGTTGGAATACCAACCGAGAACCCGATTTCACTTAGGAGCGCGAGAACCAATCGATTAGGAAGTTCACCTAACGACTCGATTACTTCTACCTACTTCATTGCCTAAATTCTAATTTTGGGACGAAATTCCCTGTAACAGGGGGATGATGTCACAACCCGAAAGTTCCATTATGAACAAACCATATCAAGCCAATAGAAGTTAAAACAGTTTCAATAAAATTCCAAACTTTGGGTATAAGTTTGAGTATTTCAGGCTTAACACTTAAGGAGATATCAGGAGAGTGGATGCACTATGGTTTTGTGCAACACTGTTATTCCAGTACTCTATGATATTGGAGTTCATTCCGGGAATAAAATATTTTTCTGCCAAAAATCTCAGCACTATAAATAGAATTCTGAAACAATTTCATTCACTATTTACATTTACAACTAGAGAAAAGCCTTTTTCTCTCTCACGGATCTTCGGGTTTTCATCCCAAATCGTGAGTACCTCTCTCTAGTAGTGTTATATAACTCTTAATGTGTTTATAACATAGATTAGATAGCTAAACAACTAGATTTAGGAGTTTACTCCCCAAGGTGTTCTTGGGCGGTAAACTCCCGAAACAATGCCTAGCCTTTCCCCCATGATATGTTACTACCTTAGGCTTGTATATAGGTGTAATTGGGACAAGAAAACAACAATGAAACACCAAAGTTTGGGTGTTCACGGCCCAAGAAGATCTTGGACCGTGAACTCCAAAATCATGGACCAAAGAGTGCTTTTGGCACTCCTAAAGCTTTGGACAATTACCTAGAATTACTCCTAACTATTTGAGGGACTTTAAAACATCAACAACCCCTCTCAAAGAGAGATTACGGCCCTAATATGGTTCTTGGACCGTAAACATGAATGAAGGGCACCAAAGTGTTCCTAAGGCCTTCATTTGCTTTAGGTAAAAGTCTAGAACCCATCCTACATGTGTATGAGACTTGAAAGCATCAAAAACACCCTTCCATGAGAGTTTACGGCATTAAACCCCAAAGGAATTGGCCTTGGGGCCGTAAACTCCTCAAAGGAGTGTAATTATGCCCTAACCCCTTCCATGAATTAACCCACCAATTTGGAATGCTTCTAGGAATCATTTAGCACCTCAAAACAACAAAGGACATTAAGCATTGGAGTTCACGGCTCTAAACTCAAGAGTTTATGACCGTAAACTCCTTGTGTGGGGTTATATGGAGAGTAAACTCAAGTATGGGGTCCTTAGGAACCCTAAACCCAAGTGCCTTGTCCCACAACAACTTAGATGCAATCCTTAGGGCTTATAACACTTATATAAAGTGTTTATGATGTTTTAGGATGTCTTAACATTATCAATTAGTAAATTAAGACTAATTGAGTGCATATATGTGTGATTATATGTTCATTAGGATCGTAGTGTATGTACAAGTCCTCACTTGACGCCTAACAATCCTACACCGTTCAGTCCATCCCAACCACCATCTACAGGTGAGTTCATACCTCTTAATCAATGTTTTAAATGATTTTAAATGCTTTAATGGGGGGGGGGAATACAAGTAGAAAACAATATGTTATTAAATCAATCTTATGTATTTTATAACTGTGTTTTCACTCAGTAGATTTCACATACTTCAAAAGGTGATACATGAAATGCTTTTCTATCTTAAAATACCTTGATAACAAAAGTATTAGTTTTGAAATGTTTATTTAAAATGACATCAAGTCACTCTTAATTATTGTTCAAAACTCTTAGATATCTTACAAAACCATTACTTTTACCTTCTTGAACAAAACTATACTTATACACTTATGTTCATATATATGTTTGAGATTATAGTTTTCACCCTTCATTTAGTTTTGGGTAGCAAGAGTGTATAAACCTACTTGAACAACCAATTACCTTTCAGTTAACTATCATAGGGATAGTTAGAAGATATCAAACATTATTCCTATTACAAGGAATCATACAAGATTCAGTTCATTCATGAGTCTATACCAGTACATTACATGATACATGAGTACATTTACTTAGGATTACATGATACATGAGTACATTTACTTAGGATTACATGATACATGAGTACGTTTACATTGATACATTTATCTGAATACGCTTACATGAATACCATACACGAGTACCGTTACATAGATGCATTATCCTGTATTCACTTACCTGGATACTTGTACCTAGAGTTACGAGGAAGATTTATTAGAATCTTCTGTGTAAATTGTCTTTCCTATCCCAGTTCAACGGGATATCTAGGTAGGACTAACCATTCCGAATCCAAACTGATTAGCACCAGTGGTTGATGACCATCTACGGAGGTCTAAGGTTAATACTTATACTAGGTAGATCGATTTCGGGACTAACCCTCCCTCCACCCTGCTACCGCTACAGAGGATGAGTGGACAATCTTCGGATGTTCATTAGGTTATACATTTCGCTTTACGCGATGGCGTGTTAGCCCTAGTACCTAGGGACAACACTTACATTAGTACTTTTTCCTGTTTAATTTATTTTGTGATATATTCACATAAACGGAGAGTTAGACTAAGTACTTTTTGTACTAGTCAATAGAAAGGAAAAACCATCATTGTCATAACAAAACATTCGGGTCTTGGTAGAAGACTACATCGTCATAACAAAACATTAGGGTCTTGGTAGAAGACTACATTGTCACAACAAAACATTCGGGTCTTGATAGAAGACTACATTGTCATAACAAAACATTCGGATCTTGGCAGAAGACTACATTTCATACCAGTAGGAAATAAGGAATTTTCTAGGTTTTTCATACTTATATCAACTGTTTCATTTAAAGATTTACATGGCATTCATAACAGCTTTCCAAAACAAGGCAAAGACACATAAATACTTATGAAGTCACCAGCTTTAGGCTGATACTCGCTTCCAAAATAACTTGTATTCTCAGGTCACCAGTTAGACAGGTACGGGTGCCAGGTTTTGAGAAGACGGAGCACAATCAAGACTCGGCTTATTTTGATTATTCAATTTTATTGTTGTACATTATGAAAGAACGCACATGTATTAAAACTTTACTTTTAATGCAATGGATGATGTTGTTGCTTGTTTACTATTTTACACTGTTATGATACTTCACATGACGTCCTCCACCCTGGAACATTTCCGCCATTCTTGGTTTTGGGGTGTGACAACACCCAACTCTCCCGGCTTGCCAATAGGGATTGAGTGACCTTGAACTTTTCAAGTATTTGATCTTGTGGGATCAGGAGAATAATTGGAGGAGGTGGAGGAAGTGAAGTATGATTTCTAGTCCCATTAATGCACAACAAAGGGATTAATCTTTCACCTTGATTGCCATGTGGGATATCATCTTCAATAGGAAAGCTTTTTCCTAAGGATTTGGGAAGACTATAGATGTCTTAACAAGACATCTATAATGGGAGAAATTCAAGTTTCAGTCGATTTAAGTCCTTAACATAACACCCAATATGAAATATTAAGGCTAGGACCAAACAAACTATTTTATAACTTGGAAGAGGGATGCTATAATCCAAACTACAAAATATTTGAAGGTAGGTAAGTGACGATTTACCAATTTCCACCATGAAAAACAAAATAAACTATTAAGTTTTAATTGGATTTGAACTCCTAGATCTTTTGAGATTCATTGAACTTTCAGTGGCAAGTTTAAATCTTGATTGTGCCCTCTCAAGTTTGTGACTGGGATGCCGAGGATCACAAACAAGGTGTGAATAACCATGCAAATTGACTTGGTACCCTTAATTTTATCACTCAATCAATGTGCCAGTTAACCACACACGCTCCACCGATTTATGATAAAACTTAAGTCAACCATTGCCACATATTGTCAGTCCCATGTTAGTGTGCCGGTTAACCACACACGCTCCGCTAACGATTTAACAAGGGTGCAAAGTGTAATTTCATGGGTTAGCACCAAATTCACATTTTCCTAAGTAACTAATATTGGGAATTCATAAGAGTTTAGTTACTTAGTATTTATCATTATACTTTTAATGAAAGGAGAATTAGAGTCCTATCCTACCTGTTTGGCTAACAACCCTCCACCAGTCAAGGAAGCGGTGGGTGAGAGTGGACACCCATTAAACTGCCATTATATAGGCAGTAACCTTATACCCCCTTATAGACCGGCTTCGTGAATGACGCCTACTAACGGTAAGACCGACTTGCTCTTACACACACACACACACACACACACATATATATATATATATATATATATATATATATAATCATTAACTTTTAATATTATAATAGTATAAGGTTGAATTTTTAACTTTTAAAATTCTAAGGTTAAATTTGGAATTAAAGTATACATGGGGAGGTAACTTTGCAAATTCCAAAACTTGAGGGCAAGTTTTCAAACTATTCAAAACTCTTGGATTTTCCTAACTTATGAGTTTAATAAAAGTTAAAAAAAACTTTTAATGAAGAGGCTCTTGGACATCCATAACTTGAGGACAAGTTATGGAGTTCATATAAACTATTTATAAGAAAAGGGCTCTTCATTTTTGTAACCTAAGGCAATTTTATGAGTTTTAAGATTCATAAATGTGACTTTTCATATAACTTGAGTACAAGTTACAAAAACACATTTTATGATCAACTTTTAGATCAATCTGGATTGAAAACAACTAACACATAATTTTTTCATTAATCTAAATTAACTCATAAAACAAGGTAACACAAAAAAAAAACTTTTGTAATCCATAATTTGAGGACAAATTATGGAATCCATTAAAATAAATTTAGATCAAGAATCAACTAACAAACACTTTTGTAAATAATTCCTATGATCTACCAAAACTCATAAGCATGAACAATCCATATCACCAATTTCAAGAATTACGTCAACATACATAAAACTTGAAATTTTGATTTTAACCTTGAAATTGGTTCACAATAATCATTACCACTTTAAAAACAGATTTTATAAGTCCAAAGCAGCTTAAGGTAATGATTCTAGACCAATTCCAGCTTTAAAACTCGAAGATATGCTGTCAGGGGGTCCAACTCGTCGAGTGCATGAACCAACTCGGCGAGTTGGATGAACTTTGCCTTGGACCCGTCGAGTCCCCTGTCCAGAGAGCACAAAACTTCGTTTTTTCAGCCAATTTTGCAAGTATAACAAGAAAACAAGCCTTGGGTCTGATACCACTGTTGGGTTTTGAGCATCCTAACACTCCTAAGGTGTACATGCAACCCTAAATACCTTGGATCTATGTTTTCTCTATTATACATGCCAATATGGAGTTTCCAAGGTATTACCCTATACTAGCATACAAATGTCATATACTACACAAGAATCTAGTTAGGATAACATACCTTATGGAGGAGCTTGAAGTCTTGATGTATCTAGCCTTAAGAGCTTAGCCCCAATAGTGTGGAAGCCTCAAGTAGAATCACAACACATCATGGACAAAGAATAAACTTGAGAGAGAATCTCCATGAACTCTAAGACTAGAGTAAGTCACAATTTTTGGGCTAGAAGCATCTATTTATATGTGTGAGGAATCCAAGAGTCATGGGTATAACCCATAACCCAAATCCATACCCATGTGTTTAATGATCCATGGTTCATGTGGCCCAACTCTTTATGTATCCATACATAAACTTGGTGCAACATGGATCATAAGCCCAACACATATAAATATAACTAATTAACATAATTAGTCCCCATAGATTTAATTAGTATGTTTTAATCACCAAATTAATCCCAAATTAATTCTTGATCAATACTAATTAAAACATATGATTTCATATTAATATATTATAACTTATAATATATTAATAAATCATATATAACATCTTCTCTCAAAAGTCCATCCTGATTGTCCTGATGATATGCAACCCAAATGGACCATGTTACTCTCGGGTCAAGTACATACCAATAATAGTTATGGGCTTAGACATCTAATCAAACATGTATTTACTAGTACTACAATTTTCATTTAAACTTTGTCAACTAATTCTCAGTCAATCTTAAATTTAATAGTCTACGAAGATTACACTGTTAACAACCGTTTAAGATTCATAACTTTTACATACAGACTCCATTTTCGACTGTCTTTATATCGTTGGTCTCCTATTAACAAGATCTTCAAATCTTGTTTAGGTAAAAAAATCGACCGATCTAAAATTCTATTTCTATGCTAACACAGTTGCACTAAAACTTCGAAAAATCATAACTTCCTCATATGAAGTCAGATTTTGGCGTTCTCTATATGCACGCTCTTGGTTTACGATTACGACGAATTTCGTTTAGATTTTTTAAGCTAATAAGAAACCTATCTAAAATTCACTTTTTATCTCTGTCGTATCGAGTTGAACGAGAAACTTCAAACGATAATAGCTTCTTCATACGAAGTCAGATTAAGCGTTCATTATATCCCCGAAATCCTCATTACGACTACTTCAACTTTCATCAAGGTTATTTATCCTAATTATTATTTTATTTTAAAATTTGTTTTTGCCCTATGTATCAAGTTTTTGCCTAATATTATATACACATAATATAAGCACATAAATCACATAGCTTCAAAAAAAATCCTTTTATTTATTCATCAAATGATTAAAATTGTTGACCAGCATCAATGACACATCTTATTAATGCCTAGTGGGAAACACATATGTTATAAATATCCCCCCTTTAAGATGATTTGTCCCAGAATCATGCATCAGCAAACATATATGGACAACGACTCCTCATTTCACTTTTTGTCTCCCATGTGAGGTTCGTCCCTACCATATGTTTCCATCGCACAAGAACCAATTCGACCATATTATTTCGTAACCTCCACATCTTTCGGTCAACAATCACTTCAGGATCTTCAGTTAACCTCTTGTTTTCATCGATCCTCATCTCTGAAAGTGGAATCACATCAATAAATTCTCCCATGAACTTTGTCAAGTAACACACATGAGAAGTGTTATGAATACCCTCCAACTCTTCTGGCAACTCCAGCTTTTAAGCTTGGCTTCCAATTCTCTGAAGAACTTTCAATGGTTCAATGAATCTTGGACTCAGTTTCCCTCACATCCTAAATCTGATAAGTCCCTTCCTTAGGGAGACTTTAAGCAACACTTGGTCTCCGATTTTGAAAGTAATCAGTTATCTCTTCTTATCCGCATAGCTCTTTTGATGGTTTTCAGCTACTAGCATCCTTTCTCTGATCACTTTCAAATTCTCAGCGGTCTAATGAACAATCTCAAGACCCAAAAACTTCTTCTCTTCAGCTTCAATCCAACAAGACAGAATACAACAGTTTTTTTTGTATAGTGCTTGATAAGGTGTCATCTTAATGCTTGAATGGTAACTATTATTGTAGGAAAATTTGATTAATGGTAGATGCTCATCCTAGTTACCTATAAGTTCCAGAGTACAAGCTGGTAACATATGTTCTAGTGTTTAAATCGTTCTTTCGCTTTAACCATCAGTTTGTGGATGGTAAGCAATACTCAAACACAGTTTTTTACCCATCTCTTAATGTAAACTTATCCAAAATCTAGAAGTAAAACGACTGTCACGGTCTGACACGATTGCCAAGGGAATATTGTGAGCTTTCACTATCTCTTGTACGTAAACTTTTTCAAGCTTTTCCATAGACCAACTCTCATTTTCTGCTATGAAATTTGCTGTAACAGCCCGGAATTTCAGGTATTTCTCTAAATTATTTTTGGGGCACATTTAGGAGGGGACTCGGCGAGTTGGTGCATGACTCGCCGAGTAGGGCCGTGGTCTTGGTCGCAGATGCGCGACTGGACTCGACGAGTCCAATAAGGGACTCGGCGAGTCGACGCTGTTCAGCTGAACCCTAGCCGTTTCGATTCTGAACCGTATATAACGATCTTATGGCCGTCATGTCGCATCTTTTGGCCGGTTGAAGATCCCCTGGGAGTGTGTGAGCATCTGAAGCAAGAGAGAGGATTTGAGAAGGCTTGAAGAGATCGTTGGACAAGGAGGAGCAAGGTGGTGATCAAAGGAATCGAGGACTGGAGGTTTGGAGACACAAGGAACACGTTTCCAGGTAATCTTCGGATCGAAATCTGTAGCTTTTATGTTGTATGCGAATTTAGGGTTTAGGAAACCCATTTAAGGGATTGTTGGATTGTAGTGATGTTATAAGTGTTTAAAAACCCCGGTATTAGTATATGTGAAAGTCCAGGAAGCCCCATATCTATATATTTCGAAATCATGCGAAATACAGGAGGCAGCGGATTGGCTGCATGGCGAGGACTCGCCGAGTCCAATGATCAGACTCGGCGAGTAGCTTGAAGATTCACTAGGACTCGCCGAGTTGTTCTTCAGACTCGGCGAGTAGCTTGAAGACCTATTGAAACTCGTCGAGTTGTTCTTCAGACTCGGCGAGTAGCTTGAAGATCTACAGGAACTCGTCGAGTCGTTCTTCAGACTCGGCGAGTAGTGTCAGGGTGTCTATACTCGTCGAGTTACCCTTTAGACTCGACGAGTCCGGTCAAGGTTGACCGTTGACCTGTATATAACTTAGTAGGGTCAGTTGTCTTGTTTGATAAGATCATTAATAAAGGTATGTGGTATTATAGGGAATTTGCGGATTAGCGGATCGAGTGCGAGTAGCTCGAAGGGTTTATAGCTTGCATACTACGAGGTGAGTCTTCTCACTATACTTCACCCGGAAGGGTTTGACTGTGAGACCGGAAGGTCGTATTTGTTATATCTATGCTATGTCTAGAGAGGTAGATGCTTTATGTGTGATGTATGCTTATATGTGATGTATACTTATACGGGCCGGAAGGCGAGACCTTATGTGACAGAAAGAACGGTATGATGTATGACTTATGTGTTATGTGCGTTATGTTACATGTGTTATGCTTTATACTATTATGGGCCGGAAGGCAAAACACTATGGGCCGGAAGGCAAACTAGTACGGGCCGGAAGGCGATACGTTATGGGCCGGAAGTCGATTATATTACGGGCCGGAAGGCAATGTTATGTGGACTGAAAGGTCCGGGCCGGAAGGCGTATGTGGGTAAGTCGTATACTGGGGAACTCACTAAGCATTTATGCTTACTAGTTGTGGTTATGTTTTTTTCAGGTACTAGTGATGACCGTGGGAAGGCGCCGGCGTGACACGTACACACTGCCGCTGTTGAAGATCCTGAAGATTTATTATTTATACTTTAGAAATAAACTTGGAATAAACCCTTTTGTCGAATAATGATGCTTTGTTTTAAATGAAAAATTTATTTGATAATTGAGCTGTTACAATTGGTATCAGAGCCTTGGTTTGAGGGATTCGGGTGTACTTTTGGGTGCAACTGAACTCAGACCGGGGATTTGAGGAAAAATCTTTTTAAATAATAAGGACACAACATTTTATAAATGATAAAGTGGTAAAACAAGGATGGAACGGTGTGTACGTGCAGCCAGCGTCTGAACGGTAAAGATCCCCAGAATACCTTACGATGTTATGTTATGCACTGAATTATGAATTGTTATGCATGCTAGAAGACTAGGTATACATGATAGGAATAGAATTGCCTGTTTTGTGATGCCTTAGTCTAGGGAGATTGCTTATATGAGATATTTGGTAGCGTGCAAGTAAATAGTGCATACTAGAAGTAGAGTACTCGTTATTCGGGATTTGGGGAGGAAGGTTTGGGACGAATATTGATACGGTGTGGTCAGTAGTATTGGGCCCGTACTATCGAAGGCACCGGATCAGTGGAAGACTCAAATAAGAATCCCTGGAAATCGGAGACTGGGTAGGGCGCGTATCGAGTACAATTGTACTTGGTGGAGTCTCTGATGATTTTATGTTGTATTTCAGAGACATCATGGTTATCACACGCAATGGGGCGAGTTCGAGCGGTGCGAGTGATGAGGAGATTCGTCAGATTATTCAGGAAGAGGTAGTTGCGGCGGTCCGGGCTGAGATCCCGGAGATGTTTGGGTCTATTAAGACCACGTTGATGGAGGAGTTTGAGGAGCGGTGCGCCGCAATTTCTGAAGCTGCAGTTGCTGCCGCTACCGCAGCGGTGGCTGCTGCCAGGCCGCAAGGGGGTGATTCATTACTATTCAGGGAATTCAGCAACACGAAACCCCCTGAATTTGATGGGAAACAGGATCCGATTGCAGCCATGAGGTGGATCGCCGACATCGAGGGGTGCTTTTATACTTGCTCATGCCCGGAGCACTTGAGGGTACGGTTCGCCTTGAACCAGCTCCGTCTGGGAGCGAAGGATTGGTGGAAGTTCGTGACGGCGAACTTCACTCAGGCAGAGATTACGGCGGTGACATGGGTGAGGTTTACGGAGATGTTCAGGGATGAGTACGTTCCCCCGGTAGAGAGGGAGCGATTGATTCAGGAGTTCTTGACCCTTAAGCAGGGTACTGATTCCGTGGCAGTGATCACACGGAAGTTTCATGAGAGGGCAATGTTCTGCCCTGAGCTGGTATCTACGGAGCAGTCGCGGATGAGCCGTTATTTGGGTGTTTTGAAGAGGGAGATCCGGGAGTTTGTGTCAAACTCCACCTATCGTACTTTCACTGAGCTTCAGGCGAACGCCAGGAAGCGTGAGATCGAGTTAGAGACTCAAGTGAGGGAGGAGGCTGAGTCTCGGCAGGTGGATCGACGGCCGGCCCAGTCTCAGCCGGCAGCCAAGCGGACTAAGTTCGCTGATTCGAGGAGGGGAGGTTCGAAGGGTCGCACTTGCGCGAAGTTCGGCAAGAGTCACGAGGGGGCGTGTCGAGCTGGTGGTTGCTACAAGTGTGGCAAAGAGGGACATATTGCCAGGGATTGCCCTAAGGGGTTTATGGTTTGCTTTCACTGCAACCAGACAGGCCATCGGAAGGCCGAGTGCCCGCAACTTCGTCAGGGAGCTACATCTACTACCCGGACTACTGAGACCCGACCGGTGAAGGTCGAGGCCCCGAGGGCTCGCGGGAGAGCCTTTCAGCTGACTGCGGAGGAGGTCCGCGCTGCGCCCGATGTTGTGGCAGGTATGTTATCATTCATGTATTTAATTAAAGGTCGAAATGTTATGCTTATGTTAATGTATGTGTAGGTACTTTCCTTGTGAACTCTATGCCTGCTCTAGTATTATTTGATTCGGGTGCGAGTAGATCGTTTGTATCGTTAGCTTTTAGTCAGCACATCGGCATTAGTCGTGAGCCGTTAAGTCGGCCTTTGAGTGTTTCCATTGCGGCTGAGAGGGTGATTTGTGCTACGGAGGTTCTTCGGGGATGTGTGCTAGAGATCTTCGGGGTCGCGTTTCCGATTGACCTAATTCCTATTGCGATGGGTGATGTCTGTGTCATCGTAGGCATGGACTGGTTGAGCCGATTCAGCGTTGTCATCGACTGCGAGCGTCAGTTGGTGACTATACGAGACCCTAGTGGGGGAGTTCTTACGGTGTACGGCGAGGGTACCCGTTCGAGATCAGCTTTTTGTTCGGCCGCTAGGGCGAGGCAATGCCTACAGCGGGGATGTAACGGCTTTGTGGCATATGTGATGGATACGCGGGAGAGTTCCGAGAGACCGAAGACATTGGAGGAGGTTCCAGTGGTGCGCGAGTTTCCAGATGTTTTTCCCGAGGATTTGCCGGGAATACCTCCTGCGAGACAAGTGGAGTTCGGTATCGATCTAGTTCCAGGGGCTGCGCCTATTGCGAAGGTGCCTTATCGTCTTGCACCTCCAGAGATGCAAGAATTGTCCTCGCAACTTCAAGAGTTGTTGGGGAAGGGATTTATTCGGCCGAGTAGCTCGCCGTGGGGAGCACCGATTCTGTTCGTCAAAAAGAAGGATGGTTCACACCGGATGTGTATCGATTACCGGGAGCTGAACAAGGTGACAGTTAAGAACCGCTATCCGTTACCGAGGATCGATGATCTATTTGATCAGTTGCAAGGGGCATCTTGGTTTTCCAAGATTGATTTGAGATCAGGGTACCATCAGGTGAGAGTGCGGGATGAGGACGTCCAGAAGACAGCCTTTAGGACGCGGTATGGGCATTACGAGTTCGTGGTGATGCCTTTTGGGCTCACCAATGCCCCAGCAGTGTTCATGGATCTCATGAACAGGGTATGCAGGCCGATGCTGGATCGGTCTGTGATTGTATTCATCGACGACATTCTGGTGTATTCGCGATCTAGGGAGCAGCATGAGGGACATTTGAGGGAGGTCCTTGAGGTACTGAGGTCGGAGAAGCTATATGCAAAATTCTCCAAATGCGACTTCTGGTTACGGGAAGTTCAATTTCTGGGGCACGTTGTAAATCAGACAGGGATATTGGTCGATCCGGCCAAGGTGGAAGCGGTAATGAGATGGGAGGCACCGAAGTCACCTTCGGAAATCAGGAGTTTCCTTGGGTTGGCAGGGTACTATCGAAGGTTCATTAGGGACTTCTCCAAGATCGCGGTGCCACTTACCAAATTGACCCGAAAGGGTGTTACATTTTCATGGGGACCCGAGCAGCAGACTTCCTTCGAGACACTTCGTCAGAGACTGTGCGAAGCACCAGTACTGGCTCTTCCAGAAGGGATGGAGGACTTTGTCGTATATTGCGACGCATCGATTTCGGGACTGGGTGCGGTGTTGATGCAGAGGGGCCATGTGATAGCCTATGCATCGAGGCAGCTGAAGCCTCACGAAGCAAGATACCCCACGCATGACTTAGAGTTGGGGGCAGTAGTATTCGCCCTCAAAATTTGGCGTCACTACCTGTACGGGGTTCGTTGTACCATATACACGGACCATAAGAGTTTGAAGTATTTGATGGATCAACCCAACCTAAACATGCGTCAGAGGAGATGGTTAGACGTGGTTAAGGATTATGACTGTGAGATCCTATACCACCCAGGCAAGGCTAATGTGGTAGCCGATGCATTGAGTCGTAGGGCGGAGGGTACTCCATTGCGGGACGTATGTTTGAGATTGACGGTGATGACTCCGGTGTTAGATGCTATTCGTGGGGCACAGGCCGAGGTTGTGAAGTCTGGGATGCAGAAACAGGAGCGGGTCGTCGGGTTGATTTCAGAGTTTGTTACGGATGGGCGGGAACTTCTGACATTTCGGGGTCGGATCTGGGTGCCATTTGTGGGAGGTACGCGTGTTACTTTGATGGAGGAGGCACATAGATCGAAATTCTCGATCCATCCCGGTGCCACGAAAATGTATCTGGATTTGAAAAAGGAGTACTGGTGGCCTTGCATGAAGAGAGACGTTGCCTGGTTCGTTGAGAGGTGTTTGACCTGCCGTAAAGTTAAGGCCGAGCACCAGAGACCGCACGGTAAGTTGCAACCTTTGGAGATCCCTGAGTGGAAGTAGGATCAGATCACGATGGATTTCATCACCAAATTGCCGAAAACTGCCAGGGGAGTCGATGCGATTTGGGTGATTGTGGATAGGCTAACAAAGAGTGCACACTTCCTTGCCATTAGTGAAAGTTCATCAGCAGAGAAGTTGGCAGAGTTGTACGTGAGAGAGATAGTATCTCGGCATGGGGTGCCGACCTCGATTGTTTCGGATCGCGATGTACGTTTCACTTCCAGGTTCTGGAAGAAATTTCATGAGGAGTTGGGTACTAAGCTGCATTTTAGTACCGCGTACCATCCCCAGACCGACGGCCAGAGCGAGCGGACGATTCAGACATTGGAAGACATGCTTAGAGCGTGTGTGTTAGACTTTGGGGGTAGCTGGGATGCGCATCTGCCGTTGGCTGAGTTTTCCTACAACAACAGCCATCATTCGAGCATTGGTATGCCACCTTTTGAGTTGTTGTATGGTAGGAGGTGTCGGACTCCCATTTGCTGGGGAGAAGTGGGACAGAGAGTGATGGGTAGTACAGAGATTGTACTTCAGACGACCGAACAGATTCAGCGAGTGAGGCAGAGGTTATTGACCGCCCAGAGCCGACAAAAGAGTTATGCGGACAGACGCCGGTCCGAGCTCGAATTCCAGGTCGGCGACTTCGTTCTCCTAAAGGTTTCTCCTTGGAAAGGGGTGATTCGGTTCAGGAAGAGGGGCAAATTGGGGCCCCGGTTCATAGGTCCATTTCGGGTAATTGCAAGGGTAGGTCGGGTAGCTTATCGGTTGGAGTTGCCAGCGGAACTGAATCAGATTCACAATACCTTCCACGTATCACAGCTGAGGAAGTGTATAGCCGATGAGGCAGCTGTGGTTCCGCTAGAAGATATCCAGGTAGATGCGAGTCTGAATTACGCCGAGAGACCAGTAGCTATCAGGGATCGGAAGATCAAGGTTCTACGGAACAAGGAAATACCTCTGGTGTTGGTTCAGTGGCAACATCGGAAGGGATCGGAGATGACTTGGGAGCCGGAAAGAGAAATGCGGGAGCAACATCCGGAGTTATTCGCAGAATGAGAGACTTCGAGGGCGAAGTCTAGTTCTAGTGGGGGAGAGTTGTAACAGCCCGGAATTTCAGGTATTTCTCTAAATTATTTTTGGGGCACATTTAGGAGGGGACTCGGCGAGTTGGTGCATGACTCGCCAAGTAGGGCCGTGGTCTTGGTCGCAGATGCGCGACTGGACTCGACGAGTCCAATAAGGGACTCGGCGAGTCGACGCTATTCAGCTGAACCCTAGCCGTTTCGATTCTGAACCGTATATAACGATCTTATGGCCGTCATGTCGCATCTTTTGGCCGGTTGAAGATCCCCTGGGAGTGTGTGAGCATCTGAAGCAAGAGAGAGGATTTGAGAAGGCTTGAAGAGATCGTTGGACAAGGAGGAGCAAGGTGGTGATCAAAGGAATCGAGGACTGGAGGTTTGGAGACACAAGGAACACGTTTCCAGGTAATCTTCGGATCGAAATCTGTAGCTTTTATGTTGTATGCGAATTTAGGGTTTAGGAAACCCATTTAAGGGATTGTTGGATTGTAGTGATGTTATAAGTGTTTAAAAACCCCGGTATTAGTATATGTGAAAGTCCAGGAAGCCCCATATCTATATATTTCGAAATCATGCGAAATACAGGAGGCAGCGGATTGGCTGCATGGCGAGGACTCGCCGAGTCCAATGATCAGACTCGGCGAGTAGCTTGAAGATTCACTAGGACTCGCCGAGTTGTTCTTCAGACTCGGCGAGTAGCTTGAAGACCTATTGAAACTCGTCGAGTTGTTCTTCAGACTCGGCGAGTAGCTTGAAGATCTACAGGAACTCGTCGAGTCGTTCTTCAGACTCGGCGAGTAGTGTCAGGGTGTCTATACTCGTCGAGTTACCCTTTAGACTCGACGAGTCCGGTCAAGGTTGACCGTTGACCTGTATATAACTTAGTAGGGTCAGTTGTCTTGTTTGATAAGATCATTAATAAAGGTATGTGGTATTATAGGGAATTTGCGGATTAGCGGATCGAGTGCGAGTAGCTCGAAGGGTTTATAGCTTGCATACTACGAGGTGAGTCTTCTCACTATACTTCACCCGGAAGGGTTTGACTGTGAGACCGGAAGGTCGTATTTGTTATATCTATGCTATGTCTAGAGAGGTAGATGCTTTATGTGTGATGTATGCTTATATGTGATGTATACTTATACGGGCCGGAAGGCGAGACCTTATGTGACAGAAAGAACGGTATGATGTATGACTTATGTGTTATGTGCGTTATGTTACATGTGTTATGCTTTATACTATTATGGGCCGGAAGGCAAAACACTATGGGCCGGAAGGCAAACTAGTACGGGCCGGAAGGCGATACGTTATGGGCCGGAAGGCGATTATATTACGGGCCGGAAGGCAATGTTATGTGGACTGAAAGGTCCGGGCCGGAAGGCGTATGTGGGTAAGTCGTATACTGGGGAACTCACTAAGCATTTATGCTTACTAGTTGTAGTTATGTTTTTTTCAGGTACTAGTGATGACCGTGGGAAGGCGCCGGCGTGACACGTACACACTGTCGCTGTTGAAGATCCTGAAGATTTATTATTTATACTTTAGAAATAAACTTGGAATAAACCCTTTTGTCGAATAATGATGCTTTGTTTTAAATGAAAAATTTATTTGAAAATTGAGCTGTTACATTTGCACTCTTCGTCAATCGGTGTATGATTATCCAAATCATGTCATGACCTTCCTTCATTCTGGGTAATTTGGTCACAAAATCCATGGTGATATCTTGGCACTTACCCATGGGTACTAGTAAAGGTTCCAAATTCCCATATGATTTCTGATTTTGTGCCTTAACTCTAGCGCAGATCACACATCCAGCCGCATACTTAGGAATATCGAGCTTCATTGTCGGCCACCAGTAATATGGTTTCAAATCCATATACATCTTGGTGCTGCTAGGCTGAAAAGAGTATATGGTTTTGTGAGACTTTTCCATGAGAAGATCTCTTGTTCCTGCTAGGTTAAAGTTGAGATTTCATGCAGTGCTTGGAAAGAAGGAAGATGATATCTAGTCATTGGTTATGAAGTTTCAAAGTATCATGTAGCTTGTTAAGATTCGAAGTCTGTGATGGGTTTTAAGCACTACATCATTCCTATGGTGTACATGCAAACCCTAAAGCTTTGGATCTAGGTTGTCTAATGAACATGCAATAATCATCCAAAGCCATAAACTATACATCTAGCATACAATAATGGAATTAACATATGAATTAGGGTTTAGATCTTACCTTGATTGTTATGTAGAAATAACAATCACAATTCCTCCTTGTAATTGGCTTCTGAAAGCTTAGTGTCACAAATGTCACACCTCTAATGGCTCACAAACACCAAGAGCAAGGGGATGACTTCGGAGAAGAGAATGAGGCACCAAAAAACGTCCAAGAACTCTAAAGAATGCTTAGCCACTTTTTTGGGTGCCCTAGGGGTCCTTGTATATGTGACGCTATTAGGGTTCTGAACTAGTAAACCCTAATCTGACTGCTTACGCCCTAAGCAACCCATGGACTCCCTCCTTAGAGGCCTTGGACGAATTTTTATGGGTTTCCTTGTAGATTTCGTCCACTCTATCCTCTATGGAGTCCATTAGCCCAATATTCAACTATCACACAATTGACAGTTCTAGTCCCCTTTATTTAATTAATGTCTTTTAGCCACAAAATTAATTTTCTAATTAATTCTTGACTAATATTAATTAAACACTATGATTTCTCTTCTAATATATTATTCATATAATATATTAATAAATCATAATTATTCTCTTTCTCCATAAATCATCCTAACAAGTTGCTTTGGTGAAGGCAACCCAAAAGGACCATGCTCGCAATCGGGTCAAGTACATACCAAAATAGTTATGGGCTTAGACACTAATGCAACAGTCTCCCACTTAGATAAGTCTAATAACTATTATGCGTATGACTTCAGATCCTAATCAGCAATCGTAGCTTTCAAAAGCCGTTGTCAACTCTGATCTTATCAGATATGTGTCCTTTAGATAAGGGATCATGTATTCCTCCATTATAGATACCATATGAACTGAGACATGGATTATAATCATTTTCTCCGTCCATTTGTTGTTTCCTGATTTCCGATTTATGACAACCGACTAATTGAACAAATCAAATTAGCCATGGCCCGACCGAGCACTTACGTTTGTCATCACTAAATCATCGAGGGGCCCACAGATACCGCTTTTATCCCACATTGGGTAAAAGGAATGGATAAACTTTGACTCAATGCTTGCTTGTGCTCACTCGTTGAATCACACACAACAATACGTTTTATAACACCAAGTTACTGGTGCGTTTACATATTATCAATGTGTAACCGACTTGCAAGATACAACTCACATATCTTGGTTTCAAGAATATAAGATATTATCGTCGCACCAATCATTCGTGATAAAATCCATGAAGCGGTCCAAGTGAGTGTGGGTTTAATCCAATGCTCAAATCATGTTCATAAGCACTCATGAATGTTTCAGCAAACCTTTGCTATGTCTAATACACTTAAGGCAATCTACAAATTGATTCATGGCAATCTTCTTACATACCTACTCCCAAAGTATGAGCGACTGTGGAACGTTCGAATAATCTTATTATTCAGGAAGTCAAATATGCAAAGTGAAACACAAGAATAAGCGAACCTAATATGGCCCCAAACTTTTGAGTATAAATAAAACTCCTTTTATTTAGTCACCATATTGATTACATATTATTCATGTATAACTTTTCGGGTAATCAACTTATTACTTGAATTATAACAACAATTGTCCCATGCTCTTAGCATGCACACCATGTTTGCCTATGGTCCTTACTTTGTGAAATAGTATAATTAACATTTTCAATCACACTCATTTCACAATTTCCAATCCTTTCCACAAGTGTGAGAATACCAAATTCTTGCCACTTATGGACTATGTTAGATTCTAACATTTTATGCAACTATCCTTTCGTAATGTCATAGAGCCAAAGTCATAAAGACTTTTCCAACGAAATTACAAAGTCATCTATCGGAGATTGTTACAAGACAATTTCATAGATATGAAGTCTCACATTCAAAGTACATTCATTTGAACATCCTTCTTGCATAAAAATTTCTAATCTAGACATATAGATTCTTAACGTCCAACTCTCAATATGGAAACATTTCCATATTTGCCATATGACAACTCATTATTAATAGAATCATGTCTAATAATAATAATGTCAGTATGGTCATTTCATTATTATACTTCCAACTACTCACAAGCGACCAATCCTTTGGCGAACCTTAGATTGTCTTTGATAGTTGTTTAATTATTTTAGTCAAATCCGATTCTATTCCATTTTTCCCTCTAAATGCCCTAGGCATTTGGAAAATTTTAGAACGGTCGAATATTACAGCATATGCAATCGATCCTATACCCGAAGCGTACATGATACAATTCATAATGGAAAATGTGATACTTTACTAGTTTCTTGCTATAATATTGCCATAATATTTCTATTTGTTGTGTTCTCAAAATTCGAACTATGACGAGGGATGTCGTAATCATAATCGAACTTTGAGAATGAAATTAAATATATCCTTGACTAACTTCAATTAAAATGTCTCGATCTAAGCTTTTAGATTAGAAACGAAGTATAACATTCTCTCCCTTCATTATAACAAAAACAACTTTTCAACTCCTGCAACTTTGCAAAGTGAAACTTTTGTTTTTCTATAATTAATATTGCCAACTTGCAATACTTAAAATAATAATCATGCTCCCACTAACATGATGATTATATCTATTCAAGCATAACATTTATGCTCCCACTAGCTTCGACACGTATTCAGAAATTAGCTGAACTTCTAAAAACCAATACTTGTTGACTTTATTTACAAAAGTTTAGATTTCTAAAATCGAAATGCTTCGATAAGACTTTATCTAAGCTTCTCGAACTCATACACCTTTCCTTAGATAACCTATATGTGTGTTTAAACAATTCTAGAACTTATAACAATAAGTCTAAAATGTTCAGACCCATTTGCTATTTCCCACAATTCAAACTATGAAGAGGCATGTTGTAATCATAATCGAATTTGAGAAATGCAAATTACATAATGCTATCTTCAAAATCTTTCTTAGTGAAAGCGTTTCCTCACAATCATTTTCATGAAGGAGAGAAACCTTATGACACTTAGATTTTATGGTTTATGTGTTCCTATCCATGTGAATTTGTCATAACCATAATCATAAGATAATGTCAATGACAAATCCAAACTCTTATGGACAAAACTTGTTCATTCCTAATTTCTTGCCTTCAAGGGTCCCACCATTGCTTCCAAGTTATTAAGCGGCTCACTCCTACCATTCAATGTACTTTACATTGATCAAGGTGTCTTGCCCCTATGCAACCCATTGAGAACTCTTAGAACTCACGTGCATAGTTGACCAAACTGGAATGGCACAGAAACAAGAATACATCAACATGATAGGTTACAAACCTCAAGTCGTGTGCTAGTGTTTAATAATAGGTTTACTCTTGATTAGTTCTTGAACCTTTTCAAGATTATTTATACTCCCACTGACCTCTTGACATATTAGATTCTGTTATCAGGAAACATTTCTTGACAAAACAAATATTCAAGAGTTAGTGTGTGTCTATATCAAGACAAACCTACACACAATTTGGTACTAGTTGGTCTTTGGCTTATCCAAGACATCACAACTTACCAAAATGTGCAAGTATAAGAACATTCCTACTTAAGATTATGTCACTCAAGTCACAATATTGGAGTATGACTCTAAGACTTGATTTTGGAACAAAGTATGATCCATCTTATTGACTTAACTACTACAACAATTCTCGATTCCTCTTCTTAGCCAAACTAGTGCACTAAGGTGTCCTAAGAGGATGAATTGTAATATGGTTCTTACAATTACCAAGATGATCATAAAACACGATAAAAAAGTACTATCCCTTCTTCTTAGATTGGAGACACTTTTTATCTTTATGCCTTCATTGATTCTACTTATTCGTTTTGCCATTCATTGAAACTTTTCAATGATCCAGAATTACACTTAATCTTGTAAGCATAACCACATTTACTAGACTTTTAGTAAATCATGACGAATAATCTTATTGTTATTTATGGTGGACTTGACCAGTACACAACATTGTGAACTTGATCTCCTAGTTCTTCACTTAACTCCTTGTCAATAAATTAGTCTTAAAATTTCTAAGTACCAGGATTTCCATACATCACATGATTTAAATCATATGATTCCAAGCTTCTGTCCAATCGAAACTTGGGCGATGGGAATCTTTCCTTACTTAGAAAATTTCAATACTTCCATAAATAATATAACTAAGAATCACATCCATTCATTGTAGAAATACACAAACATCAATTTCTCGTAACGATTTCATTGCAAGGATATAAATAAATAAGGCAAAATAAAATTTATTTTATTCATAAAAGCAGCGGAAAACATCTCCTTACAATGCAAATCAAATTGAAAAACTATGTAACTAAATATTTCTAACAAATCTATCATAACTTCCTAAGCTCAAAATATGATCTTTGAATCCATGCGATCGTAATCCATTTCTTCACGATTAGACTCAACTCACTCCTTCCTTTAAGCTTCCTTTCTTTTCTTCGATCCTTAAAAAGCATAAAAGTGTAATCTTATCACATCATGTATTAAGAATCTCCAAATAGGAAGTTAATGGAGTTAGATAGTGGATTTTACCTGAAGTAGAGTCATACATATTGACTCTCCCATCTCTTAGATCTCTCAGGCAGTCAGGGCAGCTTCGTAACCAATGCCCCTTCTTTTGGCAGTAGAAACACATGGACTCTTCTTGAATGGTACACGGGACTATTTCAGACTCTGCCTTTCTCTTACGCAGAGAAAACTTTTCTGGACTTCCAATGTTGCCATTGCCCGTAGAAGGTTGGGATATTGTTTTATCATACCAATTTGCTTGACCAGTGCGCCAAATCATTTTTGATTCAGCAGCAATAAGCAAATAAGTCAAATCAATAAGGGTCATGTCGTGGTCCATCATATAGTACTCTCTAACGAACTTACTATATGATTCGGTAAGTGATTGGAGAACCAAGTCAACAACCAACTTCCTTGAGACATCAAAACCCAACATCGTTAACCTGTCAATGTGTGACTTCATCTTTAAGATGTGTGCACACACAGACTTTCCATGTTTATATCTTATTGCCAATAGGGTTTGAGTGACCTTGAACTTTTCAAGTCTTCGAACACGTGGGTCAGGGAGAATTGTTGGAGGAGGTGGAGGAAGTGAAGCATGATTTCCATTTCCACAATCCAATCATGGAACATCATCTTCGCATGGAAAACTTTTTCCAACAGATTCAAGAAGACCATAGTTGTCAGACTTTGACATCTATAAAACGGGAGAAATTTCAAGTTTAGTTGATTGAGTCCCTAATAAAACACCCAAATGAGATATTTAGGCTAGAACTCAACACAATATCCAACAAATTGGAGGAGGGATGCCGTAATCCAACTTGTAGAACATTTGAAGGTAGGTAAATGACGATTTACCAATTTCCACCATAAAAAACAAAAAAGAAGGTTAAGTTTTAAATGTATTGAAAACTCCTAGATCTTTTGAGATTCATTAAACTTTTCAATGGCATGTTTAAATCTCGATATGCCCTTCGATTTGTGACTGGGATGCCAAGGATCACAAAACAGGGTGTGAATAACCATGCAAATATACATGGTGCCCCTAATGTTACAGTCACTTGTTCGACGTGCCCGTTAACCACACACGCTCCATCGAACTATGACAAACATCAAGTCACCCTTTGCCACCTTTGCTTAGAACCCAATTAGTGTGCCAGTTAACCACACACGCTCCACTAACGTCTTAGCAAGGGTACAAAGTGTAATTTCATGGAATTACATCAATTCACTTTTGCCTAACGTAACTAAGATTGAGAATTTTGTATAACACTTAGTTACTTTATTATTCATTATACTTTTAATGAGGAGAGGGTTTGCCCTATCCTACCCGTTCGGTTAATGACCCTCCACCAATCAAGGAAGCGGTGGGTGAGATTGGGCACCCATTAAACGACCATTTTATAGACCATAACCTTAAACCCCCCTTATAGATCAGCTTCATGAATGACTCCTACTAACGGTAAGACTAGCAGTTTAAGTTATACATATATAATATTAGACTTTTAATGTTATATATATATATATATATATATATATATATATATATATATATATATATATATTATAAGAGTGTATTTTACACTTTTAAAATACTAGGTGGTTTAAATTAATAAATTACACTTTTAATTTGATTAAATATAAACCATATGATTATGGATTTTTTAACTCGCTTTTAATTAACTTAATAAAACCATAAGGGTGTAATTTGAACTTTTCAAAACTAGGGTTTTAGAATTTAAAATTCTTAAAAAATTAAACTTTTAATCAAAAATTTAAATTCCAAAACTTGAGGGCAAGTTTTGAAACATTTCAAAACATTAGGGTTTAAGAATTTAAATATTTCAAAATTAAACTTTTAATCAAAAATTTAAATTCCAAAAGTTGAGGGCAAGCTTTGAAACCTTTCAAAATATTAGGGTTTAACTATTTAAATTTCAAAACTAAAACTTTTAAAGTTCAAATTTAAACTATAAAACCTAAAAGGTGTAAATTGAAACTATTCAAACTTACTAGGTCAAATATTTGACTAATAATAATCCTATATTATCCATATTTAACCAAATCCATCAATTTTGATGAGGATAACCCTTCCAAACTTAAAAATTCGGATTTTGGCAAGAAAAATGAGTTTTGGCAATGATCCTCAACAAAATATGGCAGAAATATCGAAAATCCCAGCACCAGGGCCTGGACTCGTCGAGTCAACAATGGAACTCGTCGAGTAGGACCTACTCGTCGTGTCCATTCATGGACTCGGCGCGTCTGCCAGTCAGAAACCAAAAAATTCGATTTTCAAGAAAGCAATGAACAATTAAGAATCAAATACATCAAACAAACAGCCTATGCTCTGATACCACTGATGGGTTTTGAGCACTACAACATTCCTAACGGGAGTTATTTCCATCACTATTGTGTCAGTATTTCATCACAAAAATTAAGGTTTTTATCCTTATCACAATTTTGTTGAAATTTCGTCACTAATTTCTGACAGAAAAATTTCGTCACTAATGTCTGAAGGAATTCACCCAGTTTTCTAGTAGTCTAGGATAAATAATCAAAAAACCAATTGGATTCTTGAACTCCTCTTTAAAACTCTATAATTAGGATAATTAAATGTGTGTTTGTTGAGAAGTCATCCGGATCAAATTTTCGGCACAAATAACCTACATATATAAGAACAGGACCAAAATTGATGTCATTGGCCATCATCTTTATCGTCATCTAAAATGTTGATCATCCCTTATTTTATCATCATATGTAGGCAGCGATGTCGATCTTAAGACCAGTTAGACACACTCACACACTTGCACATGTACAACAAGAAGAGTAAGCAAAAGCAAAACAGAAGAAGATTTTAAAACCAATTAATTTGTATTATTCTCTGAAGTGATAATAACAAGAAGATAACATCATACGCCTTATAGACACTACAAAGAACGTGGGACTACAAACTAGGAATAACTTAACATTACTTCTAAACATTTATTGACTAAGCAAATGACTAGATAATGCAGCACATTACGCGAGCAACTCAATGATGTACAACTTCAAATCGAGCGCACAAGCTTTGGTTTCTTTCTTTTGATTCGTCTTCAACTAGTCTCCGTTAATGTTGGTCATGAACTTGTCAGACTCTTTTTTATCCTTAAAATGTTACATCCATAAATTAATTACACTACCTATTAATCAATGGATCAATATTATGCATGCTAAACTTGACATTTCTAAGTAGATAAATTACTTACTGTCTTCCACACGAGTCCTTGGCCAACACCCACGAATAAGTCAATTTTAAGGTCAAAGTCTCCAACCACTTGGATGGTTGCGTAGACGTCAGCAACTCATAATCCTTATAATAACCCTTCACATTATCCTCCACGGAGACAACCTCCGGAACATTCTTGATCTTAATCCACTTTCCACATGAGCTCTTTCCACATGAGACCTATTATATTTATATATACGATTAATAAGTAATTGTAGAGGATGACACTAGTAAATAATAACAATAACAAGGCTATAAATTCATGTTTGTTATCTTTTCGGTTCGAAGTTTATACTCCCTATCACCCCATCTAATTGAGAATTCCATGTCAAACCACAATTATAACACACAAAGTAAAGTTCAAATTTGGAAGGCCATAGAATGCTCATTGATTCAGAAAGCTCTCCATATCACACAACCATGCTATAAGTCCTCTTAGTAACCATTTGGGAATTTGCGTGTGTGGGTGTTCGCAAGTGTGTGACTGTGCCTCAGGTGTGGCTGGCACACATATATATAAGCGGACTCTTTCCATTATAGGTCTACGAACAAAAAAGCAAAATAATATACTCGTTTTGGAAAAAAAAAGTTAATAAAAAATGTTCATTATTGAAATAATAGAAATAATTGTATAATAATAATATAATTATAATAATTAGATGAGTTGAATTATTTGGTTAATAAATATAATATTTTAAATCTACTAGTTAATAGTTATTTAAATAATAATGTTTCTAATAATAAGTGAGTTAGTTTTATAATAGTACAAATTAAAAAGTATTCTTTTCTAGAACAATTTTGTGTTGGTAATCAGTATAAATCTTTTATTAATTATAAATAATAAAAAAATACTTATATTATAATAAATAGAAAAATGAACTATTTGGTATATATATATATATATATATATATATATATATATTATTTTAATTATAAAAATCCAGAATTGTTTAATTACTAATACTAATAATAGTAATTGAATTGTTTTTATAATGTTATGAGTTGAAAAAGTTAATTTAATTCCTAAAAATGAATTTTCGTCGGAAATCTGTCATTAACTACCGATAGATAACTCAAGTCACTGATTTCACTTACATTTCGTTGGTAATTAGCGACGGTTTTCCGACGGAAGTTATTTCCATCGTTATTGTGTCAGTATTCTGTCACAAAAATTAAGGTTTTTATGTTTGTCACAATTCTGTCGAAATTTCGTCACTAATTTCGACATAAAAATTCCGAAGGAATTCACGCAGTTTTCTAGTAGTGTAGGATAACTAATCAGAAAACCAAATGGATTCTTGAACTCCTCTTTAGAACTCTATAATTAGGGAAACTAAATATGCGTTTGTTGAAAAGTCATTTGGATCAAATTTTCGGCTCAAATAACCTACATATATAACAACTTGACCAAAAATGATGTCATGGGCCATCATCTTCATCGTCATCTAAAATGTTGATCATCTCTTATTTTATCATCATATCTAGGTAGCTATGTTGATCTTGAGACTAGTTAGACACACTCACACACTTGCACATGTACAACGAGAAGAGTAAGCAAAAGCAAAATTGAAGAAGATTTTCACACCAACTAATGTGTATTATTCTTTGAAGTGATAATAACAAGAAGATAACATCACACACCTTATAGACACTAAAAGGAACGTGGAACTACAAACTATGAATAACTTAACACTATTTCTAAACATTTATTGACTAAGCAAATGACTAGATAATGCAGCACATTACGAGAGCAACTCAATGATGTACAACTTCAAATTGAACGCATAAGTAGATAAATTACTTACCGTCTTCCACACGAATCCTTGGCCAACACCCATGAATAAGTCAATTTTAAGGTCAAAGTCCCCAACCACTTGGATGGTTGTAGTGACGTCAGCAAATCAGAATCCCTATAATAACCCTTCACAATATCCTCCACGGAGACAACCTCCGAAACCTTCTTGATCTTAATCCACTTTCCACATGAGACCTATCATATTTATATATACGATTAATATGTAATTGTAGAGGTTGGCACTAATAATTAATAATAAAAACAAGGCTACAAATTCATGTTTGTTACCTTTTCGGTTCGAAGTTTATACTCCTTATCATCCCATCTAATTGGGAATTACATGTCGCGACCACAATTATCATATACAAAGTAAAGTTCAAATTTGGAATGCTGTAGAAGGCTCATTGATTCATAAAGTTCTCCATATCACGCAATGACGTTATAAGTCTTCTTAGTAACCATTTGGGAATCTGCGTGTGTGGGTGTTCGCAACTGTGTGAGTGTGCCTATGGTGTGGTTGGCACACATATATATAAGCGGACTCATTCCATTATAGGTATACGAACATAAAAGCAAAATAATATACTCGTTTTGGAAAAAAAAAATAATAGACTTGATTTATTTTAAAAAAAATAGTTTCGTTGGTAACTTTTTAATAATAAAAATAATAATAATTGAAATAATAGAAATAATAGTATAATAAGAATATAATTATAATAATTAGATGAGTTGAATTATTTGGTTAATAATTATAATATTTTAAATCTACAAGTTAATATTTATTTAATTAATAGAGTTACTAATTATAATTGAGTTAGTTTTATAATAATACAAATAAAAAAAATATTATTTTTAAAAAAAAATTACGTTGGTAATTAGTATAATTTTTTATTAATTATAAATAATAAAAAAATACTTATATTATAATAAATAGAAAAATAACTGTTCGGTAAATATATATATATATATTATATATATATATATATATATATATATATATATATATATATAATTTTAATTATAAAAATCAAGATTTGTTTAATTGCTAATACTAATAATAATAATTGAATTGTTTTTATAATGTTATTAGTAGAAAAAATTAATGTAATTCCTAATAAATAATTTCCGTCGGAAATCCATAGTAACTACCAACGGAATACCCTTGGATAACTCAAGTCACTAATTTCGCTTACATTCCGTCGGTATTCCGTCAGTAATTACCTACAGATTTCCGACGGAAGGTATTTCCATCACAATTGTGTCAGTACTCCGTCACAAAAATTAAGGTTTTTATGTTTGTCACAATTCTGTCGAAATTTTGTCACTAATTTCCTGCTTAAATAACCAACATATATAAGAACTGGACCAAAATTGATGCCATAGCCCATCATCATCATCTTCATCTAAAATGTTGATCACCCCTTATTTTATCATCATATCTAGGTAGCGATGTTGATCTTGAGACCAGTTAGACACACTCACACACTTGTACATATACAGCGAGAAAATTAAGCAAAAGCAAAACAGAAGAAGATTTTCACACCAACTAATTTGTATTATTCTCTGAAGTGATAATAACAAGAAGATAACATAATACGCCTTATAGACACAACAAGGAACGTGGGACTACAAACTAGGAATAACTTAACACTACTTATAAACATTTATTGACTAAACAAATGACTAGATAATGCAGCACATTACGCGAGCAACTCAATCATGTACAACTTCAAATCGAGCTCATAAGCTTTTGGTTTCTTTCTTTGATTTGTCTTCACTTAGTCTCCGTTAATGATGGTCATGAACTCGTCAGGCTCTTTTTAATCCTTCAAATGTTGCATCCATAAATTAATTACACTATCTATTAATCAATGGATCAATATTATGCATGCTAAACATGTCATTTCTAAGTAGATAAATTACTTACTGTCTTCCACACGAATCCTTGGCCAACACCCACGAATAAGTCAATTTTCAGGTCAAAGTCCCCAACCACTTGGATGGTTGCGTAGACCTCATCAACTCAAAATCCTTATAGTAACCCTTCACAATATCCTTTACGGAGACAACCTCCGGAACCATCTTGATATTAATCCACTTTCTACATGAGCACTTTCCACATGAGACCTATCATATTTATATATACTATAAATTCAAGTTTGTTACCTGTTCGGTTTGTAGTTTACACTCCTTATCATCCCATCTAATTGGGAATTCCATGTCGCGACCATATTTATCACATACAAAGTAAAGTTCAAATTTGGAAAGCCATAGAAGGCTCATTGCTTCTGAAAGCTCTTCATATCACGCAATGATGTTATAAGTCCTCTTAGTAACCATTTGGGAATCTGCGTGTTTGGGTATTCGCAAGTGTGTGAGTGTGCCTAAGGTGTGGCTGGCACACATATATATAAGCGGACTCATTACATTATAGGTATACAAACAAAAAAGCAAAATAATATACTCGTTTTGGGAAAAAAAAAAGTTAATAAAAAAAGTTTATTATTGAAATAATAGAAATAATAGTATAATAATAATATAATTACAATAATTAGATGAGTTGAATTATCTGATTAATAATTATAATATTTTAAATCTACAAGTTAATAGTTATTTAATTAATAATGTTACTAATAATAAGTGAGTTAGTTTTTTAATAATAAAATTTAAAAAATATTATTTTCTAGAACAAATTTACATGGTAATTAGTATAATTTTTTTTATTAATTATAAATAAAAAAATAGTTATATTATAATAAATAGAAAAATGAATTATTCGTAAATATATATATATATATATATATATATATATATATATATATTATTTTAATTAAAAAAATCAAGACTTGTTTAATGACTAATACTAATAATAGTAACTGAATTGTTTTTATAATGTTATGAGTAGAAAAAGTTAATTTAATTACTAAAAAAGAATTTCCGTTGGAAATCCATCAGTAACTACCAATGGAATACCGATGTATAACTCAAGTCACTATTTCGCTTACATTTCGTTGGTAACTACCGACGGATTTCCAACGGAAGTTATTTCCATCGTTATTGTGTCAGTATTCCGTCACAAAAATTAAGGTTTTTATTTTTGTCACAATTCTGTCGAAATTTCGTCACTAATTTCGACAGAAAAATTCTGAAGGAATTCACACAGTTTTCTAGTAGTGTATGATAACTAATAAGAAAACCAAATGGATTCTTGAACTCCTCTTTAGAACTCTATAATTAGGATAACTAAATGTGCGTTTGTTGAAAAGTCATTTGGATCAAATTTTTGGCTCAAATAACCTATATATATATATATATATATATATATATATATATATATATATATATATATATATATATATATATATATATAAAAGAACTTGACCAAAATTGATGCAATGGGCCATCATCTTCATCGTCATCTAAATATTGATCATCCCTTATTTTATCATATCTAGGTAGCGATGTTGATCTTGAGACCACTTAGACACACTCACACACTTGCACATGTACAGCGAGAAGAGTAAGAAAAAGGAAAACTGAAGAAGATTTTCACACCAACTAATTTGTATTATTCTCTAAAGTGATAATAACAAGAAGATAACATCACACGCCTTATAGGCACTACAAGGAACGTCGAACTACAAACTAGGAATAACTTAACACTATTTCTAAACATTTACTGACTAAGCAAATGACTAGATAATGCGACACATTAATGGACCAACTCAATGATGTACAACTTCAAATCGAATGCATAAGCTTTGGTTTCTTTCATTTGATTCGTCTTCACCCAGTCTGCGTTAATGTTGGTCATGAACTCTTTAGGCTTTTTTTATCCTTGAAATGTAGCATCGGTAATTAATCAATGGATCGATATTATGCATGCTACCCTTGTCATTTCTAAGTAGATAAGTTACTTACTGTCTTCCACATGAGTCCTTGGCCAACACCCACAAATAAGTCAATTTTTAGGACAAAGTCCCCAACCACTTGGATGGTAGCGTAGATGTCAGCAACTCAGAATCCTTATAATAACCCTTTACAATATCCTCCACGGAGACAACCTCCGGAACCTTCTTGATCTTAATCCACTTTCCACATGAGACCAATCCAATTTATATATGCGATTAATAAGTAATTGTAGAGGATGACACTAATAAATAATAATAATAACAAGACTACAAACTTTTCGGTTCGAAGTTTATACTCCTTATCATCCCATCTAATTGTGAATTCCATGTCGCGACCACAATTATCACATACAAAGTAAAGGTTAAATTTGGAAAGCTATAGAAGGCTCATTGATTCATAAAGCTCTCCATATCACGCACCGACATTATAAGTCCTCTTAGTAACCATTTGGGAGTCTGCATGTGTGGGTGTTCGCAAGTGTGTGAGTGTGCCTAAGGTGTGGTTGGCACACATATATACAAGCGAAGTCATTCCATTATAGGTATATGAACATAAAAGCAAAATAATATGTTCGTTTTGGAAAATAATAATAAAAAAAAAAAGTTGATTTATTTTACAAAAAAAAAATAGTTTTGTTGGTAATTTTTTAATAATAATAATAATAATAGTTGAAATAATAGAAATAATAGTATAATAAGAATATAATTATAATAATTAGATTAGTTGAATTATTTGGTTAATAATTATAATATTTTAAATCTACAACTTAATAGTTATTTAATTAAAAATGTTACTAATAATAATTGAATTAGTTTTATAATAATACATAAAAAAATATTACTTTCTAAAAAAAATTAAAGTTGGTAATTAGTATAATTTTTTATTCATTATAAATAATAATAAAAAAATACTTATATTATAATAAATGGAAAAATGAACTATTCGGTAAATATATATATTATTTTAATTATAAAAATCAATAATTGTTTAATTACTAATACTAATAATAGTAATTGAATTGTTTTTATAAAGATATTAGTAGGAAAAAGTTAATTTAATTCCTAATATAGAATTTTTCGTCGGAAATCCGTTAGTAACTACCGACGGAATACTGATGGATAACTCAAGTCACTGATTTCGTTTACATTCCGTCGGTATTCCGTCAGTAATTACCGACGGGAGTTATTTCTATCGCTATTGTGTCAGTATTCCGTCACAAAAATTAAGGTTTTTATCTTTTTCACAATTCTGTCGAAATTTCGTAACTAATTTCCGACAGAAAATTTTCGTCACTAATTTCCGAAGGAATTCACCAAATTTTCTAGTAGTGTAGGATAACTAATCAAAAAACCAAATGGATTCTTGAACTCCTCTTTAAAACTCTATAATTAGGATAACTAAATGTGCGTTTGTTGAGAAGTCATCCGGATCAAATTTTCGGCTCAAATAACCTACATATATAAGAACTGGACCAACTTTGATGCCATGAGCCATCATCTTCATCGTCATATAAAATGTTCATCATCCCTTATTTATCATCATATCTAGGTAGCGATGTTGATCTTGAGACCAGTTAGACACACTCACATACTTGCACATGTATAGCAAGAATAGTAAGCAAAAGCAAAACAAAAGAAGATTTTCACACCAACTAATGTGTATTATTATTTGAAGTGATAATAACAAGAAGATAACATCACACTACTTATAGACACTCCAAGGAACATGGAGCTACAAACTGGGAATAACTTAACACTATTTCTAAACATTTATTGACTAAGCAAATGACTAGATAATATAGCACATTACGTGAGCAACTCAATGTTGTACAACTTCAAATCGAACGCATAAGATTTGGTTTCTTTCTTTTGATTTATCTTCACCTAGTCTCCGTTAATGTTGGTCATGAACTCGTCGGGCTCTTTTTTATCCTTCAAATGTTGCATGCATAGATTAATTAGACTATGTATTAATCAATGGATCGATATTATGCATGCTACACATGTCATTTCTAAGTAGAAAAATTACTTACTGTCTTCCACACGAGTCCTTGGCCGACACCCACGAATAAGTCAATTTTTAGGTCAAAGTCCCCAAGCACTTGGATGGTTGTAGTGACGTCAGCAAATCAGAATCCCTATAATAGCCCTTCACAATATCCTCCACGGAGACAACCTCCGGAACCTTCTTGATCTTAATCCACTTTCCACATAAGACCTATCATATTTATATATACGATTAATAAGTAATTGTAAAGGATGCACTAATAAATAATAATAAAAACAAGGCTACAAATTCATGTTTGTTACCTTTTTGGTTCGAAGTTTATACTCCTTATCATCCCATCTAATTGGGAATTACATATCACGACCACAATTATCACATACAAAGTAAAGTTCAAATTTGGAAGGCCATAGAAGGCTCATTGATTCATAAAGCTCCCCATAACTTGCAACGACGTTATAAGTCTTCTTAGTAACCATTTGGGAATCTGCGTGTGTGGGTGTTCGCAACTGTGTAAGTGTGCCTAAGTTGAATTATTTGTTTAATAACTATAATATTTTAAATCTACAAGTTAATAGTTATTTAATTAATAGAGTTATTAAAAATAATTGAGTTAGTTTTATAATAATACAAATAAAAAAAAATATTATTTTCTAGAAAAAATTTACATTGGTAATTAGTATAATTTTTTATTAATTATAAATAATAAAAAAAAATACTTATATTATAATAAATGGAAAAATGAATTGTTCGGTGTGTATATATATATATATATATATATATATATATATATATATATATATATATATATATATATATATATATATATATATATATATATTATTTTAGTTATAAAAATCAAGAATTGTTTAATTACGAATACTAATAATAGTAATTGAATGTTTTTATAATGTTATTAGTAGAAAATTTTAATTTAATTCCTAATAAAGAATTTCAGTCGGAAATCCGTAGAAACTACCGACGGAATACCGATGGATAACTCAAGTCACTGATTTCGCTTACATTCCGTCGGTATTCGGTCGGTCGGTAATTACCAACAGATCTTCGTCGGAAGTTATTTCCATCGCTATTGTGTGAGTATTCCGTCACAAAAATTAAGATTTTTATCTTTGTCACAATTCTGTCGAAATTTTGTCACTAATTTCCGACAGAAAAATTTCTTCACTAATTTCCGAAGGAATTCAACCAGTTTTGTATTAGTGTAGGATAACTAATCAGAAAACCAAATGGATTCTTGAACTCCTCTTTAAAACTCTATAATTAGGATAACTAAATGTGCGTTTGTTGAGAAGTCATCTAGATCAAATTTTCTGCTCAAATAACCAACATATATAAGAACTGGACCAAAATTGATGCCATGGGCCATCATCTTCATCACCATCTAAAATGTTGATCATCTCTTATTATATCATCATATCTAGGTAGCGATGTTGATGTTGAGACCAGTTAGACACACTCACATACTTGCACATTTACAGCGAGAAGAGTAAGCAAAAGCAAAATAGAAGAAGATTTTCAAACCAACTAATGTGTATTATTCTCTGAAGTGATAATGACAAGAAGATAACATCACACGCCTTATAGACACTACAAGGAACGTGGAACTACAAACTAGGAAGAACTTAACACTACTTCTAAACATTTATTTAATAAGATACTAACTAGATGATGCAGCACATTACGCGAGCAACTCAATGATGTGCAACTTCAAATCGAACGCATAAGCTTTGGTTTCTTTCTTTCGATTCGTCTTCACCCGGTCTCCGTTAATGTTGGTCATGAACTCTTCATGCTCTTTTTAATCCTTCAAATGCTGCATCTATAAATTAATTACACTATTTATTAATCAATGGATCGATATTATACAAGCCAAACTTGTCATTTATAAGTAGATAAATTACTTACTGTCTTCCACACGAGCCCTTGGCCAACACCCACGAATAAGTCAATTTTCAGGTCAAAGTCCCCAACCACTTGGATGGTTGCGTAGACCTCGGCAACTCAGAATCCTTATAATAACCCTTCACAATCTCCTCTATGGAGACAACCTCGGGAACCTTCTTGATATTAATCCACTTTCTACATGAGCACTTTCCACATGAGACCTATCATATTTATATATACGATTAATAAGTAATTGTAGAGGATGACACTAATAAATAATAATAAAAACAAGGCTATAAATTCATGTTTTTTACCTTTTCTGTTAGAAGTTTATACTCCTTATCATCCATCTAATTGGGAATTCCTTGTCGCGACCATAATTTTCACATACAAAGTAAAGTTCAGATTCGGAAGGACATAGAAGACTCATTGATTCTGAAAGCTCTCCATGCATCCATAAATTAATTACACTATTTATTAATCAACGGATCGATATTATGCATGCTACACTTGTCATTTATAAGTAGATAAATTACTTACTGTCTACCACACAAGTCCTTGGCCAACACCCACGAATAAGTCAATTTTTAGGTCAAAGTCCCCAACCACTTGGATGGTTGTAGTGACGTAAGCAAATCAGAATCCCTATAATAACCCTTCACAATATCCTCCACGGAGACAACCTCCGGAACCTTCTTGATCTTAATCCACTTTCCACATGAGACCTATCATAGTTACATATACGACTAATAAGTAATTGTAGAGGATGACATTAATAAATAATAATAAAAATAAGGCTATAAATTCAAGTTTGTTACCTTTTCGGTTTGTAGTTTACCCTCCTTATCATCCCATCTAATTGGGAATTCCATGTCGCGACCACATTTATCACATACAAAGTAAAGTTCAAATTTGGAAAGCCATAGAAGGCTCATTGATTCTGAAAGCTCTTCATATCACGCAATGATGTTATAAGTCCTCTTAGTAACCATCTGGGAATCTGCGTGTGTGGATATTCGCTAGTGTGTGAGTGTGCCTAAGGTGTAGCTGGCACACATATATATAAGCGGACTCATTCCATTATAAGTATACAAACAAAAAAGCAAAATAATATACTCGTTTTGGGAAAAAAAAAGTTAATAAAAAAAGTTCATTATTGAAATAATAGAAATAATAGTATAATAATAATATAAGTATAATAATTAGATGAGCTGAATTATCTGATTAATAATTATAATATTTTAAATCTACAAGTTAATAGTTATTTAATTAATAATGTTATTAATAATAAGTGAGTTAGTTTTTTAATAATACAAATTAAAAAATATTATTTTCTAGAACAAATTTATGTGGTAATTACTATAATTTTTTTTACTAATTATAAATAAAAAATACTTATATTATAATAAATAGAAAAATGAATTATTCGGTAAATATATATTAGTTTAATTTTAAAAATTAAGAATTGTTTAATGACTAATACTAATAATAGTAACTGAATTGTTTTTATAATGTTATGAGTAGAAAAAGTTAATTTAATTCCTAAAAAAGAATTTACGTCGAAAATCCGACAGTAACTACCAATGGAATACCGATGTATAACTCAAGTCACTGATTTCGCTTACATTTCGTTGGTAATTACCGACGGATTTCCGACGGAAGTTATTTCCATCGCTATTGTGTCAGTATTCCGTCACCAAAATTAAGGTTTTTATCTTTGTCACAATTCTGTCGAAATTTCGTCACTAATTTCGACAGAAAAATTCCGAAGGAATTCACGCAATTTTCTAGTAGTGTAGGATAACTAATAAGAAAACCAAATGGATTCTTGAACTCCTTTTTAGAACTCTATAATTAGGATAACTAAATGTGCGTTTGTTGAAAAGTCATTTGGATCAAATTTTCAGCTCAAATAACCTATATATATAAGAACTTGACCAAAATTGATGCCATGGGCCATCATCTTCATCGTCATCTGAATGTTGATCATGCCTTATTTTATCATATCTAGGTAGCGATGTTGATCTTGAGACCACTTAGACACACTCACACACTTGCACATGAATAGCGAGAAGAGTAAGAAAAAGCAAAACTGAAGAAGATTTTCACACCAACTAATTTGTATTATTCTCTAAAGTGATAATAACAAAAATATAACATCACACGCCTTATAGGCACTACAAGGAACGTCGAACTACAAACTAGGAATAACTTAACACTATTTCTAAACATTTACTGACTAAGAAAATGACTAGATAATGCAGCACATTAATCGAGCAACTCAATGATGTACAACTTCAAAACGAACGCATAAGCTTTGGTTTCTTTCTTTTGATTCGTCTTCACCCAGTCTGCATTAATGTTGGTCATGAACTCTTTAGGCTCTTTTTTATCCTTCAAATGTTGCATCCATAAACTAATTACACTATTTATTAATCAATGGATTGATATTATGCATGCTACCCTTGTCATTCCTAAGTAGATAAGTTACTTACTGTCTTCCACACGAGTCCTTGGCCAACACCCACAAATAAGTCAATTTTTAGGTCAAAGTCCCCAATCACTTGGATGGTTGCGTTGACGTCAGCAACTCAGAATCCTTATAATAACCCTTTACAATATCCTCCACAGAGACAACCTCCGGAACCCCCTTGATCTTAATCCACTTTCCACATGAGACCTATCGAATTTACAGATGCGATTAATAAGTAATTGTAGAGGATGACACTAATAAATAATAATAATAAAAAGGCTACAAATTCATGTTTGTTACCTTATCGGTTCGAAGTTTATAATCTTTATCATCCCATCTAATTGCGAATTCCATGTCGCGACCACAATTATCACATACAAAGTAAAGGTTAAATTTGGAAAGCTATAGAAGGCTCATTGATTCATAAAGCTTTCCATATCACGCAACGACATTATAAGTCCTCTTAGTAACCATTTGGGAATCTGTGTGTGTGGGTGTTCGCAAGTGTGTGAGTTTGCATAAGGTGTGGTTGACACATATATATATATATATATATATATATATATATATATATATATATATATATATATATATATATATATATATATATAAGCGGACTCATTCCTGTATACGAACATAAAAGCAAAATAATATCTTCGTTTTGGAAAAAGATAATAATAATAAAAAAAAGTTGATTTATTTTACAAAAAAAAATAGTTTTGGTGGTAATTTTTTAATAATAATAATAATAATAGTTGAAATAATAGAAATAATAGTATAATAAGAATATAATTATAATAATTAGATGAGTTGATTTATTTGGTTAATAATTATAATATTTTAAATCTACAAGTTAATAGTTATTTAATTAATAATGTTACTTATAATAATTGAATTAGTTTTATAATAATACAAAAAATATATATATTATTTTCTAAAAATAATTTAAGTTGGTAATTAGTATAATTTTTTATTAATTATAAATAATAATAAAAAATACTTATATTATAATAAATGGAACTGTTCGATATATATATATATATATATATATATATATATATATATATATATATTATTTTAGTTATAAAAATCAAGAATTATTTAATTACGAATACTAATAATAGTAATTGAATGTTTTTATAATGTTATTAGTAGAAAATTTGAATTTAATTCCTAATAAAGAATTTCCGTCTGAAATCCGTAGAAACTACCGACAGAATACCGATGGATAACTCAAGTCACTGATTTCGCTTACATTTCGTCGGTATTCGGTCGGTCGGTAATTACCAACAGATTTCCGTCGGAAGTTATTTCCATCGCTATTTTGTGAGTAATCCGTCACAAAAATTAAGATTTTTATCTTTGTCACATTTCTGTCGAAATTTTGTCACTAATTTCCGACAGAAAAATTTCTTCACTAATTTCCGAAGGAATTCAACCAGTTTTGTTTTAGTGTAGGATAACTAATCAGAAAACCAAATGGATTCTTGAACTCCTCTTTAAAACTCTATAATTAGGATAACTAAATGTGTTTTTGTTGAGAAGTCATCTAGATCAAATTTTCTGCTCAAATAACCAACATATATAAGAACTGGACCAAAATTGATGCCATGGGCCATCATCTTCATCACCATCTAAAATGTTGATCATCTCTTATTATATCATCATATCTAGGTAGCGATGTTGATGTTGAGACCAGTTAGACACACTCACATACTTGCACATTTACAGCGAGAAGAGTAAGCAAAAGCAAAATAGAAGAAGATTTTCAAACCAACTAATGTGTATTATTCTCTGAAGTGATAATGACAAGAAGATAACATCACACGCCTTATAGACACTACAAGGAACGTGGAACTACAAACTAGGAAGAACTTAACACTACTTCTAAACATTTATTTAATAAGATACTAACTAGATGATGCAGCACATTACGCGAGCAACTCAATGATGTACAACTTCAAATCGAACGCATAAGCTTTGGTTTCTTTCTTTCGATTCGTCTTCACCCGGTCTCCGTTAATGTTGGTCATGAACTCTTCATGCTCTTTTTAATCCTTCAAATGCTGCATCCATAAATTAATTACACTATTTATTAATCAATGGATCGATATTATACATGCCAAACTTGTCATTTATAAGTAGATAAATTACTTACTATCTTCCACACGAGTCCTTGGCCAACACCCACGAATAAGTCAATTTTCAGGTCAAAGTCCCCAACCACTTGGATGGTTGCGTAGACCTCGGCAACTCAGAATCCTTATAATAACCCTTCACAATCTCCTCTATGGAGACAACCTCGGGAACCTTCTTGATATTAATCCACTTTCTACATGAGCACTTTCCACATGAGACCTATCATATTTATAAGTAATTGTAAAGGGATGACACTAATAAATAATAATAAAAACAAGGCTATAAATTCATGTTTTTTACCTTTTCTGTTAGAAGTTTATACTCCTTATCATCCCATCTAATTGGGAATTCCTTGTCGCGACCATAATTTTCACATACAAAGTAAAGTTCAGATTCGGAAGGACATAGAAGACTCATTGATTCTGAAAGCTCTCCATGCATCCATAAATTAATTACACAATTTATTAATCAACGGATCGTTATTATGCATGCTACACTTGTCATTTCTAAGTAGATAAATTACTTACTGTCTTCCACACAAGTCCTTGGCAACCACCCGCGAATAAGTCAATTTTTAGGTCAAACTCCCCAACCACTCGGATGGTTGTAGTGACGTAAGCAAATCAGAATCCCTATAATAACCCTTCACAATATCCTCCAAGGAGACAACCTCCGGAACCTTCTTGATCTTAATCTACTTTCCACATGAGACCTATCATATTTACATATACGACTAATAACTAATTGTAGAGGATGGCACTAATAAATAATAATAAAAACAAGGCTATAAATTCAAGTTTGTTACATGTTCGGTTTGTTGTTTACACTCCTTATCATCCCATCTAATTGGGAATTCCATGTCGCGACCATATTTATCACATACAAAGTAAAGTTCAAATTCGGAAAACCATAGAAGGCTCATTGCTTCTGAAAGCTCTTCATATCACGCAATGATGTTATAGGTCCTCTTAATAACCATTTGGGAATTTGCGTGTGTGGGTATTCGCAAGTGTGTGAGTCTGCCTAAGGTGTGGCTGGCATACATATACATAAGCGGACTCATTCCATTATAGGTATACAAACAAAAAAGAAAAATAATATACTCGTTTTGGGAAAAAAAGTTAATAAAAAAAGTTTATTATTGAAATAATAGAAATAATAGTATAATAATAATATAATTATAATAATTAGATGAGTTGAATTATCTGATTAATAATTATAATATTTTAAATCTACAAGTTAATAGTTATTTAATTAATAATGTTACTAATAATAAGTGAGTTAGTTTTTTAATAATACAAATTAAAAATATTATTTTCTAGAACAAATTTACGTGGTAATTAGTATAATTTTTTTTATTAATTATAAATAATAACAAAATACTTATACTATAATAAATAGAAACATGAATTATTCGGTATATATATATATATATATATATATATATATATATATATGTATATATATATATATATTATATGTATTAGTTTAATTTTAAAAATTAAGAATTGTTTAATGACTAATACTAATAATAGTAACTGAATTGTTTTTATAATGTTATGAGTAGAAAAAGTTAATTTAATTCCTAAAAAAAAATTTACGTCGGAAATCCGACAGTAACTACCAATGGAATACCGATGTATAACTCAAGTCACTGATTTCGCTTACATTTCGTTGGTAATTACCGACAGATTTCCGACTGAAGTTATTTCCATCGTTATTGTGTCAGTATTCCGTCACAAAAATTAAGGTTTTTATCTTTGTCACAATTCTATCGAAATTTTGTCACTAATTTCGACAGAAAAATTCTGAAGGAATTCACGAAGTTTTCTAGTAGTGTAGGATAACTAATAAGAAAACCAAATGGATTCTTGAACTCCTGTTTAGAACTCTATAATTAGGATAACTAAATGTGCGTTTGTCGAAAAGTCATTTGGATCAATTTTTCGGCTCAAATAACCTATATATATATATATATATATATATATATATATATATATATATATATATATATATACATATATATATATACATATATATATATATATATATATATATATATATATATATATATATAAGAACTTGACAAAAATTGATGCCATGGGCCATCATCTTCATCATCATCTAAATGTTGATCATCCTTTATTTTATCATATCTAGGTAGCGATGTTGATCTTGAGACCACTTAGACACACTCACACACTTGCACATGTACAGCGAGAAGAGTAAGAAAAAGCAAAACTGAAGAAGATTTTCACACCAACTAATTTGTATTATTCTCTAAAGTGATAATAACAAGAAGATAACATCACACGCCTTATAGGCACTACAAGGAACATCGAACTACAAACTAGGAATAACTTAACACTATTTCTAAACATTTACTGACTAAGCAAATGACTGGATAATGCAACACATTAATCAAGCAACTCAATGATGTACAACTTAAAATCGAACGCATAAGCTTTGGTTTCTTTCTTTTGATTCGTCTTCACCCAGTCTGCGTTAATGTTGGTCATGAACTCTTTAGGCTCTTTTTTATCCTTCAAATGTTGCATCCGTAAATTAATTACACTATTTATGAATCAATGGATCGATATTATGCATGCTACCCTTGTCATTCCTAAGTAGATAAGTTACTTACTGTCTTCCACACGAGTCATTGGCCAACACTCACAAGTAAGCCAATTTTCAGGTCAAAATCCCCAACCACTTGGATGGTTGGGTAGACGTCAGCAACTCAGAATCCTAATAATAACCCTTTACAATATCCTCCATGGAGACAACCTCCGGAACCTTCTTGATCGTAATCCACTTTCCACATGGGACCTATCCAATTTATAGATGCGATTAATAAGTAATTGTAGAGAATGGCACTAATAAATAATAATAATAACAAGGCTACAAATTCATGTTTATTACCTTTTCGGTTCGAAGTTTATACTCCTTATCATCCCATCTAATTGCGAATTCCATGTCGCGACCACAATTATCACAAACAAAGTAAAGGTTAAATTTGGAAAGCTATAGAAGGCTCATTGATTCATAAGGCTCTCCATATCACGCAACGACATTATAAGTCCTCTTAGTAACCATCTGGGAATCTGCGTGTGTGGGTGTTCGCAAGTGTGTGAGTGTGCCTAAGGTGTGGTTGGCACACATATATATAAGCGGACTCATTCCATAATAATAATAATAATAATAATAATAATAATAGTTGAAATAATAGAAATAATAGTATAATAAGAATATAATTATAATAATTAGATGAGTTGAATTATTTGGTTAATAATTATAATAGTTTAAATCTAAAAGTTAATAGTTATTTAATTAATAATGTTACAATTAATAATTGAATTAGTTTTATAATAATACAATAAAAAATATTATTTTCTAGAAAAAATTTAAGTTGGTAATTAGTATAATTTCTTATTAATTATAAATAATAATAAAAAATAATTATATTACAATAAATGGAAAAATGAATTGTTCGGTATATATATATATATTATTTTAATTATAAAAATCAATAATTGTTTAATTACTAATACTAATAATAGTAATTGAATTGTTTTATAATGATATTAGTAGAAAAAATCAATTTAATTCCTATTATATAAATTTCGTTGGAAATCCGTCAGTAACTACCGACAGAATACTGATGGATAACTCAAGTCACTGATTTCGTTTACATTCCGTCGGTATTCCGTCAGTAATTACTATTACTACCGACGGATTTCCGACGGGAGTTATTTCTATCGCTATTGTGACAGTATTCCGTCACAAAAATTAAGGTTTTTATCTTTGTCACAATTCTGTCGAAATTTCGTCACTAATTTTCGATAGAAAATTTTCGTCACTAATTTCCGTAGGAATTCACCAAATTTTCTAGTAGTGTAGGATAACTAATCAAAAAATCAAATGGATTCTCGAACTCCTCTTTAAAACTCTATAATTAGGATAACTAAATGTGCGTTTGTTGAGAACTCATCCGGATCAAATTTTCGGCTCAAATAACCTACATATATAAGAACTGGACCAACTTTGATGCCATGAGCCATCATCTTCATCGTCATATAAAATGTTGATCATCCCTTATTTATCATCATATCTAGGTAGCGATGTTGATCTTGAGATCAGTTAGACACGCTCACACACTAGATAATACAGCACATTACTTGAGCAACTCAATGTTGTACAACTTCAAATCGAACGCATAAGATTTGGATTCTTTCTTTTGATTTGTCTTCACCCAGTCTCCGTTAATGTTGGTCATGAACTCATCAAGCTTTTTTTTTATCCTTCAAATGTTGCATGCATAGATTAATTAAACTATGTATTAATCAATGGATTGATATTATGCATGCTCCACATGTCATTTCTAAGGAGATAAATTACTTACTGTCTTCCACACGAGTCCTTGGCCGACACCCACGAATAAGTCCATTTTTAGGTCAAAGTCCCCAACCACTTGGATGGTTGTAGTGACGTCAGCAAATCAGAATCCCTATAATAACCCTTCACATTATCCTCCACAGAGACAACCTCCGGAACCTTCTTGATCTTAATCCATTTTCCACATAAGACCTATCATATTTATATATACGATTAATAAGAAATTGTAAAGGATGCTTTAATAAATAATAATAAAAACAAGGCTACAAATTCATGTTTGTTACCTTTTCGGTCCGAAGTTTATACTCCTTATCATCCCATCTAATTGGGAATTACATGTCGCGACCATAATTATCACATACAAAGTAAAGTTCAAATTTGGAAGGCCATAGAAGGCTCATTGATTCATAAAGCTCCCCATATCTTGCAACAACGTTATAAGTCTTCTTAGTAACCATTTGGGAATCATCGTGTGTGGGTGTTCGCAGCTGTGTGAGTGTGCCTAAGGTGTGGTTGGCGCACACACACACACACACACACACACACACACATATATTATATATATATATATATATATATATATATATATATATATAAGCAGACTCATTCCATTATACGTATACGAACATAAAAGCAAAATAATATACTCATTTTGGAAAAATAATAATAATAATAAAAGTTTATTTATTTAAAAAATATATAGTTTTGTTGGTATATTTTTAATAATAAAAATAATAATAATAATTGAATTAATAGAAATAATAGTATAATAAGAATATAATTATAATAATTAGATGAGTTGAATTATTTGGTTAATAATTATAATATTTTAAATCTACAAGCTAATGTTTATTTAATTAATAGAGTTATTAAATCAATTGAGTTAGTTTTATAATAATACAAATAAAAAAATATTATTTTCTAGAAAAAATTTACGTTGGTAATTAGTATAATTTTTTATTAGTTATTAATAATAAAAAAAATACTTATATTATAATAAATGGAAAAATGAACTGTTCGATATATATATTATTTTAATTATAAAAATCAAGAACTATTTAATTACGAATACTAATAATAGTAATTGAATTGTTTTTATAATGTTATTAGTAGAAATTTTAATTTAATTCCTAATAAAGAATTTCCGTCGGAAATCCGTAGAAACTACCGACGGAATACCGATAGATTACTCAAGTCACTGATTTCGCTTACATTCCGTCGGCATTCGGTCGGTAATTACCAACAGATTTACGTCGGAAGTTATTTCCATCGCTATTGTGTGAGTATTCCATCACAAAAATTAAGATTTTTATCTTTGTCACAATTCTGTGGAAATTTTGTCACTAAATTCCGATTTAAAAATTTCTTCACTAATTTCCGAAGGAATTCAACTAGTTTTGTATTAGTATAGGATAACTAATCAGAAAACCAAATGGATTCTTGAACTCCTCTTTAAAACTCTATAATTAGGATAACTAAATATGGATTTGTTGAGAAGTCATGTAGATCAAATTTACTGCTCAAATAACCAACATATATAAGAACTGGACCAAAATTGATGCCATGGGCCATCATCTTCATCGTCATCTAAAATGGTGATCATCCCTTATTTTATCATCATATCTAGGTAGCGATGTTGATGTTGAGACCAGTTAGACACACTCACACACTTGCACATGTACAGCGAGAAGAGTTAGCAAAATCAAAATAGAAGAAGATTTTCAAACCAACTAATGTGTATTATTCTCTGAAGTGATAATGACAAGAAGATAACATCACACGCCTTATAGACACTACAAGGAACGTGGAACTACAAACTAGGAAGAACTTAACACTACTTCTAAACATTAATTGAGTAAGCACCTGACTAGATGATGCAGCACATTACGCGAGCAACTCAATGATGTACAACTTCAAATCGAACACATAATCTTTGGTTTGTTTCTATCGATTCTCTTCACCCAGTCTCCGTTAATGTTGGTAATGAACTCGTCATGCTCTTTTTAATCCTTTAAATGTTGCATCCATAAATTAATTACACTAGTTATTAATCTATGGATCGATATTATACATGCTAAACTTGTCATTTATAAGTAGATAAATTGCTTACTGTCTTCCACACGAGTCCTTGGCCAACACCCATGAATAAGTCAATTTTCAGGTCAAAGTCCCCAACCACTTGGATGTTTGCGTAGACCTCAGCAACTCTGAATCCTTATAATAACCCTTCACAATATCCTCTACGGAGACAACCTCCGGAACCTTCTTGATATTAATCCACTTTCTACATGAGCACTTTCCACATGAGACCTATCATATTTATATATACGATTAATAAGTAATCTTAGAGGATGACACTAATAAATAATAATAAAAACAAGGCTATAAATTCATGTTTGTTACCTTTTCTGTTCGAAGTTTATACTCCTTATCATCCCATCTAATTGGGAATTCCTTGTCGTGACCATAATTTTCACATACAAAGTAAAGTTCAGATTTGGAAGGACATAGAAGACTCATTGATTCTGAAAGCTCTCCATGCATCCATAAATTAATTACACTATTTATTAATTAATGGATCGATATTATGCGTGCTACACTTGTCATTTCTAAGAAGATAAATTACTTACTGTCTTCCACACAAGTCCTTGGCCAACACCCACGAATAAGTCAATTTTTAGGTCAAAGTCCCTAACCACTCGGATGGTTGTAGTGACGTAAGCAAATCAGAATCCCTATAATAACCCTTCACAATATCCTCCAAGGAGACAACCTCCGGAACCTTCTTGATCTTAATCTACTTTCCACATGAGACCTATCATATTTACATATACGACTAATAAGTAATTGTAGAGGATGGCACTAATAAATAATAATAAAAACAAGGCTATAAATTCAAGTTTGTTACCTTTTCGGTTTGTTGTTTACACTCCTTGTCATCCCATCTAATTGGGAATTCCATGTCGCGACCACATTTATCACATACAAAGTAAAGTTCAAATTTGGAAAGTCATAGAAGGCTCATTGATTCTGAAAGCTCTTCATATCACACAATGATGTTATAATTCCTCTTAGTAACCATTTGGGAATCTGCGTGTGTATGTATTCGCAAGTGTGTGAGTGTGCCTAAGGTGTGGTAGGCACACATATATATAAGCGGACTCATTCCATTATAAGTATACAAACAAAAAAGCAAAATAATATACTCGTTTTGGAAAAAAAAAAGGTTAATAAAAAAAGCTCATCATTGAAATAATAGAAATAATAGTATAATAATAATATAATTATAATAATTAGATGAGTTGAATTATCTGATTAATAATTATAATATTTTAAATCTACAAGTTAATAGTTATTTAATTAATAATGTTACTAATAATAAGTGAGTTAGTTTTTTAATAATACAAATTAAAAAATATTATTTTCTAGAACAAATTTACGTGGTAATTAGTATAATTTTTTTTATTAATTATAAATAATAAAAAAATACTTATATTATAATAAATGGAAAAATGAATTATTCAGTAAATATATATTAACTTAATTATAAAAATCAAGAATTGTTTAATGACTAATACTAATAATAGTAACTCAATTTGTTTTTATAATGTTATGAGTAGAAAAAGTTAATTTAATTCCTAAAAAACAATTTCCGTCAGAAATCCGTTAGTAACTACCAATGGAATACCGATGTATAACTCAAGTCACTGATTTCACTTACATTTCGTTGGTAATTACCGAAGGATTTCCGACGGAAGTTATTTCCATCGTTATTGTGTCAGTATTCCGTCACCAAAATTAAGGTTTTTATCTTTGTCACAATTCTGTCGAAATTTCGTCACTAATTTCGACAGAAAAATTCTGAAGGAATTCACGAAGTTTTCTAGTAGTGTAGGATAACTAATAAGAAAACCAAATGGATTCTTGAACTCCTATTTAGAACTCTATAATTAGGATAACTAAATGTGCGTTTGTCGAAAAGTCATTTGGATCAATTTTTCGGCTCAAATAACCTCTCTCTCTCTCTATATATATATATATATATATATATATATATATATATATATATATATATATATATATATATATATATATATAAGAACTTGACCAAAATTGATGCCATGGGCCATCATCTTCATCATCATCTAAATGTTGATCATCCCTTATTTTATCATATCTAGGTAGCGATGTTGATCTTGAGACCACTTAGACACACTCATACACTTGCACATGTAAAACGAGAAGAGTAAGAAAAAGCAAAACTGAAGAAGATTTTCACACCAACTAATTTGTATTATTCTCTAAAGTGATAATAACAAGAAGATAACATCACACGCCTTATAGGCACTACAAGGAACGTCGAACTACAAACTAGGAATAACTTAACACTATTTCTAAACATTTACTGACTAAGCAAATGACTGGATAATGCAACACATTAATCAAGCAACTCAATGATGTACAACTTAAAATCGAACGCATAAGCTTTGGTTTCTTTCTTTTGATTCGTCTTCACCCAGTCTGCGTTAATGTTGGTCATGAACTCTTTAGGCTCTTTTTTATCTTTCAAATGTTGCATCCATAAATTAATTACACTATTTATTAATCAATGGATCGATATTATGCATGCTACCCTTCTCATTTCTAAGTAAATAAGCTACTTACTGTCTTCCACACGAGTCCTTGGCCAACACCCACAAATAAGTCAATTTTTAGGTCAAAGTCCACAACCACTTGGATGGTTGCGTAGACGTCAGCAACTCATAATCCTTATAATAACCCTTTACAATATCCTCCATGGAGACAACCTCCGGAACCTTCTTGATCTTAATCCACTTTCCACATGAGACCTATCCAATTTATAGATGCGATTGATAAGTAATTGTAGAGGATGACACTAATAAATAATAATAATAACAAGGCTACAAATTCATGTTTGTTACCTTGAAGTTTATACTCCTTATCATCCCATCTAATTGCGAATTCCATGTCGCGACCACAATTATCACTTACAAAGTAAAGGTTAAATTTGGAAAGCTATAGAAGGCTCATTGATTCATAAAGCTCTCCATATCACGCAACGACATTATAAGTCCTCTTAGTAACCATTTGGGAATCTGCGTGTGTGGGTGTTCGCAAGTGTGTGAGTGTGCCTAAGGTGAGGTTGGCACACACATATATATATATATATATATATATATATATATATATATATATATATATATATATATATATATATATATATATATATATATATATATATATATATATATAAGCGGACTCATTCTATTATAGGTATACAAACATAAAAGCAAAATAAAATGTTCGTTTTGGAAAAAAAATATTAAAAAAAGTTGATTTATTTTACAAAAAAAAATAGTTGTGTTGGTAATTTTTTAATAATAATAATAATAATAATAATAATAATAATAATAATAATAATAATAGTTGAAATAATAAAAATAATAGTATAATAAGAATATAATTATAATAATTAGATGAGTTGAATTATTTTGTTACTGATTATAATATTTTAAATCTACAAGTTAATAGTTATTTAATTAATAATGTAACTAATAATAATTGAATTAGTTTTATAATAATACAAAAAAAAATTATTTTCTAGAAAAAATTTAAGTTGGTAATTAGTATAATTTTTTATTGATTATAAATAATAATAAAAAATACTTATATTATAATAAATGGAAAAATGAACTGTTCGGTATATATATATATTATTTTAATTATAAAAATCAATAATTGTTTAATTACTAATACTAATAATAGTAATTGAATTGTTTTTATAATGATATTAGTAGAAAAAGTTAATTTAATTCCTAATATAGAATTTTCGTCGGAAATCCGTCGGTAACTACCGACGGAATACTGATGGATAACACAAGTCACTGATTTCGTTTACATTCCGTCGGTATTCCGTCAGTAATTACCGGCGGGAGTTATTTCTATCGCTATTGTGCCAGTATTCCGTCACAAAAATTAAGGTTTTATCTTTGTCACAATTCTGTCGAAATTTCGTCACTAATTTCCGACAGAAAAATTCCGTCACTAATTTCCGAAGGAATTCACCCAATTTTCTAGTAGTGTAGGATAACTAATCAAAAAACTAAATGGATTCTTGAAGTCCTCTTTAAAACTCTATAATTAGGATAACTAAATGTGCGTTTGTTGAGAAGTCATCCGGATCAAATTTTCGGCTCAAATAACCTACATATATAAGAACTGGACCAGCTTTGATGCCATGAGCCATCATCTTCATTGTCATATAAATTGTTGATCATCCCTTATTTATCATCATATCTAGGTAGCGATGTTGATCTTGAGACTAGTTAGACACACTCACACACTTGCACATGTACAGCAAGAATAGTAAGCAAAAGCAAAACAAACGAAGATTTTCACACCAACTAATGTGTATTATTATTTGAAGTGATAATAACAAGAAGATAACATAACCACTACTTATAGACACTCCAAGGAGCGTGGAGCTACAAATAGGGAATAACTTTACACTATTTCTAAACATTTATTGACTAAGCAAATGACTAGATAAAACAGCACATTACATGAGCAACTCAATGTTGTACAACTTCAAATCGAACGCATAAGATTTGGTTTTTTTCTTTTGATTTGTCTTCACCCAGACTCTGTTAATGTTGGTCATGAACTCGTCAGGCTCTTTTTTATCCTTCAAATGTTGCATGCATAGATTAATTACACTATGTATTAATCAATGGATCGATATTATGCATGATACACATGTCATTTCTAAGTAGATAAATTACTTAATGTCTTCCGCACGAGTCCTTGGCCGACACCCACGAATAAGTCAATTTTTAGGTCAAAGTCCCCAACCACTTGGATGGTTGTAGTGACGTCAGCAAATTAGAATCCCTATAATAACCCTTCACAATATCCTCCACGGAGACAACCTTCGAAACCTTCTTGATCTTAATCCACTTTCCACATGAGACCTATCATATTTATATATACGATTAATAAGTAATTGTAGAGGATGCACTAATAAATAATAATAAAAACAAGGCTACAAATTCATGTTTGTTACCTTTTCGGTTCGAAGTTTATACTCCTTATCATCCCATCTAATTGGGAATTACATGTCGCGACCGCAATTATCATATACAAAGTAAAGTTCAAATTTGGAAGGCCATAGAAGACTCATTGATTCATAAAGCTCTCCATATCTTGCAACGACGTTATAAGTCTTCTTAGTAACCATTTGGGAATATGCGTGTGGGTGTACGCAACTGTGTGAGTGTGTCTAAGGTGTGGTTGGCACACACTCGTTTTGGAAGGAAATAATAATAATAAAGGTTTATTTATTTAAAAAAAATATAGTTTTGTTGGTAATTTTTTCATAATAAAAATAATAATAATAATTGAATTAATAGAAATAATAGTATAATAAGAATATAATTATAATAATTAGATGAGTTGAATTCTTTGGTTAATAATTATAATATTTTAAATCTACAAGTTAATAGTTATTTAATTAATAGAGTTATGAAAAATAATTGAGATGGTTTTATAATAATACAAATAAAAAATATTATTTTCTAGAAAAAATTTACGTTGGTAATTAGTATAATTTTTTATTAATTATAAATAATAAAAAATACTTATATTATAATAAATGGAAAAATGAACTGTTCGGTATATATATATATATATATATATATATATATATATATATATATATATATATTATTTTAATTATAAAAATCAAGAGTTGTTTAATTACGAATACTAATAATAGTAATTAAATTGTTTTTATTAGAAAAAGTTAATTTAATTCCTAATAAAGAATTTTCATCGGAAAATCCGTAGTAACTACCGACGGAATACCGATAGATAACTCAAGTCACTGATTTCGCTTACATTCCGTCGGTATTCGGTCGGTACAGATTTCCGTCGGAAGTTATTTCCATCGCTATTGTGTGAGTATTCCGTCACAAAAATTAAGATTTTTATCTTTGTCACAATTCTGTCGAAATTTTGTCACTAATTTCCGACAGAAAAATTTCGTCACTAATTTCTGAAGGAATTCAACCAGTTTTCTATTAGTGTAGGATAACTAATTAGAAAACCAAATGGATTCTTGAAGTCCTCTTTAAAACTCTATAATTAGGATAACTAATTGTGCGTTTGTTGAGAAGTCATCTAGATCCAATTTTCTGCTCAAATAACCAACATATATAAGAACTGGACCAAAATTGATGCCATGGGCCATCATCTTCATCGTCATCTAAAATAGTGATCATCCCTTATTTTATCATCATATCTAGGTAGCAATGTTGATGTTGAGACCAATTAGACACACTCACACACTTGCACAGGTACAGCGAGAAGAGTAAGCAAAAGCAAAATAGAAGAAGATTTTCAAACCAACTAATGTGTATTATTCTCTGAAATTATAATGACAAGAAGATAACATCACATGCCTTATAGACACTACAAGGAACGTGGAACTACAAACTAGGAAGAACTTAACCCTACTTCTAAACATTTATTGAGTAAGCAACTGACTAGATGATGCAGCACATTAGGCGAGCAACTCAATGATGTACAACTTCAAATCGAACGCATAAGCTTTGTTTTCTTTCTTTCGATTCGTCTTCACCCAGTCTCCGTTTATGTTGGTCATGAACTTGTCATGCTCTTTTTAATCCTTCAAATGCTGCATCCATAAATTAATTACATCATTTATTAATCAATGGATCGATATTATACAGGCTAAACTTGTCATTTATAAGTAGATAAATTACTTACTGTCTTCCACACGATTCCTTGGCCAACATCCACAAATAAGTCAATTTTCAGGTCAAAGTCCCCAACCACTTGGATGGTTGCGTAGACCTCAGCAACTCTGAATCCTTATAATAACCCTTCACAATATCCTCTACGGAGACAACCTCCGGAACCTTCTTGATATTAATCCACTTTCTACATGAGCACTTTCCACATGAGACCTATCATATTTATATATACGATTAATAAGTAATCGTAGAGGATGACACTAATAAGTAATAATAAAAACAAGGATATAAATTCATGTTTGTTACCTTTTCAGTTCGAAGTTTATACTCCTTATCATCCCATCTAATTGGGAATTCCTTGTCGCGACCATAATTTTCACATACAAAGTAAAGTTCAGATTTGGAAGGACATAGAAGACTCATTGATTCTGAAAGCTCTCCGTGCATCCATAAATTAATTACACTATTTATTAATTAACGGATCGATATTATGCATGCTACACTTGTCATTTCTAAGAAGATAAATTACTTACTGTCTTCCACACAACTCCGTGGCCAACACCCACGAATAAGTCAATTTTTAGGTCAAAGTCCCCAACCACTCGGATGGTTGTAGTGACGTAAGCAAATCAGAATCCCTATAATAACCCTTCACAATATTCTCCACGGAGACAACCTCCGGAACCTTCTTGATCTTAATCTACTTTCCACATGAGACCTATCATATTTACATGTACGACTAATAAGTAATTGTAGAGGATGACACTAATAAATAATAATAAAAACAAGGCTATAAATTCAAGTTTGTTACCTTTTCGGTTTGTAGTTTACCCTCCTTATCATCCCATCTAATTGGGAATTCCATGTCGCGACCACCTTTATCACATACAAAGTAAAGTTCAAATTTGGAAAGCCATAAAAGGCTCATTGATTCTGAAAGCTCTTCATATCACGCAATGATGTTATAATTCCTCTTAGTAACCATTTGGGAATCTGCGTGTGTACGTTTTCGCAAGTGTGTGAGTGTGTCTAAGGTGTGGCTGGCACACATATATATAAGCAGATTCATTCCATTATAAGTATACAAACAAAAAAGCAAAATAATATACTCGTTTTGGAAAAAAAAGGTTAATAAAAAAAGCTCATCATTGAAATAATAGAAATAATAGTATAATAATAATAATATAATTATAATAATTAGATGAGTTGAATTATCTGATTAATAATTATAATATTTTAAATCTACAAGTTAATAGTTATTTAATTAATAATGTTATTAATAATAAGTGAGTTAGTTTTTTAATAATACAAATTAAAAAATATTATTTTCTAGAACAAATTTACGTGGTAATTAGTATAATTTTTTTATTAATTATAAATAATAAAAAATACTTATATTATAATAAATACAAAAATGAATTATTCGGTAAATATATATTATCTTCATTATAAAAATCAAGAATTGTTTAATGACTAATACTAATAATAGTAACTGAATTGTTTTTATAATGTTATGAGGAGAAAAAGTTAATTTAATTCCTAAAAAAGAATTTCCGTCGGAAATCCGTTAGTAACTACCAATGGAATACCGATGTATAACTCAAGTCACTGATTTCACTTACATTTCGTTGGTAATTACCGACGGATTTCCGACGGAAATTATTTCCATCGTTATTGTGTCAGGATTCCGTCACCAAAATTAAGGTTTTTATCTTTGTCACAATTCTGTCGAAATTTCGTCACTAATTTCGACAGAAAAATTCCAAAGGAATTCACGCAGTTTTCTAGTAGTGTAGGATAACTAATAAGAAAACCAAATGGATTCTTGAACTCCTCTTTAGAACTCTATAATTAGGATAACTAAATGTGCGTTTGTTGAAAATTCATTTGGATCAAATTTTCGGCTCAAATAACCTATATATATATATATATATATATATATATATATATATATATATATGTATATATATATATATATATATATATATATATATATATATATATATATATATATATATATATAAAAGAACTTGACCAAAATTGATGCCATGGGCCATCATCTTCATCGTCATCTAAATGTTGATCATCTCTTATTTTATCATATCTAGGTAGCGATGTTGATCTTGAGACCACTTAGACACACTCACACACTTGCACATGTACAGCGAGAAGAGTAAGAAAAAGCAAAACTGAAGAAGATTTTCACACCAACTAATTTGTATTATTCTCTAAAGTGATAATAACAAGAAGATAACATCACACGCCTTATAGGCTCTACAAGGAACGTCAAACTACAAACTAGGAATAACTTAACACTATTTCTAAACATTTACTGACTAAGCAAATGACTATATAATGCAGCACATTAATCGAGCAACTCGATGATGTACAACTTCAAATCGAACGCATAAGCTTTGGTGTTTTTCTTTTGATTCGTCTTCACCCAGTCTGCGGTAATGTTGGTCATGAACTCTTTAGGCTCTTTTTTATCCTTCAAATGTTGCATCCATAAATTAATTACACTATTTATTAATCAATGGATCGATATTATGCATGCTACCCTTGTCATTTCTAAGTAGATAAGTTACTTACTGTCTTCCACACGAGTCCTTGGCCAACACCCACAAATAAGTCAATTTTTAGGTCAAAGTCCCCAACCACTTGGATGGTTGCGTAGACGTCAGCAACTCATAATCCTTATAATAACCCTTTACAATATCCTCCACGGAGACAACCTCCGGAACCTTCTTGATCTTAATCCACTTTCCACATGAGACATATCCAATTTATAGATGCGATTGATAAGTAATTGTAGAGGATGACACTAATAAATAATAATAATAACTAGGCTACAAATTCATGTTTGTTACCTTTTCGGTTCGAAGTTTATACTCCTTATCTAATTGCGAATTCCATGTCGCAACCAAAATTATCACATCCAAAGTAAAGGTTAAATTTGGAAAGCTATAGAAGGCTCATTGATTCATAAAGCTCCCCATATCACGCAACGACATTATAAGTCCTATTAGTAACCATTTGGGAATCTGCGTGTGTGGGTGTTCACAAGTGTGTGAGTGTGCCTAAGGTGAGGTTGGCACACATATATATAAGCGGACTCATTCTATTATAGGTATACGAACATAAAAGCAAAATAAAATGTTCGTTTTGGAAAAAAAAAATTTTAAAAAGTTGATTCATTTTACAAAAAAATAGTTTTGTTGGTAATTTTTAATAATAATAATAATAGTTGAAATAATAGAAATAATAGTATAATAAGAATATAATTATAATAATTAGATGAGTTGAATTATTTGGTTAATGATTATAATATTTTAAATCTACAAGTTAATAGTTATTTAATTAATAATGTAACTAATAATAATTGAATTAGTTTTATAATAATACAAAAAAAATTATTTTTTAGAAAAAATTTAAGTTGGTAATTAGTATAATTTTTTATTAATTATAAATAATAATAAAAAATACTTATATTATAATAAATGGAAAAATGAACTGTTTAGTATATATATATATATATATATATATATATATATATATATATATATATATATATATATATTATTTTAATTATAAAAATCAATAATTGTTTAATTACTAATACTAGTAATAGTAATTGAATTGTTTTTATAATGATATTAGTAGAAAAAGTTAATTTAATTCCTAATATAGAATTTTCGTCGGAAATCCGTCAGTAACTACCGACGGAATACTGATGGATAACTCAAGTCACTGATTTGGTTTACATTCCGTCGGTATTCCGTCAGTAATTACCGACGGATTTCTGACGGGAGTTATTTCTATCGCTATTGTGCCAGTATTCCGTCACAAAAATTAAGGTTTTTATCTTTGTCACAATTCTGTCGAAATTTCGTCACTAATTTCCGACAGAAAAATTCCGTCACTAATTTCCGAAGGAATTCACCCAATTTTCTAGTAGTGTAGGATAACTAATCAAAAAACCAAATGGATTCTTGAACTCCTCTTTAAAACTCTATAATTAGGATAACTAAATGTGCGTTTGTTGAGAAGTCATCCGGATCAACTTTTCGGCTCAAATAACCTACATATATAAGAACTGGACCAACTTTGATGCCATGAGCCATCATCTTCATCGTCATATAAAATGTTGATCATCCCTTATTTATCATCATATCTAGGTAGCGATGTTGATCTTGAGACTAGTTAGACACACTCACACACTTGCACATGTACAACAAGAATAGTAAGCAAAAGCAAAACAAACGAAGATTTTCACACCAACTAATGTGTATTATTATTTGAAGTGATAATAACAAGAAGATAACATAACCACTACTTATAGACACTCCAAGGAGCGTGGAGCTACAAATAGGGAATAACTTTACACTATTTCTAAACATTTATTGACTAAGCAAATGACTAGATAAAACAGCACATTACGTGAGCAACTCAATGTTGTACAACTTCAAATCGAACGCATAAGATTTGGTTTCCTTCTTTTGATTTGTCTTCACCCAGTCTCCGTTAATGTTGGTCATGAACTCGTCAGGCTCTTTTTTATCCTTCAAATGTTGCATGCATAGATTAATTACACTATGTATTAATCAATGGATCGATATTATGCATGATACACATGTCATTTCTAAGTAGATAAATTACTTAATGTCTTCCACACGAGTCCTTGGCCGACACCCACGAATAAGTCAATTTTTAGGTCAAAGTCCCTAACCACTTGGATGGTTGTAGTGACGTCAGCAAATCAGAATCCCTATAATAACCCTTCACAATATCCTCCACGGAGACAACCTTCTTGATCTTAATCCACTTTCCACATGAGACCTATCATATTTATATATACTATTAATAAGTAATTGTAGAGGATGCACTAATAAATAATAATAAAAACAAGGCTACAAATTCATGTTTGTTACCTTTTCGGTTCAAAGTTTATACTCCTTATCATCCCATCTAATTGGGAATTACATGTTGCGACCGCAATTATCATATACAAAGGAAAGTTCAAATTTGGAAGGCCATAGAAGGCTCATTGATTCATAAAGCTCTCCATATCTTGCAACAACGTTATAAGTCTTCTTAGTAACCATTTGGGAATATGCGTGTGTGGGTGTACGCAACTGTGTGAGTGTGCCTAAGGTGTGGTTGGCACACACTCGTTTTGGAAAATAATAATAATAATAAAGGTTTATTTATTTAAAAAAAATATAGTTTTGTTGGTAATTTTTTAATAATAAAAATAATAATAATAATTGAATTAATAGAAATAATAGTATAATAAGAATATAATTATAATAATTAGATGAGTTGAATTATTTGGTTAATAATTATAATATTTTAAATCTATAAGTTAATAGTTATTTAATTAATAGAGTTATGAAAAATAATTGAGTTGGTTTTATAATTATACAAATAAAAATATTATTTTCTAGAAAAAATTTACGTTGGTAATTAGTATAATTTTTTATTAATTATAAATAATAAAAAAATATTTATATTATAATAAATGGAAAAATGAACTGTTGGGTATATATATATATATATATATATATATATATATATATATATATATATATATTATTTTAATTATAAAAATCAAGAGTTGTTTAATTACGAATACTAATAACAGTAATTGAATTGTTTTTATTAGAAAAAGTTAATTTAATTCCTAATAAAGAATTTTCATCGGAAATCCATAGTAACTACCGACGGAATACCGATGGATAACTCAAGTCACTGATTTCGCTTACATTCCGTCGGTATTCGGTCGGTAATTACCTACAAATTTCCGTCGGAAGTTATTTCCATTGCTATTGTGTGAGTATTCCGTCACAAAAATTAAGATTTTTATCTTTGTCACAATTCTGTCGAAATTTTGTCACTAATTTCCGACAGAAAAATTTCGTCACTAATTTCTAAGGAATTCAACCAGTTTTCTTTTAGTGTAGGATAACTAATCAGAAAACCAAATGGATTCTTGAAGTCCACTTTAAAACTCTATAATTAGGATAACTAAATGTGCGTTTGTTGAGAAGTCATCTAGATCCAATTTTCTGCTCAAATAACCAACATATATAAGAACTGGACCAAAATTGATGCCATGGGCCATCATCTTCATCGTCATCTAAAATAGTGATCATCCCTTATTTTATCATCATATCTAGGTAGCAATGTTGATGTTAGTTAGACACACTCACACACTTGCACATGTACAGCGAGAAGAGTAAGCAAAAGCAAAATTGAAGAAGATTTTCAAACCAACTAATGTGTATTATTCTCTGAAATTATAATGACAAGAAGATAACATCACACGCCTTATAGACACTACAAGGAACGTGGAACTACAAACTAGGAAGAACTTAACCCTACTTCTAAACATTTATTAAGTAAGCAACTGACTAGAAGATGCAGCACATTAGGCGAGCAACTCAATGATGTACAACTTCAAATCGAACGCATAAGCATTGTTTTCATTCTTTCGATTCGTCTTCACCCAGTCTCTGTTTATGTTGGTCATGAACTCGTCATGCTCTTTTTAATCCTTCAAATGCTGCATCCATAAATTAATTACACCATTTATTAATCAATGGATCGATATTATACATGCTAAACTTGTCATTTATAAGTAGATAAATTACTTACTATCTTCCACACAAGTCCTTGGCCAACACCCACAAATAAGTCAATTTTCAGGTCAAAGTCCCCAACCACTTGGATGGTTGCGTAGACCTCAGCAACTCTGAATCCTTATAACAACCCTTCACAATATCCTCTACGGAGACAACCTCCGGAACCTTCTTGATATTAATCCACTTTCTACATGAGCACTTTCCACATGAGACCTATCATATTTATATATACGATTAATAAGTTATCGTAGAGGATGACAATAATAAATAATAATAAAAACAAGGCTATAAATTCATGTTTGTTACCTTTTATGTTCGAAGTTTATACTCCTTATCATCCCATCTAATTGGGAATTCCTTGACGCGACCATAATTTTCACATATAAAGTAAAGTTCAAATTTGGAAGGACATAGAAGACTTATTGATTCTGAAAGCTCTCCATGCATTCATATATTAATTACACTATTTATTAATCAACGGATCGATATTATGCATGCTACACTAGTCATTTCTAAGTAGATAAATTACTTAATGTCTTCCACACAAGTACTTGGCCAACACCCACGAACAAGTTAATTTTTAGGTCAAAGTCCCCAACCACTTGGATGGTTGTAGTGACGTAAGCAAATCAAAATCCCTATAATAACCCTTCACAATATCCTCTATGGAAAAACCTCTGGAACCTTGTTGATCTTTATCCACTTTCCACATGAGCACTTTCCACATGAAACCTATCATATTTACATATATGACTGATAAGTAATTGTAGAGGACGACACTAATAAATAATAATAAAAACAAGGCTATAAATTCAAATTGGTTACCTGTTCGGTTTGTAGTTTACACTCCTTATCATCGCATCTAATTGGGAATTCAATGTCGCGACCATATATATCACATACAAAGTAAAGTACAAATTTGTAAAGCCATAGAAGGCTCATTGCTTCTGAAAGCTCTTCATATCACGCAATGATGTTATAAGTCCTCTTAGTAACCATTTGGGAATTCGCGTGTATGGGTATTCGCAAGTGTGTGAGTGTGCCTAAGGTGTGGCTGGCATATATATATATATATATATATATATATATATATATATATATATATATATATAAGCGGACTCATTCCATTATAGGTATACAAACAAAAAAGCAAAAGAATATACTCGTTTTGGGAAAAAAAGTTAATAAAAAAAGTTTATTATTGAAATAGTAGAAATAATAGTATAATAATAATATAATTATAATAATTAGATGAGTTGAATTATTTGATTAATAATTATAATATTTTGAATCTACAAGTTAATAGTTATTTAATTAATAATGTTACTAATAATAAGTGAGTTAGTTTTTTAATAATACAAATTAAAAAATATTATTTTCTAGAACAAATTTACGTGGTAATTAGTATAATTTTTTTTATTAATTATAAATAATAAAAAAAATACTTATATTATAATAAATAGAAAAATGAATTCTTCGGTATATATATATATATATATATATATATATATATATATATATATATATATATATTATTTTAATTATAAAAATCAAGAATTGTTTAATGACTAATATTAATAATAGTAACTGAATTGTTTTTATAATGTTATGAGTAGAAAAAGTTAATTTAATTCCTAAAAAAGAATTTCCGTCGGAAATCCGTCAGTAACTACCAATGGAATACCGATGTATAACTCAAGTCACTGATTTCACTTACATTTCGTTGGTAATTACCGACGGATTTCTAACGGAAGTTATTTCCATCGTTATTGTGTCAGTATTCCGTCACAAAAATTAAGGTTTTTATCTTTGTCACAATTCTGTCGAAATTTCGTCACTAATTTCGACAGAAAAATTCTGAAGGAATTCACGCAGTTTTCTAGTAGTGTAGGATAACTAATATGAAAACCAAATGGATTCTTGAACTCCTCTTTAGAACTCTATAATTAGGATAACTAAATGTACGTTTGTTGAAAAGTCATTTGGATCAAATTTTCGGCTCAAATAACCTATATATATATATATATATATATATATATACATATATATATATATATATATATATATATATATATATATATATATATATATATATATATATAAGAACTTGACCAAAATTGATGCCATGGGCCATCATCTTCATCATCATCTAAATGTTGATCATCCCTTATTTTATCATATCTAGGTAGCGATGTTGATCTTGAGACCACTTAGACACACTGACACACTTGCACATATACTGCGAGAAGAGTAAGAAAAAACAAAATTGAAGAAGATTTTCACACCAACTTTTTTGTATTATTCTCTAAAGTGATAATAACAAGAAGATAACATCACACGCCTTATAGGCACTACAAGGAACGTCGAACTACAAACTAGGAATAACTTAACACTATTTCTAAACATTTACTGACTAAGCAAATGACTGGATAATGCAGCACATTAATCAAGCAATTCAATGATGTACAACTTCAAATCAAACGCATAAGCTTTGGTTTCTTTCTTTTGATTCGTCTTCACCCATTCTGCGTTAATGTTGGACATGAACTCTTTAGACTCTTTTTTATCCTTCAAATGTTGCATCCATAAATTAATTACACTATTTATTAATCAATGGATCGATATTATGCATGCTACCCTTGTCATTTCTAAGTAGATAAGTTACTTACTGTCTTCCACACGAGTCCTTGGCCAACACCCACAAATAAGTCAATTTTTAGGTCAAAGTCCCCAACCACTTGGATGGTTACGTAGACGTCAGCAACTCAGAATCCTTATAATAACCCTTTACAATATCCTCCGCGGAGACAAGCTCTGGAACGTTCTTGATCTTAATCCACTTTCTACATGAGACCTATCCAATTTATAGATGCGATTAATAAGTCATTGTAGAGGATGGCACTAATAACTAATAATAATAACAAGGCTACAAATTCATGTTTGTTACCTTTTCGGTTCGACGTTTATACTCCTTATCATCCCATCTAATTGCGAATTCCATGTCGCGACCACAATTATCACATACAAAGTAAATGTTAAATTTGGAAAGCTATAGAAGGCTCATTGATTCATAAAGCTCTCCATATCACGCAACGACATTATATGTCCTCTTAGTAACCATTTGGGAATCTGCGTGTGTGGGTCTTCGCATGTGTGTGAGTCTGCCTAAGGTGTGGTCGGCACACATATATATATGCAGACTCATTCCATTATAAGTATACGAACATAAAAGCAAAATAATATGTTCGTTTTGGAAAAAAATAATAATAAAAAAAGTTGATTTATTTTACAAAAAAAATAGTTTTGTTGTAATTTTTTAATAATAATAATAATAATAATAATAATAATAATAATAGTTGAAATAATAGAAATAATAGTATAATAAGAATATAATTATAATAATTAGATGAGTTGAATTATTTGGTTAATAATTATAATATTTTAAATCTACAAGTTAATAGTTATTTAATTAATAATGCTACTAATAACAATTGAATTAGTTTTATAATAATACAAAAAAAACTATTATTTTCTAGAAAAAATTTAAGTTGGTAACTAGTATAATATTTTATTAATTATAAATAATAATAAAAAATACTTATATTATAATAAATGGAAAAATGAACTGTTCGGTAAATATATATATTATTTTAATTATAAAAATCAATAATTGTTTAACCACTAATACTAATAATAGTAATTGAATTGTTTTTATAATGATATTAGTAGAAAAAGTTTATTTAATTCCTAATATATAATTTTCGTCGGAAATCCGTCAGTAACTACCGACGGAATACTGATGGATAACTCAAGTCACTGATTTCGTTTACATTCCGTCGGTATTCTGTTAGTAATTACCGAAGGGAGTTATTTCTATCGCTATTGTGTCAGTATTCTATCCCAAAAATTAAGGTTTTTATCTTTGTTACAATTCTGTCGAAATTTCGTCACTAATTTCCGACAGAGAAATTCCGTCACTAATTTCCGAAGGAATTCACCCAGTTTTTTAGTAGTGTAGGATAAACTAATCAAAAAAACAAATGGATTCTTGAACTCCTCTTTAAAATTCTATAATTAGGATAACTAAATGTGCGTTTGTTCAGAAGTCATTCGGATCAAATTTTCGGCTCAAATAACCTACATATATAAGAGAAGTCATTCGGATCAAATTTTCGGCTCAAATAACCTACATATATAAGATCTGGACCAACTTTCATGCCATGAGCCATCATCTTCATCGTCATATAAAATGTTGATCATCCCTTATTTATCATCATATCTAGGTAGCGATGTTGATCTTGAGACTAGTTAGACACACTCACACACTTGCACATGTACAACAAGAATAGTAAGCAAAAGCAAAACAAACGAAGATTTTCACACCAACTAATGTGTATTATTATTTGAAGTGATAATAACAAGAAGATAACATAACCACTACTTATAGACACTCCAAGGAGCGTGGAGCTACAAATAGGGAATAACTTTACACTATTTCTAAACATTTATTGACTAAGCAAATGACTAGATAATACATCACATTACGTGAGCAACTCAATGTTGTACAACTTCAAATCGAACGCATAAGATTTGGTTTCTTTCTTTTGATTTGTCTTCACCCAGTCTCCGTTAAGGCGTTAATGTTGGTCATGAACTCGTCAGGCTCTTTTTTATCCTTCAAATGTTGCATGCATAAATTAATTACACTATGTAGTAATCAATGGATCGATATTATGCATGTTAAACTTGTCATTTCTAACTAGATAAATTACTTATTGTCTTCCACACGAGTCCTTGGCCAACACGCACAAATAAGTCAATTTTCCGGTCAAAGTCCCCAACCACTTGGATGGTTACGTAGACATCAGCAACTCAGAATCTTTATAATAACCCTTCACATTATTCTCCATAGAGACAACCTTCGGAACCTTCTTATCATAATCCACTTTCCACATGAGACCTATCATATTTATATATTCGATTAATAAGTAATTGTAGAGGATGGCACTAAAAAATAATACTAAAAACAAGGCTATAAATTCATGTTTGTTACCTTCTCGGTTCAAAGTTTATACTTCTGTCATCCCATCAAATTAGGAATTTCATGTCGGTACTACAATTATCACATACAAAGTAAAGTTCAAATTTGGAAGGCCATTGAAGACTCATTGATTCTGAAAGCTATCCATATCACACAATGATGTTATAAGTCTTCTTAGTAACCATTTGGGAATCTGGGTGTGTGGGTGTTCGCAAGTGTGTGAGTGTGCCTAAGGTGTGGCTAGCACACACACACACATATATATATATATATATATATATATATATATATATATATATATATATATATATATATATATATATATATATATAAGCGGACTTATTCCATTATAGGTATACAAATAAAAAAGCAAAATAGTATACTCATTTTGGAAAAAAAAATTAATAAAAAAAGTTGATTTATTTTACAAAAAAAAAAATAGTTTTGTTGGTAATTTTTTAATAATAATAATAATAATATTAATAATAATGATATTAACAATAATAATAATAATAATAATAATAATAATAATAATAATAATAATAATAATAATTGAAATTATAGAAATAATGGTATAATAGTAATATAATTATAATAATAAGAAGAGTTGAATTATGTGGTTAATAATTATAATATTTTAAATCTACAAGTTAATAGTTATTTTATTAATAATGTTACTAATAATACTTGAGTCAGTTTTATAATAATACAAATAAAAAAAATATTATGTTTTAGAACAAATTTATGGTTGTAATTAGTATAATTTTTTTTATTAATTATAAATAATAAAAAATACTTATATTATAATAAATAGAAAAATGAAATATTTGGTATATATATATATATATATATATATATATATATATATATATATATATATTATTTTAATTATAAAAATCAAGAATTATTTAATTACTAATACAATAATAGTAATTGAATTGTTTTTATAATGTTATTAGTAGAAAAAGTTAATTTAATTCCAAATAAAGAATTTCCTTCGGAAATCCGTCAGTAAATACCGACGGAATACTGATGGATAACTCAAGTCACTAATTTCGCTTACATTTCGTCGGTATTCCGTCTGTAATTACTGACGGATTTCCGATTGAAAATATTTCCATCGCTATTGTATCAGTATTATGTCACAAAAATTAAGGTTTTTATCTTTGTCACAATTCTGTCGAAATTGCGTCACTATTTTCCGATAGAAATTTTATGTAACTAATTTCCGAAGAAATTCTCCCAGTTTTCCAGTTTTCTAGTAGTGCAGGATAACTAATCTGAAACCAAAAGGATTCTTGAACTCCTCTTTAAAACACTATAATTAGGATACCTAAATGTGCGTTTGTTGAGAAGTCATCTGGACCTACATATATAAGAACTCGACCAAATTTCATGCCATGAGCCATCATCTTCATCGTCATATAAAATGTTGATCATCCCTTATTTTATCATCATATCTAGGTAGCGATGTTGATCTTGAGACCAGTTAGACACAATCACACACTTGCACATGGACAGTGAGAAGAGTAAGCAAAAGCAAATAGAAGAAGATTTTCACACCAACTAATGTGTATTATTCTCTCAAGTGATAATACCAAGAAGATAACATCACACGCCTTATAGACACTACAAGGAACGTGGAACTACAAACTAGGAAAAACTTAACACTATTTCTAAACATTTATTGACTAAGCAAATGACTAGATAATGCAACACATTACGCGAGCAACTCAATGATGTACAACTTCAAATCTAACGCATAAACTTTGGTTTCTTTCTTTTGATTCGTCTTCACCCAGTCTCCATTAATGTTAGTCATGAACTCATCAGGCTCTCTTTTATCCTTCAAATGTTGCATCCATAAATTAATTACACTATTTATTAATCAATGGATCGATATTATGCATGCTAAACTTGTCATTTCTAAGTAGATAAATTAGTTACTGTCTTACACACGAGTCCTTTGCCAACACCCAAGAATAAGTCAATTTTTAGGTCAAAGTCCCCAACCACTTGGATGGTTGTATAGACGTCAGCAACTCGGAATCCTTATAATAACCCTTCACAATATCCTCCATGGGGACAACCTATGGAACCTTCTTGATCTTAATCCACTTTCCACATGAGCACTTTCCACATGAGACCTATCATATTTATATATATGATTAATAAGTGATTGTAGAGGATGGAACTAAATAATAATAAAAACAAGGCTATAAATTCATGTTTGTTACCTTTTTGGTTTGAAGTTTATACTCCTTATCATCCCATCTAATTGGGAATTCCATGTCGCGACCACAATTATCACATACAAAGTAAATTTCAAATTTGGAAGACCATAGAAGGCTCATTGATTCTAAAAGCTCTCCATATCACGAAATGATGTTATAAGTCCTGTTAGTAACCATTTTGGAATATAGGTGTGTGGGTGTTCGCAAGTGTGTGAGTGTGCCTAAGGTGTGGCTGGCACACACACACACACACAGATATATATATATATATATATATATATATATATATATATATATATATATATATATATATATATATATATATATATATATATAAGCGGACATATTCCCTTATAGGTATACGAACAAAAAAAACAATATAATATACTAGTTTTGGGAATAAAAGTTAATTAAAAAAGTTGATTTATCTTAGAAAAAAATAGTTTTGTTGGTAATTTTTAATAATAATAATAATTATTGAAATAATAAAAATAATAGTATAATAATAATATAATTATAAAAATTAAATGAGTTGAATTATTTGGTTAATAATTATAATATTTTAAATCTACCGGTTAATAGTTATTCAATTAATAATGTTACTAATAATAAGTGAGTTAGTTTTATAATAATACAAATAAAAAAATAGTATTTTCTAGAACAAATTTACGTTGGTAATTAGTGTAATATTTTTTAATAATTATAAATAATAATAAAAATATTTATATTATAATAAATAGAAAAATGAACTATTTGGTATATATATATATATATATATATATATATATATATATATATATATATATATATATATATATATATATATATATATATATATATATATATAAGTTTTTGGGGTGGTTATGGATGATATATTTACTTCAAATTTATTTAATTTTGGTTTAGTATCCTATAAGAAATTTATAAGTTTTAATAAGCATGATTCAGAGACAAGACCAGTGATTGGTTGGATTAGCGTAAAGCGCGCAGATAAGGACGTAAGTCGCGGTGCCGGACCACAATCATCGTCGGGACGATTCCCCTCTGCTCACCATTATTAAAACAAGTAAGTTTTCTTATAGAATTTTAAAACAAAATTAATTAAATATGAGTAAATTTTCAGGCATATTATCTAAAAAATATATTCCTGGTAAAAATATCAACAATGAACAAGATAATGATGATAATCAAATAAATTCTATTGAAGAAACCGTTAATAACATAGAACAAAGTTTGAATAATTGGACAATACCTAAAACTAATATTAATACAATATATAGAATAGGAACTTTTGATTATTTTCAAGGTTATTCTATTAAAATGACAGAACAAACTTTGTCTATTGGTCAAAACCAACAAAATTTACATTTGTTATCATCACGATCTATTTTAGAGCATAGAACGAAATATAAATTTTTACATGTTGGTTTGGTCCAAATTGCTATCAAGCCTCTATTTAGAATTGGAATAGATGCCCCTGTTCTCCTTATTCTAAGAGACAAGAGACATAAAGATTTTCAAAATTCTATTTTAGCTATGGCTGAAGCGAATATTGCTAACGGACCTATTTATTTCAATTGTTATCCAAATTTCTCTGTAGGATTATTTGATAAAAATATTTTAGATACTTTGGTTTTAACTATAGAAACAAAAAATTTAGAATTTAAAGATGATACAAAGCCTTTAGCAATAATTTATCGTGTTTGTTACAAAACTATGACAACTACACTTGAACCAAAAACACGTTTATCAAGTCCTAGAAATGAAACGATTATTTTTGAAGCAAATACTAACCATACCAAAGTTCATACATCGAAAAGATTAAAATGGCCTGATATAACTCAATCATGTAATTGGAACTTACAAAATGTTATTGATCCAAAACCGTTAGACTCTTCAAAACAAATCTCAAATATTATTGAATATAATGATGGTTCTGTAGATATAAATTTTTCTTCCTTAAATATTTCATCATCCAGATTATCAACTTCCTTTATCACAGAAACAGGCTCTTCAAAATCTTCATTATTAAAGTCGAGATCTTTAAAACTAAAAACTGTTGACTATACTAATTCTATTCCCAAACCATTATATCAAGATGATCAAAATAGTGAAAATAGTCTTCCTAGTCCTACTAAATCAGATTTTATTGATGAACTTCAAAATTTTAAACAACAATTATGAGTTCTAAAATACAAATTAATTGTTCACAAAATAATAAGCTTTGGGCTAATATGTTAAAAAGGCATTGGAAGATAAATTCTAATATATGCAAAACCATTCAACATTTAGAACAAACTATAACTCATGAAAATTATAATTTATACAAAATACCTCCATATACTAATAAATATAATAAACAAATAGAAAAAATTTCTAGGCTAAAGATAGGCATAAAAAAATATGAAAAATCAAGAAGTCATAATTTAGAATCGATAAAGCATATTTCCTCAATCCTAACAAAAACAACCTATTAAAATGAATTTCTCGAATTTAGAATATCAAGTTGATTTTGATTACTTAAAAGATATTGAATATTATAAAGATTATAACCATAAAAAAAGAGTTTGGCATGAAGAAAATTTTTCATACTACTTAAGATTTCTCCATTTAGGCCTTTGGGAAGATTATGTTTTATCAAATAAAATTCATTCTCCTTTTTTTCAATGGTTTGAATTAATTTATGCCCCTAAACATAAAATAAATTACCCATTTAAAAATGATTCTGTCACTCCTATTTTTGAGAAAAAATATAAAGATATTATTTCTAATAAAGAAATTATTGCTAATTTTCCACCAAAAGGAGAAATTATTATTAACGATATGTTTATTGCAACTCCTTTAGTTCAAGCCCCAAACCAATTAACTACTGAAAAGGGTCTTCAAAAAATTATTTACCAAAATAATTATGCAAATGAAACCTTATCTAGTATTACCGAGCATTTAGTTAAAATTGAAGAAAAAATTTTCAAAGATAAAAACGTTAACAAGCATGATATGGCAAGCACTAGTAATTTAAGTTTTGTTCCTTGCCAAATCGATGATAATTTTAATCTAGGAAATACAGATTTAATTAACGAATTAGAAAAAAGACTTTCAAAACTTCATATCTCAAACACTAATAATATTAATACTCTTACGAATGAAGAATCTGAAAATAGTGATATTAATAGTAAAACAAATTTTGAAACTCTTGCTCAACAATTTGATACAAATGATGACATTAATCAACTCACTAATGACTTTTCAAAACTTAATAAAATTCATCAATCAAAGCAAAGCACTTTCGGAAAAAACCCAAAACCAACCATAAGAAATTATTGGAATAGACCCTCTCTTCCAGATGTTCAACTTGAAGAACGAACTTTTCAATTTGATCGTTCTCAATATGAGGGTAATTCTGTTTATGAATGGAATATTGATGGCCATTCTGAACATCAAATTATGAATATTGTTCAAGAAATGACTATGGCTGCTAATGCTTATAAAGCTCATAATAATACTCAACTCCAAATTGTTAATATTATTACTTCTGGTTTTACTGGCAGTCTTAAAGGCTGGTGGGATTTCTATATTTCACAAGAAGAAAAAGATTATATTTTATCTGCTAAGAAAACTATTATAAAACAAGAAAATAATCAACAAATACAAACGTTTGAAGATGATATGGTTAACACTTTAATTTTTGCTATTATCAAAAACTTTGTAGGAGATCCTACTACGTTTCAAGAAAAAACTTCAGAAATTTTAATGAATTTACACTGTAGAAAACTTACTGATTTTAGATGGTATAAAGATAATTATCTTGTTAAAGTTTTTTCAAGACCTGATTGTAAAGAGTCCTATTGGAAAGAACGTTTTATTGCTGGCCTTCCAAAACTCTTTGCGGAAAGAGTTAGACAAAAATTAAGAGAAAATTTTAATAATACCATCCCTTATCAAAATTTAACTTATGGAGATTTAATAAACTATATTAATAAAGAGAGATTAGCAGTTTGTGTTGATCTTAGGTTTAAAGAAAAACTCAAAAAAGATAGAATTAACAGTAAAAATGAATTGGGAAATTTTTGCCAATAATATGGTTATCAGCCCTTGAATGGTCCGTCTACTTCAAAATCTAAAGTATTTAAGAAAAGATCTTCAAAATATTTCAGGAAAAAGAAATATAATCTTCCAGAAAATTATAAAAGGGGCAAAGATTACGCTTCAAAATCTAAAAAACCCTATAGACTAAATTATAAAAAATCTAAAAGAAAATCAAAAGATATTATTATTTGTCATAAATGTGGGCGTAATGGTCATACAGCTAATAATTGTTATGCTAAGACAAAAATAAATGAGTTAAATGTCTCTGAAGACTTGAAAGAACAAATAAGAAAAATTATTTTAAATACTGATTCAGATTCCGATGAAAGTATTTCTGACTTTCAAACAAATGATTTAAATATTCTCGAAAATACTACTTCAAGTTCTGAAGATTCTGATATTTGCGAGTGTATTGGTAAATGTCACTGCAACAATTTAATCAATGTAATTACTAGTAGCTCCATTAATGTTCTTTCACAAGATGATAAAGATCTTTTAAACTCTCTTGATTCTATAAAAGATAAAAATATCCAAGAATTGTTAATAAAACAGATGCTTAATAAAACTAATAACATAACTCCTGCTAATAATGAAAATTTTAATTTAAAAAATATATACGAAAGATTTACTGAAGCAAAACCAATTTCTATGCAAGAACTTCAAGAACAATTAAAAATAGTAAAACAAGAAATAAAAGAAATAAAAAATAAAATTTTTATTTTAGAAAAGGAAAAACCTTCTACTTTTAAAAACAAGAATATAGAAATTAATAACGAAGAAGAAAATAAAATTGAAAATGTAACTATTGGTAAACTTATAAATAATCAAGTTTCTCAAAAATGGAACACTCAAATTACTTTAGTCAAGGATAATTTTAAAATCAACTTAACTGCTTTAATTGATAGTGGTGCTGATATGAATTGTATTCAAGAAGGAATTTTTCCTACACAATTTTATGAAAAAACTACATCTAGACTTACTGGTGCTGGAGGTACAAAATTAATTGTAAATTATAAAGTTTCTGATGTTCATATTTGTAATGACCAAGATTATTGTTATAAAACTCACCTAATTTTAGTAAAAGATCTCTCTTCTCCTTTAATTCTAGGAACGCCTTTCATTACAAAACTATATCCTTTTATAGTTCATGATGATGGTATAAGAACCAATGTCTTTGGAAAGGAAATTATATTTAAGTTTTGTGAACCTCCTCTATATTCAACGATTAATGTCCTTAATTATAAAACGCAACAAGCCAAATATCTTATTAACGAAATAAATAATGTTCGAATAACTAATCAATTAAATGATAATAATATTCAAAAAAAAATAACAGGTTTAAAATTAAAATTTGAAAAAAATGTTTGTTCTAATATTCCTAATGCCTTTTGGAATAGAAAGCAACATATTGTAAAACTACCATATATAAAAATTTTTAATGAAAAGGATATTCCTTCAAAATCTAGAGCCATTCACATGAATAATGAATTAGAAAGTCATTGTAAAAATGAAATTCAGGATTTAATAAATAAAAAACTCATAAGACCTTCTAAATCACCATGGTCTTGTTCAGCATTTTATGTCATGAATGTTGCAGAATTAGAAAGAGGATCACCAAGATTAGTTATCAATTATAAACCTTTAAACAAAGTTTTAGAATGGATTCGTTATCCTATTCCTAATAAACGAAATTTGCTAAAAAAGCTTTATGATTCAAAAATATTTTCAAAGTTTGATATGAAATCAGGATTTTGGCAAATACAACTTCATGAAGAAGATAAATACAAAACTGGTTTTAATGTTCCCTTTGGGCATTTTGAATGGAATGTAATGCCTTTTGGATTAAAAATACTCCTTCTGAATTCCAAAATATTATGAATGATATCATAACTCCTATAAGTAGTTTTGCTATTGCTTATATTGACGATGTCCTAATTTTTTCAAAATCAATTGATTAACATTTTAAACATTTAAATCAATTTCATGACTTGATTTATCAAAATGGTTTAGCTGTCTCTGCAGCAAAAATGCATTTATTTAAAAATGAAATTCGTTTTTTAGGACATGATATTGTCAAAAACACTATTAGACCTATTACAAGGAGCTTGCAATTTTCTACTAAATTTCCTGATGAAATTAAAGATAAAAAGCAACTTCAAAGATTTTTAGGATGCTTAAATTATATCCATGATTTTTTCAAAGATTTAGGGATCATATGTAAACCACTTTATAATCGATTAAAAGACAATCCTGAACCATGGACTCAAAAAACATACAGATATAATTAAATATATAAAACAAAAGGTCCCTACTTTGCCGTGTTTAAATTTACCTCATCCCGATGCCAAAATCATAGTTGAAACCGATGCTAGTGATATTGGATTCGGAGGAATTTTAAAACAAAAAATTGTTAACTCAACTGAAGAGCAATTGGTTCGATATTATTCTGGTGCTTGGAATGATACACAGAAAAACTATTCAACTGTCAAAAAAGAAATTTTAAGCATTGTTTTATGTATTAAGAAATTTGAAGATGATTTATTTATGAAAAGTTTTTTTATTAAGAATAGATTGTCAATCTGCAAAAGCTATTTTGGAAAAAGATGTAAAAAATATTATTTCCAAGCAAATTTTTGCTCGTTGGCAAGCCCTCTTAGGTAACTTTGATTTCGAAATAGAATTTATAAAAGGAGAAAATAATTCGCTTCCTGACTTTCTTTCTCGAGAATTTTTGCAGGGAAAATGAGCTCGTCGTCCTCTTCCAAACATGATGACAAGAAGCCAATCTCTCAAAATCTTGTTCCAGTCTCTCAAAAGCTAGTTCCATTTCAAAATCAAAATCGTTTTTCTCCTTTAACTCCTACTTCTAAGAATTCACAACTTTATTCTAATATCCTTCAGTCAAAGCTTGTTACTCCAAAAGTTACTTCAACCGACACAATAAGCCCTTTTGCAAAACCTATAACTCCTCAAACTCAAAAATCTGTTACTCCTAGCCCTTCTACAAAAACTCCTTATGTTCTTAATCCAAATTTCCTAAGAGTTCAAATTCTTGAAGATTTTCAAATCCATAAGTTACACCAAGGTTTTCATGTTCTCCCAAGTCATCTCTTTGGACAAGGGAAAACCTTTTATGTTGATTCGTATAAAACCCGAGAATATTATCAAGCTATTCTGCAAGAATCTGGTTCAGTTAATTTTGTTCATCGTTCTAATTCTAAAGAGGGAAACATTGATTTTAGCAAAGCTCATATTATCAAAATCATTTCTCCAGAAAGTTGGGTTCCAAACCTTCACTCTGAAAAACCTCTTATAAGTTATCCTGCTTATCCCAGATTTTCTTACTATGATTATCAAGACGCCTGGACTAAGGCATTCTTTATTCGGAAATTTTCACATTCATGGTTTATCTTCTTTGATTTGAACTTCAATTGTGAATACCCAAGATGGTTTATCAATTGGTACAAATATATGGGTATTCTTCCAAATTGTTTGCCAAAAGAAATTTACGCTGGATATCTCAAATTCAAAGAATTGTTTATTCAACAAATTCCAGAATTTGAATACATGTTACAATTCACCATGATATTTAAAGTTCCATGGATAATGTCTTGGACTTTTCATTATCAAGAAGCAAAGGATTCCTCTCCTCCTTGGCTTAATCGTCAATTTCGCTCAAAATGGTGGGATAAAATGAAGATTTCTCAAGCCAGTGAACAAGCAGTAATTAAACATTATCAAGAAATATATATTCAAAAACCAGAAGTTGAAGCCACTTTTATCAACAGTCTTCCCAAAAGTGATGTGGATTTAATTGCAAGAATTAAAGATGCTGCTACCTCTTCCCCTGAAGAACTTCAAAAATTACTTCAAGAAATTCGCCAAACTCCATCAGTTTCTGACGATTCTCCAAAATCTATAAAGAATGATTTATTTGAAGACGCTCAAGACCCTTTTGATGACCCTTATGAAGAATAAGAAATCATTATCCATAAATTTGATGTAATACTTTAAATGTAGGATATTTCGTTTCTTCTATTATCAAAATTTTGTTTTTCAAATACGTATGCATGTATACTATGATGGTATTCATGTATTTATGTATAAACAATTTTTATCAAAATTATTATCAAATCTATAATCAATGATGATATGAAGACAAAAAACTTTAGAAGATGCTCTATAATGGCTTGCTTTATCAAAAGAAGATGGTCATTGATTACAAACGACAATTGTTTCAAAAGATGAATGACAACCACTTTCAAGGACAACCACTTACAAGTAATTATTTCTATTGATTGGTCATGGGTTCTTACGGTGAAAAATATACGTTCTAGGAGATCCGACCTGCGTTTGCTGCCAAAAGAAAGGGCGTTGGATACAAGTCTGTCCTAAGAGCCTGAAGATTCCAGAAGATGGGAGAGTCAAAGAGTATGGCTGTGCTTCAGGAAAAATCCACTATCTAACTCCGTTAAGTTCCTATTCATTAATTCTTAATACATGATGTGATAAGATTGCATTTGAATGTTTTTCAGGATCGGTGAAAAGAAAGGAAGCTTTGTGAAAGAGCAAAATGAATCTAATCACAAGAAATGGATCTTGATCGCATGGACTTGAAGATTAGATTTTGAGCTTAGATAGTTATGATAGAGTTGTTAGAAATTTTCCTTTTGAAATACATAGTTTTCAATGGATTTTTCATTGTAAGGACAAATGTTTTCCGCTGCTTTTATAAATAAAATAAATTTTGGTTTGACTTATTTATTTATTTGTTTACTTCCTTGCAATGAAATCATTATGAAAATTGATGTTTGAATATATCTACAACAAATGGATATGATTCTTATGGTGTTTATGGAAAGGTCGAGAATTTACCAAATAGGGAGAGTTTCTCATCACCCAAGTTTCAATTGGACAGAAATTTGGAATCACGCAACTTGGTTGCATGATGAATGAGAAATTTCATATTTGGAAATTAGACTAATTCGTTGACAAAGTGTCAAGTGAAGGACTAGGAGATCGAGTACACAAAGTTGTGTGTTGGTCAAAGTCCACCATAATAGTAACAAGATATTCATCATGATTTACTAAAAGTTTAGTAAATATGATTATAATTATAAGATTAAGTATAATTCTGAATTGATTAAAAAGGTTTAAATCAATAGCAAAACGAATAAGAAGAATCAAGTAGGCAGAAAGATAAAGGTTTATCCATTCTAAGAAGAAGGGAGAGTAGCTTTTATGGTTTATGATAGGTCTTAATGATTAAGAACCATATCTCAATTGATCCTCTAAGCGAGTCTTAGTACAATTGTAGGTCTAAGAAGAGGAATCAAGAATTGAAGAAATGGTTAAATCAAGAAGTCAATCATACTTCGTTCCAAAAAACAGGTCTTAGAGTTAAGATTATGACAATGAGTGAAAAGTATTAAGAAGGTTTATAACATTCATCAAATGTGGAAAGTTGTGATGTCTTGCATAAGACAAAGGACCAACTAGGATTGATTTATGAAGTGTTTTGATAAAAGCTACACTAACTCTTGAATATTTGTTTGTCAAGAAATGTTTATTGACAAGAGAATCTTATATGTCAAGGAGTCAGTGGAAGTCTTAATGGTCTTGAAAGGTTTCAAGAACAAATCAAATAAACCTAATCGATCATCACTAGCACACGAGTTGAGGTTTACAACCTATCGTGTTGACATTATTTTGTTTCTGTGCTGTTCCAATTGAGTTAATTATGCATGTGAGTCCTATGAGTTCTCATTTAAATGCATAAAAGGCAAGGACCTTGATCAATGAAAAGTACATTGATAGGAAAGGGTGAGCTGCTTAACTACTTGGAAGACATGGTGGGCAGCTGTGCTACCATAAGGCAAGAAATCAAGATTAAGAAAGTTCGGTCCATATGAGTTTGAATTTGTCGTAAACTTTGGTTTTGACAAATTCACATGGATAGGAACACATACACCACTTAAATCTAAGTGTCATAAGATTTCCTCCTTCATGAAAATGATTGTGAGGAAATGCTTTCACTAAGAAAGATTTTAAGAAGATAGTGATTGTAAAATTGCATTCTCGAATTCGATTATGGTTATGGTATCCCTTTCCATGATTTGAATTGTGAGGTTTGGCAATTAGTCTTAATTGTTTAGACACACATATGAACTATCTAAGGCAAAGGTGTATAAGTTCAAAAAGCCTTGATAAAAGATTATTAAAGCATTAAGTATTAGAAACATGGACTTAAGAAATTCAGTAAGTATTGTTTTCTGAAAGTTAAGATGTTTATGAATACATGTCGAAGCTAGTTGGAGCATAAGTGTTATGTTTATAATAATCATCATAGTGAGAGCATAAATGTTATGATTATATGATTATTGAGGCACGTGTTGCAAAGTTGGCAATATTAATTATAGAAAACAAGATTTATACCTTGCAAAGTCGTAAGGGTTGTAAAGTTGTTTTGCTATAACTGAGGGAGAGAATATTATGCTTCATTTCAAATCTAAAGGCTTAGGTTGTGGAATGTTAATAATTTAGTCAAAAATACATAGTGTGTTCTTAAAAAATTTCGATTATGATTACGGCATTCCTCTTCACAAATTGAATTTTTGAGAACATAGCAAATAAAACATTATGGCAAAATATTGATAAAGTATCAAATCTTTATGTAAGACATTTTGCATCGTGTCCCATACGCTTCAGGTATAGGATCGATTGCAAATGATATAATATTTGACCATTCTAAATTTTCCAAATGTTTAGCGCATTTAGAGGGAAAAAGGACTAGAATCGGTTTTGACTAAAATAATTAAACAACTATAAAAGGACAATCCAAAGTTCGCCGAGGATTGGTCGCTTGTGAGTAGTTGGAAATATAGTATTGGAAAATATGGAAATGTTTCCATATTGGATGGACCATATCGACATTATTATGAATAGATAAGATTCTATCAAGAATGAGTTGTCATATGGAAATTATGGAAACGTGTCCATATTGGGAATTGAATATTGAAAATCTATGATTAGATTAGAAACTTTTATGCAAAAGGATGTTCAAAGGAATGTAATTTGAGTGAGAGACGTCATATCAAAGGAATTGTATTGTAACAATCTCCAATAGAGGACTTTGTAATATCATTGGCAATAGTCTTTGTGACTTTAGTGCAGTGACATTACGAAAGGATCATTGCATAAAATGTTAGAATCTAATATATTCTATAAGTGGCAAGAATTTGATATTCTTTTACTTATGGAAACGGATTAGGAGTTGTGAAATGAGAATGATTAGAAATGTGTTCAATTTGATCTATTTCACAAAGTAAGAACCATAGGTAAACATTGTGTGCATGCTAGGAGCATGGGACAAGTGTAATAATTCAAGCAAGAAGTTGATTGCCCGAAACGACAAATAATGAGTAATCGATATGGTGATAAATAAAATGAGTTTTATTTATACTCAAAGGTTTGAGGCCATATGGGATTAGTATTATTCTTGTGTTTCACTTTGCATGATTTGACTTCCTGAATAATTTAATTGGTTAGGAACAGTCAAATTATTCGAACGGGCCACAGTCGTTCATATGTTGGAAGTAGGTATGAATGAAGACTATCGTGAATTGGTGTGTGGATTGTCTAAAGAGTATTAGACATAAGCAAATTTTTGCTACAACGTTCATGAGTGCTTATGAATATGAATTTGAGCATTGGATCAAACCCACGCTCACTTGGATCACTCCATGGATTGTATCACGAGTGATTGGTGAGACGATAACATTTTATATTCTTGAAACCGAGATGTGTGAGTTGTATCTTGCGAATTGGTTGCACAATGATAATATGTAAACGCACCAGTAACTTGGTGTCGTAAAACATATTGTTGTGTATGATTCGGTGAGTGAGTGCAAGCAAGCATTGTATCAAAGTTTATCCGTTCCTTTTATCCAAAGTAGGATAAAAGCGATATCTTTGGGCCCCTCGATGATTTAGTGATGACAAACGTAAATGCTCGGCCGGGCTAGGGCTAATTTGATTTGTTCAGTTAGTCAGTCGTCATAAATCGGAATTCGAGAAATAGTACAAAGAGAATGATTTGAAATCATGTCTTACAATATCTAGAATGGAGGAATATATGATCCCTTATCTAAAGGACACACGTATCTGATAGGATAAGAGTTGACAGCGGCTTTGGAAAGCTATGATTGCAGATCAGGATCTGAAGTCATACGCATAATAGTCATTAGACTTATCCAAGTGGGAGACTGTTGGATTAGAGTCTAAGTCCATAACTATTTTGGTATGTACTTGACCCGATGGTGCATGGTCCTTTTGGGTTGCCTTCACCAAAGCAACTTGATAGGATGAATTATGGAGAGAAAGGATTAAATATGATTTATTAATATATTATGAGAATAATATATTAAAGGAGAAATCATATTATTTAATTAATATTAGTCAAGAATTAATTAGTAATTAGTTTTGTGACTAAAAGAGATTAATTAAACTTAAGGGATTGGAATTGTAATTATAAGATAATTGCAATTTGGGACATGGATTGCCTTATATTAAGGAGTGGACGAATTCTATGGGAGACCCATGGGGAAATCGTCCAAAGCCTTAAGGAAAGGAATCTATGGGTTGCTTAGGGCTTAAGCATCCAAATTAGGGTTTCCTTGTTAGATAACCCTAATTGCCTCCTATATATATAGATCCCTTATGACCCAAAAATGTGGCTAAGCATCCTTCTAGGGTTTCACACGTTTTAGGGCAGCCTCCTTCCTCTCTCATCTTCATCCTCTTGCTCTTGGTGTTTGTGAACCATTGGAGGAGTGACATTTGTGACTCTAAGCTTTCTAAAGTCAATATAAGGAGGAATTAAGATTGTTATTGCTACATAACAATCAAGGTAATATCTTAAACCTATTCTCATGTTAATATGATTACTTGAATGCTAGAATTAGGGTTTATAGTCTTGGACAACTTGCATGTATAATAGAGAAACCTAGATCCAAGCATTAGGGTTTGTATGAGCACATAGGATGTTCTCATGACCAAAACCCATCAGAAGGATCTGAGGAACAAGAGGGTAGAATTAGTGAAGGTGCAACGGAAGCACCGAAAGGGGTCGGAGTGGACTTGGGAGCCGGTGGAAGAAATGATGGCGCAATACCCCGAGTTGTTTCAGGATCGAGCAACAGACTTCGAGGACGAAGTCTAAAATAAGTGGTGGGATTTGTAGCACCTGGTTCCTGGTATGTGAAATTTATCTAAGTATTTTGCATTTTTAGCCTTGGACTCGGCGAGTTGTAGGCCCGACTCGCCGAGTAGAGACGGGAGACGGAGTACGTTTAAATTGGCGACTCGGCGAGTCCATATTCTAGACTCGGCGAGTCCCCGCTGTCTGATGAAACACTAAATTCAAAGGGTTTGCACCCTATTTAAACCAACCTTATGCGCCCCAACCTCGCCCCCTTCACCCTCAAAGCTCCTAACATCATCCAAACCCTTGTCCCTTGTGAGTTTGAAGTGCTTTGGTGTGTTTTCTTGAAGATTTTGAGAGAAAAGAAGGGTAGATCAAGAAAAGAAGAAGGAGGCCAGACATCTTGGTGTTATTTCAGTGATTTCCTTGAGGTATAACTCAGTTTCCCTCTGTTTTCATGCTTATAGCCCTATATAGCTCCATTAAAGACCTTCTCGAGTCATTTCCAAGCTTGATTTCGAATTAGGGTCTGTAATAAGTGGATAAACCCTTAGATCTAGGCATGATTGAGCTCTAGGAGCTCAGATCTACTGCTTTTATGGAGCCATATTGCATGAAAGCCCTAGATCTACTCTTTTAGTGCATTTTGAGCCCTAAAACCTTCATTGGTGTTTATTTACACATAAAGTTGGAAACTTTACGTGTTAATCAGGCCCTAGAAACCCAGATCTATGTATGGAATGAGCTGGATCCAAGCAAAATCGAGTACATAGTATTTGCATGTGACAGACTCAACGAGTCGTTCATCAGACTCGGCGAGTCAAGTCGCGAGTCCCCGAGTTTTCCCTCTTTTCATGTTTGTGGAGTGGAGTAGTGAGTCATGGGGTGTGACTCAGTGAGTCGGAAGCCAGACTCACCTATGGAGGAACTCGGCGAGTTAATACCCTGACTCGGCGAGTCCAAGGCAATCTTCTTGCCTCAAGAACAGACTCGGCGAGCTGTTCATACAACTCGGCGAGTCTCAGGATAGTGTTCTTCGGATGAAGATGAACTCGACGAGTTGTTCATACAACTCGGTGAGTAGGATGAAGGACGTTTGGACATCAGTTTAGAAGGAAAACTCGTCGAGTCGATGCCAAACTCGACGAGTAGAGACATGATTAAGGTTATTCGAATGGATGAGGACTCGACAAGTTGGCGAACCAACTCGGCGAGTCGGGTCAACTGGAAATTGACTTTGACTTTGACTTTTGGCTTGGATAGGGGTAAATGGTCATTTTACCCTGAAGTTGATTAGCAGCATTTGACTGAGTACTTTGTGGGAATTATAGCCAGAGGATTTCCAGGGCAGAAGCAGCAGAAGACAGTCAGTTCCCACGTAGATCAGCAGCTACTTTGTGGTGAGTTACCTTCCAGTAGCGGTGGGTCTAAGGCCACAATGTCGGCCCACCAGTAGGAGACGTATGATAAATGATTGTCTCTGTGATATCATCTAAGTTTGCTACTACCGGATATGTTATATGCTAGCATGATATGTTATATGTGATAGTAGTAGAGTTTGGTTGTTAGGACTGGAGGGTAGTTAGACACCCCAGGTACATCTGACAGTATATGATGTTATGTTTATATGCTGGCATGATCTGATATATGAGTTAGAGGTAGTAGGAGGGGAGCAATCCCCGAGTTCGGTTGTTAGGACCGAAGGGTAGTTCAGACACCCCAGATATGTCTGATAATCTATATGTTATGGTATGGTGATAGTAGTAGTAGTAGGGGTGAAATAGCCCCGAGGTTCGATCATTAGGAACGAAGGGTAGTCAGCACCCCAGAATGGCTTGACACGGGTAGGACGGCACCCCAGAATGGTCGCATGGGTAGGTCGGTACCCCAGAATGGCCGTACCGGGTAGGTCGGACACCCCAGAATTGCCTGGCAGTATGTATGATATGTGATTGTTTGGTATGTGGTACGATGGGGGAACTCACTAAGCTTCATGCTTACAGTTTTCAGTTTTGGTTTCAGGTACCTTCCTGGGGATTTGAACTCGGACATTATTATGTTTTATAAAATGGTTTCTAGACACGCAATATCTTTATGAAATGATATGATCAGTGGATGTTTTATCTCTAATGTTTTGCAAAATGTATGTTTTAAAAATGAAATTTTTGGCTCGTATTTTTGGGACGTTACACAGACTATCAACAACTGTGTGCGTTGGTTGCAAACACAAATCTCCAGAGATTTCTCGCAAATCATGGTCAGTCAAATTTTAGACCAAATTTTCAAAATAGACCATCTTTTGGACAAAATAATTCAAGGTTTCAACGAAGACCTTCATCTAGACAAAACAACTTTCGTTTTCAACCTAGACCTTATTTTGGACAAAATTCTCAAAGACCTTCCTTCCATAACAACTCAAACCATGGTTTTCAAAACCAGGGATTTCAAAACAATCCCAACTCAGGTCATAATAATAATCCAAACAACAGTTTTCAGAATTAAAACAGAGGTTTCCAAAATCAAGGTTACAACAATCAAAACAATGGTTTTCAAAACAACCAAAATTATGGATTCCAAAAAAACGATTCTCAAGCTTCCCAACAAACCCAAACTCAAGCACCTGAAAGACTTCCGATTAAGAGTCAAAAAGGATGACATGACAGTGAAGAAGAAGTGATCATTTATCACAACTGCAAAGGAACAAATCACTATGTCAGAGAATGTTGAGCCAAAAAACAAAACCAAAATCAAAGACTCAGCATACTATGCTCAAAGAGTCGATGAATTGAAGAAACTGGAAAACCAAGAAAAAAAGAGCATTGATGGCAATCCATGAACCAAGCATGGAATACTGGCCAACTTCTGATGATGAAGCTGACAATGAACCAACCCAATCAAACGTTTGCTTCGTAACTGGTGTTGATATACCTTCAAGAGCCCCCAACGTCATAGAATAGGTATGGTCTATGATCTTTAAACTTGGTTTTTCCAAAATAATTTTTGAGTCCCACATAACCAAGATTGAGAAAAGTCTGGAATATGGATTCTATCAAAGTTGCTAGAAAACTAAGTGATGATATTTTCTCCAAGGCAAACACCTTAGGAACTAGAAAAATTGATACAAATTACAGACCAGGAATTGGAAGAGAATCCTTTGAAATTGAACAAGCAAAACAGGAAAACATGACGAGTTGTGAAAACTCTGAATCCACTCTACCAGATATTTTCACATCTGTCAATGAGGAAAATTCAGATGACGAAACAGTTATCAACTGTAGCCCAGATGATACTGCTTTCATTGTTTCCAAAAATTCAGATGACGAAACAGTTATCAACTGTAACCCTTCACAATATCCTCCACGGAGACAACCTCCGGAACCTTCTTGATCTTAATCCACTTTCCACATGAGCACTTTCCACATGAGACCTATTATATTTATATATACGATTAATAAGTAATTGTAGAGGATGGAACTAATAAATAATAATAAAAACAAGGCTATAAATTCATGTTTGTTACCTTTTCGGTTCGAATTTTATACTCCTTATCATCCCATCTAATTGGGAATTCCATGCCACGACAACAATTATCACATACAAAGAAAAGTTCAAATTTGGAAGGCCATAGAAGGCTCATTGATTCTGAAAGCTCTCCATATCATGCAACGATGTTATAAGTCCTCTTAGTAACCATTTGGGAATCTAGGTGTGTGGGTGTTTGCAAGTGTGTGAGTGTGCCTAAGGTGTGGCTGGCACACACACACACACACACACACACACACATATATATATATATATATATATATATATATATATATATATATATATATATATATATATATATAAGCGGACTCATTCCATTATAGGTATACGAACAAAAAAACAAAATAATATACTCATTTTGGAAAACAATTATTGTGATAAGAAAAATTTAGAAGTTAAGGATAAAAATAAGCCAAATCAGACACTACTAGAAAACTGGGTGAATTCCTACGGAAATTGGTGACTTAATTTTTCCGTCGGAAATTAGTGACTGAATTCCAAGAGAATTGTGACAAAGATAAAAACCTTTATTTTGTGACAGAAAACTGACACAATAGCGATGGAAATAACTTACGTCGGAAATCCGTCAGTAATTAACGACGGAATGCTGATGAAATGTAAGCGAAATCAGTGACTTGGGTTATCCATCTGTAGTTACCGATGGGAATTCTTTTTTATTAATTAAATTAACTTTCTCTACTAATAACATTTCTTGAAGCGTATCACACCCTTCCATGGTGAGACCTTCAGTATTACCATATCACCGACCTGAAATTACAACTATGATTGGCGCCGATTGGCATAAATCTTCTACCGACTCTGAGTTGCCTGCAATCTCTGCCTGATCGGTTGAATAAGCTCCATGGTATGAAGGACTACCTTATTCCTTCCCATGACTCTGTGGCCACCCCCCCCCCCCCACCCTACAAATTGGGGTACGACACCTCTAACCATCCAAAAGGTCAAAAGGTGGGGCATGAATGCTGGAGTGATAGCTGTTGTTGTAGGAGAACTCCGCAAGAGGTAGGTAGGAATCCTAACTCCCACCAAAATCTATAACATAGGCCCTCAACATATCCTTAAGTTTATGTATGGTCCGCCCACTCTGTCCATCGGTCTGTGGATGATAAGCAATGCTCAAATGTAACCTCATGCCCAGTTCCTCGGTCTGATACAATGGAGATTGGAACTCCATGACGAGCAAAAATATCATGAACATACACATTGACCAACTTTTCGGTCAAAGAGCTCTCCCAGATGGCCAAAAAGTGGGAACTATTGGTCAATCGATCCACGATGACCCATATAGCATCAAAACCCTTAGCAGTCTTTAATAACAAGGTGATAAAATTCATGGTGATATGTTCCTACTTCCACATGGTAACCTCCAAAGACTGCAGCTTGCCATGTGGCCTCTGATGCTCGACCTTGACCGTCCTATAGGTCAAGCACCTCTTAACATACCAGGCTATCTCCCGCTTCATATACGGCCACCAGTAACTTAATCCTCAAATCCCAATACATCTTGGTGGCTACCAGTTGTATAGAAAAGCGAGACTTATCAACCTCCTTCAACACTATCTTCCTAATCACACCAGAAACTAGAATCTAAACCCAACCACACCGGGTCAAAAACCCCAAACTATCGGTGACAAACCTATTGATCTCTCCCCTGATCCTCTCCTACTTCCAGTTCTCCTTCCTAACTCTCTCCACCTATGCCTCTCTCATCAAATACAAAAGTGGAGAATCAATGGACATCCTCTTACACATCTCTTCCGTTGAAGCTCTAGCCGACATGCGGCTCAAGGCATGTGCTACCACATTCGATTTACCCGGATGGTAAAGGATCTCACAGTCATAGTCCTTGATCACGTCCAACCACCTACACTGCGTCATGTTCAGGTTCAGTTGGTCCATCAGATATCGCAAACTCTTGTGATACGTGTAAACGGTACAATGGACCGAGGGAAAACACCACTGCCCCCACCTCCAAGTCATGAGTAGGATATCACGCCTCATGCAACTTCAGCTTCCAAGAAGCATAAGCAATTACTCATCCCTTATACATAAGGATCGCTCCCAAACCAGTGATGGATGCATCAGATAATACCACGCAAGCATTGACACCCTATGGAAGGGTCAACACCGGGGCCTCATATAACCTCTATCACAACGTCTCAAAAGCACCTTGCTGCTCAGGTCCCCATCGGAAATCCACTCCCTTCCTTGTCAGACGAGTGAGGGGTACTGTGATCTTAGATAACTCCTGAATAAATCTCTGATAATTACCCACTAAACCCAAGAAGCTCCTGATCTCCGAGGGAGATTTTGAAACCTCCCACTGCATTACGGCCTCGATATTGTCTGGATCGACCAAAATCCTATTGGATTAGGTGTCTAAGTCCATAACTATAATTGGTATGTACTTGACTCGATAGTAGCATGGTCCGTTTGGGTTGCCTTCATTAGAGCAATTTGATAGGATGGATATTTGAGAAAGAGGTTATTTGTGATTTATTAATATATTATAAGAATAATATATTAATTGAGAAATCATATTATTTAATCGGTATTGATCAAGAATTAATTTAGAATTAATTTAGTGATCAAAATAGACTAATTAAATTAATGGGGATTGATTATGAAAATCAGTGATACATATAGTTTGGGCTAATGATCCATAATTGATTAGTGATGGACAAAGTTTATGTGGGATGTTTTCTTAAAATTAAAAGTTCTCAAATATTTTAACATTAATATATATTTTTAAAATTAACCCATGTAATACATCGGTCTTACAACTAGTATTATATGTAATCCAGATTAAAAATTAGATAAATGCATGGTTTTAAAAATCGTTCCAGGCCAGGAAGTGACTAAACATATATGAGGTGGACACCTTGGGGGATTTGGGGGGTCGAAGTATATATAATACATTAGTTTTAATTGTTTACAATTGATAATTGTATAAACTTTATAGTTCAAACTTTTATATTCGTTGTTTGCATTTATTTTACAAAATTTTGATTTTTTTTTAAAAACGTTGGTTAGTAATCCAACTTGTATTTTCAAACTGTTACATAAACCACAATGGTTAGAAACGAAAATTACAAGAAACGTTCAAGTAGGGATTTTCCAAATACACCACCTAAGTATTGCGCTGATGGATTTCCATTGTCATGCCTATATTTGCATACATTCACATGCAATGCAATTTTCATTTATGGTCCTCCTGTTTGTATAGAGATGTTGTTGCAACTCTCTTGGGACAGGATCAACAACGACAAGCACCTCTCACTGCTGATGATCTTGAAAAGCTTCATGCTGACCAAGTTGCCTTTTCGGAAATGGTGTTTGGTGTTCCTCCTTCTCTCTTTGAGCACATCAAACTGTGCAAGTCTGTCAAAGAGATTTGGGACACACTCCAAGATTTATTTGAAGGATAAGCTTTTTACTTCGGTTGTCAATGAGTTCGACACTTTCACTACAACACCTGGTGAATCTGTTGCCTCAGCCTCAAACAGATACCGAATTGTTTTCAACAACATGACAGCTCATGGAATAGTCTGAACTCCACTTGAGTACAATCTTAAGTTCATTAACAGTCTGGGAAAGGGATGGGGAAATGTGAAATCATGTCTTCAGAGCAATGGATCTCTGAAAAGGCTCTATCTATCAACTTTTTTATGAGCTTCAAGGTCATGGGTCGAGACATTTTGTACCCAAAACAAACCCGCTACCAAGCTGCGCTACATCCCTTCCATTGGTCTACAGTGTCTAATACAAGAGTAAAAATAGGAATAAGCATCCATATGATCCCATAGACATCTTTTAAGGATTCCAATATAGAAAAAGAATTGATAGCTTTTGCATCTTCCTTGAAGGTTCTAGTAGACGAAGACGGAAGACATTGATCTAGTTATCTTTTTCTCTATCCTCGAACTCACTGAATGTCCTCTTGCCTTAGTCAGTTCCTTTGATCCATAAACCTCAAACCTAATGGCTTCGGACCCTCTTACTGTCGTTGTTCCATATATTCCTCCTGTTCAAACCTCACCTCCTAATGTTCCTACTCTCACAAACTCTAACTACCAGTCTATGGAAACTTTAAACCCTGATGAAATGGACTCCGAACTACGTTTTCAACAAGAGTTTTCCCTACTCTCTATGAAGTACAACTGTCCCGTCAACAAGCCTCACAACAATCCAAACTTCTTACCAAAATAACCGCTTTCAAGTTCCTCACCAAAACAATCAACAACCATTCAACAAACCTTGCGAAACCTTCCTGCCTACAAGCCAAATCTTCCTACTCAGAATCACACTTCGGGACCTCTACAACATCCAAAATATGAGACACCCAAGATTGTGTGTGACAAGTGCGGACATGCAAACCACTTTGCCAAGGACTGCTTAGCCGAAGTCCCACAAAAACCAAAGATCAAGGATTCTGCTTACTATACACGTCGTGCTCAAGAATTGGCTAAAAGTGAAAAGGCTTTTGTTACAACTGTGTCCAAGGATGTGGAAGGGTATTGGTCGTATGGAGATGATGATGATGTAACCAATGGCAGAAACATGTGTCTCACGGCTCGACAAGAAATTGAATGTGATGAAGGCTATTGGTCGTTTGGATCTGAAAGAGATGATGAAGATGCTGAGCCTAACTACTGCTACATGGCCACGAACGATCCACCAGGCAGAAGCATCGTTCAACAGGTAAAATCTATGATTACTGATAATAATTTTGATTTATCTCTTTGTGAACCATATCTAACCCATATCCAATAAGATATGGCCATCATTTACAAAGCCTATGAGTCATCCATAGAAGCCAGTGAGATGAAAGACAGTGAATTGAGTCGTCTTAGGTTACGTTTTGAGGATAAGTTAAGAATAGAGTCGTTAGAACATGAGCTTCTAATGTCAAAAGATGAATGTATCATTCTTAAGGACAAATGTGAAATCACTTATTCAGAAAGAAATGTTTTAATTTATGATAACAAACGTCTTAATGCTAAGATTGATGCCATGCACAATGACATAGATATACTTGAAGCAAATGAACGGATGACTCACAATTTTCGTCATCCTTGGTCAAAAGCTCCTGTTCTCGAAAGCGAGTTTCGAAACCAGTTGTTCGTCCCTTAAAGGAGTTACAAAATCTGACTTTTATGGGAGATGTTCCGAACATTAAACATTCGGATACACCTGTTTCTCCCTTGTCACCCCTTAATGAGACTTCTGACCATTTTGCATCCCTGATTACAAAGTTTAATCCTATAGTTGTCAAGAGTTCTAATTCCATGCAATTTCCGCCTCTGATAAACCTGGACCAGAATCGGACCTCTGAACTCAACTCTAGTACTCCAAAGACTGTTGTTCAAAATCTGAACCACAACCCTCTTAACAACTGTGTTGTTGAGGAAATTTTTTCGGAATCAACTTCTTCTGAACCTTCAGAATGTGTTTAGGCATCTTTAAATAGTGATGTCGATGAGACAATATCATGTGAATCTAAACCTCAAGTGATTTCAAAAACAAATCTAGTTCCCATTAAACCGGTGTTCAACAATCCCTCAGTAGGACAGACCTCAAAATCTTCGTCTCATTCCAAAAGGAAGCCAATGTTAAATAGGAAGGATATTGTAGATCCTAAAGTGGAAGCTCGAAATGCACACAAAAAAGGAAGTTAAGACTAGACAAAATTCAAGATTTCTTGAGAACTCCAAAAAGAGCGTATCTCAAAATTCTCATTCATCAACCCATAGTCAAAACTCCTTCACACCCACTAAGATCCTCAAGAGACCTTCAAATCCTCCCAGTCCTATAGAACCAAAGAATGTGGTCAGTCCCACTCAGGCAAAATCTTGTGTGAACACCACATCTGTCTGAAACACCTCTCTTCGGACTGTTTCATCTGCTTTAATTGCAAAATCCGATGGCACAATTTTTAAACCTCGACTTTCAAAATCAAATGTGTCATCAAGCAAACCAAAAAGTGCTAAGAAAACCAAATTTTCAAAAGTCTTCAAAACAAAACCTTTTGTGGAAAGTCAAAACTCACATTGATGAAACAACAACTCTGGAAGTCACAGTAGTTCCCACTACTCCGGAAGTCAAAAGTCCGAAGAAAGTTGTTCCAAACTCTTCTGTCATTGAATATGACTACTGGATAGATGAAAGAACCATGTCATTCTGTTTGTTTCCAAAGGAATCTTGAAACAAACCTTCTAAACCATCAATTGCTCAGAAGTCACTTCTGAAGCCTAAGACTCGTGCCTTTGTCCCAAAACCTAACATGGATCCTAAAAACTCCACCATTCACCAATTTTTCAGGCACTTTGTGCTTCGGATCAAGAGACAATATGGTATATTAATAGTGCTTGTTGCATGCACATTAAGGGGAAAAAGGACTTTCTGCGAGATCTCAAACTTGCACCAAATGTTGGCTATGTGACGTATGGCAATAACTCTAATTCTCATATTCGAGGTTATGTCATCCTTACAAATGGAAAATTCTCCATTTCAAACGTAGCATATGTAGCTGACATGAAGCACAATTTGATAAGTGTGGCTCAACTCACTGATGCAAATCATCGAGTTGAATTCTGTAAGAAACATAGCTACATCATGTCCGAAGACCGAAAGGAATGCTTGATCAAGTTAAATCACAACAAGAACATATATCCTCTTGATATCAACATGTTCATTGGTAAGCCCCAACTCTGCTTAATCTCAAAAGTTGTTCCTGACGTCAGTTGGCTATGGCATAGGAGGCCTGCTCACTTGAATTTCAGATATATGAATGATCTTGTTTCGGGTGAAATGGTTAGAGGTTTGGCATTCCTCAAGATTGAAAATGATCATTTATATGCTGCATGTGAATGTGGAAAGAAATCAAAGAAGGTTCATCCCATCATCATTGAAAAATCTATCTCGGAACCATTAGAACTTCTACACATTGATCTGTGTGGACCATCAACAGTAGAGAGTTTGCATCACAAAAAGTATATTCATGTGATTGTGGATGACTTTACTAGGTTCGCTTAGGTCATCTTCCTAAGGCTGAAATCAGAAACAACCTCTGAGGTCATCAATTTTATCAAAGGAATAGAAGTTCTCATAAAATTCCAGTAAGGAGAATCTGAAGTGAAAATGGTTCGGAATTCACTAACTCTACCATTGAAACGTTCCTTACTGAGATGGGCATTGTGACAACCCGAAATTTCCATTATGTGCAAACAATATCACTTAAATAGAAGTTATAACAGTCATAGTCAATTTTCAGACTTTTTCGTACAAGTTGGAGTAATTCAGGGTTTACACTTCAGTAAATATCAGGACAGTGGAGTTCAATATGGTCTTGTGCAACACTGTTATTCCAATACTATGTTATATTAGAAATCATTTCAGGAATAAAAATATTTTCAGTCAAAAATATCTCAGGACTATAAATAGAATTCTGAACCAAATTCATTCGTTATTCGCATTTCCAACTAGAGAAAAGCCATTTTCTCTCTCACGGATCTTTGGGTTTTCGTCCCAAATTGTGAGTACACTTCTCTAGTTGTTTTATAATGCTTATTATATGCTTAATAACATAGATTACATAACAAATCTGTGAGATTCGGGAGTTTACCGCCCAAGAACGTTCTTGGAGAGCAAACTCCAAAATGAGGCTTAAATGCTACCTAGTCCCATTTCCTTGTTAAGTGACTAGCTTAGAATTGTATGTATGTATATTTGAGACTATAAAACAATCAAAAACACCAAGCTTTGGGTGTTCACGGCCCAAGAACTTCTTGGACCGTGAACTCCAAATTCAAGGGCCAAAAGGTGCCCTAATTACTCCTAAAACCTTGGACATTAACCCCCATTTAATCCTAGCTAATTTGTGGACTTTGAAACATCAAAGACACCTTCAAAAGGGAGTTTACGGCCCTATTATTGTGCTTGGGCTGTGAACATAAATCAAGGGCACAAAAGTGTGCCTAGGACCTTCATTAGCTTAAAACAATTACCTAGAACATATCATATGTGAGTAAAAGACTTGAAAGCACAAAAATACCCATCTCATGAGAGTTTACGGTTGTAAACTCCAAAAGAAATGGTCTTTGGGCCGAAAACTCCTAAAAGGAGTGTATTAATGCCCTAAACTAGCCAAAGGATTAAACCACCAAGTAAGACTTATTCTAGAAATCAAATAACACTTCAAAACACCAAGTACCACCAAGTTGGGAGTTCACGGCCGTAAACTCAAGGGTTTACGACCGTAAACTCATTGCGTGGAGTTTATTGAGTGGTAAACACAAATATAAGACCCTTTGGAACTTTAAAGCCCTTTAGCCTTGTCCCACAACAACTTAGATGCAACCATTAGGACTTATAACACTGATACAAAGTGTTTACATGTTCTAGAGTGTCCCAACTAAATTTATTAGTTATTATTTGGCTAATTAGTTATATATATGCTCATTATATGATAACTAGGCTCGTGCGTGTGAACAAGTCTCCATTTGCCACCTAGCATAGTATCCGACACTTCAATCCAATCCACTCACCATAAGTGAGTTCATACCCCTTTAATTAACCTTTGAAATACTTTAAAATGTTTTAAATGCTTTTATGGGGGGAATACAAGTTGAGTATTTATACTTATTACATCAATCATATGTGATTAATAACTATAAAACCAATGATTTTAATACTGTTCACACTGTTTATAAAACTATTTTACTTCAAACTGTTTTACAAACTCTTTTACGTATCCAATACGTTTACTTAAACTTTGTTACACTTATTATAAATTGCATGCCCGTATATGTATAGTTATATAAGTAATGTTTAAAAGACTTAGGAAGGCTATCCACCTTGTTTCCTTTTCCTCGATTTGGATGTGGTCTGATAGGATATCGGGTACTCGTCCGAAGGTCATTTAAGTATTGATTATATATCATGTTTACATATATAGACATAAAACTGCTTCCATATTCATGCGTACTAGTTACATCATTAATAGGCTACCATCGGAGTAGCACAGAATCATACTTATACCATTGCTAGATCAATGAGTCAGTTCATTCATGAGTCAATACTTATTACTATGAGAACATATACATTACATTACTATGAGTACATATACAACTATACTAGATAAAGAACATATACAACTATACTAGAGAAAGAACATATACAACTATACTAGAAGCAGAACATATACAACTATACTAGAGAAAGATCATATACAACTATACTAGAACAGTTCATTACTTTATATATACAAGAATACGTTAATTATTGTGATATGAATCGGAGCATGACTTAAATGTCATGGCCCAAGTTGTAGCTAGAGTCTTTTGAAGGGAGAGCATGAGTTTGCGTATAGATCTATACTGGATTGACTATCCTACACCTTGTTGCTAGCTACAGCCGGACCTGCAGGTCTGCGGGTGCCAAACCGTTTTACGACCATTCGTATGTCGTTGTTACCAGTGAATAGTATGGTACAATTAATCACATGATACCTTAATATAAATCCGGTTTAAGGTAGTTAGTACAGCCGTAGTTCCTATAATACAACACTACAGTACTACAATAATTTACCCATTACATATATTTAGTGATTATTTCACTTAAACATTAATGTACAAACTATATTTTGTTAATGATAGTTACACTTGGGAAATTACACACTTTTACAACAAACGAACATACAAAACAGTTAAGCCTTGGTAGAAGGCTACTTTAATAGAAAATATAGGTTTTTCTGAGAGATTCAAACTTTTACAAACACTTACATACATTTTACAAACTTACACATGCGACATGTTCAAACGTTTTGATAACAAACACTGACACTAAAATACTTATGAACTCACCAGCTTAATGCTGATAAACTCTTTCAAAATAACTTGTATTCTCAGGTCATCAGTAGACAGGTACCGAGGCCAGCTTTTGAGAAGATGGAGCGCATCCAAGACTCATCTTATTATCTTGATTTACATTATGTTTAATGTCTATAACTGTTCAGAACACGCTTGTATTAAAATTATATATTTAATGCAATGGATGATGTTGTATGCTTGTTTACTTTTACTGTGTTGTGATACTTTACATGACGTCCTCCGCCCCAGAACGTTTCCGCCGTTCTCGGTTTTGGGGTGTGACAGATTGGTATCAGAGCATTGTTTATAGTGAATTAAGTATATCAACCCATAAAAGATATACTAACTATAAACCCATTTGGGATTAAAGCACTCTGACCAAGAGTCTATACTTTAAATATTAATATATTTAATTAAGTATACTAGTCTGCATTCATACTAAAATCAGTGTCACAATGACAAGAACAAAAGTATTACGATTGTTAAATATCACAAGTGAGCTCGGGGATGTATGGTCAGTCCTGGGAATGGCATAACCTGATCAACTATGCTGGTCCGAGGAGTGATTAGCATATGCCCTAGAATGGTTGTGATATGTTAACAAGTCTAAAAACTTACCAACAATACCACAAGAAGATCAGTAGAACCTAAACTTAAAATACTATAGGTGTATTTTGTACTACTACTAGCTAGATATATACTATATTCTTATACCTCTCTTCTCGCGTAGATTTAAATGGCTGGATTCCATCACGGCGACCCGTATTTTCCAAATGAAGGCAATGCCGGGTGGATCGAAGAAGATCCCAAAGATGAGCATCCAATCCCTTTGGATGATCACCTCGCAGAAGGCTTTTCTAATGGATCCGACTCCGAGCCTGAAGTCAACAACCTACCGCTAGTAGGTCAAGCCCCGAACAACAACCCTCGACCAGCTTTTCCAGGTCCTACACCCTTGTGGGCAACCAACTTGAATCGCTGGAGTGACGAACAGGGTCAACCCTTACCTTACTTTGGGGACCAAAGCTTTTACAACGTCAGTGAAGGTGGTTTTGCTGACCGAGCTCTGCCCGTCATTATCCGCAGAATAGCTCGTAATGTTGAACAAGGTCGAGCAGCCATCGACCGAGTCATGGAGATTGATGCCAACTCTGGTGTCAACACAGTCTGCATACGCCGTCTTGAAGAGGACATGGAACGGACCCGGAGAACCAATGAAACCCTGCAGCAACAGCTAGCTGCCTCCCGAGCTGAAGTCTTGGAACTTCGAGCCCGTCAGAGGGCTCAGGAGCAACATCTTCAGGAGGTGTTTCGTCAAGTTGCAGACCTCAGGGTTCGCCCGAGGATTTCCCATCGCCGTTAGAAGATGTCTAGTACATCTCTGTCTTTTGGTTAAGGAATAGCCTTTAACATCTGTGCGCTCGAGAGAGTGCTCCTACAAGGATTTCACCAACTGCAAGCCGAAGTCCTTCCATGGCACCGGTGGAGTCATTGCCCTCTCGCAATGGTTCGAGAAGACTGAATCAGTCTTCGAAATCTGTTCATGCCCTGCTGCGAGCAAAGTCAAATATGCCACATGCACCTTTGAAGGAAAGGCTCTGACGTGGTGGAACAGCCACGTTAAACCTCTAACCCTCGTCGTAGCCAACGGCATGGGCTGGGAAACGATGAAAGACCTCATGATTGAGGAATACTGCCCAAGGGGCGAAATCCAGAAATTGGAGCAAGAGCTTTGGAGCCTGACCATGAAGGGCACCAACGTGGTCACTTATACCGCCAGATTCAGCGAACCGGTGGCCCTCTGCCCCAATATGGTTCCCACTGAAGGGAAAAAGATCGAAAGGTACATATGGGGGCTAGTGCCTCCATACCAGGGGAATGTCCTATCATCAAACCCCGCTACCTTCGACAGTGCCAAGCGACTGGCACAGCGACTCATTGACCATGGAGTCAAAACCCCTGCAACAACAACCACCCTAGCCATCCCGGAACCCTCCAAACCCGCTGACACTAAGCGGAAATTCTGGGAAGAGAAGAAGAGACAGCGAGCTGCCAAAAAGCAGCAAGTTGTGGTTGTGCATGTCGCAATAACCCCTGCTGCTGCTACTGCTCCGGTGAGACAGTATTCTGGAAGTTTGCCTAAGTGCAACAAATGCAACTTCCACCACAACGGCCCCTACCGAGAAATGTAGTGCTCTAACTGCAACAGAAAAGGACACACCGTCCGTTTCTGTAAATCACCGGCGAGGCCGATCACCCAAGTCCCCGGCTCTGGCGCGAGCCCGACCTGCTATGGATGTGGCGAAGCAGGCCACTATAAGAGGGACTGCCCCAAAGCAAAGAATGCTGGAGGAGCAAGGAGGGTACTAGCAATGGGCCATGGGGAAGCAGTTGTTGACCCGACAGTGGTGACTGGTACGTTCCTCCTAGATAACTCCTATGCATGCATTCTATTCGATAGTGGAGCGGAGCGAAGCTTCGTGAACCATAAATTTGCTCGCATGCTTAAGCAACAACCACAAACACTTAAGGAACAATTCAAAGTAGAAATGGCAAATGGAAAAACTAAAAGTACGAATAACATATACTTAGTTTGTATCCTAACTCTAGATAATAATTCATTCCCAATCGACCTTATGCCGGTCTCAATAAAAAGCTTCGACGTTATCATTGGCATGGATTGGTTAAGTCTTCATCGCGCCGACATCATGTGCTACGAGAAAGCAGTCCGTCTAAACCTTCCGTCTAATGAAACTCTTATCGTCTACGGCGACAAACCCGGTGTGAGTCTTCGTATTATATCAAGCATTCAAGCACAGAAGTATATGCGTAAAGAATACCATGCATTCCTTGCTCACGTCGTCGATACGAGCCAAGAAGCAAAAGAACTAAAGAACATTCCGGTAGTGAGCGACTTCCCTGAAATTTTCCCAGAAGAGATACCAGGATTACCTCTGCAACGATAGGTCGAGTTCAGAATTGACTTAGTCCCAGGAGCTACCCCAGTAGCCAAGTCTCCCTACCATTTAGCACCAGCTGAGATGCAGGAACTATCTGGTCAACTTAACGAACTGCTCAGAAAGGGCTTCATAAGACCAAGCTTCTCACCTTGGGGAGCACCAGTCTTGTTTGTCAAGAAGAAAGACGGATCATTCCGTATGTGTATCGACTACAGAGAACTCAACAAATTGACGGTCAAAAATCGTTACCCTCTACCTCGCATAGACGATCTATTTGACCAACTGCAAGGGGCGAGTTACTTCTCCAAAATTGATCTAAGATCCGGATATCACCAGTTACGAGTGCTAGAGGAGGATGTGCCGAAGACAGCCTTCCGAACTCGTTACGGACACTACGAGTTCGTGGTGATGCCATTCGGATTGACCAATGCGCCCACAGTCTTTATGGATCTGATGAATAGAGTATGCCGACCTTACTTGGATCAGTTTGTCATTATATTCATTGATGACATCCTGATCTACTCCCGAAGTAAGCAAGAGCATGGCGATCACCTGTGACAAGTTCTAGGAACTTTACGAGCGGAGAAGCTCTACGCAAAGTTCTCTAAGTGTGAATTTTGGATCCGAAGAGTCGAATTCTTAGGACACCTGGTGAGTGAAGAGGGAATCCACGTGGACCCATCCAAAATTAAAGCCATTGAGAACTGGTCAGCACCGAAGATGCCCACAAAAATTCGTCAATTTCTAGGCCTCGCTGGCTACTACCGCAGATTCATACAGAACTTCTCCTGAATAGTGAAACCTCTGACAACCCTGACCCAGAAAGTCGTGGCCTTTGACTGGGAAGAGAAACAGGAAAGAGCGTTCCAAACGCTCAAGCGAGCCTTGTGCACCACACCAATACTATCCCTTCCCGAAGGGATAGAAGACTTCGTAGTCTATTCCGATGCATCGAATCAAGGGCTCGGATGTGTTCTGATGCAGCGATGTAAGGTCATCGCCTACGCCTCGACACAGCTAAAAACGCATGAAGTTAACTACACGACCCACGATCTTGAACTAGGAGCAGTTGTGTTTGCCCTAAAGATCTGGAGACATTACTTGTACAGAACGAAAAGAACTATCTTTACCGACCACAAGAGTTTACAAGACATATTCGACCAGAAAGAGCTGAACATGAGACAACGACGGTGGGTCGAGCTACTCAGTGACTACGAATGCGAAATTCTTTATCATCCGGGTAAAGCCAACGTAGTAGCAGACGCCCTAAGTCGAAAGGAATATTTTGGTCGAAGAGTCAAGTCGTTGACAATGACTATCCATTCCCACTTGTCTACGCAAATTCAGGCGGCCCAGCTTGAAGCTATGAAACCTGAAAATGTGGCGAGTGAATCCCTAAGAGGAATGGATAAGAATTTAGAAGCCAAGGGTGGCGGAGCTCTATACTACATGGACCGGATCTGGACCCCGAAACACGGAGGTTTCCGAGAATTGGTCATGACCGAGGCGCACAACACTCGGTATTCTGTCCACCCAGGTTCGGATAAGATGTATCTGGATCTTAAAAAGCTATACTGGTGGCCTAATATGAAAGCAGAAATTGCTACCTTCGTAAGTAAATGCCTTACTTGCGCAAAGGTCAAGGTCGAATACCAGAAGCCCTCCGGTCTACTGCAACAACCAGAGATTCCAGAATGGAAGTGGGAGCGGATCACTATGGATTTCATAACCAAGTTGCCCAAGACAACGGGCGGACTTGATACCATATGGGTCATCGTCAATAGATTGACCAAGTCTGCACACTTCCTACCTATCAAAGAAATTGACAAGATGGAGAAGCTTACGAGAACATACATTAGGGAGATTGTACGACTACATGGTGTACCTATATCCATTATCTCCGATAGAGATAGTAGGTTCACCTCCAGATTCTGGCAATCGCTACAACACTCCCTAGGAATAAGGCTGGACATGAGCACAGCCTACCATCCACAGACCGACGGATAAAGTGAGAGAACAATCCAGACCTTAGAAGATATGTTGCGTTCTTGTGTAATTGACTTTGGAAAAGCTTGGGATACCCATTTACCCCTCGTCAAATTTTCCTACAACAACAATTATCACACGAGCATAAAGGCAGCACCGTTTGAGGCCCTCTATGGCCGAAAGTGCAGATCCCCTCTGTGCTAGGCTGAGGTGGGTGATACCGAGTTAGCTAAGGGACGAGTTCCCGAAAGCACTCTCACGGGTCCGGAGATCATTCGGGAAACGACAGAGAAGATCATTCAAATTCGTGAACGATTGAAAGCCTCTAGAGACCGACAGAAGAGCTACGCTGATAAGAGAAGGAAACCTTTGGAATTCCAGGTGGGAGACCGAGTCCTTCTCAAAGTCTCACCCTAGAATGGCTTCATACGCTTCGGTAAGCGTGGGAAGCTTAATCCGAGATATATATGACCCTTCGAGATCCTCGCAAGGATCAGCCCCATGGCTTACAAACTCAACCTACCCGACAAACTTCGTAACGTACATTCTACATTCCACGTGGCTAACTTGAAAAAGTGTCTGTCCGATGAGACTCTTGTAATCCCACTCGACGAAATCGAGATCAACGAGAGCCTCAACTTCGTGGAAGAACCAGTAGGGATCATGGACCGTGAGGTCAAGCAGAGGAAGCAAAGCCGTATCCCGATCGTGAAGGTTCGCTGGAACGCCATGTAACAGCCCGGATACCCAGGTATTATATATTTATTTATTTATTATTTTGATGATTTGTGAGGAGACTCGGCGAGTTGGAGCCTAGACTCGCCGAGTATGATCGCGGATTTGGACGCGGGTTCGCGCCCGGACTCGACGAGTCAAAGGAATGGACTCGGCGAGTCCGTGCTATTTAATGAAACCCTAATTTATCGGGTTTGGAGCCTATTTAAAGGGCCTTATGGCCGTCATTTGTGCTCACCAGTCCCTTGAGAGAAACCCTAGTGAGTTTGAGCGTTTGGAGTAAGTCAAGGAGCCATTATTGACCTTGGAGGTGTTATCTAGCAAGGGAAAGGAAGCAATAGCCAAGGGGGGAAACAAGAGGAGCCACTTCCTGAAGATTTGAGGTCCAGAACATCACGTTTGAGGTACTATTTTCGAGCCATTCTCTGTTATGTTGATGTTCATGTTGATTTAGGGCTTATTGAGCCCTTTTGTGACTAGATCTAGTGCTTCCTTGGTCCCTTAAGCGAGTTAGGTTCTAGATCTGGACCCTTGGAGGTCCAGAGTATCCCTTTGTCCAAGCTTTTTATGAATCCATGGGGGTTTTGGATTGGGGTCTTTCTGCTTGAGGTCAAAACACCATTTATGAGACATGGGGTGTGTTATGAGCACCAAGACATGAACTTTACGTGATGAATGTGCTTGGGAGGGCCAGGTCTATGAGTTGTTGGAGCGGATCTGACCTCAAAAGTGAGATTGAGTTGGTGCATGGCATGGACTCGCCGAGTCCGAAGAACAGACTCGGCGAGTAGCATGAAGTTTGTCCTTGACCACTCAGCGAGTGGTCTTGCCAAGTTAAGGGTCGACTCAGTGAGTCAGGGAGAGTTAGAGAGGGTTGACAGATGGACTGAGTCGAGCTGGGACTCACCAAGTTGTTCTTGAGACTCGGCGAGTTGAGTCGTGGTGGCCCCGCGATTCATGCCAGGTGGAACTCGTCGAGTCAGGGGAGTACTCGATGTGTCAAAAGAGAATCCTAGAGATTTGGTGAATACGTATAGACCCGCCGAGTCGCCCTAGTGCACTCGCCGAGTCCGGTCAAAGTTGACCGTTGACCGTTAGGACTTATAACACTGATACAAAGTGTTTACATGTTCTAGAGTGTCCCAACTAAATTTATTAGTTATTATTTGGCTAATTAGTTATATATATGCTCATTATATGATAACTAGGCTCGTGCGTGTGAACAAGTCTCCGTTTGCCACCTAGCACAGTATCCGACACTTCAATCCAATCCACTCACCATAAGTGAGTTCATACCCCTTTAATTAACCTTTGAAATACTTTTAAATGTTTTAAATGCTTTTATGGGGGGAATACAAGTTGAGTATTTATACTTATTACATCAATCACATGTGATTAATAACTATAAAACCAATGATTTTAATATTGTTCACACTGTTTATAAAACTATTTTACTTCAAACTGTTTTACAAACTCTTTTACGTATCCAATACTTTTACTTAAACTTTGTTACACTTATTATAAATTGCATGCCCGTATATGTATAGTTATATAAGTAATGGTTAAAAGACTTAGGAAGGCTATCCTCCTTGTTTCCTTTTCCTCGATTTAGATGTGGTCTGATAGGATATCGGGTACTCGTCCGAAGGTCGTTTAAGTATTGATTATATATCATGTGTACATATATAGACATAAAATTGCTTCCATATTCATGCGTACTAGTTACATCATTAATAGGCTACCATCGGGGTAGCACAGAATCATACTTATACCATTGCTAGATCAATGATTCAATTCATTCATGAGTCAATACTTATTACTATGAGAACATATACATTACATTACTATGAGTACATATAAAACTATACTAGATAAAGAACATATACAACTATACTAGAGAAAGAACATATACAACTATACTAGAACAGTTCATTACTTTACATATACAAGAATACGTTAATTATTGTGATATGAATCAGAGCATGACTTAAATGTCATGGCCCGAGTTATAGCCAGAGTCTTTTGAAGAGAGAGCGTGAGTTTGCGTATAGATCTATACCGGATTGACTATCCTACACCTTGTTTCTAGCTACAGCCGGACTTTCAGGTCTACGGGTGCCAAACCGTTTTACGACCATTCGTATGTCGTTGTTACCAGTCAATAGTATGGTACAATTAATCACATGATACCTTAATATAAATCCGGTTTAAGGTAGTTAGTACAGCCGTAGTTCCTATAATACAACACTACAGTACTACAATAATTTACCCATTACATATATTTAGTGATTATTTCACTTAAACATTAATGTACAAACTATATTTTGTTAATGATAGTTACACTTGGGAAATTACACACTTTTACAACAAACGAACATACAAAATAGTTAAGCCTTGGTAGAAGGCTACTTTAATAGGAAATATAGGTTTTTCTGAGAGATTCAAACTTTTACAAACACTTACAAACACTTACATACATTTTACAAACTTACACTTGTGACATGTTCAAACGTTTTGATAACAAACACTGACACTAAAATACTTATGAACTCACCAGCTTAATGCTGATAAACTCTTTCAAAATAACTTGTATTCTCAGGTCATCAGTAGACAGGTACCGAGGCCAGCTTTTGAGAAGATAGAGTGCATCCAAGACTGATCTTATTATCTTGATTTACATTATGTTTGGTGTCTATAACTGTTCAGAACACGCTTGTATTAAAATTATATATTTAATGCAATGGATGATGTTGTATGCTTGTTTACTTTTACTGTGTTGTGATACTTTACATGACGTCCTCCGCCCCAGAACGTTTCTGCCGTTCTCGGTTTTGGGGTGTGACAGGCATCGACCATAATTTTTCTGCTCCATAAACTCCTCAACAAAACGGTGTAGTCGAACGACGAAACAGAACACTTGTTGAAGCTGCTCGATCCATACTCAATTTTGCAAATCTTCCACTCTATCCTTGGGCTGAAGCTATTTCTACTGCATGCTTTACTCAAAATAGAAGTATCATCAATCGACGCTTCAACAAAATGTCGTAGGAAGCCATGAATGGTCGGAAGCCAACTATCTCATTTCTTCATGTTTTCGGATGTGGATGCTTCATCAAGAACAACCGTGATCAGTTTACCAAGTTCCAACCTAAAGCTGATGCAGCCATCTTCCTTGGATACTCTTCTAAATCAAAGGCTTATAGAGTTCTTAATCGGAGATCTCGTGTTATGAAAGAAAGATTTGATGTTACCTTTCATGAAAATTTTGTTCGGAATTCTGGCCCAACCCATGTTACAACTCACATTATGGAGTCCGATGCTCCAGCGCCAGGATGTCTGAACCAGCAAACAATCCTTGAAGTTGACTTTGAGACCTTGTTTGGACCCTCAGAAATGGATCTTGATTCGGAATCTCGAACAAGATCAATGATGTCAGAAGCTCTGGTCTCTAAAAACATGTTCGGTTCGTCCACAAGTCTTCCTCCATTTGATTCTGAACCGTTTCAACCTTCACAGGTTGAGGGGGAGAATGGTCACTATTCCCTTGAGTCAAATGTGGATGGATTTCAAGATGCAGTTGTTGCTTTCGATGATTCCAATCCTATCAACATTGATGATGATGCAAACTTCTTTGAATTCCCACCTGAAGATGATATCAACCTATCCGGTTCAAAAGTTCAGGGGGAGCATCATACACGCGTTCAAACTATTCAGGGGGAGCAACATAACCCCATTGTTGATATTGGATCGTCTGTTGCACAAGAACTTCCAAGGTTACATGTTTGGACCAAGGATCATCCTCCGAACCAAGTGATTGAAAACCCAAACTCTGGTGTACAAACTCAATCTGCTAGAAATCTTCAAAATGAATGTCATTTTTCGGCATTTATCTCTATGGTTGAACCCAAATCCGTTAAAGAAGCACTTGAACATGCTGGCTGGATTCCAGCCATGCAATAATAGTTAGCAGAATTTGATAGAAATGAAGTTTGGTCTCTCATCCCTCCCCCTCAGAACCATCCCATTGTCGGTACTAGATGGGTGTTTCGCAACAAGTTAGATGATGCAGGAGTTATCATTCGAAACAAAGCAAGATTGGTAGCTAAAGGATTTACACAGATTGAAGGTCTTGATTATGATGAGACCTTTGCTCCTATTGCACATCTTGAAGCTATCAGATACTTCCTTGCTTGCTTATAAAGGCTTCAAGGTTTACCAAATGGATGTCAAAAGTGCTTTCCTAAATGGTGAACTTGAGACTAAAGTATATCTTCAACAGCCTCTCGGTTTTGTTAATCTTTCATATCCAAAATATTGCTATAAACTTCGAAAAGTTGTCTATGGACTTAAGCAAGCTCCTCGCGCATGGTACGAGACCCTCACTGATTTTCTCAAGCGTTCAGGCTTTCAAAGAGGAATTCTAGATCCTACTTTGTTCTGAAGGTCAAATGGAAAGCACTTCATGCTGGTCCAAATCTATGTTGACGACATCATTTTCGGATCCACCGATTCTTCAATGGTTGCTGACTTTGCTAAGTTAATGGTCAGTAGGTTTCAAATGAGCATGAATCGGGAATTAATCTTCTTTCATAGTCTTCAAGTCAAATAGACTAACAGAGGAATTTTCATTCACCGAGAAAAGTACATTTTGGAACTCCTCAAAAAGAACTCAATAGACACATGTGCCTCAGCCAAGGTACCAATGGTTTCGGACACAAGATCTTTGCTAACCCTTCAGGTGTAGCAGTTGATAAAAAGAAGCACAGAGAAATGATAGGATCCCTGCTCTATCTCACAGCAAGTCGTCCGAACATCATGTTTTCTACATGTTTGTGTGCCAGATTTCAATTCAACCCAAAGATGTCTCATCTTTTGGCTGTAAAACAAATTTTCTGATACCTTAAAGGTACAAAGAACCTCAGAATCTGGTACCCAGCAAATGAGAGCTTCTTACTTCAAGCATATTCAGATTCAAACTATGGTGGTCTACAATTGGATAGGAAAAGCACATCAGGTGTATGTCAATTTTTAGGTGGTCGATTGGTTAGTTGGTCATCCAAGAAACAGAACTGCATTGCCGCTTTCAACTCTTGGATTATGGTTACCGCTTTCAACGCATTCCTATCTATTGTGATTCTCAAAGTGCCATTGCAATTTTGCACAATCCAATTCAGCACTCCATGACGAACCACATTGACATACAGTACCATTTCAAAAAATATCATGTCTTAAATGGCAACATTGAACTCATTTTTGTTCCATCTGACGATGAAATTGCTGATGTTTTTACTAAGGCATTAAACAAAACCAAGTTCAATGGTTTTCTAAACAAAATGGGTATGATGATGCTTGATCCTCAGCTCTTTCAAGAGACTTGCACACTATGATGGCAACATCAGATAGAAAACAGGTTCCGATCTCAAAATCCTTTTTCATCTCGGAACTATTGTCTCTTGGAATACATAGGATCATTTTACTTGTCTTTATTTCCAACCACCACTTGAGTTATAAGTTCTACAGTTCATCTTGTCATTTGATTTTCATAGTCCACATAGTTACATGATCAAATTTTCACCTCGGAATTTACTTTATAAGGTCATCCTGGAATTCAAATCCGAAAAGGTATTGTATTCTATACTTCGAAATTTTTTCAAATCTTTCTCCAAAATTTCCTTCAAATGAATTCTGGAACATCAAAATAACCATTTCGGAATTTTAAAATTTTTGACTCTGGATTTTTCAAAATACACTTCTTTTTTTTGCTCCGGAACTTACTTCTTCAAATTTTTGTCCGAAATGTTGTCACAAAATCTTCTTCGGAATCTTTGAAATTTTCTTTCTCCGGAATTGTTTTAAAATATTCTACTCCGGAAATCAAATGATTTTGGCTCCGGAACCTCAAATTTTCACTCTGGATTGTTCAAATTTTGGACCCTTTCTTCAAATCACCATGATCCGGAATACACCTCATTACCCTCCGGTTCTCAAACTGACCGGAATCAATCATCCGGAAGTCCTAGGGTTTGTAAGATGAAACATTTTTCTTGTAACGGTAACTTTTGAGGATCCTTACCGTGTCTTCCTTGAAACTCACGCCACGATTGAACATCTCCAAAAGCAACCATCACATCGTCGTTTAGGGATTCCATTTTAAGCTATCATCCATCCCAACCTTTCCTATCCCAGGTCAATTCACCCCCTTAAACCGTTAAACATTAAATGCAACCCATTATTGCTTCGGATCCTCATCATGACTATTCCTTACCCGAACCGTTTCACTCACCTATATAAACACCTCAAAACCCTCATTCACCTCTTTACGCGCTCAAATTCTCAAAAATTTCCAAACCCTCTGTGTTCATCGAGTTCTTCAAGCTATCATAATCCTTCATCAATGGCGTCCCAATCTTCTTCTCAAAAACTTGCTACAACTGCTTCAACAACCAAGAAATCTATCACCAAGAAGAAATCTTCCAAAGAATCATCATCCTCTCACTCATCTGAGCCTTTCCAAGTAGGAGACTGTTGGAATAGTGTCTAAGGCTGCAACTATATTAGGCAAGTATTTGACCCGATTGTGCATGGTCCTTTTAGGTTGCCTTCACCATAGCAACTTGACATGATGATTTATAATGAGAGAAGAAATATTATATATATATTATGAGAATAATATAAGGAATAATAATATTGTTATAAGCCATAAATTAATTAGGAATTAATTTGGTGACTTAAAGAGATTAATTAAATAAAAGGGCATAAACTGTCAATTGTATGATAGTTGTACTTTGGGCTGTAATCCCTTAAGGATAAGGGGTGGACGATTTTAGGGCTTTGGATAGACCTAGAAATCGTCCAAGGCTTATCATAAGGGGGATTGGATTGCTTAGGGCCTAAGTTATCCAATTAGGGTTTAAGGGTGAAACCCTAGGAGCCTTACAAGTGTAAATAGACCACTGGGGTCAATGAAATCGGCACTCTTGCCTTTGGAAGAACCCTGGCCGATTTCTTGCTCCCTCACCTCTCTCTCTAATCATCCTATTGCTAAGTTAGTGTTTGTAAGCCATTAGAGGAGTGACAATTGTGACTCTAAGCTCCAAGGATAAGAAGATTCAATCAAGCAACTTAAGGTAATCTTCTAGATCTGTTTTTCTTATGTTATTACCTAGATCTATTGTTCAAAAGTCTTGGATACAATGTATGTTCAATTAGAGAAACCTAGATCCAAGCATTAGGGTTTGTATGTGCACATAGGAATGTTCATATGGCTAAAACCCATCACCTCATTATGCAGCAAGTCCTTCTCAAGCTGCTAAGAGCCTGTTGGAACATTGTTGATGTTCCTAATCATAAATTTGATGAGATGATTTTTGTTCTTGGAAAATTGTTTGATCATCTCAAATCACAAGCTCCAACTGCTAAAGCCTACGATGCTCTCACTCTTAAGCTCAACACCAGCTTCCTAAAGGGGTTCGAAAAATTCTCTAATATAAAGGAATCCCTCGTCCTTACACCGGCTCAAAGGTTCACCGATGCAAGAGGGGGAGAAGGTCCAAGACAACCATGGAAGACTGCCTTGGAATATCAGCTCCGAGATGAAGATGAAAATTTCGATGATGAAGTCCAAGTTCTTTCCGGACTTCTAGGAAATGATGATGATGATGATGATGATGATGATGATGATGATGATGATGGAAGTGATGAATAGGAAGTGGAGTATGTAACCAATGTTGTAATTGGAATCCCAGCTCCAAAGAAATTTCCTGCCAAGGTGCTTACGGAGGAAGAGCAGAGAATTTGGTCCATAGTCTCATGGCCATCCACTCTGCCAGATGTGTTTCAGAGAAGTGTTCAAATGGCCAAAGCCAAGACCAAGTTAACAGTTGATGCTCTGTTCCACTCCATCCATGCTGCCACCAATTCTGGCTCCAAAAATTGCTTCGATTGATGAAGGTTCAACCCTCCGGACTCCAGACGACATTCCAGAAGAACCTCTTCAATCCTCTCCTACAAAGTTCACTATTGACGAGAACATGATGCATGTTATCTCGGTTCTAAACAAAAAAAAAGGCAAGAAGCCCATCACAGAAGATCATCAATCCCTCCACTCCGGACCTCCACCAAAGCAAAATTTTGGATGGTCTCGGGAGGAAATCAACAAAGCCCTATAGGATAGCATCCGAATCCAAGCTCTCAAAGACAATCCTGATCTGATGCGCGGTATCTCTCCTTTATGCCGTGAAGGCATTCTTCGTGATTCAGACATTGTACCTTTCATCTACTACGATGTTCCAACAACTGATTCAGAACAACTTGATTTGCCTCTCTCTCCATACAACAAGTTCTATATCAAGTTTGCTCCCCTTCACCCAAATGAAAATCCGGAGTTGATTATCCGGATAGAGCGTGAAAGTTTGAAAACATTCTACTCCAAGAACGCACAACCTCAAAAGGAAGTGTGGACAAGGAAAAGGATAAATAAGATCTCCGGTTCTAGAAGGAAGATCTTGGTGAAATATGAACTCAACTGCCCATTGTTCCGATATCACATCATCCGGAACAAACCAGCGGACCGCACCATCACTGACTGATTTTCCTGCAATGAATCCAAACGATATCCTGACTTTAGCTGCACACTTTCGGAGTCTTCAAAATGATGATATCAGCATGGGTGCTTACCATGCTGCTCTAAGCTATCTCAAGGATTGTGTCGCGGAATTTTGTCGTTGTGATTATGAGTTAGCTCACTTGTACGGAACCAAAGACTTTATTGTTAAGATCGAATATGTGTTGCCAGAAGCTGAACTGCTTACTGAAGGTCCTATTGATGAATCGGCTCTAGGGTTTGTTTACAAAACAAAGAAGACAAACAATAAGGAATTCATCCGAGTCCTTGACAAACACCTAGTTCCCACAAGTGCCCTCGAGAAGTTCATCAGTCGAGCATCCAGGTCCGAAGCCCCTGAACATGTCAAGACGAAGTTTGTCAGTCAGTTGTAGTGGTATATTGAAGTCAGGGAGTGGTTGTTTAGAGCTTACATGTTTATCAAAGAAGAAGCGTACTAAGCTGACTTGATTGCTAAGTTCACTTAAGGGGAGATTGTTGGAACTTGAAAGTGAGCCTCTAGCAATCTTAAACCTTTTGGGAATTCCAAAGTCAGTTATAGTTCCGAAATGAAAGATGCTACGGAATCAGTTTTGTGTCCGGAAGTGAAGTAATGTTGCGGATGAGAAGATCAGTTGAAGGCATTCCGAAATGAACTATGTGTCCGAAATGTTACTTTTTCCGAATCAATGTTTTGTCCATGTGCATTTATTGTATTTGTCTCTTAGCTTGATTTAACTTGTCATAGGAGTTAGTCTCTTTTGTCAAACACGGATATTTAGAGTGTCAGAAGTAACTCTTTTATCCATTCCTATGTATGTAATCAGTCAGTACTATGTATATTGTACTCCTATTTATATGAGATTTCAATGTTAAATCAAGAGACTGATCATTCAATCAAATATAGCAACATTCTAGTTACTTCACCTTTCAAGTTATGCTCTCAAACATTCTTCTTATTCTTCATTTATTATCTTTACATTGATCATTATCTTCTCTCTTCATTTATATCTTGAATACTTTGTTGATTGCATTAACTCAGACTTGATTGGTCTTGCCAGACTTGACTGGAACATTCATTAGTAACCAGACTTGATCTTAAGCATTCATTCAAGGTTTGAGTTTTCAAACCTTGTCCCTACGCATCAGATCATCCTTGTTTTTATACACAATCAATCATAGCCCCATTAGGGGCCAACCAATACATACCCACAATAACCTTACACCATCACAGGGGAATCGACACTAAATCAATCGAATATCTCTCACTGAACATATTCAAAAAGCATCCCCAATGAACCCTCAAATCATTAAATGAACTATCAACAATCTCCACCTCCAACGGATAATCCAAATTCCCTGGAGCATCGCTAATCTTCTTGCTAAGCGCAAGAGACACAAAAGATCGGGTAGCACCCAAATTGAACAGAACATAACAAGTAGTACCATTCACTAAAAACTTCCCTATACATGATCATATAATATGTAAGAATAAATAAGTAAAGCAATAAAAGATATGGTAAAGGTACATACCAGTAACCACACTAGGAGCTGGTCGCACCTCCTCGCCTATCAACTAGAATGTCCTGCTCTTCACCACCAAAGCCTCCGCCTTACCCTAGTGGCCATCAACAATGCTCAAAGTGGATGATGTAGGTACCGCCACTGATCCCCCTATCAATCTTCGATAATTGGACTTCTTGTGGCTCGCCTGATTGCAGTGGAAAAATATCAATGCTCCGCGGGTGCAATCCCTTCTAAAATGGACTATCTAGCCATATCTGAAACAACTCCCTCCCTTCTTTTGGCAGCCCCCCTCGTGATACTTCCCACACTAGGCATAATGGTCCCGGTCCTATTGGCCTCTCGATCACAAATCAACAGTCTTGGGCCTCTTCACTTGGCCCTCCAATGTCTGTGTTTGAATTGGTCTTTGCTTCCTCAGAAGCTCCAAATCAATCTCCCTCTCCTGAGCTCTGGCTATCACATCCTCGAGGGTCTTGCAACCTGAAGGACTCACAAAATCTCTAATAACATCCCTCAAGATATCATGGTGCCTCGTCTTTTTCATCTCTTAATCCGCAACATATTGTAGAACCAGCAAAGCTCTCTTTAGAACTTACCGGTGATCTCCACCATAATCTTTGTAGTCTGGAGAAGGTCCTAAAACTCCCTCGCCAACTGCTGCACCTTGATAGTTGTTTCAATCACAACTCTAAACCTCGTCATAAAATCCTCCCAAGTCATGGCCGATATGGCCTTAGATCCCAAGGCATGACCAATCTCCTCCCACCAATCATGATCTCGGTCCCTCAGAAGGCGTGATGTGAATCCCACCTTCGACCCCTTAGGGCAGAAGCTTGTTTGATGAGCATTATCCATATCAGTGATCCATCATTAGCTAGCAATAGGATCCTTCTTCCTGAAGAACCTCGGGACTCCACAAGCCTTGAACTCCCAAAATTAGAGAGTTTGTGCCCCTAACTAACCTGCAACAATCTTGGACCGAAAGGCCTCTAGGCGCTCGTCCAGAAGCTCAATAATCTCCTCTTTGATGGTTCCAAACATCATAGGAGTAGCATCCAAGATACTGCAAGTGATCTCAGACGTTATCAACTTGCGTATCCTCTCATCAATCGGTTCGGCACCAGAGCCATAACTAAAACCCGATCCAGAACCTCCTCCTTGAGTGATCACCATATTGAAATACAAACATATAAATGATCAGAATATACTCGAGGGAACTCTCACACCACAAGCTTCTTAGGATCTCCATGATTTTCCTTGATTCGAGTACGTATCTTATGCTTTCAGTAGTACAGGCCTAATACTACCTTCCATACTTATCTGTACTTTCCTCAAGAACCATCCTGAATCCTCTAAGTCACTCCACCCAAGCAAATCACATAAGCCCTAGGATAAACAACATGCATAACCCCATTCTAGTATTCCTTAGGCTCTCCTAGGAATCCTCGCCTCACCGACCTCTGCAATACTAGGAACTTCTACCAACACTTCTGGTTGCCTTATGCATGCAAATTATACACAATACGAGATTCGATAGATGGTCGAATAAATGATTCTAACCTAAGCCCACAACCAAACAAGGAACAAGAAATAAGGCTAAATAAATTATTTTAAAGCTATGAGATCCTAATCATATACAATTTTAAAATATACACCTAGCAATTAACTCCGTCGATATAGATTCCATGTAATACATAGAATCCACTCCCTCTAGGCTACAAGGAATCACACAAATCATGCAATTTTAGCATGTGATTCCTTAAGGTGTCCTTAGCCCTACTATAACATGTAATTCACATAATAGTATACTAAAAATAATACTTATGTATGGGTATTTTAGGAATCACTTACTCGAGCTCTGCTAATTGCACATGTTTCACCCCTTTCTTTATAGAAAACTTATTTTCATTTTAAAAGATTACCAATTGCTCAGTTTGAGATCAGACACATCTGAGAGTGTGCCCGAATCTCTCAGACCAAGGCTCTAATAGCAACTTGTAACATCCCAAAATACTGATAAAAATTTTGATTTTTAATCCATCAAAGTCATAGGGGAAACGTTGTGCAGTAAAGTCGGGCCCTTCCCTTTAGAATTGGAAGTACTTGAAATTTGTTAAACCACAAAACCGTAAGCACAAAGCTTAGTGATTTCCCCAAAATACCACATACCATACAAATAGGCCTAGCCTAACATACAAACAAATGGTCCCAACCCAACATATAAATGGGCCCATCCCAAAATATATATAAATGGGCCTAACCTGACACGAAAATAGGCCCAGCCCAATACACATGCAAATAGGCCTAGCCCAACACACAAGTAAATGGGCCCAGCCCAATGTACACATGCAAGAGTCACAAAGACAGCTAGCATCCTACACAGTATATTGAGAAGACTCACTTCAATCTAAAGACAGACAAATCTCACACTCGAGCTGTTGATACTAGAACTCCTCATACTAATCATATACACAATAAAACCCTAATCAGAAAATAAGGTAATAATCCATACTCAAGGGTCTTAATTTATAGTTACTCTCTCTGGGGTAAAATACTATTTTACACTTCCAATACGAGAACCCACTCCACTTGACCAATAATCCATTTTGTCCAAAATCACCCCTTCTAGTGCTACCCCCAACATAACACCATGATCTACCCCCAGCGTAGAGCCTCAGATGGGAATACATGGACATTTCAGGCTACGTTGATGTTAGTACATGAAAAGTGCCCCTTAGTCAATCCGATCTTAATGATCATTTAAGAAGTAATGTATACTCCGAGATGAAGAGTAGTTTTTAAAGTGAATAAATTTCCGAGATGATGTTGTTTCATAGTTTAGTCAATGTGTTCTGGTAGAATTGAAAGTACTTATTTGTTGTATACTGTTTGTAATTTAGTCTAGTATAACTAACAAGATCAACATCAACGGTTGTGTCAGGCTGTTGATCTTTAGTCCATGCACACTTTATCTTGAATTTGTCTTTAGTAACTCCTTGGCTATAAAATGAGTATCAACCTTTGTAATATATGTGCAACTTGAGAACAACTTCACTTCTATCAAATCAATAATTATCCAATCAATCATTTCTCTCTAATATTCTTCTTGTACTTATTTACTTTTCACTGTCCACACATTATATTAATTATCTTGAGCATCTTGTTGAGTTATTTACTTCAAAGATTGACTGGTTTATCCAAACTTAACTGGATCTTTTATTATAAAAAATCATTGACATTAGATTAACTCAAGGTTTGAGTTTTCAAACCTTGTTCATGCAAATTCGTGAACTCATAAATGGTATCAGAGCCTAAGTGGTTTTCCTTTGAATCCATAATAACATATTATAGTTGGTTGAAGATTACCTTAGTATCTCAATCATTTATGTGTTTAGGATAAAAGTTATTCTATATACCACTTCACCTCTAATATTTAAACATCAATGGTTGCTTCTCATCATTCTCAACAAATACATTCAATGTAAATTGAAAATAGCATGGATTGTCCATTGTGTGCCCCATTGCTAGTTGTCAAAGAGTATGATCACTGGAAAGTCAAAATGGAGAGATTTTTTGTTAGCAAGGAAAAAGGTGGAGAAATATGGAGGGCAATGAAAGAAGGTCCTCGTGTTCCTGTTAGGCAAATGGTTAGAGATAATGTTGGCACTCTTATGGGCCAAGAAGAGCTCCGACCAGCACCTTTAACAGCAAATGACGTTGAGAAACTCCATGCAGATCAGATTGCTTTTTCGGGAATGGTGTTTAGTGTTCCACCATCTCTCTTTGAGCACATTAAGTTATGCAAAGCTGCCAAAGAGATTTGGGATACACATCAAGATTTTTTTGAAGGATTGGAAAATATGAAGGAAAAGCGTCTAACATATGTGGTAAACAGCTTTGACACTTTCACTATCACACTTGGTGAATCTGTTGCATATGCATCGAATCAGTACAGAAACGTTGTGAACAACATGGCTGCACATGGTGTTATTCGCACTCTGCTTGAGTACAACCTGAAGTTTTTCAACATTCTTGGAAAAGGATGAGGAAATGTTAAATCCTATTTTCAGAGTAATTGATCTTTGAAGAAACTAAAGCTCTACAATTTGTTCAACAAACTACAGGGTTACGAATCTAATGTTGCTCAAACATTAAGAGAACTCTCTGGGGGTCCTCTTGCTCTAGTCAGTTCTATCAATCCACTTCTTCCAAACCTATTTGTCTCGGATCTAATCAAATTTATCCCATTCATTCCACCTGTTCAACCTACTCAACTTGTTCCACTTATTCCGAACGTCCCATGTGAAGAAAATTTTGATTCAGAAGCTGCTGATTCCGAACTTCGTTCCCAACAACAATTTTCACTCCTATCAATGAAGTATAAGTGGACATAGAATCCTAATAAAAAACATCCTCACAACATAATTCAATCTCCTCACCAAATAAATCCTCAACCCTACCCTAAACCTACTGAAAATCCACCAACTTTTCAACCTAACATTCTGAATCGCTCCTCATCACCTCAAAAAACTCTGACCTTGTCCAAACCTAAGATTTTGTGTCATAAGTGTGGTCTCGAGAACCACTATGTAAAGGACTACTTGGCTGATGTTCCTCAAAAACCAAAGGTAAAAGAATTTTCTAACTATGCTCGTCAAGCATAGAAATAGCAGAGAGTGAAAAGGCATTTGTTACTATACTTTCTCGAAATGTTTATGGGTATTGGTCATCTGGTGATGAGGGTGAAGGAAACTCTAGAAGAAACTTGTGTCTTGTGGCTAGACAAACCATTGAGGGTGAAGGAAACTCTAGAAGAAACTTGTGTCTTATGGCTAGACAAACCATTGAGTATGATGAAGGCTATTGGTCTTCTGATTTTGAAGATGAAGATGAGGATGTTGAGCCAAATTACTGCTACATGCCAACCAACAACCCACCTGAAAAAAGCATCATCCAGCAAGAAAAATCCATGATTACTAAATAAATTTATTTTGTCTGTGTGTGAACCTTATCGAACTCAAATTGAATCATATATAATGTTCATTCTTAAAGCCTATGAGTCCGCCATAGATGTAAGTGAGAAGTCGGATAGTGAGTTAACCAGACTTAGATTACGATTCAAAGACCGCAAGCTTGAGATTGAATCCTTAGAGCATGAACTTGTAATATCTAGGGATGAATGTATTATCCTTAATGACAAATGTGTCATTTCCATTAGTGAAAGAAATCTTATCAACGATAATATGCGTCTTAATGCTAATACTGATAGTCTACACAATTCTATTGATATGATTGAATCAAATGGACTAATGACTCCCAATTTTCGTCATCCTTGGTCCAAAGCACCTAGTCTTGGAAGCGAGATTCTGAAATCTATTGCTCGTCTCCTGAAGGAACTTCAGAATTTGACATTTATGCGAGACATTCCGAACCATACTTATTCGGATACTCCTGTCTCGCCATTTTCATCCCTTCAAGAGACTTAGTATGGATTGCAATCATTGATTCATGAGTTCAAACCAATCACTATTACATGTCCTGATTCCTTGCAACTTTCGACTCTGATATCCCTGGACCTGAATCAGTCTTCGGAATTTCCACATGGCACAGGGGGCACTTGATTTATCTTCTAAACTCTGGTCCTCCGAATAACTGCGTTATTGAGTAAATTATTCCTGAAACAAGTGGACATGACTTGGAAAAACCTAATGATTACACTAACTTATTTTGGGCATGTCACACACCCGGCCGACGGCGAAAACGCCAGGCTATGCGATGTTAAAATTTTTGATTTCAAGTCATAGACATACATTGAATAATACACGGATATATCATGCAACTTCACTTATTATTCATTAAGTAAGATGTATTACAAAGCTATTTGAGATAAAAATAAGTCGCAAAAGCAAACTACAATAATAAAGCATATAAACTTCAAGCGGCATCACTGGGGTTACTTCCCTCCTCCTCTAAAATCATTCTCATGAGAAAACATGTGGTTATGAAAGGTCAACATAATGTTGGTGAGTTCATAGGTTTTATTGTTATAAATTGTGTTGTAGTTGTTTCAGTTATCTTGAACTTATTTCCTCGAGTTTGAGTATACTATCACTACTTGTTTTAGGTAGTATTCTAATAATAGCCTATGATGGTTATTCTTAGTTTATCTTAGTTATTCAGAGCTTCGTTCTTCGAGTTGAGAGTACTATCACTACTTTCTTATGTTATTCCCTAGTAGAGTCCAAGATAGTTTTAGTTTAATAAGGTTACGACAAGTTCCTATAATCGAGTTATGATTGTTAACTGTTCCCCGAAAACCACGATGCTTCATCAGACGTTACAAATGTGTTTAAAAGTTATGCCTGCTTCGACTTGTCGTCGAGTTATAGCTAGCAACCACAGGTGGGAGTGTCAATCCCCTGTATATCTATACATATCTTTCCTTTCACTTAAGAATTAACTATTATAGGTTGGGGGCTAGCTAAAAGTCTTTTAGCGTGTTGATGAATCGTCTCCCATCTAACTCTTGTTGTGGGGGCCTCCCCTGGTCGGTCATATCATTATTTTTTGTTTGTATTTATACAAGATACTTATTATGTATATTATTAACCTTATACATATATAAATACGTACATGCATATATATATATATATATATATATATATATATATATATATATATACATACATACATACATACATACACACGCACACACACACACACACACATATATATATATATATATAATCAAATTAGTGTGTTTTACGTAGCCGAGTATTCGGGTAGAGTAACCACTAGGTACTAAGCTTATCCAAAAAGTGGCTATAATAACGATTGGAATACAATGTTTCCTGGCAACTGGCCATTGTAACAACTAGATATGTTGTTTTCTATTAGTGTGAATCAGTATAACAAATAGGCATAATATTAACTTTGAGCAAAGTATCTACCGGGCATAATTGATGGGTTTTAGCCAAAAGAACATCCTATGTGCTCATGCAAACCCTAATGCTTGGATCTAGGTTTCTCTATTGTACATGCATTCATCCAAGACTTTCAAACCCCAAATCTAGTGTATATAATCGAAGTTAACATAAGAATTAGGGTTTAGACCCTACCTTGATTGTTATGTAGCAATAAAAATCTCAATTCCTCCTTGTAATTGGCTTCTGAAAGCTTAGTGTCACAAATGTCACACCTCTAATGGCTCACAAACACCAAGAGCAAGAGGATGACTTAAGAGAAGAAAATGAGGCACCAAAAAACCGTCCAAGAACCCTAAAGAATGCTTAGCCACGTTTTTGCGTGCCCTAGGGGTCTTTATATAGTGAGGCTATTAGGGTTATCAATCAAGGAAACCCTAATTTGACTACTTAGGCTCTAAGCAGCCCATAGACTCCCTTTAGAACACCCGTTGGACGAATTCCTTCTGGGCTTCCCATAGAATTCGTCCAACCTATGTTCCAAGGTGATCCATAGTCCAGTTGCAACTATCTTATAATTACAATATCTACCCCCGAGTTTAGTTAATCTCTTTTAGCCATAGAATTAATTTCTTAATTAATTCTTGTCTAATATTAATTAAACTATATGATTTCTATATTATTCATATAATATATTAATAAATCATAATTAATCTCTTTCTCCATAAATCATCGTATCAAGTTGCTATGGTGAAGGCAACCCAAAAGGACCATGCACAACCGGGTCAAGTACTTACCAAATATAGTTACGGGCTTAGACACTAATCCAACAGTCTCCCACTTGGATAAGTCTAGTAACTATAGTGTAAGCACAACCCGGTTAGCAATCGTAGCTTTCAAAAGTCGCTGTCAACTTTGATCTTATCATAAGCGTGTCCTTTAGATAAGGGATCATATATTCCTCCATTCTAGATATCATATGAACTGAGACATGGATTTAAATCATACTCTCTATTCATGTGTTGTTTCCCAATTTCCGATTTATGACGACTGACAATAGACTACAATTGAACACATCAACTTAGTCCTGACTTGGCCAAGTGTTGAGGTGTCATAACTAAATCATCGAGGGGCACATATATTGCTTTTATCCCACTTTGGGTAAAAGGAACGGATAAACTTTGACTCAATGCTCGCTTGTACTTACTCACCTGTAACACCCCGTTCTTCGAGTGTGCAATTATAAGTCCCTGAGATTTAAGAGGAAGGGTAATTATGGTCCCTTTCGAGAAACGAGCTTCATCCGAGAAGGTTTCGGACGGGTGTATGTGTTAGAAGTATTGGGCTTCTCGTCACCCTCGTATGAATGTAAAGTTATTTGAGAGTAGGAGTAGATTAGAGGAGTTGCGGTGCCTCGAAGTTGATCATTGTTTATAGTTCTTTGTGGATTAAGAAGGAAATGGTCTCATGCATGCATGGCATGCATGCATGCTTTTGTGCTTTGAAAGGTGGCTGGGTACGCCCAGCGTAAGCTGGACGTACGCCCAGCGTAATGGGAGGATGATATGCGCGTTGGCCGGGTGAGTACGCCCCGCGTACTAGGGAGGTACGCCCCGCGTACTAACAGGAATCCCAAACCCTATTTTTAGGGTCAACCACTATATAAGGAATAAGATGGTTCACCCCTCAGCCTCCTTACACTCATCTTCAACCTCAGAGAAACCCTAATCTCGTATTCCCTCCATATTTGAGGGTGTTTGACCTTGAGAAGCTTGTATTGGCAAAAGCAGGGCTTGAAGGAGAAAAGGGAAGTTGTCAAAGAAGAAGAAGAACGTGTGGAACTTGTGGATCTGAAGAAATACCACCCTTTGGAGCTGGTTTAAGGTATAAAGCTTCTTGCTTGACCCTCATATTGCATAGATCTATGTATTTTGAAGCTTTGTTATCATTCTTGTCCTAAAAGTCTTCATCTTGTTGCATAGTCCGATTTGGTCAAGTGTATCTGTCCTTTCAGACCTTTGGAGAGGTCTTGAGTGATAAAAATGAGGTCCCAAGGGCTGTAGCTATTCCATGTATGAGTTATGTGGGCCTTAATGGATTAAGACCTTGGATTAAGAGCTTAAGGACGTCCCCAGTAATAAAGCCTGAGACTTTATGATTTCTAATCATATTTGGCACATGGATCTGTAGTTTGGGCTTAAGAGCTTAAGCCATTAAGCTGTAAGAAGGACTTAATAGTTTTGGCAGTTACGCCCCGTGTAACGGTGTAGTACGCCCCGCGTAACGGGCCGGTACCCCGATTGTCCTCTGCGAGTCAGTGCAGTACGCCCCACGTACTCCTCCTGTGGACTTCCTTTTGGACCTTTGTGTTGGGCCATTTGCGGGTTGTGGTGTTTGGGCCATGTCTGGAAATTAGGAATGGAGTATTTTGGGTCCAATTAATATTATGAATATTGGATCTAGGCTCATTTGGTGAGGTGGGCCCAATTTGGTAAATTGAGCCAATGTGGGATTTGTATGAGATTGGGACTTTGGTTTTGGCCCGATAAGTGAAAGTATGTTTGACCCTATGTTTATTTTGTGATGATGGTTAGTTCGGGATTTGCGGTGAGTTGGTGATTCGAGAGTCTGCTTCTTCGGTTCAGAGTGTCGGCAATCGCGAGGTGAGTTATCCTCACTATATCAACGGGGTCTACAGCACTGAGGCCGACCCTTTATCGGATGGAAATCCGAGTAGTGTTTGTTGTTATGATATTGCGGAATATGGGCCGGAAGGCATTACGTTATGGGCCGGAAGGCATTACGTTATGGGCCGGAAGGCATTATATGTTGTGGGCCGGAAGGCATTACATGTTGTGGGCCGGAAGGAATTGCGATGTGGACCGGAAGGTCATGGCCTGGAAAGGCGTATGTGTGTAATTAGTATGTTGACTGATTCGTAGGGTGATGTTATGCTAGTGACCGGTTAGTCCGGTATCTTGGTTAGGGTAATGATATGTTATGTGATCTGTTGATCGATTTGCTGACTGTGATCTGTTGAATGATTATATGTTATGTGCACAGTTGCTTGGTCTGGGGTTTGACCCGATATGTAAGGTAGTTCTATGTTCTGTTATGTTATGTATGCTGTTATGTTATGGGCCGGATGGCGATGTGTTATGGGCCGGAAGGCAATATGTTATGGGCCGGAAGGCGATATGTTTTGGACCGGAAGGTCGAGGCCTGGAAAGGCGTAATTGTGATTGGTATTTTTGGGGGTATCTCACTAAGCTTTCGGGCTTACATTTGTGGTTTTATGTTTCAGGTTCTCAGGAGTCTGTGGCAAGGCAAAGGCATGATCGTACCGTTCCCCGCGTTGGCGTTTTATGAATTGAACCTGGGAAAAATACTCTGTTAAATAATGTATTGAAAACCTTTTGTAACAACGTTATTAAAATGAGTGGTTTTTGAAAAGTTTTAATTGTTTTGAAATTTTGGTCGTTACAAGTTGGTATTAGAGCCTTGGTTTGAGTGAATTGGAGAAACACTCGTGTAACTCCAGTCTCAAATCGAGGAAGGTTTTAAAAGAGAAATTAAAATGGTTTTCAAAATTTAGTAAAAGGGGGACGCGAAGGTACGATCAGCCGGAGCCAGTAAGTAACCCCAAGTTTACCATTCATGACTTTTGTTTGTTTGAGCTTTGATAGAACAACATGCTAGAGTTAGGCTAGGGATCTTCAGGATTTCATGATAACGTTGCCTGATTTGTGATGCCTGTAGCCTAGGGTCCCTTATGGGAGATTCTTAGTGTTCCTCTAGTGGTGAGGGTTGATAGTTGTTATGCATGTTCTTTAGGGTATTGTGGTAGTACTTCATACAAATATGGGTAGGTGTGGAAGGTAGTATGGGCCCGTACTACTGAAAGCACAGGACCCATACGCGTATCAGGGAAACCATGATCTCTAGGGTTGGGTTGAGAGAGTTGGATCCCAGGTTTGTGGTATGAGTCTGAGATTTGGTTTGGTGTTTTCGAGTATGGAGATTCCGAGGCATGATGAGAGTGGATCCGGATCAGGATCAGGAGCTGGAGAGCGAGTTCCGGGTGCATTGGTGTCGTCTGGGGTTATCGATCAGATGAGCACGAGTGAGTTGGATGCGAGGATTCGCGAGATCCTGCATGATGAGTGTAACAGCCCGGAATCTCAGGTATTATTAAAATTATGTTTTTGGGATGATTTAAGAGGGGACTCGGCGAGTTGGAGCCTAGACTCGCCGAGTAGGATCGCGGACTTGGTCGCGGGTCCGCGACTGGACTCGACGAGTCCAGATATGGACTCGGCGAGTCGACGCTGTTCAGCAGAAACCCTAACCGTTCAGTTTGGATCGTATTTAACGCCTCTTAGGCCGTCACTTTCAGTCTTTTGGTCAATTGAGAGAAACCCTAATCGCAGTGGACGCCTAGAGCAAGGGAGAAAGCTTTGGGAACTTGGAAGAATTGGTTAGGCAAGAAGAAGAGGGATTTGGCTAAAGGAATATCAAGGAGGATTGAGTCCTGAGATTTGGGGGACACAGAGGGTGCGTTTTCAGGTAATACTCAGACCAAATATGTTATTTTGATGTATTTATGAAATTAGGGTTTATAGACCCATTTAGTGATTTGACGAAGAAATGCCTTGTTACCCCCACGATTATAGTCTTGTATTAGGACCTTTAGAGGTCCAGAAGGTCCCATGCATGTGTACTTCGGGACGAGACCTGTCCCAGGAAGCAGTTACTCGTCTGCATGGCATGGACTCGCCGAGTTGTTCTTCAGACTCGGCGAGTAGCTTGAAGATTTGCTGGGACTCGCCGAGTTGTTCATCAGACTCGGCGAGTGGAGTCGGGGTGGCCCCGCGATTCTCCCACGAGGACCTCGTCGAGTCAAGAGGTATACTCGACGAGTAGAAAGGGAATATTCGGGAATCTGTGAGGACGACTAGACTCGCCGAGTCGCCATGGTACTCGCCGAGTCCAGTCGAGTTGACCGTTGACCGTTGACCAGAGTTGACCTAAGTCTGACTTCTTAGGGATAGTCACACTTAGATGATATGAGTGTTAATGAGTTATGTAATGTTATAGGAGGGTTGTAGCTCGTTGGTTTGTGCGCGAGTGATTTCAGGAGTTGCTAGCTTTCGGCACTTACGAGGTGAGTCTTCTCACTATACTGAACCCGGAAGGGTTTGACCGTGTGACCGGAAGGTCGATTATGTTATGTGATATGTATGCTATATGTGGTAAGCTAAGTGTTATATGGATATGTATGCTGTATGTGGTAAGTTAAGTGTTATATGTGCTATGTATGATATGTGGGCCGAAAGGCAATATGTTATGGGCCGGAAGGCGATTATGTTATGGGCCGGAAGGCGTTGTACTGAGGACCAGAAGGTCAGGGCCTGGAAAGGCGTATGTGTGTAAGTGTATATTGGGGAACTCACTAAGCATTTATGCTTACAGTTGTGGTGTATGTATGTATTTCAGGTACTAGCGAGGACCGTGGGAAGGCGCCGGCATGATCGATACACACTGAAGATTGTTTTAGGATCTTGGGAGTTGAATAATTGTATTGACCGAATAATTAAACTATTTATGCCTTGTTTTTAATGGAAAATATTATGTTTTAAAAATGAAAAATTTGTTTGAAAAATTTGAGTTGTTACAATTGGTATCAGAGCCTTGGTTTGAGGGATTCGGGTGCACCTTTGGGGGTAACTGAACTCAAACCGAGGATTTGAGGAAACTTTTCAAATAAAGTCATAAACTTTTGTAAATGGTTTTGTGGTAAGCAAGAAAGAAGCAGTGTGTACGATCAGTCAGCGCCCGAACGGTAAAGATCCCTAAAATACCTTACAATATTATATGATATGAATTGTTATGCATGCTAGAAGACTAGGTACTCATGATAGGACTAGAGTGGCCTGATTTGTGATGCCTTAGTCTAGGGAAGTTGCTTATATGAGATGCTTTGCTAGTATGCGGGTAGATAGAGCGTATCAGAAGTAGAGTACTCACTATCTGGAGTTTGGGGAGGAGGACTTGGGATGAACATTGATGCGGTGTGGTCGGTAGTATTGGGCCCGTACTACCGAGGACACCGGGTCAGTGGGAGGCCCAAGTAAGAATCCCTAGATATCTGGGACTGAGTAGGGTTGCGTGTCGAGTACGAGTATACTTGGTAGAATCTCTGATAGTTTTATGTTGTATTTCAGAGATATCATGGTTAGACCGCGGCACGGGGCAAGTACGAGCGGTGTGAGTGACGAGGATATTCGTCAGATGATCCACGAGGAGGTGGCGGCGGCGATCCGGGCTGAGATCCCGGAGATGTTTGGGTCTATCAAGACCACTCTGATGGAGACGTTCGACGAGCGGTACGCCGCATTGACTGAGGCTGCAACCGCTGCAGCTACCGCAGCTGTGGCCGCTGCTAGGCCACAGGGGGGTGATTCATTGCTGTTCCGAGAGTTCAGCAACACGAAGCCACCAGAGTTCGATGGGACGCAGGATCCGATTGCTGCGATGAGGTGGATCGCAGATATAGAGGGGTGCTTCTACACTTGTTCATGCCCGGAGCACCTGAGGGTACGGTTCGCTTTGAACCAGCTCCGTCTGGGAGCCAAGGACTGGTGGAAGTTCGTGACGGCGAACTTCACTTTAGCAGAGACTTCGGCAGTGACATGGGAGGGGTTCACTACCATGTTCAGGGATGAGTACGTTCCCCCGGTGGAGCGGGAACGATTGGTTCAGGAGTTCTTAACCCTCAAGCAAGGTACTGATTCGGTGGCGGCGATCACGCGGAAGTTCCACGAGAGGGCGATGTTTTGCCCCGAGCTAGTGGCCACAGAGCAGGCTCGGATGAGCCGGTACTTGGGTGTTCTGAGGAGGGAGATCCGGGAGTTTGTGTCAAACTCCACTTACCATACTTTTACTGAGCTTCAGGCGAATGCCAGGAAGCGTGAGATCGAGTTAGAGACTCAGGCCAGGGAGGAGGCCGAGTCTCAGCAGGCAGACCGGCGACCGGCTCAGTCTCAGCCGGCAGCCAAGCGGATCAAGTCCGCCGATTCGAGGACGGGAGGTTCGAAGAACCGCACTTGCGTAAAGTGCGGTAAGGGTCATGATGGGGCGTGTCGAGCCGGTGCTTGCTACAAGTGTGGCAAGGAGGGACACATTGCTAGGGAGTGTCCCAAGGGATTTATGGTTTGCTTTCATTGCAACCAGACCGGCCATCGGAAGGCCGAGTGCCCTCAGCTTCGTCAGGGATCTGCACCTGTTGCCAGGACTACTGAGACTCGACCGGTGAAGGTCGAGGCCCCGAGGGCTCGTGGGAGAGCCTTTCAGCTGACTGCGGAGGAGGTCCGCGCTGCGCCCGATGTTGTGGCAGGTATGTTGTAATTCATGTATTTATTTTAATGTCGATATGTTATGCTTATGTTATTATGCGCGTAGGTACTTTCCTTGTGAACTCTGTGCCTGCCTTAGTGTTATTTGACTCGGGTGCGAGTAGGTCCTTTGTGTCCTTGGCCTTTAGTCAGCATATTGGCGTTAGTCGTGAGTCGTTGAGTCGACCTTTGAGAGTCTCTATAGCTGACGAGAAGGTGATATGCGCTACGGAGGTTCTTCGGGGATGTGTACTAGAGATTTTCGGGATTGAATTCCCGATTGACCTAATTCCTATTGCGATGGGGGATGTCTGTGTCATCGTGGGCATGGACTGGTTGAGCCGATTCGGCGCTGTCATCGACTGTGAGCGCCAGTTGGTGACCATACGAGACCATAGTGGGGGAGTTCTTTCGGTGTACGGCGAGGGTACCCGTTCGGGATCAGCTTTTTGTTCGGCCGCTAGGGCGAGGCAGTGTCTACGGCAGGGCTGTAAAGGTTTTGTGGCGTATGTGATGGATACGCGGGAGGTTTCCGAGAAACCGAAGTCAGTTGAGGAAGTTCCGGTGGTGCGCGAATTTTCAGATGTCTTTCCCGAGGAGTTGTCGGGAGTACCGCCTGTGAGGCAAGTAGAGTTTAATATCGATCTGGTTCCGGGGGCAGCGCCTATTGCTAAAGTGCCCTATCGTCTTGCACCTCCAGAGATGCAAGAGTTGTCTTCGCAACTCCAGGAGTTGCTGGGAAAGGGATTCATTCGGCCGAGCAGCTCGCCATGGGGAGCACCTATTCAGTTCGTCAAAAAGAAGGACGGTTCACACCGGATGTGCATTGATTACCGGGAGTTGAACAAGCTAACGGTCAAGAACCGTTACCCGTTGCCGAGGATCGATGATCTATTCGATCAGTTGCAGGGAGCATCTTGGTTTTCCAAGATCGATCTGAGGTCGGGTTACCATCAGGTGAGAGTACGGGATGAAGATGTCCAGAAGACAGCGTTTAGGACGCGATATGGGCATTATGAGTTTGTAGTGATGCCTTTTGGACTCACCAATGCCCCGGCTGTGTTCATGGATCTCATGAACAGGGTATGCAGGCCGATGTTGGATCGGTCGGTGATCGTATTTATCGACGACATTCTGGTGTATTCGAGATCGAGAGAGCAGCATGAGGAACATTTGAGGGAGATCCTTGCGGTATTGAGGTCGGAGAAACTTTATGCAAAGTTCTCCAAATGTGACTTCTGGTTGCGGGAGGTCCAGTTTCTAGGACATGTGGTTAATCAGAAAGGGATATTGGTCGACCCGGCCAAGGTTGAGGCGGTGATGAGTTGGGAAGTGCCGAAGTCACCCTCTGAGATCAGAAGTTTCCTTGGGTTGGCAGGGTATTATCGGAGATTTATCAAGGATTTCTCCAAGATCGCAGTGCCACTCACCAGATTGACCCGGAAGGGTGTTACATTCTCATGGGGGCCCGAGCAGCAGACCTCCTTTGAGACACTTCGCCAGAGGTTGTGCGAATCCCCGGTATTAGCTCTCCCAGAAGGGATGGAAGATTTCGTGGTATATTGCGACGCATCGATTTCGGGATTGGGTGCGGTGTTGATGCAGAGGGGTCATGTAATAGCTTATGCATCGAGGCAGCTGAAGCCTCATGAGGCGAGATATCCCACGCATGATTTAGAGCTGGGGGCAGTAGTGTTCGCTCTCAAGATTTGGCGCCACTACTTGTATGGGGTTCGATGTACGATATACACGGACCATAAGAGTTTGAAGTATTTGATGGATCAACCCAACCTAAATATGCGTCAGAGGAGGTGGTTGGATGTGGTCAAGGATTATGATTGTGAGATCCTGTACCACCCAGGCAAGGCTAATGTGGTAGCCGATGCATTGAGCCGCAGGGCGGAGAGCACTCCATTGCGAGATGTGTGCTTGAGACTGACCGTGATGACTTCTGTATTGGATGATATTCGTAGGGCACAGGTTGAGGCTGTGCGACCAGTAATGCAGAAGAAAGAGCGGGTTGTGGGGTTAATCTCAGAGTTTGTCAAGGATAGTCGAGGCCTTATGACGTTTCAGGGCCGGATTTGGGTGCCGTTTGTGGGCAGTACGCGTGTTACGTTGATGGAAGAGGCTCATAAATCGAAATTCTCGATCCATCCCGGTGCTACAAAGATGTATTTGGATCTAAGGAAGGAATATTGGTGGCCCTGTATGAAGAGGGACGTGGCATGGTTCGTTGAGAAGTGCTTGACCTGCCGTAGGGTTAAGGCTGAGCACCAGAGACCGCATGGCAAGTTACAGCCATTGGAGATCCCCGAGTGGAAGTGGGAACAGATCACCATGGATTTTATCACCAAATTGCCAAGGACTGCTAGGGGAGTAGACGCAATTTGGGTGATCGTGGATAGGTTGACAAAGAGTGCACACTTCCTTGCCATCAGTGAGAGTTCTTCGGCGGAGAAATTGGCGGAGATATACGTTAGAGAGGTGGTGTCTCGGCACGGGGTGCCGATCTCGATTGTGTCAGACCGTGATGTGCGCTTTACTTCCAGATTCTGGAAGAAATTCCATGAGGAGCTGGGTACTAAATTGCATTTTAGTACCGCATACCATCCCCAGACAGACGGTCAGAGCGAGCGGACAATTCAGACGCTGGAAGACATGCTCCGAGCGTGTGTGTTAGACTTCGGGGGTAGTTGGGATGCGTACTTGCCATTGGCAGAGTTCTCCTACAACAACAGCCATCATTCGAGCATTGGTATGCCACCTTTCGAGCTGTTGTATGGTAGGAGGTGTCGGACCCCTATTTGCTGGGGAGAGGTGGGACAGAGAGTGATGGGCAGCACGGAGATTGTGCTCCAGACGACAGAGCAGATTCAGCGAGTGAGACAAAGGTTATTGACTGCCCAGAGCCGATAGAAGAGTTATGCAGACAGGCGCCGATCCGATCTCGAATTTCAGGTCGGCGACTTCGTTCTCCTGAAGGTCTCTCCTTGGAAAGGAGTGATTCGGTTCAGGAAGAGAGGCAAGTTGGGGCCCCGGTATATTGGGCGATTTCGTGTGATCGCAAGGATAGGTCGGGTAGCCTACCGGTTAGAGTTGCCAGCGGAGTTGGGTCAGATTCATGACACTTTTCATGTGTCACAGTTGAGGAAGTGCATAGCCGATGAGTCGGCAGTGGTTCCATTGGAGGATATTCAGGTGGATGCGAGCCTGAATTACGCGGAGAGACCAGTGGCTATCAGGGATCGGAAGATCAAGGTTCTGAGGAACAAGGAAGTACCTCTGGTGTTGGTTCAATGGCAACACCGTAAGGGATCAGGAATGACTTGGGAACCGGAGCGCGAAATGCGGGAGCAGCATCCGGAACTATTTGCAGAATGAGACTTCGAGGGCGAAGTCTAATCCAAGTGGGGGAGAATTGTAACAGCCCGGAATCTCAGGTATTATTAAAATTATGTTTTTGGGATGATTTAAGAGGGGACTCGGCGAGTTGGAGCCTAGACTCGCCGAGTAGGATCGCGGACTTGGTCGCGGGTCCGCGACTGGACTCGACGAGTCCAGATATGGACTCGGCGAGTCGACGCTGTTCAGCAGAAACCCTAACCGTTCAGTTTGGATCGTATTTAACGCCTCTTAGGCCGTCACTTTCAGTCTTTTGGTCAATTGAGAGAAACCCTAATCGCAGTGGACGCCTAGAGCAAGGGAGAAAGCTTTGGGAACTTGGAAGAATTGGTTAGGCAAGAAGAAGAGGGATTTGGCTAAAGGAATATCAAGGAGGATTGAGTCCTGAGATTTAGGGGACACAGAGGGTGCGTTTTCAGGTAATACTCGGACCAAATATGTTATTTTGATGTATTTATGAAATTAGGGTTTATAGACCCATTTAGTGATTTGATGAAGAAATGCCTTGTTACCCCCACGATTATAGTCTTGTATTAGGACCTTTAGAGGTCCAGAAGGTCCCATGCATGTGTACTTCGGGACGAGACCTGTCCCAGGAAGCAGTTACTCGTCTGCATGGCATGGACTCGCCGAGTTGTTCTTCAGACTCGGCGAGTAGCTTGAAGATTTGCTGGGACTCGCCGAGTTGTTCATCAGACTCGGCGAGTGGAGTCGGGGTGGCCCCGCGATTCTCCCACGAGGACCTCGTCGAGTCAAGAGGTATACTCGACGAGTAGAAAGGGAATATTCGGGAATCTGTGAGGACGACTAGACTCGCCGAGTCGCCATGGTACTCGCCGAGTCCAGTCGAGTTGACCGTTGACCGTTGACCAGAGTTGACCTAAGTCTGACTTCTTAGGGATAGTCACACTTAGATGATATGAGTGTTAATGAGTTATGTAATGTTATAGGAGGGTTGTAGCTCGTTGGTTTGTGCGCGAGTGATTTCAGGAGTTGCTAGCTTTCGGCACTTACGAGGTGAGTCTTCTCACTATACTGAACCCGGAAGGGTTTGACCGTGTGACCGGAAGGTCGATTATGTTATGTGATATGTATGCTATATGTGGTAAGCTAAGTGTTATATGGATATGTATGCTGTATGTGGTAAGTTAAGTGTTATATGTGCTATGTATGATATGTGGGCCGAAAGGCAATATGTTATGGGCCGGAAGGCGATTATGTTATGGGCCGGAAGGCGTTGTACTGAGGACCAGAAGGTCAGGGCCTGGAAAGGCGTATGTGTGTAAGTGTATATTGGGGAACTCACTAAGCATTTATGCTTACAGTTGTGGTGTATGTATGTATTTCAGGTACTAGCGAGGACCGTGGGAAGGCGCCGGCATGATCGATACACACTGAAGATTGTTTTAGGATCTTGGGAGTTGAATAATTGTATTGACCGAATAATTAAACTATTTATGCCTTGTTTTTAATGGAAAATATTATGTTTTAAAAATGAAAAATTTGTTTGAAAAAATTGAGTTGTTACAATGAGGTTGCTGCATTGTTCCGGGCTGAGTTGTCGGAACTGTTTGGGTCGATCAAGACCGCCATGGTTGAGTATTTTGATGAGTGCTATGCGGCTCTCGCAGAGACGGCTGCCGCGGCGGCTACAGTGGCTGTAGCAGCGGCAGGGGAAGGAGCTAGTCGGGGTTTTCGGTATCGGGACTTCTATTATACGAAGCCTCCCACATTCGATGGAGTTCAGGACCCGATTGTTGCTATGAGATGGTTATCAGACGTGGAGGGGTGTTTCCTCACGTGTTTATGCCCTGCTGATCAGAGGGTGAGGTGTGCCCTGAACCTGTTGAGGCTCGGGGCGAAGGATTGGTGGAGATTGACCACGGGGTCATATTCATATGCGCAGAGGGCTGCGGTTTCATGGGATCAGTTCAGAGAAATGTTCAGCACTCGCTATGTTCCGCAGGATGAGAGGGAGAGATTGGCTCGGGAGTTCCTTGAGCTGAAGCAGGATTCGGAGTCGGTGACTGAGATCACCAGGATGTTCACTGAGAGGGCAACGTTTTGCCCTGAGTTCGCTTCGGAGTAGGCTCAGATGTCCCGATATTTGAGTACGCTCAAGGGGGATATCAGACAGTTCGTGTCTGCGCAGATGTGCGAGACCTTGTTGGAGTTGCAGGAGGCCGCCAGGCGGCGTGAGTTAAAGGTTGAGTTGCAGTCGCGTGAGTTGAGGCAGGCTCCGATGCAGTCGCAGCCGGCGCCGAAACGGTCCAGGACCATTGATGTTAGAGTGGGGGATCGGAGCGGCCACACTTGTGGGAAGTGTGGGAGGGGTCACACCGGAGTTTGTTGGTCCGGTGATGCATGCCGCAAGTACGAAAAGGAGGGGCACTATGCGCGGGATTGTCGGCAGTCAGTGCCGGTTCGGGATTTGAGGATTTGTTACCATTGTCATCAGGTTGGACATTTGAGGGTCAACTGTCCACAGCTTTTTGCAGGATCGGTGCAGGCTCCAGCACCAGCCACTTTGAGGAATTCAAGTGGAGGTCAGGGTGGAGTGGAGCCCCCAGGGGGCTCAGGGTCGTGCTTATCAGCTTGCGGCAGAGGAGGTCAGAGCAGTGTCGGATGCAGCTGCGGGTATGTTTCTTTCGTGATGTCTTGTTATCTTGCGATTATTGCGGTGTTTTGTTTGTGCTGGTATCTTTGTGTGGTTTACGATGCGGTATTCGTCGTTTTGCGGGTTGGAGTTTTTGGTTATGGATTTGGGTTTCGGGTTTTCGTTTTGGTATCCGTTGTTCCCTGAGGGTTTGGTATGGTTATAATTTGGTGTTTGTGCTATCGTTGGTTATCTTTCGTGAGGGCTATTAGTGGAGATGCGGCATTGGGTTGAATGTCGGGTAGCATCAGCAGTCGTGGAGTGGATAATTGGAGATCGGATTCTTTTTGAGCTGATTGATCAGTGAGGAGATGTGTTTTGCTGAGGGTTGCTTATGCTTGTGGGAAGCAGTCAGTGTGTAAGTGTTCTCTTTGTGCGGGGTCATTCTGGAAGGTCGTTAATGGCGACCGGTGGTTGTTAGTCAGTGCTTTAAGTGGGGGAGAATTGGAGAATTCTTCGGGAGATCAATGATTATTTGAGGGTGCTTAGCTGTTGGGATTCAGTAGTGATCTGTCAGCCCAGAGTATAGGCTGATAGGAGCGAGTTTCGGGCATGCAGGGCGCGATACAGACCTAGGGCATTCGATTGTGGAGGCCTGGAAGCGGGCCGGGATCAAGTTTGAGTAGGTAACCGGGGGTTATGTGATCAGAGTATTTGTATGCTTTATGTACGTGATGTGTTGTACTGCATTAATCCTATGGGATTTATGTTGTGCATGTTTATAGAGTTGGAACCGGAAGGTTCCCAGAGTTAGAACCTGAGGGTTCACAGAGTTTGGGTGTACGGACCCACAGAGATATAGCCTCGAGTGGCTAATATGTGTTATGTGAGTCGGTCCAGTCATGCTGGAGACTCTGCTGGTATTGTTGGATCAGTTTGAGATTGCGGATTGTGTATGTTGCAGTGTGATTGCATTGGAAGGTCTGGCCCCGGGTAGTGATCTGATGAGTTGATATAGTGCATGGGCTTGAGAGCCCCTGCTATGAGAGCTAGAGTATGTGTGTTGCATGGATAGCGGATACGCTAAAAAGGTGTTGTAGCATTGGGCGAGCACCTTGGCACTTGTTTGGGTGGCATGATGGCTAAGTGGGTTCCTTGGAAAAGGAAGTGAGAGAGGTGTGTAACCCGAGAGGGAGTGCAAGTTCACGGAAGTGAAAGCGGCAGGGCAGGGTTATGATCAGAGTAATTCGAGTAAGGTTTTTGAGCAGCGCGATTGCGATGATGGTATGGAATAACATCATGATGGGATGTCTGCTAAGAACGCGGGAGGAATTCCACAGATGTAGAGCCAAAAGACTCGGAAGGGATGCAGGGAGAGAGTCTTGGGCTCTCAGTGTGATTCTGATCAGGGTATTGGATATGTAGTAGTGGTTCATCCCTGGGGGGGGGGGTGTTGGAGGATATCATCAGTGTATCAGGTTTTCCCAACCTGAGGGTACTGGAAAAAGTTCAGCATGTGTATGTGATTGCAAGAGGAGAACTCGGGGGAGTTGCTCTGAGATTGAGAATGGGTCTCTCCGTCGGCACGGAATGGATAGACTGGGATTCGGATCGGGGATCCGATGGTTCATGGCTTTCTAGCCCTTATGGGTCGAGTGCTTGTTGGGATTTGGGGCAGTGATGCTTCATGGGTAATTCTCGGTTGTTGAGTGTGATTATCCGAGGGTACAGTCGGTGCCAGGCTTGAGACGGTGGTCAGAACACCGCAAGAAAGGAGGAAGTGAGTTTCGGGTGTCAATGGTTGTACCTTGAGGGACCTGGTTTGGTTAGTGCCAGCTAGTGCATTGCAGGGGAAGTTCTGAATTAGAGTTATTGCAGGCTTCAAGGGCGAAGCCTAATTTAAGTGGGGGAGAATTGTAACACCCCGTTCTTCGAGTGTGCAATTATAAGTCCCTGAAATTTAAGAGGAAGGGTAATTTTCGAGAAACGAGCTTCATCCGAGAAGGTTTCGGACGGGTGTATGTGTTAGAAGTATTGGGCTTCTCGTCACCCTCGTATGAATGTAAAGTTATTTGAGAGTGGGAGTAGATTAGAGGAGTTGCGGTGCCTCGAAGTTGATCATTGTTTATAGTTCTTTGTGGATTAAGAAGGAAATGGTCTCATGCATGCATGGCATGCATGCATGCTTTTGTGCTTTTAAAGGTGGCTGGGTACGCCCAGCGTAAGCTGGACGTACGCCCAGCGTAATGGGAGGATGATATGCGCGTTGGCCGGGTGAGTACGCCCCGCGTACCAGGGAGGTACGCCCCGCGTACTAACAGGAATCCCAAACCCTATTTTTAGGGTCAGCCACTATATAAGGAATAAGATGGTTCACCCCTCAGCCTCCTTACACTCATCTTCAACCTCAGAGAAACCCTAATCTCGTATTCCCTCCATATTTGAGGGTGTTTGACCTTGAGAAGCTTGTATTGGCAAAAGAAGGGCTTGAAGGAGAAAAGGGAAGTTGTCAGAGAAGAAGAAGAACGTGTGGAACTTGTGGATCTGAAGAAATACCACCCTTTGGAGCTGGTTTAAGGTATAAAGCTACTTGCTTGACCCTCATATTGCATAGATCTATGTATTTTGAAGCTTTGTTATCATTCTTGTCCCAAAAGTCTTCATCTTGTTGCATAGTCCGATTTGGTCAAGTGTATCTGTCCTTTCAGACCTTTGGAGAGGTCTTGAGTGATAAAAATGAGGTCCCAAGGGCTGTAGCTATTCCATGTATGAGTTATGTGGGTCTTAATGGATTAAGACCTTGGATTAAGAGCTTAAGGACGTCCCCAGTAATAAAGCCTGAGACTTTATGATTTCTAATCATATTTGGCACATGGATCTGTAGTTTGGGCTTAAGAGCTTAAGCCATTAAGCTGTAAGAAGGACTTAATAATTTTGGCAGTTACGCCCCGCGTAACGGTGTATTACGCCCCGCGTAACGGGCCGGTACCCCGATTGTCCTCTGCGAGTCAATGCAGTACGCCCCACGTACCAAGGAGAGTACGCCCCGCGTACTCCTCTTGTGGACTTCCTTTTGGACCTTTGTGTTGGGCCATTTGCGGGTTGTGGTGTTTGGGCCAAGTCTGGAAATTAGGAATGGAGTATTTTGGGTCCAATTAATATTATGAATATTGGATCTAGGCTTATTTGGTGAGGTGGGCCCAATTTGGTAAATTGGGCCAATGTGGGATTTGTATGAGATTGGAACTTTGGTTTTGACCCGATATGTAAGGCTGTTCTATGTTCTGTTATGTTATGTATGCTGTTATGTTATGGGCCGGATGGCGATGTGTTATGGGCCGGAAGGCAATATGTTATGGGCCGGAAGGCGATATGTTTTGGACCGGAAGGTCGTGTCTTGGAAGGGCGTAATTGTGATTGGTATTTTTGGGGGTATCTCACTAAGCTTTCGGGCTTACAGTTGTGGTTTTATGTTTCAGGTTCTCAGGAGTCTGTGGCAAGGCAAAGGCGTGATCGTACCGTTCCCCGCGTTGGTGTTTTATGAATTGAACCTGGGAAAAATACTCTGTTAAATAATGTATTGAAAACCTTTTGTAACAACGTTATTAAAATGAGTGGTTTTTGAAAAGTTTTAATTGTTTTGAAATTTTGGTCATTACATCACCGAATCATACACAACAATACGTTTTATAACACCAAGTTACTGGTGCGTTTACATATTATCAATTTTCAACCGATACGCAAGATACAACTCACACATCTCGGTTTCAAGAATACAAGATATTATCGTCTCACCAATCACTCGTGATAAAATCCATGAAGCGATCCAAGTGAGCGTGGGTTCAATCCAATGCTCAAATCATATTCATAAGCACTCATGAATGTTGCAACAAACCTTTGTTATGTCTAATACACTTTAGACAATCTACAAACCAATTCATGACAACCTTCTTTCATACCTACTCCCAAAGTATGAGCGATTGTGGAATGTTCGAATAATCTTATTATTCAGGAAGTCAAAACATGAAAAGTGAAACACAATAATAATCGAATCCAATATGACCCCAAACTTTTGAGTATAAATAAAATTCCTTTTATTCAATCATCATATTGATTGCACATTATTCATTGGTTAATGTTTCGGGTGATCAACTTATTACTTGAATTATAACAACAATTGTCCCATGTTCTTAGCATGCACACTATGTTTACCTATGGTCCTTACTTTGTGAAATAGTATAATTGAATACCATTTTCAACCACACTCATTTCACAATTCCCAATCCTTTCCACAAGTGTGAGAATACCAAATTCTTGCCACTTATAGAATATGTTAGATTCTAACATTTTATGCAACGATCCTTTCGTAATGTCATAGAGCCAAAGTCAAAAAGACTTTGCCAATGAAATTACAAAGTCATCTATCGGAGATTGTTACAAGACAATTCTATAGATATGAAGTCTCACATTCACAGTACATTCCATTGAACATCCTTCTTGCATAAAATTTCTAATCTAGACATATAGATTCTTAACGTCCAACTCCCAATATGGAAACATTTCCATATTTTCCATATGAGAACTCATTATTAATAGAATCATGTCAAACAATAATAATAATAATGTCAGTATAGTCCTTTCATTATTATACTTCCAACTACTCACAAGAGACCAATCATTGGCGAACCTTAGATTGTCTTTGACAGTTGTTTAATAAACTTAGTCATGACTGGTTCCAGTCCTTTTTCCCTCTTAATGCCCTAGGCATTTGGAAAATTTTAGAACGGTCAAATATTATAGCATATGCGATCGATCCTATACCCGAAGCGTATGGAACACGAAGCATAATGTCTTACATAAAAACGTGATACTTTACTAGTCTTTTGCCATAATATTTCTATTTTCCATGCTCTCATAATTCGAACTATGAAAAGGGATGTCGTAATCATAATCGAATTTTAAGAGCACAATTCATATATTTGACTAATACTTGATCAAAATTCACAATCTAAGCTTTTAGATTTGAATGAAGTATAATATTCCCTCCCTTAATTATAGCAAAACAGCCTTTTCAACCCTTGCAACTTTGCAAAGTGAAACTTTTTTTTTCTATAATTATTATTTCTAACTTGTAGCACTTAAAATAATAACCATGCTCCCACTAACATGATGATTATATCCATACCAGCATAACATTTATGCTCCCACTAGCTTTGACACGTATTCAAAAATCAGCTGAACTTCTAGAATACAATCCTTATTGAATTTCATAAGGTCATGTTTCTAATACTAGATGCTTCGATAAGCCTTTATCTAAGCTTCTCAAACTCATACACCTTTCCTTAGATAACCCATATGTGTGTTTAAACAATTCTAGAACTTAATCAATAAGTCTAAAATGTTCAAACTCATTTCCCATTTCCCACAACTCGAACTATGAAGAGGGATGTCCTAATCATAATCGAATTTGAGAAATGCAAATTACATAATGCTATCTTCAAAATCTTTCTTAGTGAAAGTTTTTCCTCACAATCATTTTCATGAAGGAGAGAAACCTTATGACACTTAGATTTTATGGTGTATGTGTTCCTATCCATGTGAATTTGTCATAACCATAATCATAAGATAATATTTGTGACAAATCCAAACTCTTATGGACAGAACATGTTTATTCTTAATTTCTTGCCATCAAGGGTCCCACCATTGCTTCCAAGTTATTTAGCAGCTTACCTTTACACATCAATGTACTTTCCATTGATCAAGGTGCTTGCCATTATGCAATCTATTGAGAACTCATAGAACTCATATGCATAGTTAACATGTTAGTAATGGCACAGAAATAAGAATTATGTCAACATGATAGGTTGCAAAACCTCAAGTCGTGTGCTAGTGATTATCTATTAGGTTTATTTTTGATTTGTTCTTGAAGCTTTTCAAGATCATTTAGACTCCTACTGACCTCTTGACATATATGATTATGTTGTCTAGAAACATTCCTTGACAAAACAAATATTCAAGAGTTAGTGTGAAATCCTATCAAGACTAACACTTCATTTAATTGGTTCCAGTTGATCTTTGTCTTCTTCAAGACATCACAACTTACCAATTTCAAATGCGTAGGAATAAGATAACTTTCTTTATTCCACATTTGATAAGTGTTACAAACCTACTTAAGATGTATCACTCAATGTCACAATCTTAACTTTAATATTCGATATTGGAACGAAGTATGATTTATCTTAATGACTTAACCATTACAACAATTCCTGATTCCTCTTTTTAGCCAAACTAGTGCACTAAGTTGTTCTTAGAGGATGGATTGTGATATAGTTCTTACAATTACTAAGACGATCATAAAACCCGATACAAAAGTACTCTCCCTTCTTCTTAGATTGGAGAAACTTTTTATCTTTCTGCCTTAATTGATTCTTCTCATCTGTTCTGCCATTCATTGAAACTTTTCAATGGTTCAGAACCATGCTTAATCCTATAAGCATAACCATATTCACTAAACCTTTAGTAAATATAACGAATGATCTTATTGTTATTTATGATGGACTAGACCAGTGCACATCATTGTGAACTTGATCTCCTAGTCCTTCACTTGAATCTTTGTCAAGGAATTAGTCTTACATTTTCCAAGTACCAAGATTTCCATACATCACATGATTCAAATCATATGATTCCAAGCTTTTGTTCAATTGAGACTTGGGTGATGGTAATCTTTCCTTACTAAGAATATTTCGACACTTCCATAAATAACATAATTAAGAATCACATCCATTTGTTATAGAAATACGCAAACATCAATTTTCACAACGATTTCATTGCAAGGATATATTTATAAATAAGACAAAAACCAAAATTTATTTTATTCATAAAAGCAGCGGAAAACATGTCCTTACAATGCAAAATAAATTGAAAAACTATGTAATTCCTAACATATCTATCATAACTCTCTAAGTGGCAGCTCAAAATCTGATATTTGAATCCATGCGATCATAATCCATTTCTTTGTGATCAGACTCATCTTGCTCTTCCATTAAGCTTCCTCTCTTTTCTCGTATCCTGCAACACATTCAAATGTAATCTTATCACATCATGCATTAAGAATCAGTGAATAGGAACTTAATAGAGTTAGATAGTGGATTTTACATGAAGTAGAGCCATACGTCTTGACTCTCCCATCTCTTAGATCTCTCAGGTAGACAGGACAGTTTTGTAATCAATGGTTCTTTTGGCAGTAGAAACATATGGATTCTTCTGGAATGGTACATGGGACTATCTCAAATTCAGCCTTTCTCTTGCGTAGAAAAACTTTTATGGACTTCCAATGTTGCCATTTTCCGTAGAAAACTGGGATATTGATTTATCAGACAAAATTTGCTTGACCAGTGCGCCAAATCATTTCTAATTTAGCATAAATAAGCAAATAAGTCAAATCAATAAGGGTTACATCGTGGTTTATCATATAATACTCTCTAACGAACTTACCATATGATTCGGGAAGTGACTGAAGAACCAAGTCAACAACCAACTTCCTTTAAACATCGACACCCAACATTCCCAATCTATCAATATGTAACTTCATATCCAAGACATGAGCACATACAGACTTTCCATTTTCGTGTCTTTTTGCCAATAGGGCTTGAGTGACCTTGAACTTTTCAAGTCTTCGAACATGTGGGTCAGGGAGAATTACTGGAGGAGGTGGAGGACATGGAGCATGATTTCCATTTCCATAATCCAATCGTGGAACATCATCTTCACGTGGAAAACGTTTTCCAACAGACTTAGGAAGACCATAGTTGTCAGACTTTGACATCTATGAAACGGGAGAAAATTCAAGTTCAGATGATTGAGTCCTTAATAAAACACCCAAATGAAATATTAAGGCTAGGACCCAACACAATATTCTACAACTTGGAAGAGGGATGTCGTAATCCAAATCGCAGAACATTTGAAGGTAAGTGAATGACGATTCACTAATTTTCCACCATGAAAAACGAAAAAGAAGAGATTAAGTTTTAAATGTATTGAAAACTCCTAGATCCTTTGAGATTCATTGAAATTTTCAATGGCATGTTTAAATCTCGATATGCCCCTCGATTTGTGACTGGGATGGCGAGGATCACAAAACAGGGTGTGAATAACCATGAAAATATACATGGTGCCCCCAATGTTACAATCACCTATTCGATGTGCCGGTTAACCACACACGCTCCACCGAACAATAACAAAACATCGAGTCACCCTTTGCTACCTTTTCTTAGAACTCAATTAGTGTGCCGGTTAACCACACATACTCCACTAACGTCTTAGCAATGGCACAAAGTGTAATTTCATGGAATTGAATCAATTCACTGTTGCCTAAAGTAACTAAGATTGAGAATTTTGTAAACATTTAGTTACTTTATTATTCATTATACTTTCAATGTGGAGAGGGCCTGTTCGGCTAACGACCCTCCACCAATCAAGGAAGTGGTGGGTGAGAGTGGACACCCATTAAACGGCCATTTTATAGGCCATAACCTTATCCCCCCCCCCCCCCCCTTATAGATCGGCTTCGTAAATGAGGCCTACTAACGGTAAGACTAGCATTTAAGTTATACATATATAATATTAGACTTTTAATTTAATATATAGTATAACGGTGTATTTTACACATTTAAAATACTAGGTGGTTTAATTTAATAAAATACACTTTTAATTTAATTAAATATAAACCATATCATTATGGATATATTAACTCTCTTTTAATTATACTTTTAATTAACTTAATAAAACATAAGGGTATAATTTGAACTTTTCAAAACTAGGGTTTTAGAATTTAACATTTTAAATTTAAACTTTTAATCAAAATTTAAATTCCAAAACTTGAGGGAAAGTTTTAAAACATTTCAAAATATTAGGGTTTAGAATTTAAATATTTCAAAATTAACTTTTAATCAAAAATTCAAATTCCAAAACTTGAGGGCAAGTATTGAAACCTTTCAAAACTATCTAGATCAAAATACAAATAAGGCAATTAAACAATTAATTGGTGATTATCTAGTTTTGACCTAATCCAATTTTATGCAAGATAATTCAACAATTAATTTAAATAATCAAATCTTATCAAATAAAGAATTTATTATTCAAACAATTGGTAATTATCTTTTGATTTGGTAAGGATAATCATATAACAGTAATAAAATTCGGATTTTATTAGTCAAAAATGATTTAGGTAATTATCCTTAAGAAAAACAGCAAGAAACCCCAAAAATCTCTCTGTTTTACAGCTAAACTTGTCGAGTTCACAATGGAACTCGTTGAGTTCATCCAACTCCTCGAGTTCCCTAATGGAACTCGTCGAGTTCATCAGACAGAAAGCCCAAAAAATGATTTTAAAGCATGAATGAACAATCAAGGCATCAATACAATAGAAACCAATCAAGGCTCTGATACCACTGATGGGTTTTAGCCAAAAGAACATCCTATGTGCTCATGCAAACTCTAATGCTTGGTTCTAGGTTTCTCTATTGTACATGCATTCATCCAAGACTTTCAAACCCCATATCTAGTGTATATAATCGAAATTAACATAAGAATTAGCGTTTAGACCTTACCTTGACTGTTATGTAGCAATAAAAATCTCAATTCCTCCTTGTAATTGGCTTCTGAAAGCTTAGTGTCACAAATGTCACACCTCTAATGGCTCACAAACACCAAGAGCAAGAGGATGACTTAGGAGAAGAAAATGAGGCACCAAAAAACTGTCCAAGAACCCTAAAGAATTCTTAGCCACGTTTTTGGGTGCCCTAGGGGTCTTTATATAGTGAGGCTATTAGGGTTATCAAACAAGGAAACCCTAATTTGACTACTTAGGCTCCAAGCAGCCTATGGACTCCCTTTAGAAAACCCCTTGGACAAATTCCTTATGGGCTTCCCATAGAATTCGTCCAACCTATGTTCCAAGGTGATCCATAGCCCAATTGCAACTATCTTATAATTACAATATCAGTCCCCCAAGTTTAATTAATCTCTATTAGCCACATAATTAATTTCTTAATTAATTCCTGTCTAATATTAATTAAACTATATGATTTCTATATTATTCATATAATATATTAATAAATCATAATTAATCTCTTTCTCCACAAATCATCCTATCAAGTTGCTTTGGTGAAGTCAACCCAAAAGGACTGTGCACAACCGGGTCAAGTACTTACCAAATATTGTTACGGGCTTAGACACTAATCCAACAATAATATCATCCTAATGTTAAGTGCATAATTATTTAACTAAACTTATACAATTAGTAATAACCATGTAATATTTGTATTTTAAAATGTATCCCCCCCCCCCCAAAAAAAAAAGGGTTAGAAACTGGGGTCGTGAACTTACTTGTGAATTATGAAACCGTTGTTGTAGGGCAGAAACCGGAAGTCTGAACTTAGAGAGGCACTACGGGGTAGTGGCAAGCGGCTCGAGAGAGTGAGAGAGAGTTTGTGAGTTGTGAGGGAAAACGATTGTTGAAGCCTGCTATTTATAGCAAGTTTTAGTGTGCACGTCGCACAATTGCGTGTAAGCCATAAAGAGATGTCACGTGTTGTCCTCTCCTCGTGCAACGTCACCCCAAATCAAAATAGATCGAGTGTCAAATTACGCACGACGCACTACATGCGGGTGAGCGCGACGGTAAAAATCAAACTTTTAAATTTCGTAACTCTCGCATACGAACTCCATTTTCATGACTCTTATATATATAGGTCTCAACGTACTCTACAACTTTCCTTTTGGTCATTTTGGCTAGTTTTGACTTTCATTTTTCAATTATATTTTATAACCGTTATGATTTAATAAAAATCATAACTCTCTCATACGGGTTTCGGTGTAGGTGTTCTGTCTCAAAATTCCTACTTTGAGTAGTACTATGATTGTCCTTTTGGTGACTTTTTCCAAAAGTCAACCATTATTCTTGTTGTTTTCATCATTGTAAATTCTAACATACGGTAGATATTTATTTACTACAAAAGTCATATCTCAACCATACTGAGTCGGATTTGTTGAATCTATATTCCCAAGAATTATTATTGAGTGATATTGCTAATAATATATGATCATATAGGGTCACACCTTTATCAAGTTTGCACATTTTGTATATTTATTATTAATATGATTATTAATAAATAATATTAATTCTTGTATTTATTTAGAGAATAATTACTGTTTTGTGAAAATAATAATTAAAGAGAGTATAACTAGTTACTATATCATATGGTATGATTTAATAAGTTATGTATAAAGTTTTGGACACTTTGGTTAACCATGATCAAGTTATTAACTTAATATACCATGGTTAATAAACTACCTAGACAATTTTTGTCTTCATTTTAAGCATGGCCAAAATTATTATTATAAGAACAGAGGTTGTTTGCTAACTTTCTTCTTATGTCCCCCATGCTTCTAAAAGACCACCAATACTTTATATTATTATAATCTAAATGTATGTCTTGCATGGGAGTATATAAGGAAAGCCTTTGCATGAGTTTTTGGCTAGTTATTCAAGTTTTTTCTTCTCTTCCATATGATGGCCGAATTTCTTCTACTCTCATCATCTCTCATTTTGAAGCTAGTTTTTGGTGATTAGAAGTCCTCTTGAGTTGTCTCCTTTAGTGATTATTTGAGTTAAGTACTTAAAGGCTTAAGACAATCAAGAATTCAATAAGGAACTAGCATTCCAAGTGTCTTAATCTTGATGGTGGATACTTGTAGAGAAAATCATACTCTTTGATTTTTCTATCTTCATTAGCACCCCAAAACCAAGTGGGTTCAAAGGCTCCAAAGGTTGTCATTCTAAAACACTCTATGGTTGTTTTTAATATCATTCTAACCTCTACAAATGGATCATAGATGGTATGGTATTGTTATAAACTCAAAAATAGACTTGTTATTTTGAACACTTCCATTAACCGGTTTTTATGAAAAACACACTTATATTTTGTATCAAAACACATCAGTGGTATCAACGTCATCTTTTATATGTTAGACTCATTTTTTATGTTTGATAATCTTTAGTTTTTTGGAAAACAAGCATGCATTTCTTTTGGTTAAAAAATATCCACATTTTTCTTCTTTGACAATTTCTTGGTTAAAATTGTTTATTTTTATATATAATTATTATTCATGTATTTTGGCTATATAAAAGTTGCCTTAGAAAAAACAAAGAGTTGTTTGTTATAATTTTTGATATGTTGCTATGTATAAACAAGCCATTTTGACCTTTGTGTTGTGTTTGGTTGATAGGTATTTATTCATAAGAGGTAATAGATAACTATATATTTGTTATTTGTTCATTTGTTGTAATATATTAGTTAGAATAGTTGTATTTCTTTTTAAATGTAACACGATGAAGAAATGACCTCCTTAAAGATGACTTAACCGCTTGAGACCATAATCCCAGCCATGAACTTCTACTCTTGGTTTTGGGTTTAGTTATAGTCTTAAATGTTGAAGTGTTCCATCCTTCACAACATGATGACTTGAAGTTCTTTTGCAAGCAAGAGTTGACTTTGAAAGTGGAAGCTTGAAGACCTTTTGAAATGTCTCTTAATTCCTTTAGGAAAGACTTAATAATTCTTGTAATGGCTCACAAAAGTTAATACTAGACATCACTTAATTTATACACATTTTAATGCATGCATGTGATGTTTATTTTTATGTTATTGTATGTTATGTTTTATGTATGAAAATGAGTTTTACATGTCAAATAACATTTTTAACATAAGATAATATGATTGGAGTTTGAGTAAAAAATATTTAAAATATAACATAAAATGTTTATGAATGGATATTTATAAAAACGTTTTTACCGGATATCGGTTAAAAATCAAATTTTTTTTGTTAAAAATAGTTTTATTGTAAAACTTATAAATAGTCAACTTTAAAATATTTAAAATGGTTTAAAAAATGTTTAAACATTATATAAAGTTCATGTCTTTATAATAAATAATGAGTTTTTATTAAAAATATTAAAATCGGTTTATAAACGGCAAATAATAAAACTAGTTATTATTTTTGCGTCAAAACTTAATATATGATATTGGTGTTTTTTAAACATAACGCAACATATTGATATTATGTTTTATGCATGCTAAATAAGATTTAAAACATAGGTATCATCACCAAAGTTTTTTTGTTTATCAAAATATGACTTGTATCATAAAATGCATAAAATTAAGTTTATAAAATAAAATGAGTTTATTCTACAAATTCATGAAGTCATAAGTCTTCTATTTTTAAAAGGAGATTTAAAATTTTGATTTTGGAACTCATCCAAAACTCCAAGTCTTAAGTATAAAATAAAGTTTTATTAAGACTATTACAGGTTCTTAAAACCGCTCTACGATTAAACTTTAAAATATCGGATTTTAATTTATAACTGATTGCAGCTAATGGTAAATAAAATGAGGTTTTATTTGGTACCTTAAGAACTTTGTAACAAGTGATATGATTTTTGCAAAAGAGTACATAAATTGTTGGATACATGCAATATTCATGAGACCATGTTTTTATAACTATAATTATAAAACATATATAAAACATTTTCTTAAAAATGCAAATCATTTTTGTCCTTTTGAAGAACACTCAATATCATTTGTATGGTCTTAGTGGGCGATGGTTCATCTAACCACTAGGATTGTCTTATGATGTTCGGGGTAGTTTTGTAGTTTCTGGTAACTAAATGGTCACTTTTTCACTAGTTAGTTGCATCAATACAAGTTGTTTCATGTAGGAAGACTTGATCGGAATCTTGTGTGATAAAGGTCACTTAAGCATGCGAGGTCTGAGGCATAGATGAGATCAAACATGCCAAGATAAGCAATAGTTTTTGGGGATCCCATTATCTAGGAGTTATATATCTTTTTCAATTGGTAATCGCTACCTACCGAGTTTGATTAAGTGGATGGGATAAATGGTCACCTACCATTTACTTGTTTCGTTACTTGGATCCAAGACTTTTAGTAAATTAATGTTTTAGAAACAATAAAAGGTATTCATTTATAAAGACTAAATATTGAAAATACTAAATGAAACTTTAAATTCTGTATATAACTGTTAATACTCATACGCCCTGTGAAATCTCTCTCTTGTTGAGTTTTAAGAGACAATGACATTTGATGATTATAATTTCTATAACTGGTATAATACCTTGAGGTTCTTCTTTAAGGATAAATAGAAATTATATATACTGAAAGATCCCATACCTGAACGAAATCTACAAATCAGTCAGTCTGATCATGATGCTTTGATGGAAGAATTATTGTGATGATATTGATGTGTTTCACATCATACTAGAGTAATTAACCTTGACTTGTAGAAAGTCTTGGATAATTATGAAACATATCAGATGTGTTATCAAGTAAAACAAATATTCATTATGAACACTAGAATGTGCTTCAAACATGTTCAAACATTGAATAAAAGGAAAATCTAAGAGATTATGTACTCAAATAAACTCATAGTTTAGTAAAGGGAGATACAACATAAACCCAAAAATCAAGATAGGACCAAATTATTAGTATTGTTTCTATTATGGAAGAAACTGGATGTTAGGTTTAATCGGTTTGTTTATTTAAGGGCCACGTAGATAACTTAACTTGGTCATATGTTGACCGAGTTTGGGAAATAATTAGGCAGTAAGGTAGAACCTGGATTTGACTGGTTCATGATGTTTACATGGAGTCATGCATAAGAAGAAGTCATCCATGTTTACCTAGTCTTTAGCATTAGAATAACATTTTAATTGTATTTGTTTTTCCACGTGATGTATGTTTGTAAGCCTATATAAGGCACATCTTTGGTTTAATTAAAATACCCCAAGAAAAAGCACCTTCAGTGCATATCCTGAGTTTTGAGTAGTGTGTGTTGTGTGTGTTTTCAAAGGGCCTGATCCAACAATTGGTATCAGAGCGAAGGTTGAAGAGGGTCAGTTTGAGAGTCGACTTTTGAAGGGGATGAGCCTTCGGGTGCCGGGCTGCCATTTGTCAATGGTTAATGGCAGAGAATGTGTTTCAGTTGGTGGGTTTCTTGTCGGTTGTCTTTAGTTTTTGGTGGTGTCCGACAAGGTGGTGATTTCGGCAATGGGTTGTGGGTGTGTCACCAGAAAATGTAGAGAGTTACCGAAGTTTCGTCAAAAAACAAAAAGATAAGATCCGTCAAAGCAAGTGGCTTTGGGTTTGTTTCGTTTTGCAGGTGAAAGAAGACGGTAAAACGGGTTGCTTTGTTTTCTTGATCGGTGGAAGAATGCTCTCATTTCACGGAAGTGTTAGGTGAAAATGGATTTTGTGTGGTGACAAACAACAGCCGGGTGTGGAAGACTTTGGGCGTGACTGAGGTGAAGGTCGGATGTCCAGGAAAAGTCAGGATCGGGTGAAGACCTTGGACGTGACCGAGGTGGAGGTCGGGTGTCCGGGAAAGGTCAAGAATCGAGATGAAAAAAGACAAAACCAATTAAGGGGTGATTGTTAGGTTTAATCGGTTTGTTTATTCAAAGGCCACGTAGATAACTTAACTTGGTCATATGTTGACTGGGTTTTGGGAAATAATTAGGTTGTAAGGTAGGTAGCACCTGGATTTGACTGGTTCATGATGTGTACGTGGAGTCATGCATAAGAAGAAGTCATCCATGTTTACCTAGTCTTTAGCATTAGAATAACATTTTAATTGTATTCTTTTCCACATGATGTATGTTTGTAAGCCTATATAAGGCACATCTTTGGTTTAATTAAAAATACCCCAAGAAAAGCACCTTCAGTGCATATCCTGAGTTTTGAGTAGTTTGTGTTGTGTGTGTTTTCAAAGGTCTTGATCCAACACTGGACACTAAAAGGTTGTTTCTATCATGTAAGAAACTGGACACTAAAAGAGAAATTGCCTCTCTAATCTCATCAAGTTAAGGAAGTCTGGCATGGCCAGGACTTCGGATATCTATATGGTAGAACTATTTATTTTTTTCGTCATTCACTTGAGTATGTTATACTTCAGGTGACACTAATAATTGATATTATGTGTTAGTGATTGGAAGATATAATAAACTTATTACAAACGAATGGTATTTCGTGTCGAAGTTATAACAAGTGTTGTTATAGTATGTATTTAAACAATATGTGTTTTGTACCTATTTTATAGGAACATGTAACAATTGAAATTTATGATAAACCTAGATTTACTTATCGTTTAATGGATGTTCACATTCATGTTCTGAAACGATGTATTCTATGTTAAAGAATATTTTCTCATAATGTCATTTATGAAGTAAATCTATAAGCTTTCATTAAATTGATAGTTCTATAGATAACACCTATAAAATCAAATGATATTTGATTTAAACCTATCTATGTCATAATCATCATGACTATATAAATGTGAAACACATATACCAACTTCAAAAAGATAGGTTTTTTTAAAGCAACTGAGCTTGATTCATTTGATATATGTGGATCCTATTTATATGGGGAAATGATTCGCAGGTGTCTTTATCTATTAGTAGTTAAAGAACAAAAGGCTTGACAAAGAATTATACATAAGTAATGTATGTAATCTTTTCAATCCATGAATAGATTTGGTGATAGATACTTAGTCAATTTCAATGACGACTTTTATTCGTTATTGTTGAAACTTTTGTGTCAAACCACGTTTATTTATTAGTTAAATAAATTAATGAATGAATGAATATAAGCCCTAAAACAAATAACTATATATTAAATGATGGTCTCGAGGGGCTAATTGTCATAAATTTAGAAGTTGAGGGCTAAAGGGTGAATTCTGGACCTTAATTGAAAAGAATTCGTCAAGAAAGGGGTGGTTTTGTAAATTATGTATTGGTTTTGTAAAGATTTTAGAAGATAGGGGTTGTTTAGTAACTATTGGGCTCATTCTGAAAAGAATGTTAGGAGTCAGGGTCTAAAAGGTAAAATCTGGATCTACTTTGAAATAAATGAGAGCTGGAGGGACCTATCTTGCCATTATGGTAATATGTTTGTGTCCATCGGGTATATATTGAATATGAAACCCTAACCCTAAGCAACTTATGTAACAGCCGACACCCACTCCCTTTCATCCTCCAGCCGACATCTCCTTCACCCTCGTCTCGCTGCCATGCCTCGTCCTCCTCACGCTGCTCCGAATAACCAAGGTCACCGACAAACCTTTGTTGCCTTCGAAGATGAAGGGTCGCCGCCCATCGGTTATCCAGTCGCGAGAGTCGGAGACCATCGACCATGGGTTGTGTGGTGGTTCGTGGGTGGGTTGCGTGCGCCCTCCTTTCTCCAGCCTACTGTCTCCGCTCCTCGGAAATGCTTGCCGTCGCCATCACCACCAGAGCGCCGACAGATGGTGCTGCTATTGCTCTTGATTCATGGTACACCACCACCACTGTCGGAGACGAGATTAGGACCGACGAGGTGGTATTGAGAGAATCTTGTCGCGTTTGCGACTATTGGGGCTCGTCGTTGTTGTAGCCGCCATGTAGCTATTCTCTCGTGAAGTTGTTGCTGATCGTCATGAGTCATGACTCCCACCTACTGTCAACGCTACTGCCGTAATGGTGTTGTTTCCATCGCCACCCACCACAGGTGGGTGTTGGATTCACTTTGCAAGTAGGAGCGTGTGGGTGTGTGTGTTCCGATTGTAGTGTGTGACTTTATTTGGCCGGAAATTGTGAGAAAGGCCACCACCGGCCACCATAGGGCGGTTGTGTGTGTTTATTTTGTCAGTGTGTGTTTATTTTGAGAGTTAGCATTGTAAGCTGTACCCATCACGAAATAATGAAAAGGAAAAATCAAACCACCACCATATGGTGGTGGCTGCCGCCTCCTGCCGCCACCGGCCACCGTGTCGGGTGGCGGTGTGCTTAGTTGTGTTAGGATTGCTAGTTTGGGATGTTTGGACAAGGGACTAAAACCCTAATGGGCCTTGAAACCCTAATGGGCCCAATGAGGCTTAATGGACATAAAGTCCTAAGAATGTGATCAATGGGGTTAAGGAAACCCTAATGGGTCTAATGGACCCTAATGGATCCAAGGACTTAGCTAATGGGCCTATTGGGTTAAGATGGGTTAGAAACCCTAATGCTATGAAACCCGGATTTTGGGGAAATAATCGGAACACAGGAATTATTAATAACTTGGAATAATAAATAATAATCTTTGGCAAGATTAATCTAAGCGATAGTGGACTTAATGGATTAAGTCCTTAATGGGTTAAGTAGGAAAGTTAACCCTAATCGTCACTTTATGTGAAACCCTAATTTCAGTTGGGTTTATTATTGGGCCTTGATGATCGGTTTATTAATGGGCCATCCAGAGTCAAGCAAATGGACTACAATAATTTAATGGGTCTGGGGTAAGCCCCATGTAAGGGGTGTGGGCCCAATTTGGAAAATTAGGCCATAGATGGGCCATAGTTGGGCCTAGACGATTATGAGACATTGGGTCATTGAGATGCCAATTGTTTTGATTGGAGTTATAGTTGGGCCTTAGAATGAGACCATGTGAAGGTTGGGCCCAATTTGGAAAATTAAGCCACCTGTGGGGCTTTGAGCCAGAATTGGACTTATTGGCCTATGGATTTGGGCCTTGGGCTTGAATAGAGCCAACCTTTTGGTAGTGTAGTAATTATCCAAGTATGTATTTATGATTACGTGTGGGGACCCAATTATTAATTGGGTGTTATTATGATGTTGACATATTCAGAATCTTTCATCCAGCAGTTGGGGTTGAGTCTGCGAGACTTCAGTAGTTGGGGTTGAATCTGCAGGACTTCAGCAGTTGGGTTGAGTCTGCGGGACTTCAGCAGTGCGAGGTGAGTTACCTTCTAGTAGCGGTGGGTCTACGGCCACAATGTCGACCCAACAGTAGGAGTTGTATGTTAGATATTTGTCTTTGTGATATTCCTCTAGGTTTGCTCCTACATGATGTGTTTATGAGTTAGTATGATATGATATTAGATGCTAGTAGCAGTAGGGGAGATAGTCCCCAAGGTTACCGGCCTATAGGGCCAAAGGGGGTGGTTACACCCAGTCATGCTAGATAGAATATGGTTATGTGTTTCATGCTATGTGGTAGTAGTAGAGGGGTGAAATAGTCCCCAACATCCGGTCGAGAGAACCGAAGGGGAGGCCAACACCCAGGTATGCTAGGCAGTATCTGGTCGAGAGGACCGCTAGGGAGGCCAGCACCGAGATATGCTAGGCAGTATCCGGTCGAGAGGACCGCTATTGGAGGCCAGAACCCATATATGCTAGGCAATATCCGGTCGAGAGGACCGAAGGGGAGGCCAGCACCCAGGTATGCTAAGCAGTATCTGGTCGAGAGGACCGAAGGGGTAGGTCGGGCACCCGCCTGGCAGTATGTGTATGTTATGTGATTGTATGGTATGTGGTATGATGGGGGAACTCACTAAGCTTCGTGCTTATGGTTTACAGTTTTGGTTTCAGGTACTCGTTTTTAAAGGAAAGGAGCCGACTTGATCGCAGCGCATCACACTATGGTTTTCCGCACATGAGATTTTTGGGATTACACTCTGATATTGTTTTATGATAGCATGTTTTTATTATTTCTACTTTGTTTTTGACATGACATGATATTACGGATGTTTTATTACACTATTGGTTTTATAATAACGTATTTAAAAATCAAATTTTTGGCCTGTATTTTTGGGATGTTACAAGTTGGTATCAGAGCCTTGGTTTGAAGGATTCGGGCATACTCTTGGGTGTGTCTAAACTCAAACTAAGTACGTGGTATGAAAATTTTCAAAAGTAAAATTATTTTATAAAAGAAGTTTGAAAAGAGAAAAGAACTTTGAAAAGAACAAGGTGTGTGATGCGTGCAATCAACCGAGCTCAAGTAAGTCCTCCCCAAGATATCCATACATGTAATGAGATGATATGTTATGATAGGATTAAGAGAATTGCATGCTAGATTAGGGCTAAGGATCTAGGAGGATGCCTTATATGCCTATTGTATGTGCTTGTAGACTTGCATGCTAGTACTGATCAGTCAGTGATAGGATAGCCAGTTTAGGTTATGCCTGATTGTATTAGCCTTTGAATTGCATGTAGAGATTCCTGATTAGGGATAGAGTGATGTGATTGGAATATGATGGTTAGATTTTCCATTGTCTGAATGCTGCTTGCTTTGTGCTTCGTGGGACTCTTAGTAATGTGAGTTAGCTATTAAGTGAATATGCTAAGTCACATATGGCACACAGGCTGGATAATCTCAGAGTGATAGATTTGACCCTATTGCGCAGCTCTCGTTTGAGTCTAACCGTTATAGGGATGAGTCTGTTACTTGAAGGATTATCTGATCTCTGTTGCATGTGGCTATATTCATGAGGTAGCTAGTTGACATTACTTGGAATCTTTCAGCAACTGAGGACTGGGTGAGTTCGGGAACCTAGGGAAGCCTAGGATACATTTCAGTGAGTTAGTAGTGAGGGTCAGTTAGACTTGGGTGTACCAGTTGAGGAAGTGAATCGGAGGATCCGGGAGGTTTGCCGAGGAAAGTATGGATAGGTGTGGAAGGTAGTATTGGGCCCGTACTACTGAAAGCACAAGATTTATACTCGAATCGTTGAGAGTCTTGGAGAATCTGAGAAGCTTCAGGGAAGATTTTGTGACCCAGTTTGGGGACAGAGGATGTTCTAGTTGCTGCAGCTTAGCCATTGGCAAGTGAGTTAGTGAGCGTGACAGGGTGTTAGAACCTGAGGGATATGATTTCCATGAAGTTGCAGATGTGAGATCGATTTGGAGCACTTTGAGAAGAGAGATTTGTGCTAGGTGCGTATAGTAAGGGTCCCGGAAAGAGACCCATGATTTCTGATAATCAGGTGAAAGGCCAACAGGGTCGGAGTCAGTGCAGCACGTACAGGACAGTTCACAAGGGAGTTTGTCCCTCCGAGGGTTTAGGCTACTTTAGGGTAGCAGGGTTGATCATGTCAGCAGAAGGTGATTAGTATTCCTCCAGATGTTGCGGGTATGTAATCTTCTATTGCTACTAGATGGATGATGGGGATACGTATCGCGTTGGAGTTATGAGTAAGTTTGGATAAGTTAGATCTCGGGTCGGTTTCCTGCTAGTGTTTGGGTTATCAAGGATCATATATGCCATCCTGCATGCCAAAAAGTCGTTGATGAACCTACAGAGGGATGCATCTTGCGGAGCGGGTTCCGCATGTACCATTATCATTCCGGATCTTTGTCGAGATCTGTGCAGGAGTATTGTTTGGAAGATCCTTGGTCAGGGTTAGAGTGATAGTTCTCTAGTGAATCCAGCGTTCAGGGGTTCTATCATTGTTCAGGTATGGTCGGCAATTGTCTATAGATGAACTTTGGTGTTCAAGGCACTACCGTTGCTAGGACAGAGCTGGTGACATGAAAGGGGTAGTGTCAGTCGTGGGTGTTAGATACATAAGTGGTTGGTCATCGCATGTTCAAGAGAATTTTGTATTTTCGCATGAGCTGTGTTTGGTTAGAGTTCAGTGGTACTGCAAGATTGGAAATGAGAATGAGGATTCGTCAACCAGAGTGAAGATTGAGACCTTCAATTGACAGCATGGGAGATGGATTGAGGCGTTATATTGGACCAGATTTCAAGAGTACTCTTCAAGATTTCTGAGGATGGGCGATCTTGAGGTTTGATTGGTGATGGATCGCTAGCACTGGTAAGTACAGGTTATCATCAAGGGGATACTAGGAAGCGAGAAGGATTGGAAATCCTACAATTCTTGCGTGCAGTGAAGAATTAGTCGAATCTAAGTGGGGGAGAGACTTTTTATAAAGTCCTCCAAATGTGAGTTTTGGTTGCACGGGGTGCAATATCTTGGGCACCTTGTCAACCAGAATGGTATTCTGGTCGATCCGGCCAAGATAGAGGTCATGATGCAGTGGGAGATTTCGAGGTCTCCATCTGAGATTCGGAGTTTCCTGGGTCTAGCAGGTCATTACCGGAGGTTTATACGGGACTTCTCCGAGATTGCGGTTCCTTTGACCCGACTGACCAAGAAGTTGGTGGCCTTTCGCTGGGGGCCTGAGCAGCAAGCAGCCTTCGAGACCCTCAGTCAGGGGTTATGCGAGGCACCGATTCTCACCATGCCAGAGGGTGTAGATGATTTCGTGGGTTACTGTGACACTTTCATCACGGGCATGGGTCCGGTACTGATACAGTGGGGTCACGTGATAGCAGGTTTCGGGAACCAGGTTAGAGTTCCGGTTAGGATTCAAGTTCAGTTATGTGTTAAGTCGAGTGCGTGTTCGACCAGTATGGAAAGTTTTGTAAGATTACGGGGGTATCCGTAGCATTCACTAGAAGTCAGATAGTATGGAAAGTGTTGTAAGACTACGGGGGTAGTCGTAGCATTCACTAGCAATCAGATAGTATGGAAAGTGTTGTAACACTACGGGGGTAGCCGTAGCATTCACTAGTGGCCAGTTAGCATGGGAAGTGTTGTAAGACTACGGGTGTAGCCATAGCATTCACTAGCGGTTAGATAGTGATAGAGTGTTGAGAGACTTCGGGTGTAGCCGCAGCATTCACTAAGTTAGTAAATAATGTGAGTGCATTGTTAGGATGCAGAAGGATCAGTAGTACCCACCAGTTCGGGTGTAGCAGTAAGGATAAGGAAGTCCACAGATTGGATTTTGGAATTATTCAGATGTATTAGATCTGGTTGAGCCAATGATAGGACTGTAGGAGCGCCACTATAGTTATGGGATCAGGAAAGCAATGGATTGTATAAGATTTCGTGTGAGATAACGCTACCATTGGTCAGGTAGCAACCACTTCCAGCGTTGGGTTTGGTGACGTCAGGATTCGACGCATGGAACCGATCGGTTAGATCATAATGTTGTTAGACTCACAGTGGCATGATAACTAGTTGCAACTAGTTCCAGAGGAGGATTTCGTTCAGAAGTCATGTGAGGCGACTAAGTGGGAGTCCTTTGGCTCCACATCCGGGCCGGAACCTGATATTTCAGATGATTGGCGAGCGAATTGAGACCCAGGAGGTCTCGGTAGCTTGTGGGAAGCAGCCATGTGGTAGCATACTGCTTCAGGCAGTTCAGTGTTCGGGCAGTTTCAGTGTTTGGGCAGTATTAGTATTTGCGTTTGGGGTCGCAAGTTCGGATGGAATAACAGATTGTTTGGGGTATGCCAAGTCACTCGCAGCGGAGTTAGTTGAGCTTTGGCTGAGTCTAAGTGTTATTGAAGGATAATTGGGTCTGTGACCCTGTTTTATAGTGGGAACCGCGAGTGATCAGAAGTTGAGTAGTCAGTTGTGGGATAAACGGATTGGATTCAACAATAGTGATTATGTAGGAGTGGTCTGTCAGGGAATCAGACTATCTCAAGGCAATAGAATTCAGATGAGTAGATGTGATCTTGTTGCGAGGAATTAGTTCGCCTGCGGATTATAGGGCTTTGCAAAAAATGGTCACGGCTACCCTGGGAAGGCTAGGGCGTGCCCAAGATGATGACTATGTTAATAGAGTGGCTTGGTATGTAAGGATTGGTAAGGAATGATTTCAAGGACGAAATCTAATTTAAGTGGGGGAGAGTTGTAAAACCCCGTTTATTTATTAGTTAAATAAATTAATTAATAAATGAATATAAGCCCTAAAATAAAAAACTATATATCAAATGATGGTCTCGAGGGGCTAATTGTCATAAATTTAGAAGTTGAGGGCTAAAGGGTGAATTCTGGACCTTAATTGAAAAGAATTCATCAAGAAAGGGGTGGTTTTGTAAATTATGTATTAGTTTTGTAAAGATTTTAGAAGATAGGGGTTGTTTAGTAACTATTGGGCTCATTCTGAAAAGAATGTTAGGAGTCGGGGTCTAAAAGGTAAAATCTGGATCTACTTTGAAATAAATGAGAGCTGGAGGGACCTATCTTGCCATTATGGTAATATGTTTGTGTCCATCGGGTATATATTGAATATGAAACCCTAACCCTAAGCAACTTATTTAACAGACGACACCCACTCCCTTTCATCCCCCAGCCGACATCTCCTTCACCCTCGTCTCGCTGCCATGCCCCTTCCTCCTCACGCTACTCCGAATAATCAAGGTCACCGACGAACCTTTGCTGCCGTCGAAGACGAAGGGTCGCCGCCCATCGGTTATCCAGTCGCGAGAGTCGGAGACCATCGACCATGGGCTGTGTGGTGGTTCGTGGGTGGGTTGTGTGCGCCCTCCTTTCTCCAACCTATTGTCTCCGCTCCTCGGAAATGCTCACCGTCGCCATCACCACCAGAGCGCCGACGGATGGTGCTGATGTTGCTCTTGATTCATGGTACGCCACTACCACTGCCGAAGACGAGATTAGGACCAACGAGGTGGTCATGAGAGAAGCATGTCGCGTTTGCGACAGTTAGGTCGCATCGTTGTTGTAGCTGCCGTGTAGCTCTTCTCCCGTGAAGCTGTTGTCGATCGTCATGAGTCATGGCTCCCACCTACTGTCATCGTTGCTTCCGTTAGGGTGCTGTTTCCGTTGCCACCCACCACAGGTGGTTGTTGGATTCACTTTGCAAGTAGGAACGTGTGGGTGTTTGTGTTCCGATTGTAGTGTGTGACTTTATTTGGCCGGAAATTGTGAGAAAGGCCACCACCGGCCACCATAGGGTGGTTGTGTGTGTTTATTTTGTTAGTGTGTGTTTATTTTGAGAGTTAACATTGTAAACTATAACCATCATGAAATAATGAAAAGGAAAACCCAAACCACCACCGTATGGTGGTGGCTGCCGCCACCGGCCGCCGTGTCGGGTGGCGGTGTGCTTAGTTGTGCTGGGATTGCTAGTTTGGGATGTTTGGACAAGGGACTAAAACCCTAATGGGCCCAATGAGGCTTAATGGACATAAAATTCCAAGCATGTGATCAATGGGCTTAAGGAAACCCTAATGGGTCTAATGGACCCTAATGGATCCAAGGACTTAGCTAATGGGCCTATTGGGCTAAGATGGTTTGGAAACCCTAATTTTGGGGAAATAATTGGAACACGGGAATTATTAATAACTTGGAATAATAAATAATAATCTTTGGCAAGATTAATCTAAGCGATAGTGGACTTAATGGATTAAGTCCTTAATGGGTTAAGTAGGAAACTTAACCTTAATCGTCACTTTATGTGAAACCCTAATTTCAGTTGGGTTTATTATTGGGACTCTTTATTGGGCCTTGATGATCGGGTTATTAATAGGCCATCCAGAGTTAAGCAAATGGACTAGAATAATTTAATGGGCCTGGGGTAAGGCCCATGTAAGGGGTGTGGGCCCAATTTGGAAAATTGGGCCATAGATGGGCCATAGTTGGGCCTAGATGATTATAAGACATTGGGTCATTGAGATGCTAATTGTTTAGATTGGAGTTTTGGTTGGGCCTTAGAATGAGACCATGTGAAGGTTGGGCCCAATTTGGAAAATTAGGCCACCTGTGGGGCTTTAAGCTAGAATTGGACTTATGGGCCTATAGATTTGGGCCTTGGGCTTGAGTAGAGCCAACCTTTGGGTAGTGTAGTAATTATCCGAGTATGTATTTACGATTACGTGCGGGAACCCAATTATTAATTGGGTGTTATTATGATTGATGAGTTAAGAAACTCTTTGATCGTTTAGATCTTCTAACAGGTTAATCACAAAAACGAAAAACAGCAATATAGAACACAAGAATGAATCAATATATGCCGAATGATTCAATAGATTCAAGCCTCAGCAGAGCTCGATAAAGAACTTCCGCTGTAGAGGCTGTTAGGGTTACAAAACAAATAAGAATCAAATCTTTCAGAATAATTGACTTCCAAATCCTACGTACTAAGATGCATGCAAGCACCTATAAATACAAAACCCTAGATATAACTCTCGGATGGACAAGCCCAATCCGGAGACAAAATGGACTAAATAGCGAGCCCAAGACGCAACACCTTTCAGACCCTACAATCTCCCCCTTTGCGTCAATTGGAGCAAGACTATCACTTCGACTTATTGGGTCCAGCTGCAGGAACTTTCTTAGTGGTTTCGAACAGACATGGGATGAGAGCAAGGATGGTCTGTCTGAAGAGAATGTACCACTGAATCATGTAATCAAAATACTTCTTGTCATCTGTTGAATTTTGCTTGCATCGATGAATGATTCCCAGAACATGTTCCAAGCATGCAGTGGTGTAAAGGTGCTTATCTGCCAAGGCGAACAGGCATTTTTGGCCTTCGTTCCTTGTAAACATGACTGAATTCCGCTTTGGGTTGATTCTTCCCATCTACATCATGTTCAAATCGCTAGCAGAGCCAACATGAGAAATAGTAGGCTTTTTCTTGAATATGCTAGCGATCTCCTGATCCATCTTGGCAACCTCCATAATGTAGCATACAAGCATCCTTTTGAAGTGATCAATAATTGGACCATACTCAGCTTCGTTGGTGAGGAGGATGTTATGCAAAATAATCCAATCATGTGGATTCAGGTTGGGAAGATCAGCAAGTGATATAGCGTGTTCGGTTTTAGCAGAACCCCTCAGCACTTTGAACCGAACATTCGTGAAGCTTCCCTCATGAAATGGTTTGAGGACCCGAACATTGACGATCTTCTGAGCACTCCAAGTTTGATACTATGGTTGAGCAGACTTCAGATAGAATTCGACAAGTTCCCTATCAACCTTTGGATGAGGATGAGGGATATCAGCAACGTTATCAAAAGCATGGAAGATGAAGGCTTTTCGGGTCAGTGGCATGTCGAACTGAGAATCGACAGAATTGATTCGATCCAATGAAATCACTGGTTCGAGCCATAGAATGTTGGGAGTTCCAATTGCTTCTTTTATAAGCTTCTCAAGAGTCGACGGAGGAAAAAGAGTTTTCCTACTCTCAAGAAGGTCATGAGCCTCCTTCATTTTTCTTTCGTTCACCTCAAACTCTCTGGCAACGCGAGCGCTCATGTCAGCATCTTTATCCCGGCCTTGTTTCTTTAAGAGATCAGCAATGGTCTCTTTATCATCATTATCACTGTCTTTAGCAATCTTCTTTCCTTTGTCTTTGACACCCGAACCTGAGGGTTGACCTGCTGGAGGAGGTTCAGTTGCTTTAGTTGTTGTGGAAGTGGGAGGCGGTTGAGACACATCTTCTCCCCCTTGTTTCGGATGGGCCACGAACTCAAGAAGCCCTTCAAGTTTGCTTAGTAGGGCAAGGGCAGGAGCAAGCTTCTCTGCGAGAGTGCGCCTCACTGAGTAATTCAGGATCGGATCATGTGCTTCAATGATGTTGGAAAGGGCGGCGTGGACATCCGAAACACACGATGAAATAACCGCACGCTCAGATCGAAGAGATGCAACTTCCTTTTCAGATTGGAAAAGATGAAGACTCTTGACCTTGAGAGCAGTGGTCTTGCGAGCAAGAGCATCCATCACTGAGTTCTCTGAAGCGAGATCTTCTTGCAGCTTAGTCAGGCGCTCCTCAACAGTCGCCTGAAACAATTTGTTGTCATCGCTGAGAGATTGACGAAGACTGGCAAATGACTGCAGTTCAGAGGCAACTGAGGTGGCCAGCGTGTTGACAAGAGAGTCAAGCTTCTCTGCATTGGAATCAGTGGTTCCCTGTAAAGACTGCAAAAGAGAAGTAGCATCAACAAATAGTTTTTCGACTTTTTCGGTCGCTGCAGCACACGCCTTGGTAGAGGCATCGATAGCGGCAGTGGCAGAGTTAATAGAGGCTTCATGAGCCTTAGTAAACATATCAACGAGCCCCTGAATAGCAGGCTCTGAGATAGTAGATCGTGAGGAAGAAGAGGAGGAAGCAATGGGAGAATCGATTTTCTCATGAAGCTCCTTGAGATGCTTCTTGGTGACTAGAGCATCATCATCATCATCACTTTGCATTTGATACGGACTGTAATAGACCGAATCAAACTTCATGTCCTCTCCTCCAAGAAAAGGTTCTTCATTATCTGATGAGTGAGCAGGAGATGAGGGTGAGGGTGGAGGCTCGGTTGTGGAAGTAGGTTTGGGTACGGATGTATGTTCGGTAGCGGGAGTGGTTTCGGGTGCTGTAGTAGGAGCCCCCGTATCAGATACGTTGGTTCTAACGCCAGCGGTGGTTGTGGTGGTAGCTTCAGTGAAAATAGGAGGTGGTATAGGGATAGAAGTGGGTGGTATTTGAGTAGTGGAGGTTATGGGGGGAATGGAAATAGAGATGGACATTGGGGGAGGAGAGACAGGTCTAGTGGAAACAGGTACCTCAGGGGTAGGCGAACGTGGAGGAGTATTACCTCGAAGGGACTCTTCGGAGTCTAAACTCTCTTCCTCAGATTCGCTGGAGGAGGAGGCAAGAATAAGCTTGCGCCTAGGTTGAGTCTTCCTCTTCTTTAGTGGAGGGGATTGAGCTACCTTGGAAGGTTTGCGTTTCTTTGGAGAAGGACCTTTCGCTCCTTTGACAACCTTCTTGTCTTTTCCCTTGTCATGTTTCTTTCCCCTGGGAGCAGGCCTATCAGCATCATGGATTGATTGAATCATTTCAGGAGTGAGCTCTCTGGGACCTGAGTGACAAAACTCCTTGTAAGTTCTGATAATGCGGCTGTCGCTTGGAACACATCCATACATGGACTCAGGGATTGAGCCAATGAACTGAAATTTAGAGGAATCAGAGACGATTATCTTCGTAGTGTGGAAAGTTCCTATCCAGGAGAGTGGAGAATCAGCAACAATAGGAACATGATACTTTTCCATCACCCACTTTGTGACCAGCGTCCAGAATCTGGCATAAGAGATCTCTGAATGGCGAGAAGTAGACGCTAGACTCTGAATCAGCTGCTGCCATAAAACCGATCCAAAATCGAGATTGATGCCGTGGTACAACCCATAGAGAACGGTCATAAATAGACAACTCGCCCCGTCTGAACCTGCACTTCGTTCCAATAGCCCCTTGAACAAAACTGTGAAGAAGTCGTTCCACTGAGGAGGTAAGCAAGATTTCTTGAACTTTGTGACGGTCGTCAGAATTTCAGTATAACCCATGTTATAAAACATGGAGAACAACTATCCCACTGGAATGGATTCAGAGTTAACCCTAGACTCATCAGGTTCAAACCCTAAAAGCGAACAAAATCGTTGTTTGGAGATGGAGGCCTTGTTATCAAGAATGTCAAAGAAGATTCGATCGACAGACTTGTCATAGTGGGCTGTAGAGAAGATTTGCGACAGATACTCCATTGGAACAGATTCGACTTTGGTGAGAGCTGGAACCAGTGGCGAATGCTTGAGACATTCAACAACTGGAAACATGAAAGCATCATAAACTTGTGGAGTGAGATCGATGATCACGCTTTGTTGAGGACGGATTGGCAGAATGTGAGAAGTAGCATGAACTGAAGAGGAGTCCGCCATTGAAGAGAAGAATCTGGGGAAGATGATGAACAGTAGGAAAGACAAATCTTTTCTTGCTCTCTGAATATTTGGTGTAGTAAAGAGGTAAATAACGGTAGAAGTTACCTTTTATACCGTGGTGAGAAGAGAGAGAAAAATTTGTTCCCAAATCTTCAATGAAAATGTGAAGCGTTTCCTTAGGTGAGATATGCGTGACAGTTTCGAGCCCCGATGATTACGCAGGAGAGAGAAAGACTGTCTCGTTTCACACGCCTTCCCATCAGGCGCCGTTTGAAATGTCAAAAACGGTTCCGCTTCACACGCCTTCCCATCAAGCGTCGTTTGAAATATCAAAGCGATTAGACTTTCGGCTGAGTCAGCAACTTATCCCTTTAGAGTGAGCTGTCGTCATAGCGCAAAATAACCACGTGTAACATTGTGAGCCACATCTCTTTTATAACCTTAAATCCCATAGCCAAAAATAGCTTGTAATTAACGAAACCAGATTTATGGAAAATCAAAAAGATTTTCGTGCATAGAGTGTAAAAGAAAAAGAAATAATGCAACACATATGTGGGAAATTGTGATGTCAATAAAGACACGAAACAATGGATCCCGGGCACGAATCTCTTCCTTCAAATTCAAGAGAGACCTTAAAGTGTTTGTGTGGTTTCCCGTTGAATTACGATCAGACACTTATTAAGAAGTGTTGAAAGGCATCTTTTAATAAGGCTAATTTGGGAGGCTTTCGCTTCAGTTCAGAATTCCTGATCTTGACATAAGACATAAATCGATTGAAGTACTTGTGAGACCAATGTGGTCTGTTGAACAAGTAGGTGTGAATAGAATTTAAAAGGCATGTTGAAAATACTTTTAGGTGAAATCTCAGAGAAAAAAAGAATTGAAACTGGATTCTAAGGGAAGAAATGTTATGGGATTTAACAATTTCATAAGAATCACACAAAAAGAAAATTCAGAGATTTCAAGGTACAGCCCCATGGGTGAATTCGTTAATTCATTAGTGAAAACTAGAGCAAATTTAATTGTTCACCGTCAATGCATAGTAGGTATTGAATTGTGGGTTTCACTTAGCACGTAGTGGCACGAAGCTAAGATCATAAACACAGAAATTGTGTAACCATAAACCTCAGTGGTAATTGTTGAGAGTCTCAAGGGTTACGTGTATGAAGCGAATAGGATGGAGAAAAATATTGGAGATGGTGTAAAGAAACCAAAGTACCTCTGTTGTTAAAATAAGGACCAAGCAGAAAACTCTTATCTCATGTGAGAAGATAGTAAGGTAGATCATGATTAGAATAAATATAATAGCCTAATTGGGAAGACAAGGTTTGTATATACCACGTCAGTAAGGCTTTATTCAGAATCAGTTGAGGCTTTGGACAACATACAGCAGCATGCTTCTAGGGACACTTAACAATTAAAAGATGTGAGAACAATATCTGCCCCATTGATTATCCACAAATGATAAAAATAGAAAACAATTTAACGAATAGAAAAAAATATTTTTGGAGTTTTTGATTCAAAGAGAAAAACAAAAATAAAACAAAAAAATTTTGGAACCGAACCCGAAATAGATCGAACGCTCGGTTCATTTCGGTTTCAAAAAAAAATGTTTGAACCGATCCCAAGAAAATAAGAGAGAAATAATTGAGAAATAAGGGTACAAAAAGTTTACAACCAAAGAAACTACCTTTAAGTGATAAGCGAAGACAGGTGAATAGGACCGAACCCGAGCGTTCGGTTCATTTCGGCACTTACGTGAACCGAACCCGAACGTTCAGTTCATTTCACTTCCAACTTTTAGTTTTGAGAAGTAGTTTTTGGTACTGACTCCGATTCCATCATACCTAGCCCTTGTAGAATTTTATTAAAAGTTGCTTCAGGAAGAGCTTTGGTGAAGATGTCAGCCAGTTGATCAGTAGTTCGAACAAAATGAATCTCTACGTTTCCGTCTTCTACATGATCTTTAATGAAGTGATACATCAATGCAATTTGTTTGGTTTTGGAATGTTGCACTGGGTTATGACAGATCCTAATTGCACTTTCTGAGTCACAATATAGTGGGATCTTTTTCATATTGAGTTCATAATCCCGGAGTTGGCTTTGGATCCAAATCACTTGAGATGTGCAAGAAGCGGTTGCAATATATTCTGCTTCGTCTGTAGACAGTGAAACACATGTTTGTTTCTTAGATTGCCAGCTCACCAACTTCCCGTAGAGGAATTGACAGCCTCCTGTGGTGCTTTTCCTGTCTAAACCACATCCTCCAAGGTCTGCATCTGAGTAGGCTTGAACAAAGAAACCTGAGTTTGAGGGATACCAGAGACCGAGAGAGGTGGTTCGCTTCAGATATCGGAGTATGTTTTTCACTGCTAGCATGTGTGGTTCATGAAGATTCTCCTGAAACCTAGCACAATAACACACAGAATACATTATATCAGGCCTGCTAGCTGTGAGGTACATCAGGGAACCAATCATTTGGCGGTACAGTGTTATATCGACTGCCAGTTTTTCCAAGGATAGTGTAAGCTTGGTGCCGAACGCCATTGGAACTTTGACCTTTGAATCTCCCATCATGTCGAATTTAGCAAGAAGAGTCTTGGTATATGCTTCCTGGTTGATAAAGATGCCTTCGGGTCCCTGTCTAATGTTTAAACCAAGGAAAAAGTTAATCGGACCCATTGAGCTCATTTCAAATTTAGTCTCCATCAGCTTTCTGAATTCAGCTGTTAAGCTAGGATTCGTTGAGCCAAAGATGATATCATCGACATAGATTTGAACTATCATAAGGTGGTTACCTTCCTTTTTACGAAAGAAGGTTGGGTCAACCGAACCTTGTTTGAATTTAGACATCTTTAAGAACTTAGTTAGTGTTTCATACCATGCCCTAGGCGCTTGTTTCAGACCATAAACTGCCTTGTCTAGAATGTAGCAGTAATTTGGATGCTTTTCATTCACAAAACTAGGAGGTTGCTCCACGTAAACCGTTTCTTCAAGTTCTCCATTCAGAAAGGCGCATTTCACATCCATTTGGTAGACCTCGAAGTTCTTGTGTGCAGCATAGGCAAGAAATATTCGAACAGATTCCAACCTTGCTACCGGAGCAAATGTTTCTTCATAATCAATTCCTTCTTCCTGGCAGTATCCTTTCACCACAAGACGAGCTTTATTTCGAATCACATTACCCTCCTTATCCATATTGTTTCTGAATACCCATTTGAGACCAACGACTGAGGCATCTTTTGGTGTTGGAATGAGACGCCAGACCTTATTTCTTTCAAACTCATTGAGTTCATCTTGCATTGCTTGGACCCAATCAGAATGATCAAGAGCAATATTGACAGTCTTTGGCTCAACTTTGGATACGAAGGAATTATATATGCAGAACTCTACTTTGGAGAATAGGGAGGTTTGCTTTGCCTTCACTTGAGATCGGGTTAGGACCTTTTCAGATACATTACCCACTATCTGAGATACAGGATGATCTCTGGTCCATTTAGTGAGCGGAGGAAAGTTTGGATCATAGGATGGATCCAATTCAGCGTTGACCATTTCTTCCAACTCGGATTGGATATCATCATCATAGAACATGTCGGAATTCTCCCCCTCGACAGATGATGAATCATTTGGATCTTCGGGTTGATTTGGACCTTCGGGTGCTACAGAACTCTCAGGTGTAGCCGGGCTTTCGGGTGCTACTGGACTTTCGGGTGTAGCCGGGCTTTTGGGTGCTACTGGACTTTCGGGCGTAGCCGGGCTTTCGGGTGTTATAGGTTTTTCGAGTGCTATAGGGATTGAATTCTCCCCCTGAAAATGTGAGTCCGGTTGATTTGAAGAGAATTGATTCTCCCCCCCAACTGAAGTGCCGTGCTGAGGAGGTTCGTTTCGAACTGGTTCTCCTTCTCCCATTTGTTTGGCTGTATCTTCGACAATCTGCTTCAGACGATCGATTTTGTTGTCTGCCGCCTTGGCTTCTGAGAGAGTGGATTTCTCAAGTTCATCGAATAAGTCTACGAACTGATCAAATAAATTAGCAATCGTGGCTGTGACTTGACCTGTTTGAGAGAAAATCTCTCCAATTGCTTCTTCAGTAGTCTTTAGTTTCTTGACGAAATTATCATCGAACATCACATAATAGGTTTCTTCAATCTTTCTAGAACGTTTATTTAAAACCCGGTATGCCTTTGAAGTAAGAGAATATCCCAGAAAAATTCCTTCGTCAGCTTTAACATCAAACTTGTTACGATGTTCTTTGGAGTTGAAGATGAAGCACCTTGAACCGAACACATGGAAGAATTTTACATTCGGCTTCCTATTATTGATGATCTCATAAGGAGTGAGAGAGAAACACTTGTTGAGATAAGACCTATTCTGCGTAAAACATGCTGCAGCAATAGCATCAGCCCAGAAATATAAGGGAAGAAAAGCAAAACTTAGCATAGTTCGGGCCGCCTCACACAAGGATCAGTTTCGCCTTTCGACAATACCATTCTGTTGAGGCGTATAAGGGGCTGAGAAGTTATGACTGGTTCCTTTTTCTGCCAAGAAGTCTTCGAATTCTTTGTTCTTGAATTCCAGTCCATTGTCGCTCCTAATGTTTCGAACGACTTTTCTCAGTTGTACTTCGACCTGCTTGATAAACATCTTCAGCTTAGGATTGGCCTCAGATTTGTGCTTCAGAAAGAATATCCATGTAAAACGTGAGAAATCATCAACAATAACAAGAATATACTTGCAACCGCCAATGCTCTCGATTGATGATGGACCACACAAGTCGATATGAAGCAACTCAAGTGGTTCAACAACTTTTGTGTTTATAATTGATGGGTGACTTTGAAGACTTTGTTTCCCCATTTCGCATGCAGCACACAAGTGTTCACGATCAAACTTGAGCAATGGAAGACCCCGAACATGACCTCCGGTGACAAGTTTGTTGATGTCTTTGAAGTTGAGATGTGAGAGCCTTCGGTGCCACAACCAACTTTCGTCTGAATGAGCTTTGGATAAAAGACATATGACTGGATTCCCTTTGATTGGTCTGAGATTCAGAGGAAACATTTCGCCTTTTCGATATGATTTGAGAATGACCTTGTTGGATTTCTTCTCTATAATTTCTGAGCCTTCGTCGTCGAATGAAATTTTGAGACCGGTACCTCCCACCAGTTGAGATACACTGATGAGGTTATGCTGCAATCCTTCTACGTATGCCACCTTTCTTATTGTGAAGTCTCCATTGGTTATCATCTTATAACCCTTTATTGTTCCACAGGAGTTGTTACCGAACTTGACATTGCCACCATTTTGAAGTGATCGAAACTCCCTTAGCTCTTCCTTCCTTCCTGTCATGTGACGTGAGCAGCCACTATCAATATACCATTCTTCGTCAAACTGCTCGTCACTAATAACCTGAAAAAATTAAGCAGATTTAGGAACCCAAAGTTTCTTGGGTCCACGTGAGCCTTTCATAGGAACAGGAGTAGTAAGAGAAACATCAACAAGATATGTTCGTTTTATTAAGGTTGTTTCATCTTTTCTTTTAATGGTAAACACTTTGATTTTATTAGGATTAGTTGCATGCTTTTTGGATTCAGATTCTGGGGTATGGACTTTAGTCTACTTTCGGTCTTCCTTGGCTGAGGAAATCTTCCTTTTTCCTTTCAAGTTCATTGATGATCTTGAATTTTGTGTAGGAACAGAATTGGTTTTAGAAGAAGATTGAGAATGAGAAGAATAAGAGGAAAAGAAATTAGAATGAGAGTCTCTCCTGACTTGGGGTTCAAAATGACCCTTTCGTTTGTGGTCATTAAAGGGACCGAACCTGGACCTTCGGTAGCCGCTTGATGATGAGCCGAAGTTGGATTTTTGGGTGCTGTTGGTTAGTGGTGTGAAACTTGGTCTTTTATTATAAAAGCTTGATGGACTGAAATCAGGTCTTTGCCTATTATTATTTGGCGGACCGAAACTAGCTTTCCGGTTGTTGTTGCTCTCGGGACCGAACCTATCCTTTCGGTTCTGTTCTTCGTGTGGCCCGATAGTCTTTCTCTCTGACTTAGAATCTTTATCATGGTAAGAGTAATGAGGATTTTGAGAGCGCCAAAACTGCTTTCGCTCTGAGAGATTTTTCTTGTATCTCAGGTTTCTCTGCTGCTTTTGATTTTTCACCTGTTTCGGTTGTCTGTGGATATTAGCTTTTTGTTTCAGCTTTTTGGCAACCGGTTCACTCTTCATAGATGAGGTTTCGCTTGTGGAGGTGACTTCTTCTACAGTAATTTCTTTTGTGCCACTTGTACTTGGTACGTCAAAGTTGGTAGGCTTATTCAGTGGTTCGGGCACATATCTACCTTTGGTCTTCCAGGATGTTCGCTCCGACAGACCAATTGTTTCGTCTGTATTGTCTATAGGTGCTGACCAGAAAAACTCATCACAGCCATCTGCATTATCTTCGTTCACTATGGCAGTGAGTTCGGCTGTTTGATGTTCGGTTACTCCTGTGACCTTATACACCTGATTGGGAGTAGTTCTAACCTTCTGAAACACAACGGCCTTTTCTTTAAGGGCTGGGGACTTAGTTTTGGACAAACGAGTGAATTCCACAGAATTTTCAGAAATCAGGTTTTTGTGGTTTTCGGGTTCGCTCTTGACAAACTCAGAACAGTCGACTTCATCCTCTACAGAAATTTCACTCATATCACCGTCCTCATTTAGTTCAGATGCGTTTTCAACATCAATTTTGTTTTCTGAACTTAAATTGGTACTCAATGAGTCGAATTTCTGTATGGTTTTGGTCCTGAGTTTCAGCTTATCATTTTCATCCAAAAGATTTTTAAGCATGTCCTTATGGTCTTTGGATTTTATAAAAGATTCTATTTTGTCCAGACCATACATATAAGTAGGATTAACATCATCGGAAGATACAACACTTTCACAGTTGTATGCTTCGGCATCGATTTCATCCTCCTTAAACTCAAGGAAGGGTAGAATCATGCGATGTATCTTCTGCTCTATTTCACAATTTAGATGCAGTTGAGTAATGTTAGCATAAAGCCTTTTAGCGATCAAACAAAACAAATTCCTTTGTTTTAACAATTTCAGATTGTCTCTTTGCAAATAAATGTTTTCATCCCTAGACTTAATTAGCTCCAACTCCTTCTGCTCAATCCACATCCTTCGCTCCTTACTCTTGGATGACACCTTTCTTATTTGGTCAGTCAGATTAGAATTTGTGACCCATGTTTGAGTTAAAAAACTATCTAGATTTGAAATTCTTGAATTCAAGTTATTTAATTCCTTTTCATATGATTTTTGTGGAATTTTAAACGAAACAAAAACAGATTGTACCTTCTTGATCAGTTCATCAAGTTCACTGATCTGCACACTGAGAGGTTTTGTTGTAAAGCATAAGTCCTATCGCTCCTTGGCCTCTTCATTTCCACCATTAGTGTTGTATCCCCTCATCTGAGATACATCGGTCACCATCAGACATCTTCCACCGGTTTCACCACCTTTTTGCGAAATAAGCCTTTCCATGAGAAGGCTTTCTCACCTCATCATCTTCTGAGTCGGTCGACCACACCTGTACACCACCGAACTCGTCATCCTCTACCGAACCCTGCACAATAAGAGCATTCATAGAAGAATTAGTAGCAGTCTTCTTCCTTTTTATCTCTTCCAGTCTTTTCATAAGACTTGCTTCTTCATCTTTCTCTTCGTCTTTCTCTACCATCTTCTTCAGCACGCAATCCTTTGCGTAGTGATTCTTTCCCCCACAGTAGAAGCAACTGACACCAGAGTTAGCTTCACCCTTTGCATCCTTTTTCGACTCCTCAACCTTCGGTTCATCTTTCACTCTTTCGGAACTATAGCTTCCCTTCCAATTACGATTTTTGTTGGAAGGAAACTTTTTCTTGATAAACCTTCTAGGATTTATCAAGAATGAATCAATATATGTCGAATGATTCAATAGATTCAAGCCTTAGTAGAGCTCGATAAAGAACTTCCGTTGTAGAGGCTGTTAAGGTTACAAAACAAATAAGAATCAAATCTTTCAAAATAATTGACTTCCAAATCCTACGTACTAAGATGCATGCAAGCACCTATAAATACAAAACCCTAGATATAACTCTCGGATGGACAGGCCCAATCCGGAGACAAAATGGACTAAATAGCGAGCCCAAGACGCAACACCTTTCAGACCCTACAATGATGTTGACAGATTCAGAATCGTTCATCCAACAGTTGGGGTTGAGTCTGCGGGACTTCAGCAGTTGGGGTTGAGTCTGCAGGACTTCAGCAATTGGGGTTGAGTCTGCAGGACTTCAGCAGTGCGAGGTGAGTTACCTTCCAATAGCGGTGGGTCTACGGCCACAATGCCGACCCACCAGTAGGAGTTGTATGTTAGATGATTGTCTTTGTGATATTCATCTAGGTTTGCTACTACCTGATGTGTTTATGAGCTAGTATGATATGATATTAGATGCTAGTAGCAGTAGGGGAGATAGTCCCCAAGGTTACGGGTCGATAGGGCCACAGGGGGTGGTTACACCCAGTCATGCTAGATAGAATATGGTTATTTGTTTCATGCTATGTGGTAGTAGTAGAGGGGTGAAATAGTCCCCAACATCCGATCGAGAGGACCGAAGGGGAGGCCAGCACCCAGGTATGCTAAGCAGTATCCGGTCTAGAGGACCGCTAGGGAGGCCAGCATCCAGATATGTTAGGCAATATCCGGTCGAGAGGACCGCTAAGGAGGCCAGCACCCAAATATGCTAGGCAGTATCCGGTCGAGAGGACCGAAGGGGAGGCCAGCACCCAGGTATGCTAGGCAGTATGTGGTCGAGAGGACCGAAGGGGTAGGTCGGGCACCCAGATATGTCTGGCAGTATGTGTATGTTATATGATTGTATGGTATGTGGTATGATGGGGGAACTCACTAAGCTTCGTGCTTACGATTTACAGTTTTGGTTTCAGGTACCCGTTTTTAAAGGAAAGGAGCCGACTTGATCGCAGCGCATCACACTATGGTTTTCCGCACATAAGATCTTTGGGATTACACTCTGATATTGTTTTATGATAACATGTTTTGATTATTTCTACTTTTGTTTTGACATGACATGATATTACGGATATTTTATTACACTGTTGGTTTTATAATAACGTATTTAAAAATGAAATTTTCGGCCTATATTTTTGGGATGTTACATTTTGATTTGCTCAAATTGTTTCATAGTGAATATTGAAATATAAATTGTGACAACCATAAATTTCTGGTCAAGTCAAAGCCAAATAAAGTCAAAAATTCAAACCGGTCAACTCAATTAACCCTTGAATATTAGGGTTTACATCGTGTTTACTATTGTACAACACACTATCTTTATGCAAAGTATCACTTTGAGTCTTCATGTGTTCAGGAAATCTAAACCCAAATTAGGGTAAGTGATGGAACTACTCGATAAAACACTGATGCATACCCTTTGGGGGTGTATTACACTCATAACAAGGCATAACGAGGTTTACAAACCTTACAATTCGAAGTTAAACACTCACAAAAGTCACAAGTGAAATCTCTCCAAGTATGTGAAATCTCTCCCAAATCTCTCCAAGTATGTGGAATCTCTCCCAAATCTCTCTCAAAATCTTTCATAATGTTTTATAATGATTTAGGGGCATCCCGACCCTTAACTTGGTCAAAAATCACTCAAAACAGGAAGAAATCACGAAAAACAGCCTCTTACCGAACCCTCTTAGGAACCAAACTCCTTAGGACCGAACATGTCAGAACCGAACTACACAGAAGACCGAACTTCGCATCTCGGACCGAACCTCAGAGGACCGAACCTTGCACCCTCGGGCCTGAACCTTCGCACCTTCGGTTCCTTCTCCCAACCTTCGGTTCTCATCTCCTAAGAGCCGAACCTCACAGGTTCGCTCATAAATGTCCGGTTTTCGACTACTTTCGCCTGTTAAGCCCGTTTTTTACGAGGATTTTCCACCAAATTCATATTTTTATCATTTTAAACTCCCTAAAATCACATTTTAATCAATTTTTTATGGAAATTCTTAGTCTAAGAATAAAATCTAGTTGGTAAGATATATGGGTGGAGTGTTGACTTTTCCATAAATCTATGACACAAGCAACCTCCCATACCCACTCCATGTCACTATTCATACTTTAAGTCACAAATCCCATCACCCCTAGTCTATTCCTTGTCCCCTCTCACCCTTTCCCAGCAAGTTATCTTGCACATGGGCCGGGAATTCCTTATCTCTCCTCCAAGAAGCAATTTCTTACACCAAAGGATAACACTTTTCTCTCTCCATTTTCTCTCCAAGAAATTCGAGATTCTCCAGGGGTTTTGAGCTTCTCATCCACCCTTGGTAAGTAAATTTCATCCTTCACTTGATTTTCCTACATCCCTTCATTCAAATCATGGATTCCTTACACAAATATCATCATATTTGTTCATGGAATCTTCGAATCTTCAAACTCCTCCCAAGTGTTCTTGACTTGGAAACTCCTTTTCTTCATCATCCATCTTCTAGAATCACTCAAGGTGAGTTCATACCCCTATCTTTCCACCTTTTTCTTAACTTTTAAGGGGGGGGGGGGGGGGAAGACAAGTTAAAACACCAAGAACACAACTAAACTCAAACATCAGCTTTCAACAGAAAAGTTAAAGTTCATTCACAGACTATTTTGAGCATCTTAAACTTTTTAGTTTTCAAAACTGTATTAGATGCAAATAGTTCAGGTTTATACCTTTAAAATGACTACTTGCACATACTCACACGATTTTTCTATGATTTTTGGTGATTTTTACAAAACTGCTTATCATTGTAGCTACGATTTCGGACCAGTCTGTGAATATGAACGTTTTCACACCAGTTCTAGACTTCTAAAAATCATGAGAAAAATTATGGACAAACTAGACACAATTTATAAACTTTGAGAATTTACAGATTCTGATTTCGAATTTTCATGATTTTTCTATAATTTTTCTAAGAACAGGAACAGGAAAGCTAAAACTAGAAAAATAGTTAACAAATTCATTTACACCTTGTAACTTGCTGAGCAAGGTACACGTCGTTTCACCTTAGTAAAAGGTATATATCAGTAAACCAAAGGGTTTTTACCTTTATAAATATAGTAGATAACTATAATAAACAGAGTTATAACCATTACATTTAAACGTTTTTGATAAACTATAATAAGTAAAGTTTATGTTCAACTACTACTACCACTATTTGATAAACTATAATAGGTATAGTTTATATTTCAATTGACACAACAAACACATTTCGGAAGGTTATATTCCCACAGAAAAAGGTTTTACACTCACGCACATTACACGTAAACTTGTTAACTTAAATTGTGACACATTCTTCTTAGTACTCCTAGAGTACAGGTTAAAATTCCTGGTAGTTATAACCAGAGTCTCTTGTAGGGAGAACGTGATAATTGTATATAGATCTATATTGGGTCTGACAAACTCACACCTGAGCTGCATGCAACAGCTAGACTGGCAAGTCTGGGGTGACAAGTGTCATTGTCTTTTTCGATGCCCGAGAAACATCATGGCAGATTCATTAGTCATAGTATGGTTATAGCGACTCACATAGGGAGTTAACAACACATAAAGTTTACGGGGATTTTCTCAAATAAAAAATGGTTTTATGTCGATTTAAAATCACTTTTTATATCAATAAGTATGGATATTACTTGTCCATTTTCGTCTTGGTATTTAAGACTACACATCACTCTTGTAAGGAAAATACTGGATTTTTCTTGGTAACACACAACTCATTACAAAGATCGGTTTCTAAACTCTTCATTTAAAAAGTTTATAAACTCACCAATTTAATTGTTGACACTTTTCAAAACTACTTGTATTCTCAGGAAATCAACAAAACCAGGTAACCACAAGCTTTTGAGGATGGAACGCTACAACGTTGAACAACTATTTTTATATCATGCTGTAATCAATCATTGAAATATGTAACACTTGAAACCATGTAATTCTTTTTGGATTATATTTATGATTGGTTGTATTTACTTTGAGCGCTATTATACTCGTTGTTGTGAGCACTATTACACCACGAAAATCAAGGCGGAAACATTTTCGGGGTTGACTCCACGTTAAGTATCAAATCCAATGCACATAGTAAGCACAGTAAACAACCATTACATTACATATATTTGATAGTTTACATTTGTTTCAAAAGTAAATTGTACAAGTGTTATACATATATCATATGAACAAAAGTAGAGACGAGTCTTCTGAGCGCTCCGTCTTCACCAAAAGATATCGTCGGGTACCTGTCTAACGTGGACCTAAGAATACAAGCGGTTTGAAAATCAGCATAAAGTTGGTGAGTTCATAAGATGTTTGTTTTCTGAAAAATGTACCGGTTTCATTTAGTTTTCCGAAAAGGTTTGTTATCCAAGAAAATCCCATATTTTCTTATGTAAAACAGTTTAGTTATCTTTCATTACAGTTCAATTACGCGTTATATGTTACCCCAGGAAAATCCCATATTTTCCTAAATACAAGACCGATTTAATATCACATAGTATAGTTTAATACACAAAACTATATATTGAGAATCTTGGGATTACTATCCCGAATTAGATATAAAATACATTAATATACGTGAATTGTAGATGGAAAATACTTTGAAAACCTTGAGACTAACATCCCGTACTACATACAGATTTAATACCATGGGACTATCATCCCGGACTAAATACAAAATAGTTTGATATACTTGAAAATATAGACTAAAAACCATGGGACTACCATCCCGGACTAGATACAAGATAGTTTGTTAAAACCATGGGATTACTATCCCGAACTAGATATAAGATAGTTTGATAAAACCATGGGATCACTACCCCAAACTAGATATAGATTCTAACCATAGGAATAACATCCTGTAATAGATATGAACCCTATAGACCAAAAACCATGGGATTACCATCCCGTACTAGATATAAGATCTAAAGATAGAAGATTGATATAAAATCAAATCCAAAACCAAAGTCGTGAATAATTTTATATTAATACGTATTGTGAGTCGGGTAACCATGCTGATACGACAACGAGACCTCCTTGACGTTTGTCAGACGTCGGACGATATCCAGAATTTGTCACCCCAGGCGTGCCCACCTAACTGTAGCTAGCAGTTAAGGTGTGGGATTGTCAGTTCCGAATAGATCTATTCACAAATTCCTCGCTTTCCCTCCAGGAGACTCTGGTTACACTTCCGGGGAGGATTTACTGATCATCCATAAAGGGTAGTAATGAACTCACAAGCTAGTACTAAACTATTCACAGGGTTCTCATACGATATCAAACATATATAAAAGATTATGAAACATAATACAATGAATACAGATACATACAATGAAACTATCTGGCAATACATTCAAATGATGCGGAGATAAACTGAATCAGACATAGTTTATCTAATAACTTTATACACATATCAGTACATGATAAAACGAAAACTAAAGAACCCCAAATTATTCCCATAATAATTTGATTAGTTTGGTTATTTCCTTAACTAAAATTCATTTAGTTGTAGTTGATAAATCATCCCTTATGCTCAGCATAATACATAAGGGGTAAAAGTATTTATAAGTTTGCCAGATATTATTTGAAATACATCAAAGTTATGTTTTGAAAACATTTATAGTTTGCTTGTATTCCCCCCTGAAAACATTGAAAAATCATTTAAAAAGGGTAGGGGTATGAACTCACCGGACGACAAACGTGACGATTTCGGATGCTAAACGTGGGTTCGGGCTTGAAAACGCATGAGATTCCTAAGTATAATGAAAAGATACACATTTGTATCTAATTAGGACTTAGATTATTTAATTTTTAGGGACAAACACTTTTAGTCGCGGAAACACCCCATTGCAAGTGTTTGGAGGGACCCGGGTGGCGTTTAAGGACTTGAATGACCGGGAAATGGAGTTTACTCTTCAAGAGTAAACTCATACATGAGTTTTCGGCCTATAACACCCATTCCCCATGAGTTTACGGCCGTAAACTCATGGTGGGGTGGTTTATGGTGCAAAATGGCTTAAAACTATTAAGAGGGAATTTCTAAGGTTGGTTTCAAGGCTTGGAATTGATTTAAAACACCAATGACCAAACTTAAGGGAGTTTACGGCCTTAGCATGGAGCTTACGGCCGTAAACTCCGAAGCACCCTTGAATAAGTGTTTTAATGACTCCAAATAAATCACATGTGATTCCTAAAATTGTTCCAAGGCCTTACATGAATTTTTAAGGGACTTTTGATGAGTTTTTGGAGTTTACGGCCCATGAGACCCCCCTCATGGCCGTGGACTCTCTTGAGGTGTGATTTATTATGTTTTAAGGCCTAAAACTTGCTTGTATACACTTCTATAATTTATCCTAAGGCTTTAGGGATGTTAAAGTGGCATTTTAACACTTTTAGAGGAGTTTACTCCCCAAATATGAAGGGTTTACGGCCCAAGCATAAGCCTTGGCCGTTAACTCTCATTTTTCCCTCAAATTTTATGTTTAAAGTGTTCCAAGGCTAAAACCAAAATTCTAGAAGTCATATCTATGTCTTGTTGGGGTCTAGGAAGGGTTTTAGGGCTTAAAAACCCCCTAACTATGTGTTTACGGCCTAATCTCCTTCCTGGGCTGTAAACACATATACAAGGCCTTAATTCATGTCTTAATCCCGAATTTGAAGGTCAAATATGCTATACAATGAGTTTAGGAAGGTACCTTAGAGGTTTGAAGCCTTAAAATTAAGTTTTGGACCCTTGAACTTAGATTTAGAAGAGAGGTTAGAGAGAGAGTAGAGAGAGGAAGAAAAAGCTTCAAATGAAAGGTTTAAGATGTTTATATAGGTCGCAAAATTTGGACACGGTGGAATTCTACCCGATACCGGCATGAAACGGGGCTTTTGGTCGCACCCGATTAAGTTTCCGTAATCCAGCGAGGACATTTCTAAAATTTCTGAAATACACATTTTGGGCTAATTTCATGAGTTTCTAAGGGGTTTGGACACTCATTAGCATCAAATAAACATATAAGTTTAATTAATTTAACCCAAAAAACGAAATTGGAACGAATTGCTATTCGGCGAGTTTTACGGGTAGAACGGGTTTTTCGGTGATGAACAACTACGGGTTGTTACATTATCCCCCCGTTAGAGGGAATTTCGTCCCGAAATTCAAAGAATAAGATATAGATCATGAATTGGAATGAGACACGAATGGATTTTTTGTCTTGGATCTTCACGTTCTCAAGTGGGATCAGGTCTCTGCTGGGCGTTCTAGCGAATTCTCACTATCGGGACGTGTCTTTGTTTCGTACATTGACTCTCTCTCAATCTATGATTTTGGCTTCGCAGCCAAGAAATTCCCTTTGGTTGGCTGGGTCAACCCCCATATGAACCTCTCGATCTTTTTACTCTCCGAGGTAACCATTCCCGGATAGAGTAACGCCAGATCATCGAATCTTGAAGTATAAGAGGCTATGTCAGAACCCTTCATCTTAAGGTTCCAGAGTTCGTGTTCTAGCTTCTGAATTTCTCCCCGAGGGAAATACTCTGCGAGGAGAAGCTCCTTCATAGCTTCCCAACCCATAGCATTCGCTACAGGTAGAGTTAAGGATTTGACTCGGCCGTTCCACCAAGTCAGGGCTTTGTCAAGGAAGGTGCAGGCGGCGAACTTTACTTTGTCAGATTCCGAACAGGCACATATCTCAAAGATTGATTCGATTTTCTCGAACCATCGGGTGAGGGAAATGACACCTCCGGTGCCATCAAAGAATGTGGGTTTCGCGTTCATGAATTCTTTATAGGAACCCTCTTTTCGGTGTCCCTGACTGTTCTCTTGATTTTGGGTTTGAGTATCGCCGGAACCATCCGAGTTCTTTTGAGACATAGCAGCTGCCACCGCGGCATTGACAGCTGCCTGGAACATCACAGGGTCAAATTCAGGAGGAGGTGGTGGCGGAGGGTTGTTGGTGTTCTTCGAGCTGGGTCTCTTTCTTGGAGGCATCGTGATCTAAAAAGATCAGGAAAGAGAGGATCATAAGTCCTCTGAATTGAATCAAGAGATATGGAACAGGGGATATCTCATCAAGACGGATATAGCATCATATTAAGCGATAAAGCAGGGAAAGAGTTATCAAAGCAGATAATTTTATCGCTAGAGGAATGATCAAGGAACAACGCGTATACGAGGAGTTTATATCAAGGATTGGCTCGAGAAATACTCCCATAGTATTTCATGATTCACTGCAACGATGACTCGTTGTTTGGGGTATTGGGTAAGTTTTAGGTATCCCGCATACCACAGTCACTCCCAAGCACATGTTGGCCGTGTCTCGAATTAATATAGTTGGCCAGGCTATATTGACCCTAAACACGACTACATAACTGCCCAGGTTTAACCGCAGCGTACAACACCCATTTACATATGTTTTGTTCTACTTGTAGTTACGGATCTCGACGGCTCGGTATACTTGTATACTTTTGAAAATACTTATATTTTGAAGGATACTTTTAGTTCAGAGCACTTAGGCCCCTTAATGTTTATAGTTTTATACCATGTAAGGTTTGGTATACTCCGTTCACTATAAACAAGGTCTCTGATACCAATCTGTCACACCCCGAAAACCAAGGCGGAAACATTTCCGGGGTTGACTCCACGTTGAGTATCAAATCCAATGCACATACTAAGCACAGTAAACAACCAATACATTACATATATTTGATAGTTTACATTTGTTTCAAAAGTAAATTGTACTAGTGTTATACATATATCATATGAACAAAAGTAGAGACGAGTCTTCTGAGCGCTCCGTCTTCACCAAAAGATATCGCCGGGTACCTGTCTAACGTGGACCTGAGAATACAAGCGGTTTGAAAATCAGCATAAAGTTGGTGAGTTCATAAGATGTTTGTTTTCTGAAAAATGTACCGGTTTCCTTTAGTTTTCCGAAAAGGTTTGTTATCCAAGAAAATCCCATATTTTCTTATGTAAAACAGTTTAGTTATCTTTCATTACAGTTCAATTACGCGTTATATGTTACCCCAGGAAAATCCCATATTTTCCTAAATACAAGACCGATTTAATATCACATAGTATAGTTTAATACACAAAACTATATATTGAGAATCTTGGGATTACTATCCCGAATTAGATATAAAATACTTTAATATACGTGAACTGTAGATGGAAAATACTTTGAAAACCTTGAGACTAACATCCCGTACTACATATAGATTTAATACCATGGGACTATCATCCCGGACTAGATACAAAATAGTTTGATATACTTGAAAATATAGACTAAAAACCATGGGACTACCATCCCGGACTAGATACAAGATAGTTTGTTAAAACCATGGGATTACTATCCCGAACTAGATATAAGATAGTTTGATAAAACCATGGGATCACTACCCCAAACTAGATATAGATTCTAACCATAGGAATAACATCCTATAATAGATATGAACCCTATAGACCAAAAACCATGGGATTACCATCCCGTACTAGATATAAGATCTAAAGATAGAAGATTGATATAAAATCAAATCCAAAACCAAAGTCGTGAATAATTTTATATTAATACGTATTGTGAGTCGGGTAACCATGTTGATACGACAACGAGACCTCCTTGACGTTTGTCAGACGTCGGACGATATCCAGAATTTGTCACCCCAGGCGTGCCCACCTAACTGTAGCTACCAGTTAAGGTGCGGGATTGTCAGTCCCGAATAGATCTATTCACAAATTCCTCGCTCTCCCTCCAGGAGATTCTGGTTACACTTCCGGGGAGGATTTACTGATCATCCATAAAGGGTAGTAATGAACTCACAAGCTAGTACTAAACTATTCACAGGGTTCTCATCCGATATCAAACATATATAAAAGATTATGAAACATAATACAACGAATACAGATACATACAATGAAACTATCTGGCAATACATTCAAATGATGTGGAGATAAACTGAATCAGACATAGTTTATCTAATAACTTTATACACATATCAGTACATGATAAAACGAAAACTAAAGAACCCCAAATTATTCCCATAATAATTTGATTAGTTTGGTTATTTCCTTAACTAAAATTCATTTAGTTGTAGTTGATAAATCATCCCTTATGCTCAGCATAATACATAAGGGGTAAAAGTATTTATAAGTTTGCCAGATATTATTTGAAATACATCAAAGTTATGTTTTGAAAACATTTATAGTTTGCTTGTATTCCCCCCTGAAAACATTGAAAAATCATTTTAAAAGGGTAGGGGTATGAACCCACCGGACGACAAACGTGACGATTTCGGATGCTAAACGTGGGTTCGGGCTTGAAAACGCACGAGATTCCTAAGTATAATGAAAAGATACACATTTGTATCTAATTAGGACTTAGATTATTTAATTTTTAGGGACAAACACTTTTAGTCGCGGAAACACCCCATTGCAAGTGTTTGGAGGGACCCGGGTGGCGTTTAAGGACTTGAATGACCGGGAAATGGAGTTTACTCTTCAAGAGTAAACTCATACATGAGTTTTCGGCCTATAACACCCATTCCCCATGAGTTTACGGCCGTAAACTCATGGTGGGGTGGTTTATGGTGCAAAATGGCTTAAAACTATTAAGAGGGAATTTCTAAGGTTGGTTTCAAGGCTTGGAATTGATTTAAAACACCAATGACCATACTTAAGGGAGTTTACGGCCTTAGCATGGAGCTTACGGCCGTAAACTCCGAAGCACCCTTGAATAAGTGTTTTAATGACTCCAAATAAATCACATGTGATTCCTAAAATTGTTCCAAGGCCTTACATGAATTTTTAAGGGTCTTTTGATGAGTTTTTGGAGTTTACGGCCCATGAGACCCCCCTCATGGCCGTGAGCTCTCTTGAGGTGTGATTTATTATGTTTTAAGGCCTAAAACTTGCTTGTATACACTTCTAGAATTTATCATAAGGCTTTAGGGGTGTTAAAGTGGCATTTTAACACTTTTAGAGGAGTTTACTCCCCAAATATGAAGGGTTTACGGACCAAGCATAAGCCTTGGCCGTAAACTCTCATTTGTCCCTCAAATTTTATGTTTAAAGTGTTCCAAGGCTAAAACCAAAATTCTAGAAGTCATATCTATGTCTTGTTGGGGTCTAGGAAGGGTTTTAGGGCTTAAAAACCCCTAGCTATGTGTTTACGGCCTAATCACCTTCCTGGGCCGTAAACACATATACAAGGCCATAATTCATGTCTTAATCCCGAATTTGAAGGTCAAATATGCTATACAATGAGTTTAGGAAGGTACCTTAGAGGTTTGAAGCCTTAAAATTAAGTTTTGGACCCTTGAACTTAGATTTAGGAGAGAGGTTAGAGAGAGAGTAGAGAGAGGAAGAAAAAGCTTCAAATGAAAGGTTTAACACGTTTATATAGGTCGCAAAATTTGGACATGGTGGAATTCTACCCGATACCGGCATGAAACGGGGCTTTTGGTCGCACCCGATTAAGTTTCCGTAATCCAGCGAGGACATTTCTAAAATTTCTGAAATACACATTTTAGGCTAATTTCATGAGTTTCTAAGGGTTTTGGACACTCATTAGCACCAAATAAACATATAAGTTTATTTAATTTAACCCAAAAAACGAAATTGGAACGAATTGATATTCGGCGAGTTTTACGGGTAGAACGGGTTTTTCGGTGATGAACAACTTCGGGTTGTTACATTATCCCCCCGTTAAAGGGAATTTCGTCCCGAAATTCAAAGAATAAGATATAGATCATGAATTGGAATGAGACACGAATGGATTTGTTGTCTTGGATCTTCACGTTCTCAAGTGGGATCAGGTCTTTGCTGGGCGTTCTAGCGAATTCTCACTATCGGGACGTGTCTTTGTTTCGTACATTGACTCTCTCTCAATCTATGATTTCAATTGATTCTCCCATGGAGGTTCCGACCCTTGATGACTTCGGTCTCCTAAAAGGAATCACTAGGGTTTCGTTGGGTAGATACTTCTAAGGATTCGAGACGTGTAGTACCGAATGGATGTTACTAAATTCTGAGGGTAGCTGAAGTTGGAAGGTTACTAAATCGATTCTATGAGGATCACGAAGGGTCTAATGTATCACGAGGGAAGTATTTCACACTTCTCAAAGCATATCATGCTTTTCTGGGATAAAGCCATCAACAGAACACACGCTCCAACAGGAAAGCACATCTTCAAGAAGCCGGGTAGCTAAGGGTTTGATGGCTTTAGAAGAAATTTATGGGTAAGACTGCGATATTAGTCGATGGGACTCAAGAATCGACAGGTTTCTATGGGTATTTTCGGTGCCGACTAATTCCCTATCGCCTTAGACGTTGGAAAAGTACACGGTTACGACTACTTTGCTTGGCCACATGATCGAGGGAAAGAGATTTGACTGAAAGGATACCACTACTAATCCGTAGTGATCATATCAGTTCTTGGTCACCGTTTTGAACACGTCATTCTCACCGAGGTTCGGTCACGAGGTAGATCCAGAGATTAGGCCGATGCGGAACTAAGCTAAACGTTCGAAAGAAATTCTCGGGAATTCTTCGGGAAAGACATTTAGGGGAAAGAGCTGCTGACTTCCCGTTTCTTAATGATCACAGAAACGAGGGATGCGTGGTAATTCATATCGGGAAAAACTTTTGAGCTTTAAGGCATGAAATGATACGAAGGTTTGATGTTGAAGATCACGAGAGACGGGTCGGGGAAAAGATCTAGACGAGCGAACCTTTCGAAACCAAGGATAACAACATGAATGAGACTCGGTCATTTCATGTCAAACATAGCATCAAAGTATTTTGTGAAAAGTTTACCCCATTTAAATCGAATGGAACAGAATAATTCTTCGGACTGAGGATATAATCTATAGGTACGAAGTTAGTGTTCTCTATCTCACTGGTTAGCCGTCTCGATTGTACTCAATTTCGATTACAATCAAAGGATTAAGTTTGGAAATTGCTCGGATGGATAGATAACAAGTTTCCCTTCTGGTACTAGAATCGAAAAGAGTTGCAGGTATAAGAATTGTCAAAGAGGAGTATACCTGCGGTGACAGTGGGATCAGCGGTTGTAGTTGCTTTGGGGCAATTTCTTTTGAAGTGCCCTACTTCACCACAATTGTGTCAGGCTGGACTGATTCCCGCTCCGGATGATTGGTTCGTTGATTTGGCTGGTTTTCTGCAGGTTCGAGCATGATGGCCCTTTTTGCCACAGTTGTCACAGATCCTTTCGCGACATGGACCAGGAATGCGGTGGTGGTAGCTGCACTTACCACACCAAGGAAGGGTACCAGTGTATCCACTGGTAGGAGTTTGGGCCGTGGTCCCGACAGCTGAAACAGCAACAAGGGCAGTAGCAGCATGGACTGCTACTGTTTGCTGTTTCTTAGAAGACCCTTGCGTACTCTGGGCCTTCCTCTTGTTCCAAAATTTCTTTTTGCTTCCACTTCCACTTGTGACCGGTTCGGGAGGGGTAGTCTCCTCATCAGAGTTGTCTTCATGATCGATCAGGGTTTTTGCAAGACATTTAGCGCTGTCATAGGGGTCTGGCTTCGCAGCCAAGAAACTCCCTTTGGTTGGCTGGGTCAACCCCCAGATGAACCTCTCGATCTTTTTACTCTCTGGGGTAACCATTCCCGGATAGAGTAACGCCAGATCATCGAATCTTGAAGTATAAGAGGCTATGTCGGAACCCTTCATCTTAAGGTTCCAGAGTTTGTGTTCTAGCTTCTGAATTTCTCCCCGAGGGCAATACTCTGCGAGGAGAAGCTCCTTCATAGCTTCCCAACCCATAGCATTCGCTACAGGTAGAGTTAAGGATTTGACTCGGCCGTTCCACCAAGTCAGGGCTTTGTCAAGGAAGGTGCAGGCGGCGAACTTTACTTTGTCAGATTCCGAACAGGCACATATCTCAAAGATTGATTCGATTTTCTCGAACCATCGGGTGAGGGAAATGACACCTCCGGTGCCATCAAAGAATGTGGGTTTCGCGTTCATGAATTCTTTATAGGAACCCTCTTTTCGGTGTCCCTGACTGTTCTCTTGATTTTGGGTTTGAGTACCGCCGGAACCATCCGAGTTCTTTTGAGACATAGCAGCTGCCACCGCGGCATTGACAGCTGCCTGGAACATCACAGGGTCAAATTCAGGAGGAGGTGGTGGCGGAGGGTTGTTGGTGTTCTTCGAGCTGGGTCTCTTTCTTGGAGGCATCGTGATCTAAAAAGATCAGGAAAGAGAGGATCATAAGTCCTCTGAATTGAATCAAGAGATATGGAACAGGGGATATCTCATCAAGACGGATATAGCATCATATTAAGCGATAAAGCAGGGAAAGAGTTATCAAAGCAGATAATTTTATCGCTAGAGGAATGATCAAGGAACAACGCGTATACGAGGAGTTTATATCAAGGATTGGCTCGAGAAATACTCTCATAGTATTTCATGATTCACTGCAACGATGACTCGTTGTTTGGGGTATTGGGTAAGTTTTAGGTATCCCGCATACCACAGTCACTCCCAAGCACATGTTGGCCGTGTCTCGAATTAATATAGTTGGCCAGGCTATATTGACCCTAAACACGACTACATAACTGCCCAGGTTTAACCGCAGCGTACAACACCCATTTACATATGTTTTGTTCTACTTGTAGTTACGGATCTCGACGGCTCGGTATACTTGTATACTTTTGAAAATACTTATATTTTGAAGGATACTTTTAGTTCAGAGCACTTAGGCCCCTTAATGTTTATAGTTTTATACCATGTAAGGTTTGGTATACTCCGTTCACTATAAACAAGGTCTCTGATACCAATCTGTCACACCCCGAAAACCAAGGCGGAAACATTTCCGGGGTTGACTCCACGTTGAGTATCAAATCCAATGCACATACTAAGCACAGTAAACAACCAATACATTACATATATTTGATAGTTTACATTTGTTTCAAAAGTAAATTGTACTAGTGTTATACATATATCATATGAACAAAAGTAGAGACGAGTCTTCTGAGCGCTCCGTCTTCACCAAAAGATATCGCCGGGTACCTGTCTAACGTGGACCTGAGAATACAAGCGGTTTGAAAATCAGCATAAAGTTGGTGAGTTCATAAGATGTTTGTTTTCTGAAAAATGTACCGGTTTCCTTTAGTTTTCCGAAAAGGTTTGTTATCCAAGAAAATCCCATATTTTCTTATGTAAAACAGTTTAGTTATCTTTCATTACAGTTCAATTACGCGTTATATGTTACCCCAGGAAAATCCCATATTTTCCTAAATACAAGACCGATTTAATATCACATAGTATAGTTTAATACACAAAACTATATATTGAGAATCTTGGGATTACTATCCCGAATTAGATATAAAATACTTTAATATACGTGAACTGTAGATGGAAAATACTTTGAAAACCTTGAGACTAACATCCCGTACTACATACAGATTTAATACCATGGGACTATCATCCCGGACTAAATACAAAATAGTTTGATATACTTGAAAATATAGACTAAAAACCATGGGACTACCATCCCGGACTAGATACAAGATAGTTTGTTAAAACCATGGGATTACTATCCCGAACTAGATATAAGATAGTTTGATAAAACCATGGGATCACTACCCCAAACTAGATATAGATTCTAACCATAGGAATAACATCCTGTAATAGATATGAACCCTATAGACCAAAAACCATGGGATTACCATCCCGTACTAGATATAAGATCTAAAGATAGAAGATTGATATAAAATCAAATCCAAAACCAAAGTCGTGAATAATTTTATATTAATACGTATTGTGAGTCGGGTAACCATGTTGATACGACAACGAGACCTCCCTGACGTTTGTCAGACGTCGGACGATATCCAGAATTTGTCACCCCAGGCGTGCCCACCTAACTGTAGCTAGCAGTTAAGGTGTGGGATTGTCAGTCCCGAATAGATCTATTCACAAATTCCTCGCTCTCCCTCCAGGATAATCTGGTTATACTTCCGGGGAGGATTTACTGATCATCCATAAAGGGTAGTAACGAACTCACAAGCTAGTACTAAACTATTCACAGGGTTCTCATACGATATCAAACATATATAAAAGATTATGAAACATAATACAATGAATACAGATACATACAATGAAACTATCTGGCAATACATTCAAATGATGCGGAGATAAACTGAATCAGACATAGTTTATCTAATAACTTTATACACATATCAGTACATGATAAAACGAAAACTAAAGAACCCCAAATTATTCCCATAATAATTTGATTAGTTTGGTTATTTCCTTAACTAAAATTCATTTAGTTGTAGTTGATAAATCATCCCTTATGCTCAGCATAATTCATAAGGGGTAAAAGTATTTATAAGTTTGCCAGATATTATTTGAAATACATCAAAGTTATGTTTTGAAAACATTTATAGTTTGCTTGTATTCCCCCCTGAAAACATTGAAAAATCATTTAAAAAGGGTAGGGGTATGAACTCACCGGACGAGAAACGTGACGATTTCGGATGCTAAACGTGGGTTCGGGCTTAAAAACGCATGAGATTCCTAATTATAATGAAAAGATACACATTTGTATCTAATTAGGACTTAGATTATTTAATTTTTAGGGACAAACACTTTTAGTCGTGGAAACACCCCATTGCAAGTGTTTGGAGGGACCCGGGTGGCGTTTAAGGACTTGAATGACCGGGAAATGGAGTTTACTCTTCAAGAGTAAACTCATACATGATTTTTCGGCCTATAACACCCATTCCCCATGAGTTTACGCTCGTAAACTCATGGTGGGGTGGTTTATGGTGCAAAATGGCTTAAAACTATTAAGAGGGAATTTCTAAGGTTGGTTTCAAGGCTTGGAATTGATTTAAAACACCAATGACCACACTTAAGGGAGTTTACGGCCTTAGCATGGAGCTTACGGCCGTAAACTCCTATGCACCCTTGAATAAGTGTTTTAATGACTCCAAATAAATCACATGTGATTCCTAAAATTGTTCCAAGGCCTTACATGAATTTTTAAGGGACTTTTGATGAGTTTTTGGAGTTTACGGCCCATGAGACCCCCCTCATGGCCGTTAACTCTCTTGAGGTGTGATTTATTATGTTTTAAGGCCTAAAACTTGCTTGTATACACTTTTAGAATTTATCCTAAGGCTTTAGGGGTGTTAAAGTGGCATTTTAACACTTTTAGAGGAGTTTACTCCCCAAATATGAAGGGTTTACGGCCCAAGCATAAGCCTTGGCCGTAAACTCTCATTTGTCCCTCAAATTTTATGTTTAAAGTGTTCCAAGGCTAAAACCAAAATTCTAGAAGTCATATCTATGTCTTGTTGGGGTCTAGGAAGGGTTTTAGGGCTTAAAACCCCCTAACTATGTGTTTACGGCCTAATCTCCTTCCTGGGCCGTAAACACATATACAAGGCCTTAATTCATGTCTTAATCCCGAATTTGAAGGTCAAATATGCTATACAATGAGTTTAGGAAGGTACCTTAGAGGTTTGAAGCCTTAAAATTAAGTTTTGGACCCTTGAACTTAGATTTAGGAGAGAGGTTAGAGAGAGAGTAGAGAGAGGAAGAAAAAGCTTCAAATGAAAGGTTTAACATGTTTATATAGGTCGCAAAATTTGGACACGGTGGAATTCTACCCGATACCGGCATTAAACGGGGCTTTTGGTCGCACCCGATTAAGTTTCCGTAATCCAGCGAGGACATTTGTAAAATTTCTGAAATACACATTTTGGGCTAATTTCATGAGTTTCTAAGGGTTTTGGACACTCATTAGCATCAAATAAACATATAAGTTTAATTAATTTAACCCAAAAAACGAAATTGGAACGAATTGATATTCGGCGAGTTTTACGGGTAGAACGGGTTTTTCGGTGATGAACAACTTCGGGTTGTTACATTATCCCCCCGTTAGAGGGAATTTCGTCCCGAAATTCAAAGAATAAGATATAGATCATGAATTGGAATGAGACACGAATGTATTTGTTGTCTTGGATCTTCACGTTCTCAAGTGGGATCAGGTCTTTTCTGGGCGTTCTAGCGAATTCTCACTATCGGGACGTGTCTTTGTTTCGTACATTGACTCTCTCTCAATCTATGATTTCAATTGATTCTCCCATGGAGGTTCCGACACTTGATGACTTCGGTCTCCTAAAAGGAATCACTAGGGTTTCGTTGGGTAGATACTTCTAAGGATTCGAGACGTGTAGTACCGGATGGATGTTACTAAATTCTGAGGGTAGCTGAAGTTGGAAGGTTACGAAATCGATTCTATGAGGATCACGAAGGGTCTAATGTATCACGAGGGAAGTATTTCACACTTCTCAAAGCATATCATGCTTTTCTGGGATAAAGCCATCAACAGAACACACGCTCCAACAGGAAAGCACATCTTCAAGGAGCCGGGTAGCTAAGGGTTTGATGGCTTTAGAAGAAATTTATGGGTAAGACTGCGAAATTAGTCGATGGGACTCAAGAATCGACAGGTTTCTATGGGTATTTTCGGTGCCGACTAATTCCCTATCGCCTTAGACGTTGGAAAAGTACACGGTTACGACTACTTTGCTTGGCCACATGATCGAGGGAAAGAGATTTGACTGAAAGGATACCACTACTAATCTGTAGTGATCATATCAGTTCTTGGTCACCGTTTTGAACACGTCATTCTCACCGAGGTTCGGTCACAAGGTAGATCCAGAGATTAGGCCGATGCGGAACTAAGCTAAACGTTCGAAAGAAATTCTCGGGAATTCTTCGGGAAAGACATTTAGGGTAAAGAGCTGCTGACTTCCCGTTTCTTAATGATCACAGAAACGAGGGATGTGTGGTAATTCATATCGGGAAAAACATTTGAGCTTTAAGGCATGAAATGATACGAAGGTTTGATGTTGAAGATCACGAGAGACGGGTCGGGGAAAAGATCTAGACGAGCGACCCTTTCGAAACCAAGGATAACAACATGAATGAGACTCGGATATTTCATGTCAAACATAGCATCAAAGTATTTTGTGAAAAGTTTCCCCTATTTAAATCGAATGGAACAGAATAATTCTTCGGACTGAGGATATAATCTATAGGTAGGAAGTTAGTGTTCTCTATCTCACTGGTTAGCCGTCTCGATTGTACTCAATTTCGATTACAATCAAAGGATTAAGTTTGGAAATTGCTCGGATGGATAGATAACAAGTTTCCCTTCTGGTACTAGAATCAAAAATAGTTGCAGGTATAAGAATTGTCAAAGAGGAGTATACCAGCGGCGACAGTGGGATCAGCGGTTGTAGTTGCTTTGGGGCAATTTCTGTTGAAGTGCCCTACTTCACCACAATTGTGTCAGGCTGGACTGATTCCCGCTCCGGATGATTGGTTCGTTGATTTGGCTGGTTTTCTGCAGGTTCGAGCATGATGGCCCTTCTTGCCACAGTTGTCACAGATCCTTTCCCGACATGGACCAGGAATGCGGTGGTGGTAGCTGCACTTACCACACCAAGGAAGGGTACCAGTGTATCCACTGGTAGGAGTTTGGGTCGTGGTCCCGACAGCTGAAACAGCAACAAGGGCAGTAGCAGCATGGACTGCTACTGTTTGCTGTTTCTTAGAAGACCCCTGCGTACTCTGGGCCTTCCTCTTGTTCCAAAATTTCTTTTTGCTTCCACTTCCACTTGTGACCGGTTCGGGAGGGGTAGTCTCCTCATCAGAGTTGTCTTTATGATCGATCAGGGTTTTTGCAAGACATTTAGCGCTGTCATAGGGGTCTGGCTTCGCAGCCAAGAAATTCCCTTTGGTTGGCTGGGTCAACCCCCAGATGAACCTCTCGATCTTTTTACTCTCCGGGGTAACCATTCCCGGATAGAGTAACGCCAGATCATCGAATCTTGAAGTATAAGAGGCTATGTCGGAACCCTTCATCTTAAGGTTCCAGAGTTCGTGTTCTAGCTTCTGAATTTCGCCCCGAGGGCAATACTCTGCGAGTAGAAGCTCCTTCATAGCTTCCCAACCCATAGCATTCGCTACAGGTAGAGTTAAGGATTTGACTCGGCCGTTCCACCAAGTCAGGGCTTTGTCAAGGAAGGTGCAGGCGGCGAACTTTACTTTGTCAGATTCCGAACAGGCACATATCTCAAAGATTGATTCGATTTTCTCGAACCATCGTGTGAGGGAAATGACACCTCCGGTGCCATCAAAGAATGTGGGTTTCGCGTTCATGAATTCTTTATAGGAACCCTCTTTTCGGTGTCCCTGACTGTTCTCTTGATTTTGGGTTTGAGTACCGCCGGAACCATCCGAGTTCTTTTGAGACATAGCAGCTGCCACCGCGGCATTGACAACTGCCTGGAACATCACAGGGTCAAATTCAGGAGGAGGTGGTGGCGAAGGGTTGTTGGTGTTCTTCGAGCTGGGTCTCTTTCTTGGAGGCATCGTGATCTAAAAAGATCAGGAAAGAGAGGATCATAAGTCCTCTGAATTGAATCAAGAGATATGGAACAGGGGATATCTCATCAAGACGGATATAGCATCATATTAAGCGATAAAGCAGGGAAAGAGTTATCAAAGCAGATAATTTTATCGCTAGAGGAATGATCAAGGAACAACGCGTATACGAGGAGTTTATATCAAGGATTGGCTCGAGAAATACTCCTATAGTATTTCATGATTCACTGCAACGATGACTCGTTGTTTGGGGTATTGGGTAAGTTTTAGGTATGTCGCATACCACAGTCACTCCCAAGCACATGTTGGTCGTGTCTCGAATTAATATAGTTGGCCAGGCTATATTGACTCTAGACACGACTACATAACTGCCCAGGTTTAACCGCAGCGTACAACACCCATTTACATATGTTTTGTTCTACTTGTAGTTACGGATCTCGACGGCTCGGTATACTTGTATACTTTTGAAAATACTTATATTTTGAAGGATACTTTTAGTTCAGAGCACTTAGGCCCCTTAATGTTTATAGTTTTATACCATGTAAGGTTTGGTATACTCCGTTCACTATAAACAAGGTCTCTGATACCAATCTGTCACACCCCGAAAACCAAGGCGGAAACATTTCTGGGGTTGACTCCACGTTGAGTATCAAATCCAATGCACATAGTAAGCATAGTAAACAACCATTACATTACATATATTTGATAGTTTACATTTGTTTCAAAAGTAAATTGTACAAGTATTATACATATATCATATGAACAAAAGTAGAGACGAGTCTTCTGAGCGCTCCGTCTTCACCAAAAGATATCGTCGGGTACCTGTCTAACGTGGACCTGAGAATACAAGCGGTTTGAAAATCAGCATAAAGTTGGTGAGTTCATAAGATGTTTGTTTTCTGAAAAATGTACCGGTTTCCTTTAGTTTTCCGAAAAGGTTTGTTATCCAAGAGAATCCCATATTTTCTTATGTAAAACAGTTTAGTTATCTTCCATTACAGTTCAATTACGCGTTATATGTTACCCCAGGAAAATCCCGTATTTTCCTAAATACAAGACTGATTTAATATCATATAGTATAGTTTAATACACAAAACTATATATTGAGAATCTTGGGATTACTATCCCGAATTAGATATAAAATACTTTAATATACGTGAACTGTAGATGGAAAATACTTTGAAAACCTTGAGACTAACATCCCGTACTACATATAGATTTAATACCATGGGACTATCATCCCGGACTATATACAAAATAGTTTGATATACTTGAAAATATAGACTAAAAACCATGGGACTACCATCCCGGACTAGATACAAGATAGTTTGTTAAAACCATGGGATTACTATCCCGAACTAGATATAAGATAGTTTGATAAAACCATGGGATCACTACCCCGAACTAGATATAGATTCTAACCATAGGAATAACATCCTGTAATAGATATGAACCCTATAGACCAAAAACCATGGGATTACCATCCCGTACTAGATATAAGATCTAAAGATAGAAGATTGATATAAAATCAAATCCAAAACCAAAGTCGTGAATAATTTTATATTAATACGTATTGTGAGTCGGGTAACCATGCTGATACGACAACGACACCTCCCTGACGTTTGTCAGACGTCGGACGATATCCAGAATTTGTCACCCCAGGCGTGCCCACCTAACTGTAGCTACCAGTTAAGGTGTGGGATTGTCAGTCCCGAATAGATCTATTCACAAATTCCTCGCTCTCCCTCCAGGAGACTCTGGTTACACTTCCGGGGAGGATTTACTGATCATCCATAAAGGGTAGTAACGAACTCACAAGCTAGTACTAAACTATTCACAGGGTTCTCATACGATATCAAACATATATAAAAGATTATGAAACATAATACAATGAATACAGATACATACAATGAAACTATCTGGCAATACATTCAAATGATGCGGAGATAAACTGAATCAGACATAGTTTATCTAATAACTTTATACACATATCAGTACATGATAAAACGAAAACTAAAGAACCCCAAATTATTCCCATAATAATTTGATTAGTTTTGGACCCTTGAACTTAGATTTAGAAGAGAGGTTAGAGAGAGAGTAGAGAGAGGAAGAAAAAGCTTCAAATGAAAGGTTTAAGATGTTTATATAGGTCGCAAAATTTGGACACGGTGGAATTCTACCCGATACCGGCATGAAACGGGGCTTTTGGTCGCACCCGATTAAGTTTCCGTAATCCAGCGAGGACATTTCTAAAATTTCTGAAATACACATTTTGGGCTAATTTCATGAGTTTCTAAGGGGTTTGGACACTCATTAGCATCAAATAAACATATAAGTTTAATTAATTTAACCCAAAAAACGAAATTGGAACGAATTGATATTCGGCAAGTTTTACGGGTAGAATGGGTTTTTCGGTGATGAACAACTTCGGGTTGTTACATTGTGTTTCTCCTGATTGTCACATCCCAAAACCGGAACGGCGGAAACGTTCTGGGGTGGATGACGTCATGTCAAGTATCACAACACATGCATTATAGTAATCAAAGTACAACAAAACATTGCATTAATAGTAATAATTTTACATGGTTACTTTACAATACATCAAAGTAATACAAGTAATAGAATAAATACAGCGTGGTACTAAGCTATCTTCATCAACAGCTCTGGGGATGTACCTGTCTAATACTAACCTGAGAATACATGTTATTTGAAAAGCGAGTATCAGCATTTTTACAAATGCTGGTGAGTTCATAAGTATTTAGTGACATTTCATTCAAACAACTTTATAAAGTAATAGTTTAAGTGTTTACAGTGTATTATAGTTCTTTCCAGAAAATCCTATATTTTCTTTAATCAAAGCAGCCTTCTACCAAGACTGGTCAGTGTTATGTGGTAAAAAGTGGTTTTCCCTTAATTGCTATCATTATCAAAATATTGAATTTGATTATTAAAGAAAGTAAGAGACAACAGGGAAATAACATATGCCTCAGCAGTGAGGACTGCTGACTAAGGCAAAGGAATCATAGACTCCAGGAGAGTATCGAACTAACGACACGCCTGGCTCAGTCTAACAAGTAGAGACTCAGACCCCAGAAGATACCAAATGAAAGGTACAGCTGGTTAGGTCTAAAACAGTGAAAAACAGACCCCAGACAGTATCAAATGAAAGATACGTCTTGTAAGGTCAAAACAGAGAAAATAGACCGCAGATAGTATCAAATGAAAGATACGTCTTGTAAGGTCAAAACAGTGTGACTCTGAAAATGAATTACCAGCATACAGTGTAAATTGTCGGTGAAATACTGTTACCTTAAGGCCAAAGAATTATAAGGTAACTCGGGATACTCGTAACCGTACTGACTAGAGTACCAGATGCCCTACAAGCGTCCGAAATATGACATTTGTCACCCGTTGGCTTGGTAGGCTAGGACTGTAGCTAGCAGTCTGGGTGCGGGGTTGTCAATCTCATATAGATCTATACACACAATGTCCGCTCTCCCTACAGGAGATCCTGGTTACCATCTAGACAACGGAGAAGGCCGTGTCCTGAAGATGCATCCCAAATAGTGAGTAGAGACTTCCAAATAGTGGGTAGTGTGTAAGTGCTGAACTAGAGGTAGAGACTTCCAAATAGTGGGTAGTGTGTTTCTAATGTAAGTGTAGACTAGAGGTAGAGACTCTTAACTGAACTGACTAGAGAATTTCTGTATGTCCATACTCATATACATAATATATAACTAATGAATCAAACGACCTTCGGATGGCCATCCGATCCCACCAGACCACATCTCAACGAAGAAAGGAAATAGGGCGGACGAGCCTTCCTAAGTCTTTCAATCATTACTTATATGCACCTATATAAGTACAGACATACATCTAACTATGACTGAGTGTGTATCAAGTAGAAGTGATTCTTGTGAAGTAGGAGTGTCTAACAAGTGAAGTAGGAGCGGTCGCAAGTGAAGTAGGAGTGTCGAACAAGTGTAAGCGTATCACGAAGTAGAGACGACAATAAGTGAAGTAAGAGCGTCTTTCAGGTATAAGCGACTACAAGTATAAGTGAAATAGAGACAATAACATGTATAAGCGTATCAGGAAGTGAAAGCGTTATCAAGTAGGAGTTTACAATAAGTGAAAGCGAAGCAGCGGTAACTAACAAGTATAAGTATTCGACATGAAAGAGAAATTTGATGAAAACCTTGGAAAACCTTTATATTTAGGAAAATCGCATTTTGTATTCTTTGGTAAAATCAATGTGAAAACCTTTAGAAATCCTTGGAACCTTTATAAATCGGTTTGAAATGATTTTGAATAAAACAGTATAAGTAAGAGTTTGAAACAGTTTGAAAAACCTTTTTGCAAGTCGTTATAGTATCCTACTCGGTAAAACAGTGTACAGTGTGGTAAAATCTTGTGCATGCGGGTTATCACTCACATGTGATTGATATGATAACTGGCATGTTTAACTTGTATTTGCCCCTATAAAACATGTAAAAACATTAAAAGGTTCATTCAGGGGTATGAACTCACCTGGTGTAAGTAGGTCCGACGAAGGTGCCGGTTGGGCGTTCGGTGTCACGTAAGGACTCGAACACACTCAATGACCTATTTAACATATGATAACATATGTTCACATACAATTAGTATATTTAATACTAATTAAACACGTATACGCACTCAAAGGAGCGGAAAACACTTTGGTTAAGGGTTTGGGGTGTCCCGGGTAACATTTAAGGGTGTGTATGGCTTAGGAATGGAGTTTACTCTCCGAGAGTAAACTCCCAACACCATGTTTACGGCCCAGGGACTACTCACCATGAGTTTACGGCCATAAACTCATGGTGAGGGGTTCTAGTGTGTTTTAAGGCTTCTAACTTGTTCATGGAATTATTCTAGGTCCAAAACTATATAGTATGAGTGGGTTTAAGGTCTTTAAGGGCATCTTAATGGATTTTACGGCCCAGAGACAACTCCTAAGGGAGTTTACGGCCGTAAACTCTCATTCCTTGAGTTTATTGAAGTTTCAAGCCACTAATACCTTGCTAGTAATTTATAATGAAGTGTGAGGCCATTTGGGGGGATTAAAACTATCATTTGGGTATGTTTAGGGGTGTTTACGGCCTTGGTACATGCCTGGGCCGTAAACTCCCTTTAATCCCCCAAATCTTTGTGTTTAAATGATTTAAACCCGAAAGGATAAGCCCCTAATTTATGTATGAAGCCCTAGGGTGGTTTGGGAGTGTTTTTGGGGCTTTTTGACATGTTTAAGAGGTGTTTACGGCCTTGGCATATGCCTGGGCCGTAAACTCTCTTTTACCCCCTAAAATCATGTGATTTAATGTTTAAACACTCCTAGGCAAATCCCTCAATTTATTTCCAAGCCTTTAGGGACATTTTGGGGTCATTTTGGCCTCTTTTAAGGTGTTTACGGCCTAAGGAGGAGCTGAGGCCGTAAATTCCTCTTCCTTAGCTTCTAAGTCCGATTTTTGGGCTATAAACACAAATCATGATGTTTAGAATAAGCTAGGGTAAGCGGACTTACAATTTGGAAGCGTTTGGTTGCGGATTCGGGTCGAAAACGAGTCTAGAGAGAGAGTATAGAGAGGGTGTAAAAAGTATCCAAATGGGGTTTACTCCCCTTTATATATGGGTGGGAGTTGGATCTCAGTGGAATTCTACCCAATACTGTCGTTATACGGGGCTTTTGGTCGCACCCGATTTAGTGGTCGTAATAATAAAAACTAACTTTTTCCAATTAAATGGAAATGTGTGTTATGTGTTTTTATTTCCTTTTATCACGACTTAACGGCATATTAAATGTAAATAAATGGAATGTTTATTAAATTGACGACCTCTAATTAACGGAACTTTTATAAACTGGAATATTCCGTTAACGGTAATGGGGAAATATAACGGAACAACTTGGGTTGTCACACTGATCATATTTGAGCAAAATGATTTTGGATTTTGGATTTAATCAAACTAATTTTGCCCTAATTCTTAGTAGATTTAGGTTTGTGGTTTTTCTAAGATTGTTACATCATATTATTGTTTTAATTTTGTTCGTTGGTGGTAGTTGATAGCAATGGAGGTGACAGATGTGGTGTTTGAGGGTGGAGGTGGGTTTTTCCAGTAGTGATGATGGAGCAGTGATAGTTGGTGTTCGAATGGTTTTTTTTGGTATGTTGGTGTTTGTACATGAAGGTTTTTTTTGGTATGTTGGTGTTTGTACATGGTTTTTTTTGGTATGTTGGGTTTTTCCAGTAGTGATGATGGAGCAGTGATAGTTGGTGTTCGAATGGTCTTAAGCTTTGAACAGGTGGTATAAGGAGGAGGTGAAATAGGTGGCTTGATAGAAGCAGGGTGGTGGTCTTGAGCTTTGAACTGGGGAGTTGGGTGGTACAAGGTGTTGGTAGATTTCTGACGGTAGTCGTGCAAGTTTCTGGTGGAGGTGCATATTTCAAGTGATGGTGGTAGCTAGGTGGACCCATAATCTTCATTAAAATATTTATTAATAATTAAAAAGAATGTAGATGTCAAAAAATAAATGAAAAAGAAATTTCAAAGGGCATTTTAGTCATTTCATGTATCATAAGGGATGAAATATGCAAATTTAAACTAACGAGGGATGAAGCGTGCACCTTTCTACCATATAAGGGACTGTCTAAGTTAATTTTTGAAAATAGGGACTAAACACGCTTTCTGGCATATGCACGAGGGACGATTGGTGTAATTTACCCTTAAAAGAACTATTTACTTTATATTTTTTTGGAATTATGCTTACTGCAACAAATATATATTAAATATATGTTTTCTAAACAAACAAGTAGATTAAATACTTTCATTAGACTAGGGATGTAATGGTTTATCATTATCTAAAAAGTATGGAGTTATAGAGCTTATGTTAGACAATATGCTTAACCACTCTAGCATCTAATAATTGCATTTATGTAGACTATCCTAAATGATTGTTTAAGATGAAGTCTCTACTAATCCCACTAATTTTCATTCCAGAAGACAAGTGCTTAGAAAGTTGTTTTTCTAAGTGGGATCAATACGGAACTTTAAAAGCTAAAGAACCATAAGCCAAATGCATCATAGTTTGGAACTATCAAGTTTTCAACTCTTGTTGAATTTGCTCAATAGTTGATTAGAAACTAATAAAACACATAAAGATGCACTCATGTATGATTATCAAGTATGAACTTGATCAATCTTCCTCAATATATTACGAATATAGAGAGTAAGCGAGTTTTCAAATGAGAAAGCATACATGAGTAAAAATATTTTCAGATTTAAGCTAACATCTCAAAGTAAGATTCTTCTTTCGTATATTATAATTATATAGTGTGATTTAATTATAAATCAAGATGACTCTTGTGTTTTTGTACAAAGCTAGTGGGATCGCATGAAAATTCCTAGTCTTAGATGTAGCCGACATACTAATTCTCGGAATAAGGATCTATATAGATAGATCATGGCAACTTAAAGGATTAAGTAAAATAAAATTAATTGTCAAGGATCTTAAAGATCTTAAGATAAAAGACTCTGAGAGAGTTATCTTGTCAAATACCACCTAATATGATTTTGAGCACTCATCAAAATCCTAGTACAATGTTTTGAAGTAGATAATATGATTGTATTTCATATGTTGCCGTAATTGGATCAATCATATATGTTATAATTATGCATGAAGGTCAGATAAGTCGTATGCTTAAAGCATGTCGAATTATACCAGTATAATCCGAGAATAAGTCATTGTGTGGCTTAAAGGAACATTCTAAATTACTTGCTAGAACTAAAGAAATATTCCTAATTTGCGGAGTATTTGAAAGAAAATTATGTTTAAGCTGTTACACATGTTAAACTTCCAAATAGATTGAGACGACTCTCAATCACAATCGGGTGTGTCCTCATTTTAAATGAAGAGAAATTACATGGATAATAGTTCCATTTAGATTTTAACTAAAGTTACACATTAGAAGGTAAAATCAGGGGCACAGGCAAAACTGAACGAAGTTACCGGTATTTGAGGCATTTATGAACAAAAAATCTAACTTTGGGATAACCAAATATTTTGTGTAAAATTGAGGGCTTATTATGAAAATAACACCAAACTTTTTGCAAATCTATTACAATTAATTTTATCAGAATATATCATATTTTTTTAAAGTTAATTGTTTGTTTAGTTGGTCTTTATCGATTATTTGAAAAACAAATACAAATACATTCTGTGAATCTGGTTTTGCTTCCCTGCACAAATTAGCCTTATGTATTCATGTTAATCATGTATTGTATATTTATAATTTGAACTATAAATTCTAGTTAATTAATTTGATTAGTAAAAAATAAAGTTATTACTTATAATAAGAAAAATAAGTCAAAATATAAAGAGAATCTGTTTTTCGTAATTTTACACATATAAATATTTTTTTTCCAAACAATAAAAATAACTTATTAGCTCGATGGATAAGTTAAATCAAAACATGTTTTTAAAAGTTTGTTTTGAGACCACTATAATCTAATAAAATATAATTGGGAAAAATACAAATCTAGCATTTTTTTAATTATCTATAAAAAAAATAGCCAAAAAATATCACTTAACCAAAAATAGCTCACAAAACCGTAGTTAACTTACGGTCAATGCCGTTGACTACTGTTTTAGGCCGAAAACTATTGTTTTGTGCAAATGGGCTACTGTTTTGAGGGTCCGTTTACTTTTTCGTGACCCATTAGCCCAAAGTATATAATGAAATTTTTTTCAGATTAGGTCATTTTGCCTATTATTTTTTTGGTTTGACTACTTTTTTTCTCTTAATTGAGCACTAGGTTTTTCTATTTTTCATCAAAATTTTACCGTCTTTGTGATTAGGAGTAGGTTTTATATATGTGGTTAAATTTTTTTTGAAAAAAATCGAAAAAAAAAATATAAAACTGTTGGTTTTTGGACAAAATAGTACTTTTTTGGACAAAACAGTAGATAAAACACCCAAAATAGTAGATTAAAAAAAACCGTAGTTTTTTTGGACAAAACAGTAGATAAAACCCCTAAAATAGTAGATTAAAAAAAACGTAGCTTTTTCCCAAAAACTGTAGACTACGGTTTGAGAAATCGTAGGTTTTCGAGAGGAAACTGTAGGTTTTATAATACCTATGGTTTTGTATGGCAAAAATGAATTTTTTTTATAGAAAATGCAAAGCAATAGACGAAATGGCTAAACAGTAGGCGAATCTCGAAACCTACGGTTTCGCGGGCTATTTTTGGTCATTTACTAATTTTTTGCTAAAAATTGTTTAATTTGGCTTTAAAAAGTCTTATTTAAAAAGTGATTCTCATTTAAAATAAGCTTGATATAAAGGGAGCGAGTTTTCGATTAGGGTTTTCTTCTGAATCCAAAGGAGCGAGGTTTCTCACTACGAAAGAGGGCTTTACACTGTGTCGTGCAGTTATTCTTCTCCCGATACAACATCATATCAATGGCAACAGGTTCGTCTATTGCTCTTTGCGTTTTTGTAATTTCTATTTTGGAGAAATTCAATTGCGATTTTTCATAAAATTAACAACGCAATGTAGAAATGTCCTTCCTCATACTCGTCGAGTTCCACCCTTTATAGAATCAGGACAAATCGTTCTAACTCGTCGAGTTCTTCAGTCTATTGCTCCATCTTAATGGGTTAAGCCCCTAATCTTCAGATCTGAGCTTCCTATTTCACATATACTCTAGAAATGTCCTTTTAAGGGTAAAGTTTCCAACTTTACCTATTATCATCCTTACATAATGGGTTTTGCTCAAACCCTAACTCCTTAGGACCTAAATCTTGGTCCACAAGCCATCCATACTCGAAACTAAAGCCTACAAATAGAGATCCAAAACCTAAACACTATATGGACACGTAAAGTTCCCGACTTCCTCCCATGCATGGCCTTTTGGAGCTTAAAAGGCTTGAATGACAACTTATAGCTTGCATGGGGCTTCCATGGCCATAAAGTTTGCACCTTTATGCCATGTAAGACCCTCAAGGTCCTAGATCTGAAAGTATACCCACTTGGGACGTCCATGTACCAAAGATTATGTTTATTGGACCAAAAACCCCATAAAATGATAAGAAGGAGATCTAAAAAGCTACTAAGCAAGGTTGAGACTTGCTTACCAGAAATAAAGAGGATGAGATGTTGTTTTTGGATCTACTAGCTTCCTTATGAATCCTCAAGCCTCTCCTCTTCTTCACAAGCTTCAATTACACAAAATTCACTCAAAAGTGGCTCATAAACTCACAAAAGGCTCTAGGGTTTTGTGGATAAGGGTTTGGGACTTGGAGGCTGGAAATGAGGCTGATAGGTGGGGATTAAGATGCTTAAATAGGGTGCAAAATCCCGAATTTAGGGTTTCCCAAACCCAGACCAACTCGTTGAGTTGGTCCTCCCCAGCTCATCGAGTAGGTTTCTCAACCCACGTCCAAACTTATTCCTACTCGTCAAGTTATCCCCATTGGACTCGACGAGTTGACCTTCAATTTGCATATTATCTTTCCTTAATTAGTATTCCAGATTACGGGTGTTACACAAATACCTTTGTTGTAGAAGTTCATATATTTTACATATTATTTTACTTTTTGAATGTTTACGTACCATGTTAACATTCAGTTATCGAGTTCCGTTTGATACGTTTATCCAATTAGCATACATATCGCCTCCAAATGTAGTTGGGGCTACACAATTGGTACTCTATCTGTTATGTAATCAATTTGGCACTTAATCTTTAGACTAATTTTGAAGTTTTTAATTGATATGTCTATGGAGTTTATTACAACATCCTACTTTGAAAAATATAGCAAGTACAATGCTATAATTGTGGATATCTCCCCCTTAAAATGCATTATTAAGATAAAAAGTTATAAGTACAATGTTGCAATGGAAGAACTGATAGTAGGGTGCTATAAAACACAATGAAATGGAAGTATGTTGCTATATCTATAAGTCATAGATTGATTTGTATTATAGTTTTCACATGGTGAAAATTCTTTATGAAGCACCTGGATAGCTGAATTCATACCCTATTGGTTGTCTAAGGTGATCTTCACTGTTAGTGATGACTAATTCAATTAAATTGGATAATTGCATCATGATTTTTCATTAACAGATGTATACTTACTTGCATATACATAAAATATAATGTGTATTTACTTTTCAATTAGCATACATATCGCCTCCAAATGTAGTTGGGGCTACACAAATTGGTACTCTATCTGTTATGTAATCAATTTGGCACTTAATCTTTAGACTAATTTTGAAGTTTTTAATTGATATGTCTATGGAGTTTATTACAACATCCTACTTTGAAAAATATAGCAAGTACAATGTTATAATTTTGGATATCTCCCCCTTAAAATGCATTATTAAGATAAAAATTTATAAGTACAATGTTGCAATGGAAGAACTGATAGTAGGGTGCTATAAAACACAATGAAATGGAAGTATGTTGCTATATCTATAAGTCATAGATTGATTTGTATTATAGTTTTTACATGGTGAAAATTCTGTATGAAGCACCTGGATAGCTGAATTCATACCCTATTGGTTGTCTAAGGTGATCTTCACTGTTAGTGATGACTAATTCAATTAAATTGGATAATTGCATCATGATTTTTCATTAACAAATGTATACTTACTTGCATATGCATAAAATATAATGTGTATTTACTTTTCTGGTCAACTGCATGTATGAGATAATTAGAAGTCGTAGAAAATGGCTAATGATTGAAGTGTAATGATACAATGCTATGTATTGTATGCATCAGTATCAGGTTGTTAATGGTATATGTATATACTAGACATTTGGTTTATAAGATTGTTGTTGAAGTATGATGTTGTAATGTGGTTGGTTCAATCATATTTGCAAAAAGTAAATGAAGCTATGTTGCTATTTCATGCATTTAATCAGATAGATAACCGGTATATAGCTACAATTGGTGAGTTTTTATGCCTCGTTGCTGATTAATGCATAAATAATAGCTTTATACAAAAAAGTTCGTTTTTTTTTCAATTGTGACATCATATTCCCATATATCTTTTAAATTAGGGCAATTTTAGATATATTCTTTTTGCAAATATTTGATAAATCATTACGATTTCAAATTATAAATAGTGTTTTTTTTAACTGTGATTTCCACGAGATTAAACCTAGTAACTTATTAAGTTAAATAAAACATTTTTAAAAAATTTGTTTTGAGACCACTGCAAACCAATAAAATATAAGGGATAACGACTTAAAAGGGTAATATATATTCTGATTTGTATACATTTGGTCACTGAGTTTTTTTTTCGTCCACATTTACCCCTTCAACTTGTTAAACTGTACACATTCAATCTTTATGACCGGTTACTCCAGGTTAACCGGTAAAAATGACTTAATAGGTTGATATATTTCTCACTTTGTATACATTTGGTCCTTAATATTTTTGTACATATTTAGTTCTTAATACATACATATATATATATATATATATATATATATATATATATATATATATATATATTGCAAAATAAATCATTTTTGTTTTTATACTCATTCAATATTTATGAATGATTTCTTAAGACTTTTCTCATGACATCTTACGTGGGATAATCCTTAGTGAGGTGTTTGGAGCTTTTGATATTTATGTCCATCGTGATCTCAACTACTTGGTAGTTTATGTCATGTGTTCTGAATATCATAACTTCTTCATACGATCTCAGATTTTAATGTGATAGACATAAACATCAACAAACCGAAACACCTCATCAATGATTGTTCCCACGTAAGATGTCGTGAGAAAAAACTAAAGAAATCATTTATAAGTATCGAATGAGTACAAAAACAAAAATGACTTATTTTGAAACAAAAAAATATTAATGACTAAATGTGCACAAAAATAATAATGACTAAATGTGTATAAAATGGTAAATATATTACCTTATTAAGTCATTTTTCCCGGCTAATTTGGAGTAACTGGTCCTAAAAACTGAATATATACAGTTTAACAGGTTTAAATGATAAATATGAAAAAAAAAAAAAAAAAAAAAAAAAAAAAAAAAAAAAAACTCTAACGAGAGTCGAGATATATACAAATCCAAAAATATATTTTTTTTAAGTCATTATTCCAAAATATAATTTAAATGATTCTTATTTAAAATAAGCTTAATATAAAGGGAGCGAGTTTTCGATTAGGGTTTTCTTCTGAATCCAAAGGAGCGAGGTTTCTCACTACGAAAGAGGGCTTTACACTGTGTCGTGCGGTTATTCTTCTTCTTCCGATACAACATCATATCAATGGCAACAGGTTCGTCTATTTCTCTTTGCGTTTTTGTAATTTTTATTTTGGAGAAATTCATTAGAAAAGTAGCGCTTTTCCGATTTTTCATATAATTAACAACATAATGATCTTGATTTGTTGTATTTTGGAATTTGTATGAATCTTGTTCGCAATCAGCAGCTCCATCTCGTTCCTTCTTGCAAGTGGCAGCCACCGAAGAGGCAGTTGCTCCGCCTCTAAGAGTTGTCCAGATCGAAGGACTGGTACTGTTCTGCCTTTCTATTCCTTTAATTTCATTACGACGGAATTATGATTCACAACCAGAGGGTTTTGTATCTGTTCAAATTATGCATAACTGATTCTATTTGTTTACATGGTTACGCATTTCACCTTTTTCTGGGATCATAATTGTTTAGATGATGATATTATTGTGAACAAACAGGTTGTATTGAAGATTATCAAACACTGCACAGAGTTTTCACCTGCTCTCGTAACTGGTCAACTTCTTGGCTTAGATGTTGGCAGTGTTCTTGAAGTAACCAACTGCTTCCCCTTTCCAGTATGTTATGTTCTTCTCTTTTCCTCCATAATAACACAACAGTTGCTAATTTCTTCACCATTATTTAACTAACACATAGTAGAATTACATTAAATTAAATTAATAGATGAGGGAGGAGGATGAGGAGATTGAAGCAGATGGTGCTAACTACCAACTTGAGATGATGAGATGCCTCAGGGAAGTCAATGTTGACAATAACACTGTTGGCTGGTAACTTTTTTTTTTTTTTTTTCTTTTCTTGTAAACTGTTTCTTTGAATTCTTTCTTCATTAAATTTGGTAAAAATGTAAGATGTGTATCTTTAAAGGTACCAATCAACTTTACTAGGCTCTTTCCAGACTGTGGAACTGATTGAGACCTTCATGAATTACCAGGTATACACACACACAGTTACACTTTGTTGTTTTTATTTGGTTGCATAAAGAATTCAAATATTCAAAGAGAGGTGTTTTCTAATTTTAGGAGAATATTAGAAGATGTGTGTGCATTATTTATGATCCTTCTAAGTCAAACCAAGGTGTCCTGGCTTTGAAGGCCTTGAAACTTTCTGATTCTTTCATGGAGCTTTATCGCAACAATGATTTCAATGGAGAAAAGTAAGTCCATTTTTATTATTATCTTTAATTCCTATGTTGTAAATTTACACTTTGTTTTTTTTTTTTTCTTTTGCTGTTTAGGTTGCGGGAGAAGAATCTCACATGGGTGGATATCTTTGAGGAGATACCCGTATGTTCATTTATTTTACAACCCATTTATTATCTACTTTAATAATTAATTAATATTAAATGTTGTTTCTTGTTTGTTATAATATGTAACAGATAAAGGTTTCAAATTCAGCCCTTGTAAGTGCATTCATGACTGAACTAGAACCAGATTCACCTGTTACTCAGGTATTTTATATATTTATATTTATAATCTAGTAATCTAGTTATTATAATATAAAGAAAGACTAATTTTATATTTATATGGTAGTCTGATTATGATAGACTACAATTGTCAACAAATCCCTTTATGGAAAGGAACATGGAGTTTTTGATTGAATGCATGGATGATCTCTCAATGGAACAACAAAAGGTTGTCTTTTTTTACTCTCTTTCTTTTTTCATTTCTTTATTTATGTAATAATAGCAAAGTGACACGTGGAAAATTTGTATTTTTATTTCCCAGTTCCAATTTTACTATCGGAATTTGTCACGTCAGCAAGCCCAACAGCAAACATGGCTTCAAAAAAGAAGGTATTTTTATTTATTTATTTATTTATTTTTTGAATATTTTGAAAAATGTGAATGTTTTTTTGAAGGTCTGAAAATATGGCAAGAAAAGCTGCGGGAGAGGAACCGTTGCCAGAGGAGGACCCGTCAAACCCTATTTTTAAACCGCTTCCCGAGCCATCAAGATTGGACAGCTTTTTGATAACAAATCAGGTTTCCAATTACTGCAATCAAATTAACAGGTATTTAATTTTTTTTTTTAATTTTAAAAAATAAAATTTCATATTATTTCATTTGTTTTAAAATTTCATATTATGGGAATTTGCACACACTATGCAGTGTTGCAGGGCAGAGTTTCAGCAGATTATATTTGATGAAGGCGTTACATGAGTGACAACTGAATTGACTGAATCATTTAATTTTGCTTTTTTATTGAAAACTTAAGATGGTATGTAGGAGAATTTTGATATGTAAAAACTACTTGGAAATATTCTATTCGCTATTTCAGTTTCAGTCCCTACTTTGTTATTGTAAGATTTATTTATGACTATTTGTTCTCAAGAATTTGGTATAATATATTGATGGTAGAAAATAGGGTGAAACCAAACTCCAAAACCCAAAAACTAATATAAACGAAACCAAACCCAAATTGTCGGGTTTGGGTTTAAATTTTTAAAAACAGGAAAATGGGTTTTGGGTTCAGTTTTAGTACCTCAAACCGACCCAACCTGAGATTATTACATGTTTTTCAGTGATATTCTATAAAGGTGGATTTTGGTACTAAACTACACTAAATCTATGGCTTGTGTTTTAGTGAAACCGAGATTATTACCATGTAGTTTGTTAATTGTTTTGTTTCTAAAAGCTTGTTAAACTTGGTTGTTCTTAAACCTGGTTGTTATAAATTTTTAGCAACATACTTTGGATGTTGTGTTGTTGAAATTGGTTTTTTTAGTTTTTTTTTAATCTAGGTTGTTAAATTTGTTTTATTTTTTAAGTTATAAAGATTTGTTGAAACATGGGTTACAACCCAAACATACGAGTTTAAACCCAAACCCATCAACCTATGAGTTGAACCCAAAAACTAATCCAAGAACCCAAAAACCAAAACCGACCAAAAACCGAACACGATGTATTCTAAAACTCAAAAACTGAAATACACAGATTGGGTTTAGTTTTACCCCAAAACCGAACCAACCTGGCCCACTCAACCCTAGTAGAAAAACATGATAATTATAATTATCCAAGATAACTTGTAAGCTATTATCATTGTATAAAAAGCCTTGTTACTAGGATATGTTGTAAAAACAACATTAAAACCATTCATGCTTTATGTCTAAACACTGTAAATAAAATGTTTTATGTTCTTAATCGATTATATTATTCAACAAGTTAACTAATAGTCAAACCCTTTCATTCGTCAACTAACAGTCAAAGCTTATCTTTCATAAATTGACAGCTATGGCCCATCTAACATTATTTCTTTTAACTTTTAATTAATTCATAATATCAAATCTATCACTATTATTTAGTTAACGAAATTTAATTTATTTATTTGATTATTTCTTAATTTATTTATTTTCTATATTAAAAGAAATCCACATTAATACATAAACCTTCTAGAGTTCTAGGCTCAAAAAGCGAGTTACATAATCGGATTCCCAAATTAGAAATTATGGTTTTGTATATATTTAGGTTTTCAAACAAAAAATTAGGGTGCATTTGGTTGTGAAAAACTGTTTTCATTTTCTATGAAAATATTTTCAGAAAATAGGGTTGAGTTTTCATTTTCAATTTTTAATGAAAACGCGTTTGGTTGGAACGGATGAAGTTTTTCATTTTCCATCTTAGAAATTTGGAAAACTTCAGAAAACTGTAAAAATCACTTTTCTAATTACATAGAATTTGGAAAACTGAAAATTTTCATTTTCTTAGAAAACTTTGGAAAACTGAACGAACCAAACGCGTTTTCAAATTTTCCGTTTTTCTCGGAAAATTTTGATAGAAAACTGGAAAATTTTCCACAACCAGGTGCGTTTGGTTGTGGAAACCTGTTTTCATTTTCTAAGAAAATGTTTTAAGAAAATAGAGTTGAGTTTTCGTTTTCAATTTTCAATGAAAATTTTAGAAAACGCGTTTGGTTGAAACCGGGGGAGTTTTCATTTTCCATCTTAGAAATTTGGAAAATTTTGGAAAACTGTAAAAATCACTTTTCTAATTTACATACAATTTGGAAAACTGAAAATTTTCATTTTCTTGGAAAATTTTGGAAAACTGAACGAACCAAACGCGTTTTCTAAATTTCCGTTTTTCTTAGAAAATTTTCCTGAAAAACTGGAGAATTTTTCCACAATAAAACGCACCCTTAGGGATTTTGCAAAAACGGGAATCGGGGTTTCCAAATTATGGTTCTTACAGGCAACAAAACAAAAATCGGAAGCTCACCACCATGTTAGGACAATTCAGAAAACGACCGGGGTTTTCAAACTTCCAAGACGTCAATTCCTAATGTTGTTGGAAGTCATAGTCTAGACCGACAAGCTAATGAAGGGGAAGACATTATGTTCATGAGATTGTTACTTAGGGTTTTCCATAGCTAAAAGAGGGTAACAACGAAGGAAAATATGTTCCAAATGGGTGTTTCAATCAGTAGGGGACAAATATGTGGATAGTTGTCTCCACGTCATTATGCCAACTAAGCACGATAACCTGAAAATCGACATTTTTTTAGTTGAGCCCCTAATTAACAGGTCAAATTTAATTTTAATGAACCATTGCGTAAAAATACTTTAATGATCAATTCGAAACAAATATATATAATCCGTTATGCTAGAACGTTATATATCCATATAGATATGAAATTGGTTGGCAGTATTGTAACGTCCTTATTCTTTTTACACACAAAATTTAAATTTTTTGAATAGATCCTCTTTTTAAAACTAATAATAAAACATCATTTATAAAATGATTCATTCGAGATTACATAACACATTTTAGAGTAGTAACGAAAGTCTTTTAAACATATTAACCATATTAAACATAATGCGAACGATGTTGCAGTTAGGTCCCGTTCTTCCATTTGATCTCCCTGGAGGGTCCTACAATTATTATTAAACAACGGATAAGATTAAAGCTTAGTGAATAAACACAATACTCAATCATTATAACGATCATATATATTGTATAACAAAATCTTATTCTTTGTGGGTTTTCCAGAGAAGAAATGGGAGAAATGGGTGGGGGTGGTGGTGGTGGTGCCAAAATCTATAGTTCAGTGACTTTCAAGAGGAAAGCATTGTTCTTGTCACTTTTAGACGGATGATTAGATGATTTGGAACGGTTTTCAATCTTGAACATGTATTACCTCTTTTTCATCTTCCGTCATCTCTCTTCATCTTCATTGGGTGTTCATCAAGATCTGGAAACTCAAGAACGATCTTAAAAACTTAGGTTTCTGGATTTAGTTTTATCAAATTTAGCTTCATTGAAGCGGTCGTTTTTCGGATTTTTTAGAAAGAGTTTTGATTTCCAGGAAGATCTTGAGATCTCGTTTAAAGGGTTTCAATTTTTAGAAAGGGATTTGATATTCAGAAAGGTTTTGAATTGGTTTTTTTAATCTCGAGCATGAACTCAAAAGGTTTTCAAGAAGAAGGCTTTTGATTTTATCCTTATTTGATTTGGATTTGGATTTGGATTTTTTCCATGTTTGATTTGGATTTGTTAATAGAAGATGTGAGAGAGATGATGGTTGATGGTGGAGGACGGTGGAGGTAATGGTGGTGGATGACGACAGATGGTGATGTGTGTTATTGAATGTGTATCTTCGTGAAGATGATGAATGTGTGTTTGTGTGTGTTTATGAAGAATTCTTGAGAGTGTTTGTATTAAGATGTTCTTAAGAGTGGGTATGTATGTTCTTTTAAATTTATTAATAAAAAATAAATAAACAATTTACAAGAAAAATAGTATAAAAAATAAAAAATTATAGAAAATCATGAATGATCCTTATGGTTCGTATAAGATGACTTTACCCTCATATGCATCGCACATGGTCAGACTTAACAGATGAAAATAAACAATGGACGGTGTTAACCATAAGCACGATCCATTAAGAGGGTGTTTGAGATTTCATTCTGAAGTTTAAAAGGATTTTTATCCAAAAGGACTTATTGACTTATAAATATGGGAGAAGTAGTTTTTAAAAAAGTGTTTGGATTAGATTTTTAGTGACAAAAGTCAATAAGTCAATAAGTTAAAAAGTGTTTGGCTAACTTATTGACTTTTGCTTGTTTTTTATTTTAACTAGGTGTGAGACCCATGTATTAAATGAGTTTATTTTAAAAAAAAATTAAATATGAAATTTTAACAATTTGAGAAGTTTGAATTTATAAGAAAAATAAGAAAAAATTTAAATTATTAAATTAATGAGACTTTAATACATTGAATACATTACATATATAAATCATTTCTAATAAATACCTTACATATATATTACCTTACATATTAAATGTGAAATTTTAATTTAATAAAATGAAAATTACAATCAAATAACAAGTAGAAAATAAAAAATTCAAAAGATCTAGAAAATGACATGTGTCCAAATGAAGGAGAAGAGGACATGTGGCAAAAAAAACCTTCATTTATTAAGGAGGATAAGTCATAAGTCATTTCAAGAAGTCACAAGTTGTAACTTCTTCAAAACTCCTTTTCAAATATTAAACCAATAGTCATTTTAAAAGTCCTTATTAATTATCTAAACACTTTTTTTAGCTTATTAACTTTTCAAAAAGTCAATAAGTTAAAAATGAGTTTTTAGATGAAATCCCAAACACCCTCTAAAAGTTTTCAACCATAAAGACCATCCTTGAAGACGAAAAAAAATTAAGGATCAAATTTGATTTTTTTTGAAACTACATGTACCATTTTTAAAGATTTATCTAAAAAGGATAAAAACGTAAACCCTAGCAATTCAAATACCAAAAAAAAATTAAACCCAAATACCAAAAAAAAAATGACGCTTGACTTACAAGCTTGAGAAACAAAACCCTAGCAATTCAAATAATCTCAAACCAAACTCACATTTCAATCAATGAATTCGGATAGAGCAATGTCTACTGTTTCACCAGCATCGACGACAAATGATGATATTGCAAATGGATTTCAAAATTTGGGGATTTCAATTTCAAATGTTAACGACCTGCAGATCACTTGCTTCTCTGACGTCTTCAATGACACTACCCTTCATTTTCAGATCATTCGTCTTCCCAAACAGGTATCTTGTTCAATTTCTTCATATTTATGCTTCTACGTTCTCTGTCCATCTATATCATACACAAAATCCGGAACTTTTACCTGATTACGAGATGCAATCTTGTCTTCAGCTTCCTCGCTTTACCTACCTTGACCATGGAGTTTATCCTTTAGTTTAATACTATTCAAATTATATGGATTTATAGGTTCACTTTCTATCTCCTTGACATTTAAACAACTGATTACTCAGAGTTCAAACTAGACATACTTTTTCTGAATGATATGCAGTTATGGGGAGAAATCACCAACAGGATTCGTATATTAATGTACAGTATTAATGGGAAATGAAATTTCTGAACATTCTTTGAATTATCTGGGAAATTACTGTGTGGTCTCTAGTAACTTTTTTGATATTATTGCTACATATGGCTTACTCATCAGTCATCAGTTCATGTGTAGATATATGCATGGATTGGTTGTGACTCTGCCAAATTTGGTCATTTATATGCTGCTGCACCTACAAGACCAGTAAGTTTTCACTTATGAGTATGTTATCTTCTGCAACAAGTAATTTTATCCAAATAGCCATTTTGGTGTTGATACCTCCACTTTTCATGTTCATATACAGAACAACACAGTCAGTGTAAGCTCCCTTCTTGGTGGTAACTCTGACAATACAGGATCTGGCATTGCTCGTAGAATAGGTAACCCTCTAACACTCTTTGTTACACAGGACAAGACATGACATGACATAATGGGTTCTAATGTGTTTGACATGCATTGGACCGGAGATTGAGACTGATGCCAATGGGACAAAAGTTCAAACTTTTTGTCCCAACCGAAAAGGTGGGACAGAGACTTGCTCTCGATATCTTGTCTGTGAAAAAGACGTGAATGCCCTCATCCTCGTCGTAAATAATAACCTTACAAATTGTCTCCGCTCCTTCTGACATGTGTCATTTTCTCATAGTTATTAAGACTGGAGTTCCTTTAACATTGGCTTGCAACATTCCAAAAGATAGTCCCATGCTTGAGGTTCTCTCTCTCTCTCTCTCTTGCATACACAATTTTTTTTTTTTTTTTTTTTTTTTTTTTGTAATCGCGTCTTTATCATCTTTTTTTTTCTCTGTAATCCTAAATGGTTTCTCCTGTTGTGGTTTTAGGCTGCAGCTGAAAAGAAGCTAGTTCAGAAGCTAAATGCTCTGGGTTACACAAAGTCCAAACATCAAGAATTATATTCATAGAAAAAGGTGAAACATTTATTTGTGACACCATACATACATACATACATACATACACATAGATGCATCAACCATACCTAGGCCCTGTTTATGTTTTTTACTATTATATGTTGTCTGGTCTATGGATAAATAATGTCCAAAATATATTTGAGAAATGATGGTAGGCATACGTGGTGAATTGGAAGGAAAAAATGACGAGGGCAAATTTGTAAAAAGTTAGGAATTGATGAAAAGCCTCATTTCCTCAAAGACTCCTTTCAAGTTATTTCTTAGAGCATCTTCATTTAGAGTTTTTTTTTTAAAGCTTATTACTATTTACAAATTACAAAAGTAATATGTAACAGTATATGACGACCATTGTTGATATTCTTAGCTTAACTTGATGTGTATTAAATCCCGAAAATCAGTGTAAATCGATGTGTCAAATCATGAGTTTTTGATTGTTGCATTTTTTGCTTTGTTTCACAGTGATGAATCAATCTACTGTTTGAGGGCGTGAAGTGGGATCTAAACATCAATCATGAGGTGATATATAACCATTGGATATAAAAACCCTAATTTGTTGGATTTTACTTTTAAGTAGAAATTTGGTGTGCATTGAAGTGGGATCTATATATACGGAAATTGAATTTTTTGTCACCCAAGGAGATGTACACAAGCCTATCAAACTATATTCATATCTTTTTCATATTGCATAATATTTTAATATAAGACTATTTGTAATTTTGTATTAAATAATTAATAGTTACATGAAAATGTAGCAACTTGTAGAAATGGGGTGATAATATGACACTAAGATGCCATGTACTTGCTACCATGCATCAACCAACGTCACATACCATGTGAAATAACATTAACACATATACCAAAAAGAAAAACAAATTTAAACGACTTTAATATAAAACTAATTTACAATAAACTAAAAACCAACATTTCAAACAATTAATTATTTGGGATTCAAATTCAACATCATATCTCTTTCCTGTTCCAAATCATACACCTTATCATTCATCCCTACCTTCCTATAAGCTTCAACCATGATATCAAAGGTAGTCACATCACCCCTACATTCCTTACTCTTCATCCTCCTAAAAACCCTCTCCATTTCCATCAAATCATCCGCTTTCGCACACGCATAAATCACCGCATTATAAAACGACGTATTTTCAGCTATCTCCAATTTCCCAGCTAACTCAACCATATTAACCACCTTATGAAAAACCCCTCCATTAGCATACCCTCTAATCAAACAACAAAACGTCTTCGTGTCCCCACGAATCCCCTCACTTCTCATTTGATCAAAAGTAAACTCCATATTTTTCACATCACCAACATCCGAAAAAGCCTCGATCACATTGTTATAAGTCGATGTGGTCCACGGAAACGAAAGTTTCCGCATGTACGATAAAACAGTCGACATTTTATCGTACATTTTTTTCTTCGCGTACCCATTCACTAAAATGTTAAACGTTCGCGTCTCGGGGTCGATTCCGTAATTTCGAAACTTTTCGTACCATTTCTCCATTGTTTCGACTTGACCCGTGTTCGCGAATAGCCCTAGAATCGTGTTCATTGTCCAAACATCGGGTTTTGATGTCGTGCTTTCGAGCATCCCGTTAAGGATTTTTTCCATTTGGTCAAATTTTCCGGCTTTTATGTAGCCCGCGAGGACCGTGTTTTGTGTGAGGGTGTTTGGGGTTAGGGACATTTCGGTCATTTGGTCGTAGAGGGATTCGACGAGGTCGAATCGAGAGGCGTCGACACACGCTTTGATTAGAATGCTATATGTGTAAATGTCAGGTTGGCAAAACGGGAGGTTTTTCATTTGGTCAAGGACTTTGAATGCCGAGTCAATGAGATTGCTTCGGCTATAAGAGGCGAGTAATGCAGTGTAGAGTTCGGGAGTGGGGTCTAGGCCTTCTTGGATCATTGTGTTGAAGAGATTTTGAGCGTGTTGGGGTTGACCGGATTTTCCGAGGAGGACAATGAGCTTCATGTAAGTTCCTTGTTTTGGTTGATAAAATGGTTGTTCTTTTAGCATCCCGAATACCTAAAATAAAAGTTTTATACAAGTAAAATGAGGTTATATACACCTTGTACTGTGTTTGGTGTGCATTGGACTGAGATCGATGGCAATCACACAACAAATTACACGATAAGGAACCAAACGAGAAGATTTGATTCCATATGAAATATCAATGCAATTATTAAGGGTCAAATGCAAGAAATAGCAACGCATTTTGATTTATTTTTTTATTATGCAAGAAATAGCAACATACTTTTTTTTTCTTATTAAGGTGTTAATAATAAACAAATTAACAAAGGTATATTGTTCTTTCTTGCATTTAACCCATTATTCATTTCATTTCAATAGTGAACATGTCTATCATCACTACAGATTAATTTAACTGGTGAAGAAATGATCCCTCTCTAAACTAATCAAATGAAGAAAGTAAACCAATCAATCAAAAACTATGTGAAAAAGCTTTCTTTCAACCAAAACTATGTAAAAAAACCCTAACTAAAAATAATGCAACAAATCAAAATTGGTAGAAATTAACAACCTAAACACACTAATTGGTTAAATCGATACATTAATTAGGACTACAGGTTGAGTGTATGATTACCTCTAGGGCTCTTAACCACTGCTTGTTGCTGATAGAATCGGATAAGGCTTCTGTAACGGTAATTACCCCCGTATTAAGGTCATTCTTCCGATCCGGCTGCTTCTTAATGGTCTTAGACGGCGATCTTCTCTTGTTCCTGTCAAAACTCGAAGTCCCCGCCACATCGCCGGGGTACTCCCCTTGCTTCCACAGTTTCTTCTTCTTCGGTGCCGCAACTGAGGAAGCTGATCTCATTGCACATCGGAATAGGAACCGGGGAGAAGTTATGGGATAGTGAATGCGGTGATGGTGGTGGAGATCGCGGTAACTGTCGGTGGAGAGTGATAGGGAAGATGAGAACGAGTGAGACGACGGCGGCGGCGGCGCTAACAACGACATCGTTTTGTTTCGTTAGAAGTGATGATCTTGTCATGTGAGTGGGCGAGCGAGCAAACATCCATGGATAAGGTGTAAGGATTTCATTTTTGGCTCACAATAACATTTCACCCTTATAATTATTGTATTAGTCAATATAACCCTCGTACTTTTGATATTATAATTAGAGTAAATCACCGTCTTGGTCCTTGTGTTTGTTCATTTTAACACTTTTGGTCTTTCTATTGCCATTTTAACACCATTGGTCCTCATGGTAAGGTCGGGTAACAATCAAGACCTTGTCTCAGTTAGGCTCCGTTAAACCTTTCTATCTAGGATATAAAAAGTCGAATTTGCACTTAAGCCTTATACCCGACAATGTGAACCTCAGATTAGAGTAAAATAACATCTCAATACAACATGAATCTTTGAAGATTTCTTCCTCCGTTACCGATGTCACCTTTGGTTTTAACTTTACAAAATAGTATCTCGGCTCTCGATATGAACCTATATGATGACTGATGCAACTACTTCCATCAACATGTACATGATGGTGTAAGGAATGGTGGTGATGTAGGGGAAAGTCTTAATATGGTAGGTCAAGTTCTTAATGATGATTAGGGTGTATATGTATGGGAGGGTGATGATTCAAGGTAGAATGATGATGTAAGGGCGTGTCTTAATTTGGTAAATTAAATGCTTAATGATGATGAGGGTAAGTATAGGGCAACAACTTAAAGCAATAAATGATGAGGTTGAAAATGGAATAAATAAAATTCCAGGGGAGGTTGGTAGTTAATCAGAAACTAATAGTAAAGGCCCTTTAGCACAAATTGGAATTATTGATGGTGATTATGATGATGTTCTACCTGTTAATATCCTTACGGTGATAACGTAACTATGCTACTAAAGGCAATGTATACCATGACAAAAATAGAATGTGTGTGTGGTGTACAACTTGTACTCGATGACATGCCACCAGATGAGCTGGAAAATTTAAGTCCTTATAGATATGTAAGTTAGTTTTACAAAAGTCTATTTTTGTCCTCTAATTTAGCAATGCATATGTTTTTTTTTTTTTTTTTTTTTTTTTTTTTTTTTTTTTTTGTGAATAACATGAATTAAATGAAGTGAAGGGTCATCCATATGCGGATGTTAATGGTGAAGGTGAATGCGTTATAGAGAGGATATTGGTGACCAATATCATCAACATGAGGGTGCTGACCAAGATTGTCAACATGAAGGTGATTATACATAAAATGAGGTTGATGACGAAGGCAAGCAGGATGTCCTCAACATTAGGAAAATGAAGCCTTCTAAGAGGGTAATTAAAAACAAATTGAAGAAGCCTGTTTTTGATAAATATGGTGGTTTAACACTTACAAATCTAATAATTTTGGAGTAATTATGTAGTTAAGGGGTTGAAATGGGGATGTTTTATATGGGAATATGTACATATAGCCATGTTTTGGTATATGTTTTTGATACACCCACTATTTAAAGCAGGCATCCATTTGTTTTTTATTTTACCATTTTGGTTGTCTTTTTGGTATGCCTTTCAAGGCTTTCGGTATAAATGAATGGCTGCTACAAATTAGTCATATTAAATATTATGTAATGGTACCCCGCCCGAGTTAATGTTATTATCAACCTCAAAATTGATGTATGTTTGTGTGTGTCTTAGTATACATTTTGTATTACTTTGGTATGCCATTTGTAGTATAGTACACTACCAATTGTGCATTACAATTACCAATTCCAATTATGCATTACCATTACCAATTCCAATTATGCATTATCATTCGCAATTCTTTTTCTTGTAACATCTCAAAAATCACAAAAAAATTTAATTTTTTCAAAAACAAAAATTCAATCCATAATGTTTACAAAACCATTGTTTCAAAAGTGTTTTCCAACAATTAGAGTGTCCCAAAAATCCAGATATCACAGAATCGAAGGATATGTACGATCACACGTTCGTCTTGCCACAGTCCTCAGAAGTACCTGAAACAAAACTATAACTGTATGCCAATGCTTAGTGGGTTCCCCAAAAGTACCGCCACATAACATAACAAACAACAACATGCATATAGAGCCTTCAACATGACTAGACTGACTCACCGGGCCTTCAGCCTATCTGGACCGCTCTCTGGACCTTCGGCATTACTGGACCGCCTTATAGCCCTTCAGTCTATCCGGACCACCTTGGGTATCTTGGCCTTGAGTATCCACTGATCTGCCTCAACCCAATAAACCATAACATATCGATACATCACATTATCAATCAATAACAACAAATACAGGTAGTCATACAGATCTACCATTCTAATCACATAACCAGTACTACATAACTCCGCATAATAGCATACAAAAAATCAGGATATCTAATCCAATGGACCGATATTGGTGCATTTGACCCCTAAGAACAATGAGGAAAACTCGCCTCTCAGTCTGAATACATTATGAATGAATCTCTACTTCGACAGCCGACTTTATCCGGCTCCTAATAATCAAAAAATTTCCTATTCTATAATTAATAACAATTTCCCAAAATACCCCTTGGTCAAAATCTGTCAAAATCAACAAAATCAGTCGAGTCAACCCAACCGAGTCGACCCAAACCTCGTATACGAGGAGTACTTCTGATGTGTGCGGGGCTTGAACTGTATACGCGTAGCGTACCATTTGGTACACCCAACGTACACACCTAGTCTTCTTCTTAAAGAATTAAGAGCTTAATACATAAGCTATTACGACCAAATTGCAGATCCATGTCCCAAATATCATCCTTGACCACAAAGTTTCTACAAACCTAGTGAGAATATGGTCTTTATAGCATAAATGGGAGTCTTGAGAGAGAGAGAGAGAGAGAGAGAGAGAGAGAGAGAGAGAGAGAAAGCTCATATGCAAAGAGGGCAGTGGGAATACCATTGAACTTGAAGAAATTCAAGAGTCAACCAATGAATGAACTTTAGAAGATACTAGCTCTTAACTAGAGGATGAGACTCCTATTGAACCTATTGACAATTCATTAGCTCTTCACCGATCAAGTAGAGTTAGCATGCCACTAATGTTCTATGGTTTCCATATAACGTCATATGGTGACACATTTATTAGTGATGGTACACCAGCAAATTTGTATGAGCAAGCTCATTACAAGGAAGTAGTGGTAGGCCCTAAAGCTGCCAAGTGGAAAGAGGCAATGTATAGCGAGATCAAGTCCATGTATGATAACCAAGTTTGGAATTTGGTTGATCAAGAACCTGGTTGAAACACAGTTGGTTGCAAATGGATCTTTAAGAAGAAGAACGACATAGATGGAAAGGTACACACTTTTAAGACATGACTGGATGTAAAAGGGCTTTATCAAACCCTAGGGATTGACTATGATGAGACCTTCTCACCAGTGGACAAGATAAAGTTTATTAGGATAATGCTTGCCATAGCTACCTTTCATGATTATGAAATATGGAAGATGGAAGTCAAAACCGCTTTCCTTAATAGGAAATTAGTTGAAGATGTTTACATGAGTCAGCCAGAGGGTTTTGTAGATGCAAATTTTCGTAATAGAGTGTGTAAGCTTGAGAAATCCATTTATGGATTGAAACAAGCGTCTCGTAGCTGGAATATTTGCTTCCATGAGAAAGTCAAAGAGTTTGATTTCTTTAGGAGTGAGGATGATTCATGTGTGTTTGTCAAGGCTAATGGGAGTATAGTAACCTTTCTAGTATTGTATGTTGACGGCATACTCCTTATAAGAAGCGGCATTCCAACTTTGCAACAACTAAAGTCTTAGCTTGGAAAGTGTTTTGCTATGAAGGATCTCGGAGAGGCAACCTATATTCTTGGGATAAGAATCTTAAGGGATAGAAAGAAAAGTCTAATTGGTCTTAGTCAAAGTACATACTTGGATAAAGTGTTAAAACATTTTTGTATGGAAAATTTGAAGAAAAGAGAGCTACCTATTTAGAGTAATGCCAAGTTGAGTAAGACTTAAAGACCTAGTACAAATGAAGAGAAAAAAATATGCTTCAAGTATAGGATCGATCATGGACACTATGACATGTACTCGCCCTGATGCGTCATTTTCTTTAAGCATGGTCAGTCGCTTTCAGGGAAATCTTGGTAGAGCTCATTGAACAGCAGTGAAGAACATTCTCAAGTATCTGCGAAGGACAATGGATCTGATTCTAGTCCTGGTGGTAGTGATACATTAAGAGTAAGTGAGTATGGTGATGCCAACTTTCAAATAGATAGAGACAATCTTCGTTCTCAATCTAGCTGGGTGTTTCTATTAAATGGAGGAGTAGTCACTTGGAAAATTTCCAAGCAGGACACGATGACTGATTCTACTTGTGAATTGGATTACATAGCAACGAGTGAAGCATCAAAGGAAGCGGCTTGGCTGAAGAATTTCATCAGTGATATTAGAGTAGTTCCGACCATTCAGGAGCCAATGAAACTTTTCTTTAATAATGAAGGAGTAGTTTCTTTGACCAATGAACCAATAGATCATGGTAAATCAAGACATATCGACATAAAGTACCATTATATTAGGCATAGAGTTGAAGAAGGTCATCTTATAGTAAAGAGAGTTTCTTCAGAAAAGAATCCTACAAATCCTTTCATAAAGGCTCTGAGTAGAGTTAAACATAGTCAACATGCTAGTAGCATTGGTTTGAGAGATGTCATTGGTTTTAGTAGTTAGATCATTAGTTTGAAACTTGTAATAGAATAAATGTAACTGATTTTGGTGATTGAATAATAGAGATTATTTATGAGTTTGTTTGCTGCCTTTTTCAATTATTTATTCTTATGTTTTGTTTTGCATGTTTTACTTCCTGAATAATTTGATTATTCGAAGATCCACATTCGCTCATACTTTAGGAAGTAAGTAGCGAATGAATACTGTTGTGAATTGGATTGTAGATTGTCTAAGGATTTTAGACATAACAGTTGTGTTGCTACAATGTTCATGAATACTTAGAAAAATAGAGATTTTGAGTATTGGATAAACCTACGCTCAGGGAATTACTTCACGGATTATGTCACGAGTAATTATGAGACGATAATATCTTATATTCTTAAAATGGAGATATATAAGTTGTAATTTACAAGTCGGTTGTACATTGGCATTACGAAAACAAATGAGTAACTTAGTGTTATAAAATGTAGTGTCATGTATGATTTGGTGAGTAAAGGATACAAGCATACGAGTCAAAGTTTATTTGTTCTTTTTGCCCTAACGGGAAAAGTGATATCTTTGGGCCCTTCGGTGATTTGGTGTTGACTTATAGTGATGGGCCCAACTAGGACTAAATTGATGTGTTCAATTAGAAGTATTATGACGTCATCACAAATTAGGAAATCGGGAAACAAAATTTTGGACAATGAGATTGATTCTAATCCTTGTCTCGTGTTTATACGATATCTTGTAGAATCAAGGAATATTTGATCACTTATCTTAGGACTAATGTTTGATCATATCAGATATTGGAGTTGCTTTTGGAAGCATCATTTGCTGATAATTTAGATGTTATACTGCCAATTTTAGTTATAGACTTATCCAAGTGGGAGAGTATTGGATTAGGTGTCTAAGCTAATAACTAAATTGGTATATACTTGAATTATTAAAAAACCTTTTTGGGTTGCCCTCAAACCTTGTAATTTAATAACTTGACTTTTAGAGAGAGAGAGAGAGAGAGAGAGAGAGCCTAATTTATTGGTTTATTATATGATTAATAAATAGCAATAAATGATTTGTTTATAATATATTATGAGAATAATATATTAATTAGAAATAATATTATTTAGTTAAGAATTAATCATAAATTAATTAGAATTAATTTTGGGATTAACCAGATTAATTAAAAGTGCAAGGACCTAAGTTATAATTGTTCAATAGTTGAAAAATAAGGTGTTCCAGAACCTTCCACCCTTGGAAAATTTTCTAAGGGGTTTAGGAGCTTTTGGAATGTGACTTGAAGATAATTAGGAAATCGGATAATTACCTGATTTGAGATATTGTTATTTCAATCAAGTAAGGGTTATCTAGGGTTTTCTTATCAACTATAAATAGGGCCTTAAACCCTCTAAATTCAAGCCACTCCTTTTTGCTAATAGCATAGTCGAAATTGGCTTTCCCTTCTCCTCTCACTTCAAGTTTCCTAGTTGCTAGGGTTTGGGTGTGAACCATCAGAGGAACGAGATTTATGGTGCTTGCTTCCAGTAGAAATTGAAAAGGTATGTAATCCCTAACTTGTTTATGATTTTCGAAAATAGCTAGGGTTTATAGGGTTCTTGTTGTTCAATAGAATGTTACTTCAACAGTGTTATGGAATAAATCTAATAAGTTGCATGTACCCTTAAGTGTATAAGGATTTATCTGCGTTATTTCATGTAAAAATCCATCATCGAGTGTACAAGCCGATGCTCGATAGAACAAATTGTTTTCATCGATGATATCTTGGTCTATTCCAAGACTAGGGAGTAGCAGGAGGAGCAACTTCGAGAGTTGTTGGGAGTTTTAAGGAGGGATAGGCTGTATTCCAAGTTCTCAAAGTGTGAGTTTTGGTTATGGGAGGTTCAGTTCTTGGGACACCTTGTTAACCAGAATGGGATTCTAGTCAACCCGGCTAAGATTGAGGCAATTATGCAGTGGGAGGTCCCGAAGACTCCCTCAGAGATCAGGAGTTTTCTGGGATTAACAGTGTATTATCAAAGATTTATTCAGGATTTCTCCAAGGTTGTTGTACCCTTCACTCGTCTGCCTAGGAAGGGCGTGGATTTATGTGGGGGGGCCTGAGTAGCAGGCTATGTTTAATACGCTGAGGCAGAAGTTATATGAGGCCCCGTTGTTGATCCTTCCGGAAGGTATGGAAATTTTTTTGTTTATTATGATGCATCCATCACCAGTTTGGGGGCAGTACTCATACAGAGAGGTAGGTTGATTTCTGATGCTTCTAGGCAGTTGAAGCCACACAAGGTTCAATCTCCAACGCATGATCTGGAGTCGGGGGCAATGGTGTTTGCCGTTAAGATTTGGTTGCACTATTTATATAGGGTCTGGTGTACCATTTAGACTGACCACAAGAGTTTGAGGTATCTCATGGATCAGCCGCATATAAATATGAGACAACGTGGATGGCTTGACGTAGTCAATGATAATTATGACTGCAAGATTCTTTATCATCTGAGGAAAGTGAACATGGTCGCTGATGCTTTGAGTCGTAAGTTCGCTAGTTCTTTTATTGGGAGCGTATGTATGAAGATTTTGATCGATTCACTGCTTTTAGACATGATCAGGGAGGATCAGGCTGAGGGAGTCAAGAAGGAGAATTGGAAGCAGGATCGAATCAAGGGTGAGATTGATAGGTTTTCTACCGATAGTCGTAGATTATTGACCCGATGCGGTCGAGTTTGGGTACCAAATTTTGGCGGGATCAACTAAACTGTGTTGGAGGAGGCACATAAGTCTAGATTTTCGATACACCTTAGAGCCACCAAGATGTATCGGTATTTGAGACTTAGCTACTGGTGTCCGTGTATTAAGAGGGAGATAGCCTAGTATGTTGAGAGGTGCTTGACTTGTCGGATGGTCAAGGCCGAGCACTAGAGGCCACATGACAAGATTCAGCTTTTGGAGGTTCCCATGTGGAAATGGGAACATATCACCATGGATTCCATCACCAAGTTACCTCGGACGGCTAAGGGATTTGATGCGATATGGGTTACAGCGGACCTTCTGACCAAGAGTGCCCACTTTTTAGCTATTCAGGAGAGCTCTTCGGCCGAGAAATTGGCCAATGGATATGTGCACAAGATTGTAGCATGACATGGTGTTCCATTTTCCATTGTATCTGATCGAGATGTACGGTTCACTTCTCATTTTTGGCAGAGGTTCCACGAGGAACTGGGTATGAGGTTGCACTTTAGCACTGCTTATCATCCGCAGACTGACGGCCAGAACGAATGGACCATTCAGACTCTTAAGGATATGTTGAGGGCTTGTGTTATAGATTTTGGTGGTAATTGGTACTCCTACCTTCCTATTGCTGTGTATTCTTACAACAAAAACTATCACTCTAGTATCGGTGTGCCTCCATTTGAACTTCTCTATAGGAAGAAGACTCGTACCCCAGTCTGTTGGGGAGAGGTCGATCACAAGGTCATCAGAAAGACTGAGGTAGTTCTCTAGAAGACAGAGCTTATACAACCGATCAGACAGAGGTTGTAGACAAATCAGAGTCGGCAAAAAGAGTTATGCCGACAGACGTTGATTTGAGTTGGAGTTCCAGGTAGGCGATATGGTTTTACTAAATATATCACCCTGGAAGGGTGTAATATTCTTCAGGAAGAGGGACAAGTTGAGGGACTCGATATATCGGGTCGTTTCAAGTATTAACCAAGGTAGATAGGGTAACTTATCGGTTGGATTTTCCTGAAGCGCTCAGTCAGATTCACAACACCTTCTATGTTTCTCAGCTTCGAAAGTGTGTAGTGATGATTCAACAGTTGTTTCGTTGGATGATATTTAGGTTGATGATCGTTTGAATTATGTTGTGAGACCAGTGGCGATTTTGGATAAGAAGACAAATGCCTTGCGCAAAAAGGTGGTTCCATTGGTTAAAGTTCAGTGGCAGCATCGAAAGGGTTCCGAATGGACCTAGGAACCCGAGGCAGAAATGCTATATGACTACCCGAAATTTTCATCCTTACGAACTTTACAATCCAACACTTCAATTAAAAGTTAAATGCTTTTCTGCAAATTTTTAGCCAGTTTAAAGTCCGTTTGAGTATTTTAATTAATTATTCACGAATCGGACGGATAAAAGGAAGTGATTTCTAGTTAATCGGGAATATAATGGAACGAGCAACACCTTGAATTGGTGTTCACGGTCAAACAAAGAGTTTTTGGGCCGTGAACTCCCTTAGGGCCGAAAACTCATGTCGTAGGCATGAGTTTACTCTCCATTCTTTCATTTCCTCATTTCCAAACTCAAGAACCAAAGCCATTCTCTCTCAAGTAGCATACCGTTCTTCACCCGATTTTCCGAAAATGTAAGTATTACTTGACTTGATTTGTTGTTATAACCTATCTCCTAGTCATTATACAACATTTTATCCATTCAATTGTTGATTTTCATTAGATCTTCAAAACACCAAGAACACACACTAGTGTTCTTGGACCTTAAACACCCAATCGAGCTCCGATCTTTTAAGTGCACTTGCTATAGCTTCTTGTATGCTTAGTATGATCCTTATAACACTTGAAAATCATCAAGAAACCATAAAACAAAGGAGTTTACAGCCAAGGATGATCTTGGGCCGTAAACCCCTTTCAAGGTGGTAATTTTGACCTTAACTCCTTCCTATGCCTTGGATGCCAACCTTGATCCTTCCTAGAAGTGTTTAAGACTTTAAACAACAATCAAAACAACTCCCCATTGGAGTTTAGGACCGTAATCACCTAAGGAAACGGTCCTTAGGCCGTGAACTCTACTAGGTAGTGTTATTGTGCCCTTAATGCTATCCTAAGGCTTGGACTTGATCATTTGATGCCCAATCATGACTCGTAAGACCTTAAATCACAATTTGGCACTTAGTACCATGAGTTTACGGCCCTAAACTCATGGGGAAATGGTCATGGGCCGTAAACTCCATAAAGGGGTGGTTCATGGGCCATAAACTCCAATGCCATGTCATATAACCCTTCGGTGCAACCCTTTCGTACCTGTAGCACTTGAATCAAAGTGTTTCTATGACCTAGGGTGTCTTAACTTGATTAATTAGTTATTAATTAACTAATTAGATACATATATGTTTGATTATATGTTAACTAGGATCATTGTGTGTACAAGTCCTCACTTGACACTTAGCAATCCTACATCGTTCAGTTCATCCAAACCACCATCTAGAGGTGAGTTCATACCCCTTAATCAATATTTTCAATGATTTTAAATGCTTTAATGGGGGGGGGGGGGGGGGAATACAAGTAGAAAATAGTATGTTATAGAATCAATCACATGTGATTTATAACTGTGTTTTCAACCAACTGATCTCACATACTTCAAAATGTGATACATGAAATGGTTTTCTGTCTTAAAATATTTTGTTATCAAATGAATTACTTTTGAAATGTTTTATAAAATGACATCAAGTCATTGTTAATTATTGTTCAAAACTCTTAAATGTTTTACAAAAACCTCTTTCATGTCCTTGATCAAATCTATATCTTTACACTTATGTTCATTTATATATGTATTGATATGACATCATTCATTCTTCATTCAGTTCCCACACTCTTGAGTAGCAAGGGTGTATAAACCTTCTTGGACAATAAATACATTCCAGTAAACTATTATAGGGATAGTTTAGGGGATACAAAACATTATTCCTATTACAAGGAATTACACCAGAGTCGGTTCATTCATGAGTCTATACTAAATGCTATATGAAGAGATACTATTAGATATCATACATGTAGTTTAGTTCTATCTATCCTATTACAAAAGGATACTATACGGGACTAACCATTCCGGAACCCAGCTGTTAGCAACAGAGGTAATGAACATCTATGGATGTATACGGTAATACTTATACTAGGGTACCTTTACAGGACTAACCACTCCTACGCCCTGCTGTTAGCTATAGAGGAAAATGAACATCTACGGAGGTTCAAGGTTAATACCTTTTTGGCAGTTGCGATGTCGGGTTTATCCTAATGCAAAAGGATAATACTTATATGGCTATATTTTCCCTATTACTTTTATTTTGTGATGCATTCACATAAACGATGAAGTAGACTATATTTTGTAAATAGTAGTCACACGAGGGAAAAACCATCTTTGTTACTTTCAAAACATTTAGGTCTTGGTAGAAGACTACTTTCATACTAGTAGGAAATATGGGATTTTCTAGGGTTTTCACACTTATATCAAATGTTTCATTCAAAGATTTACATGGAATTCATAACAGCTTTCCAAAACAGGGTAATGACACTTACATACTTATGAATTCACCAGCTTTATGCTGATCTACACTTTCAAAATAACTTGTATTCTCAGGTCACCAGTAGACAGGTACGATGATCAGGTTTTGAGAAGACGGAGCACAGACAAGACTCGTCTTTTATTTTGATTACATATTTTGGTGTCTTATTACAATGAAAGAACACACATGTATTAAAACTTTACTTTTAATGCAATGGATGATGTTGTTGCTTGTTTACTACTTTACACTGTTATGATACTTCACATGACGTCCTCCACCCCTGAACGTTTCCGCCGTTCTTGGTTTTGGGGTGTGACAGATTGGTATCAGAGCATTGTTTATAGTGAATATAGTATATCAACCCATAAAAGATATACTAACTATAAATACATTGGGATTAAAACACTCTGACTAAGAGTTTATACTTTTAAATAATAAAATATTTAAGAAAGTATACGTGCCTGCATTCATACTAAAATCTTTGTCACAACGACAAGAACAAAAGTATTACGATTGTTGAATATCACAAGTGAGCCTGGGGATATATGGTCTGTCTTGGGAGTGGCATAGCCTGATCAACTATGCTGGTCCGAGGAGTGATTAGCATATGCCCAATAATGGTTGTGATGTGGCAACAAGTCTAAAAACTTACCAACACCACCACAAAGAAATACCATAGGGGTATTTGGTCTTACTGTAATTACTTATTTGAGAACTAAATAGATTTTTATTAATATGTCAATAGTTGTTTAGTGGATACACTAAAGTTATATGTACTAGGATGTCATAGACTTAGAATATGTGAAATCCTTGCCTTATGTCCTGCCCTCGTTGAGTTGGGGGCTTAGGGTTAGGGTCACTTATTTGAAGGTCTATCCTATCCTAACTACATATAACTAGTATGCACTAAACAAGTATTGAAACAACTGATAAAGATCATCTTATAATTATCTTAGTTAGTTCATCTATTTAGTTATTTCTTATATCCCTTTTCTCGCGTAGATTTTAATGGATGGATTTCACCATGGCGACCCGTACTTCCCAAACCAAGGCAACGCTGGATGGCTAGAGGAAGAACCAGAAGATAATCACCCAATCCCTTTGGATGATCACCATGCTGAGGATTTTTCTGATAGTTCTGACTCGGAGCCTGAAGTCAACAATCTACCTCCAGCTGCTCAAAACCCAAACCTGAACCCCCGTCCCGCATTTCAAGGACCTACACCTCTTGGGCCACGAACTTGAATAGGTGGAGTCAGGAACAGGGTCAACCTATCCCCTATAATGGAGACAGAAGCTTCTACAACCTCACTGAGGGAGGTTCTACTGACAGGGTCCTACCCATCATGATTCGTAGGATTTCTCAGAACACGATACTGGGGCAATCAACTATCAATCGAGTCGTGGAAACTGACGCCAACTCTGGCGTTAACACAGTCCGCATTCGCCAACTAGAGTCTTCTCATGAAAGGACTTTGTTCCGCAATGCAGCTCTGCAGAGAGAACTTGCTGAAACCCAAGCCGAGGTCGGGGAACTTCGAGCTCAGCAAGTGAGAGCTGACAGGCGTATGAGGGACATAGAACGTCTACTGTTGGGATCAAGAACTCATGCTAGCAGTTCTCGTCGCCGATAGAATCTCATCGAGTCATCTTTTAGATATAACCTAGTTTATGTAAAAACTTTGGTCTAATTTCCTATCTTTGTAAATCTTAGACCCGTTAGGTCTTGATCTAGTCATAGTTCTGTAAAAATTTTTCCTATCTTGGTTGATGTAAGGCCTACTCCTAGGCCATTTTTCCCAAACTTGTTACATCTGTAATTCCAGTATTATTGACAGATATCTTATCATATGGAAATTATTATCCAAATGCTATCATCTTCATTCAATCATACTATTCATTGTGTTGTTGGACTATGGAGAAGTTAGTCCATGAGTCATTCTCATTATTCATTTATTCTTATCCATGTTGTCATCTTTTAAACGTATAGTTGAAAGATGCCGCCACGCAGGAATCCTAGGCGTAACCCAAATAACGAAACGCCGATACCACCACCTCCTCAACCACCCCAACCACCTCCTCCTTTCGATGTTGCTATGTTCCAGGTAGCCTTCACGGCAGCAGTAGCAGCTGCCGTGTCAGCCATCAATACTCCTGTCCCTAGTGGATCGGGAACAGGTGTGCATCCTTCCAACCACGGCGAGAACCATGGGCATCCTTGGGAATGCACCTACAAGGATTTTACGAATGCTAAACCCCGGAACTTCAATGGAACTGGTGGGGTTATGGTCTTAAGGCAATGGATTGAAAAGACAGAAGCGGTCTTTGAAATCTGCGTCTGCCCGGAGGGCAACAAGGTCAAGTTTGCTACTTGTACCTTCTCTGACGGAGCACTAACTTGGTGGAATGGCCATGTTAAGTCTCCGACTATTGTGGTGGCAAATTCTATCAGATGGGAAAACTTGAAAGCCATGCTGATGAGAGAGTACTGTCCTCGAGGGGAAATACAAAAACTCGAACAGGAACTCTGGGGTCTACAAATGGTTGGTTCCGACATATCAACCTATACGAATAGATTATGTGATCTGGCAATTCTATGCCCTGACATGGTTGCACTGGAGAGCAAGAGAATAGAGAGATACATCTGGGGACTGTCCCCCCAGATCCAGTGAAGTGTGTTAGCATCCAGGCCTGTTACTTTTGACAGCGACAAGGAGCTGGCACAATCTCTCATAGATCACGGGAAACACCAAAACCCAACAATCCCTACACCCCAGCCACAAAAGGGAAACAACAATGAAAACAAGAAGAAGGGGTGGAACAAGAGGAAAAGAGGGGCTTCGCAAGAATCCTCAAAGAGACAACAACTTGTGGCAATCAATGCTGCCACGGTAACCCCTATTGTCCCTAAGAATCCCATACCAGCAAAGGCTTATGATGGAAATCTTCCGAAGTGCAACAAATGCAACTTCCATCACCACGGACCTTGCAAGGAAATGCAGTGATCTAACTGCAATAGGAAGGGGCATACCGCCCATTTCTGCAAGACTCTAGCAGGGCTGACCGCTCAAGTTCCTAACGCCGGTGTGGGCCAAGCTTGCTACGGTTGTGGCGAGGTAGGCCACTACAAGAGGAACTGCCCTAAGGCGGGGATGGCTGGCGGAGTAGGAAGAGTTATGGCCATGGGCCACGAGGAAGTAGTAGCTGATCCTACGATAGTTACTGGTACGTTTCTCCTCGATAACTCATATGCTTGCATACTTTTCGACAGTGGAGCGGAGAAAAGTTTCGTAAGTCATAAATTTGCACATCTACTTAAACAAAAACCATGTGCATTAGATAAATCATTCACGGTAGAAATGGCAAACGGGAAAACGGAAAGTACTAATTGCGTATACGTAGGTTGTACTTTAACTTTAGATGGCCATACTTTCAAGATAGACCTCATGCCGGTCCCAATTAAATGTTTCGACGTTATCATCGGCATAGATTGGTTGAGTCTTCTTCACGCCGACATCATGTGCTTTGAAAAAGCAGTTCGTCTTAACCTTCCTAACAACGAAACCTTAGTTATCTATGGCGACAAACCTAGTATGAGCCTTCACATCATTTCGTGCATCCAAGCCCAGAAGTGCTTACGAAAGGAATATCATGCATTCCTTGCACACATCGTCGATACGAGTCAAGAAGTAATAGACATTCAAAACATCCCCGAGGTACATGAATTTCCCGACATCTTCCCAGAAGAACTTCCCGGATTACCACCAGAACGCCAAGTCGAGTTCAGAATCGACTTAGTTCCAGGGGCTACTCCAATAGCCAAATCTCCTTATCGTCTGGCACCGGCAGAGATGCAGGAACTTTCCAGTCAACTTAACGAACTTCTCAAGAAGGGATTCATAAGGCCATGCTTCTCGCCATGGGGAGCACCGGTCTTGTTCGTCAAGAAGAAAGATGGATCGTTTCGCATGTGCGTCGACTACAGAGAACTCAACAAGCTTACCATTAAAAATCGTTATCCCTTGCCCCGCATAGACGATTTGTTTGATTAACTTCAAGGAGCCAACTACTACTCGAAGATAGATCTACGATCCGGATATCACCAACTACGAGTGTTAGAAGAGGATGTCCCCAAGACAGCCTTCCAAACTCGTTATGGGCACTACGAGTTTGTAGTAATGCCATTCGGATTAACTAACGCGCCCGCACTATTCATGGATCTGATGAATAGGGTGTGTTGTCCTTACTTGGATCAGTTCGTCATCGTCTTCATCGATGACATACTCATCCACTCTCGAAGTAAGGAAGAGCATAGTCAACATCTCCGTAGAGTCTTAGAAACATTACGATCGGAGAAGCTCTATGCGAAGTTCTCTAAGTGCGAATTTTGGATTCGAAGAGTCGAATTCTTGGGCCACGTTGTTAGCGAAGAGGGAATACACGTGGACCCTTCCAAAATCAAGGCCATCGAGAACTGGTCAGCACCGAAGACGCCTACCGAAATTCGTCAATTTCTAGGTCTTGTTGGCTACTATCGCAGGTTCATTCAGAACTTCTCCCGCATAGCAAAACCTCTTACAACATTGACCTAGAAAGGCGTGGCATTTGACTGGGAAGAGAGACAAGAGAAAGCATTCCAAACGCTTAAGCGACCCTTATACACTGCACCAATACTATCCCTCCCCGAAGGGATAGAAGACTTCGTTGTCTATTGCGATGCATCAAACCAAGGACTCGGATGTGTTCTGATGCAGCGAGGTAAAGTCATCGCCTATGCCTTGAGACAGCTGAAGACACATGAGGTTAACTACACCACCCATGATCTTGAGCTAGGAGCAGTTGTGTTTGCTCTGAAGATCTGGAGACACTACCTGTATGGTACAAAAAGCACGATCTTTACAGAACACAAAAGCCTACAACATATATTCGACCAGAAGGAGCTCAACATGAGACAACGACGGTGGGTCGAGCTACTCAGTGATTACGAATGAGAAATTCTTTATCACCCGGGTAAAGCCAATATAGTATCTGACACCCTAAGTCGGAAGGAATACTATGGTCGTAGAGTCAAGTCTTTGACTTTAACTATCCATTCACACCTGTCCACGCAAATTAAGGAGGCTCAGCTCGACGCTTTGAAACCTGAAAATGTGGCAGGTGAATCCCTGAGAGGAATGGATAAGAATTTAGAAGTCAAGGGTGGCGGAGCCTTGTACCTCATAGATCGGATCTGGACACCGAAACACTGTGGCTTCAGAGACTTGGTCATGACCGAGGCACATAAAACCCGTTATTCCGTTCATCCAGGTTTAGATAAGATGCATCTGGATCTTAAAAAGCTATACTGGTGGCCTAACATGAAAGCAGATATTGCTACCTTCGTAAGTAAATGCCTTACTTGCGCTAAGGTCAAGGTCGAATACCAGAAACCCTCTGGTCTTCTGCAACAACCGGAGATACTGGAATGGAAGTGGGAGCGGATCACTATGGACTTCATAACTAATTTGCCCAATACAACGGGTGGACTTGATACCATATGGGTCATCCTCGAAAGATTGACCAAGTCTGCACACTTCCTACCCATCAAAGAAACCGGCAAAATGGAGAAACTTACGAGAACCTACATTAGGGAAATTGTACGACTGTACGGTGTTCCCATATCCATTATCTCATATAGAGATAGTAGGTTCACTTCAAGGTTCTGGCATTCGCTACAAAGTTCCCTAGGAACTAGGCTGGACATGAGTACAACCTACCATCCACAGACCGACGGACAAAGTGAGAGAACTATCCAAACTGTAGAAGATATGTTGCGAGCCTGTGTGATTGACTTTGGGAAAGCTTGGGATACTCATTTACCCCTTGTCGAATTTTCCTACAACAACAGTTATCACACGAGCATAAAGGCAACTCCTTTCGAAGCCCTCTATGGCCTAAAGTGCAGATCCCCTCTGTGCTGGGCTGAGGTGGGTGATACCCAGTTAGCTAAGGGACGAGTTCCCGAAAGCACTCTCACGGGTCCAGAGATCATTCGGGAAACGACAGAGAAGATCGTTCAAATTTGTGAACGATTGAAAGCCTCTAGAGACCAACAGAAAAGCTACGCTGACAAGCGAAGGAAACCATTGGAATTCCAGGTGGGAGACCACGTTGTACTGAAGGTCTCACCCTGGAAGCGCTTAATACGCTTTAGAAAGCGTGGGAAGCTTAATCCGAGATACATAGGGCCTTTCGAGATTCTTGCCCGAATCAGCCCCGTAGCTTAGAAACTCAATCTACCGCGCGAACTCAGTAAAGTACTTTCTACCTTCCACGTCTCGAACTTGAAAAAGTGTCTGTCTGACGAGACTCTTGTAATCCCACTCGACGAGATCGAGATCAACGAGAGCCTCAACTTTGTGGAAGAACCAGTAGAGATCATGGATTGAGAGGTCAAGCAAACGACACAAAGCCGTATCCCGATAGTGAAGGTTCGCTGGAACGCCAAGCGAGGATCTGAATTCACGTGGGAGCGAGAGGATCAGATGAAACTAAAATATCCTCATCTTTTTGCTTAGTTATTTTGTAACTACATGTTTGCTTAAACTTTAATTTCGGGACGAATATCCTTTTAACTGGGGGATGATGTGACAACCCGAAATTTTCATTCGTACGAACTTTACATACCAACACTTCAATTAAAAGTTAAATGCTTTTCTGCAAATTTTTAGCCAGTTTAAAGTCCGTTTGAGTATTTTAATTAATTGTTCACGAATCGGACGGATAAAAGGAAGTGATTTCTAGTTAATCGGGAATATAATGGAACGAGCAACACCTTGAATTGGTGTTCACGGCCAAACAAAGAGTGTTTGGGCCGTGAACTCCCATAGGGCCGAAAACTCATGCCGTAGGCATGAGTTTACTCTCCATTCTTTCATTTCCTCATTTCAAAATTCAAGAACCAAAGCCATTCTCTCTCAAGTAGCATACCGTTCTTCACCCGATTTTCCAAAAATGTAAGTATTACTTGACTTGATTTGTTGTTATAACCTATCTCCTAGTCATTATCCAACATTTCATCCATTCAATTGTTGATTTTCATTAGATCTTCAAAACACCAAGAACACACACTAGTGTTCTTGGACCTTAAATACCCAATCGAGCTCCGATCTTTTAAGTGCACTTGCTATAGCTTCTTGTATGCTTAGTATGATCCTTATAACACTTGAAAATCATCAAGAAACCATAAAACAAAGGAGTTTACAGCCAAGGATGATCTTGGGCTGTAAACCCCTTTCAAGGTGGTAATTTTGACCTTAACTCCTTCCTATGCCTTGGATGCCAACCTTGATCCTTCCTAGAAGTGTTTAAGACTTTAAACAACAATCAAGACAACTCCCAATAAGGAGATTGATAAGTTTTCTACCGATAGTCGTAGATTATTGACCCGATGCGGTCGAGTTTGGGTACCAAATTTTGGCGGGATCAACTAAACTGTGTTGGAGGAGGCACATAAGTCTAGATTTTCGATACACCTTAGAGCCACCAAGATGTATCGGTATTTGAGACTTAGCTACTGGTGTCCGTGTATTAAGAGGGAGATAGCCTAGTATGTTGAGAGGTGCTTGACTTGTCGGATGGTCAAGGCCGAGCACCAGAGGCCACATGACAAGCTTCAGCTTTTGGAGGTTCCCATGTGGAAATGGGAACATATCACCATAGATTCCATCACCAAGTTACCTTGGACGGCTAAGGGATTTGATGCGATATGGGTTACAACGGACCTTCTGACCAAGAGTGCCCACTTTTTAGCTATTCAGGAGAGCTCTTCGGCCGAGAAATTGGCCAATGGATATGTGCACAAGATTGTAGCATGACATGGTGTTCCATTTTCCATTGTATCTGATCGAGATGTACGGTTCACTTCTCATTTTTGGCAGAGGTTCCACGAGGAACTGGGTATGAGGTTGCACTTTAGCACTGCTTATCATCCGCAGACTGACGGCCAGAACGAATGGACCATTCAGACTCTTAAGGATATGTTGAGGGCTTGTGTTATAGATTTTAGTGGTAACTGGTACTCCTACCTTCCTATTGCTGTGTATTCTTACAACAAAAACTATCACTCTAGTATCGGTGTGTCTCCATTTGAACTTCTCTATAGGAAGAAGACTCGTACCACAGTCTGTTGGGGAGAGGTCGATCACAAGGTCATCAGAAAGACTGAGGTAGTTCTCTAGAAGACAGAGCTTATACAACCGATCAGACAGAGGTTGTAGACAAATCAGAGTCGGCAAAAAGAGTTATGCCGACAGACGTTGATTTGAGTTGGAGTTCCAGGTAGGCAATATGGTTTTACTAAATATATCACCCTGGAAGGGTGTAATATTCTTCAGGAAGAGGGACAAGTTGAGGGACTCGATATATCGGATCGTTTCAAGTATTAACCAAGGTAGACAAGGTAACTTATCGGTTGGATTTTCCTGAAGCGCTCAGTCAGATTCACAACACCTTCTATGTTTCTCAGCTTCGAAAGTGTGTAGTGATGATTCAACAGTTGTTCCGTTGGATGATATTTAGGTTGATGATCGTTTGAATTATTTTGTGAGACCAGTGGCGATTTTGGATAGGAAGACAAAGGCCTTGTGCAAAAAGGTGGTTCCATTGGTTAAAGTTCAGTGGCAGCATCGAAAGGGTTCCGAATGGACTTAGGAACCGGAGGCAGAAATGCTATATAACTACTCGAAATTTTCATCCGTACGAACTTTACAATCCAACACTTCAGTTAAAAGTTAAATGCTTTTCTGCAAATTTTTAGCCAGTTTAAAGTCCGTTTGAGTATTTTAATTAATTATTCACGAATCGGACGGATAAAAGGAAGTGATTTCTAGTTAATCGGGAATATAATGGAACGAGCAACACCTTGAATTGGTGTTCATAGCCAAACAAAGAGTTTTTGGGCCGTGAACTCCCTTAGGGCCGAAAACTCATGCCGTAGGCATGAGTTTACTCTCCATTCTTTCATTTCCTCATTTCCAAACTCAAGAACCAAAGCCATTCTCTCTCAAGTAGCATACCGTTCTTCACCCGATTTTCCGAAAATGTAAGTATTACTTGACTTGATTTGTTGTTATAACCTATCTCCTAGTCATTATACAACATTTTATCCATTCAATTGTTGATTTTCATTAGATCTTCAAAACACCAAGAACACATACTAGTGTTCTTGGACCTTAAACACCCAATCGAGCTCCAATCTTTTAAGTGCACTTGCTATAGCTTCTTGTATGCTTAGTATGATCCTTATAACACTTGAAAATCATCAAGAAACCATAAAACAAAGGAGTTTACAGCCAAGGATGATCTTGGGCCGTAAACCCCTTTCAAGGTGGAAATTTGGACTTTAACTCCTTCCTATGCCTTGGATGCCAACCTTGATCCTTCCTAGAAGTGTTTAAGACTTTAAACAACAATCAAAACAACTCCCTATAGGAGTTTACGACCGTAATCACCTAAGGAAAGGGTCCTTAGGCCGTGAACTCTACTAGGTAGTGTTATTGTGCCCTTAATGCTATCCTAAGGCTTGGACTTGATCATTTGATGCCCAATCATGACTCGTAAGACCTTAAATCACAATTTGGCACTTAGTACCATGAGTTTACGGCCCTAAACTCATGGGGAAATGGTCATGGGCCGTAAACTCCATAAAGGGGTGGTTCATGGGCCATAAACTCCAATGCCATGTCATATAACCCTTCGGTGCAACCCTTTCGTACCTATAGCACTTGAATCAAAGTGTTTCTATGACCTAGGGTGTCTTAACTTGATTAATTAGTTATTAATTAACTAATTAGATACATATATGTTTTATTATATGTTAACTAGGATCATTGTGTGTACTAGTCCTCACTTGACACTTAGCAATCCTACATCGTTCAGTTCATCCAAACCACCATCTACAGGTGAGTTCATACCCCTTAATCAATATTTTAAATGATTTTAAATGCTTTAATGGGGGGGGGAATACAAGTAGAAAATAGTATGTTATAGAATCAATCGCATGTGATTTTTAACTGTGTTTTCAACCAACTGATCTCACATACTTCAAAATGTGATACATGAAATGGTTTTCTGTCTTAAAATATTTTGTTATCAAATGAATTACTTTTGAAATGTTTTATAAAATGACATCAAGTCATTGTTAATTATTGTTCAAAACTCTTAAATGTTTTACAAAAACCTCTTTCATGTCCTTGATCAAATCTATATCTTTACACTTATGTTCATTTATATATGTATTGATATGACATCATTCATTCTTCATTCAGTTCCCACACTCTTGAGTAGCAAGGGTGTATAAACCTTCTTGGACAATAAATACATTCCAGTAAACTATTATAGGGATAGTTTAGGGGATACAAAACATTATTCCTATTACAAGGAATTACACCAGAGTCGGTTCATTCATGAGTCTATACTAAATGCTATATGAAGAGATACTATTAGATATCATACATGTAGTTTAGTTCTATCTATCCTATTACAAAAGGATACTATACGGGACTAACCATTCCGGAACCCAGCTGTTAGCAACAGAGGTAATGAACATCTATGGATGTATACGGTAATACTTATACTAGGGTACCTTTACAGGACTAACCACTCCTACGCCCTGCTGTTAGCTATAGAGGAAAATGAACATCTACGGAGGTTCAAGGTTAATACCTTTTTGGCAGTTGCGATGTCGGGTTTATCCTAATGCAAAAGGATAATACTTATATGGCTATATTTTCCCTATTACTTTTATTTTGTGATGCATTCACATAAACGATGAAGTAGACTATATTTTGTAAATAGTAGTCACACGAGGGAAAAACCATCTTTGTTACTTTCAAAACATTTAGGTCTTGGTAGAAGACTACTTTCATACTAGTAGGAAATATGGGATTTTCTAGGGTTTTCACACTTATATCAAATGTTTCATTCAAAGATTTACATGGCATTCATAACAGCTTTCCAAAACAGGGTAATGACACTTACATACTTATGAATTCACCAGCTTTATGCTGATCTACACTTTCAAAATAACTTGTATTCTCAGGTCACCAGTAGACAGGTACGATGATCAGGTTTTGAGAAGACAGAGCACAGACAAGACTCGTCTTTTATTTTGATTACATATTTTGGTGTCTTATTACAATGAAAGAACACACATGTATTAAAACTTTACTTTTAATGCAATGGATGATGTTGTCGCTTGTTTACTACTTTACACTGTTATGATACTTCACATGACGTCCTCCACCCCTGAACGTTTCCGCCGTTCTTGGTTTTGGGGTGTGACAGATTGGTATCAGAGAATTATTTTAGTGAATATAGTATATCAACCCATAAAAGATATACTAACTATAAATACATTGGGATTAAAACACTCCGACTAAGAGTTTATACTTTTAAATAATAAAATATTTAAGAAAGTATACGTGCCTGCATTCATACTAAAATCTTTGTCACAACGAATCATGAACCCAAAAGTATCTCATCATCAAGCATCATTTGAAGGAGCTAGGATCTTGATGTTTTATTTGCTTAGATCTTGCTAGTCTAGAGTGTGTGTAACACCCCGTTTATTTAATAAATAAATAAAATTAAGGAATGTATAGTAGCCCTAAAATCAATAATTATATAGCAAGGTGTTGGTCTCGAGGAGCGAATTGGAATAATTTAGAAGTTGGAGGTTAAAAGTGTAAGTTCCGGATTGGTTTTGTAAATATTTATGAAGGTAAGGACTACTTGCTAAATTATTGGGACATAAATTGAAAGGATTTTGAAGACTAAGGGCTATTTGGGAAATTTCGGATATAATTTGAAAGAAAAAGAGGTGGAAGGGTTGGACATGTCATAAGTGAGATATTGGGGGTTAAAAGGGTAACTTCTGGACTAGCTTTGCAAAGAAATTCAAAAACAGAGGGCTGTTTGGTAAGTATTGTACTTGATTTGAAAGGAATTTCAAAGGGCATGGTTTAAATGGTAAAATAAGGGATGAATTTTAAAGAAAAGGTGAAGGGAGGGGCCATTTGTGACATTATGGAAATAAGTTATATGGGGCTCGGGGTATATAAACCTGTCACCCCCATTCAAACCCTAACCCTAGTTGTGTTTTCCAGCCGCCATCTACACCTCTTTAACTCCCGGCGCAGCACCATCCTTACGCCACCCTTCACCACCGGCGCTGCCACAGTTGTTGGAGTTGGAAAGACCGCCGTCCCCACCGTGAGTTGTTGTTGCTGTCAACACCGCTGCTACTGTTCCATTGCCTGACGCCGAGAACAGCCGAGAGAAGACCGCCATACGTGATGCTTTCCGCTACCGCCACCCGACCTCCTCCCGTTCCGTGGTCTTTTCACCCACTGCTGGCGGTGATGAGAACCGATAGATATGACCTCCGTGGTCGCTAGGTCTACTGCCTGCCTTCTTGTGTCCGTCGCCGTCTATACTGTTCATGCTAGCTGCTCCATTTTCCCTCCTCCATCATCTTCCGCTGTTACATCACAAACCGCCGCTCTTGTCGCCGCTGATGTTGAGCTAAGCGCCGCTGTTGTCGGCTGTTGCACCACTGTCGTCGCTGGTCACAACAGGTGGGTGATTTTGGTTCATTTTTCCAGCAAAGGACTAGTATTCGTGCTTCTACTATGACTGTACATACTATGTGAGCCTAGTTTAGCTGGAAATCGCAAGAACAGCCACCACCACCACCATGAGGTGGTGGCTGCCACCATGTACCACTGTGTGTTTGTGTATCTTAGTGAGTGTGTGTGTTTATTTGAGACTTAGCATTGTAAAATGTAATTAGAAAATTGAATAATGAAAAGAAACTCTAACCACCACCGTGAGGTGGTGGTTGCCGCCTCCTGCCGCCGTGTCGGGTGGCAGTGTGCCTTGTTGGTGTTTTGACTCGTTTGGGATGCTTGGACAGAATGGGCCTAATGAAACCATAATAGGCCCAATGAAACCCTAATGGGCCCAATGAAGCCCTAATTGAACTAAAAGCCCAAACATGTGACTAATGGGCCTAGTTAAACCCTAATGGGCCTAGTGAAACCCTAATGGGCCTAATGAACCCTCATGGATCTAAGGACTTAACTTTTGGGCATATTGGGCTATGAGTGGGTTGGAAACCCTAATTAGGGTTTAGAAAACCCTAATTTTGGAATCATGGGCTTGGACTTATCAGGACCTGCATTTGGGGCCATTGGAATTGGACAATGTATTAAGCCCAATCACACCATATGATTTATCCAGTAGAGTGGTGGACTTAATGGATTAAGTCCTTGATGGGTTAAGTGAGAAACACTTAACCCTAAATGTCATTTTATGTGAAACCCTAATTTCACTTGGACCTTGAGTTGGGCCTTTCCATTGGGCTTTGGTAATTAGGGTATTAATAGACCATCCAAGAATAATCATATGGACTGGAATATGTTGATGGGCTTTAGGGCAAGGCCCATATGAGGGTTTAGATCTAATTTGGAAAATTGGGCTATAGATGGGCCATAGTTTTGGCCTTTATGATTATGAGATATTGGGCCATTAGAAATGCCAAATGTTTGGACTGGACTAAATGGTTGGGCCTTAGAATAAGACCGTGTAAAGGTTTGGGCCCAATTTGGAAAATTGAGCCATACGTTGGGCTTTGATTCACAGTTTGACCTGTAGACCTTGAGCTTGAATCAAGCTAAGATAGGGGTAAAGTAGTCTTTTACCCCAAGCATGGGCTTATGGATATATGTGGAGACCCAATTATTAATTGGGAGATGTTTTGATATTGACAGTTCGGGAATTTGTCATCCAACAGCTGGGGTTGTGTTTGCGGGAGTTCAGCAGTGTAAGGTGAGTTACCTTCCAGTAGAAGTGCGTCGAAGGCACCAAGTTCGATCCACTAGTAAGAGTTATAGTAGATATAATTTTCTTTGTGATAATTATTTGGTATGTTGCTACTTGTTATGATTATGTGCTGGTATGCTATGATGTTATGTGATATATGATAGGAGGGGTAGGTTAGACCCCATTACCGGTCAAAAGGACCGAAGGGATAGTTAATATCCAGTTATGTTAGACAGTTTATGACATATGTGCTATGATATTATGTGGTAGTGGTAGGGGTGAAATAGTCCCCGGATACCGGTCAAAAGGACCAAAGGGGTAGGCCAGCACCCTGATATTTTGGGCAAGATACTGGTCGATAGGACCAAAGAGGAGGCTAACTCCCTGATATGCTAGGCAAGATACTAGTCGATAGGACCGAAGGGGAGGCCATCGGTTAGGTGGCAATCACTTTTAGCATTGGATTTGATGATGATAGGATTCGATGCATGGACCCGATCTGCTAGATCAGAAATTTGTTAGAGTCGCAGTGGCATGATAACTAGTGGCAACTGGTTCCAGAGAAGGATTTCGTTCAAAAGTCGTGTGAGGTGACTAAGTAGGGAGTCCTTTGGCTCCGCAGCCGGGCCGAAAACCAATATTTCAAATGATTGGTGAACGCATTGAGACCAGGGAAGTCTCGATAGATTTTGGCAAGCAGCCATGTGGCAGCATACTGCTTCAGGCAGTTAAATGTTCGGACAGTTTCAGCATTTGGGTAGTGTTAGTAATTGTGTTTTAGGTTGCACATATGCATGGAATGTCTAGATGATTTGGGGAGTGACAAGTCGCTCAGAGTGGGAGTCTTTGAGCCTTGGCCAAGTAAGAGGGATCTGCAAGGATGATTGGGTTTGTGACCCTATTTTATAGTGAGAACCTCGAGTTATTAGAAGTTGAGTAGACAGTTGAGGGGTAAACATACTGGATTCAATGATAATGATTCGGTATGAGTGGTCTGTCAGAGAATCATACTGTCTCAAGACAACAGATTTCAGATGTAGTAGATGTGATCTTGTTGTAAGGAAATTCGTTCATCTTCAGGTTTTAGAACCCTGCTAGAGTGGGTTATGTTTTCCTTGAAAAGGCTAGTCACGGTTACCCTAGGAAGGCTAGGGTGTGCCTAGGATTGTAACCATGTCGCCTAAGTTGTCGGGTGCGTAACGAATAGTAAGGGATGATTCCGAGGATGAAATCTAATTTAAGTGGGGGAGAGTTGTAACATCCTATTTAATTAATAAATAAATAGATAAAATTGATGAATGAATAGTCGACCTTAATCCGTATTATTTAATGGGGAGTGGGTTTTAGGAAGACAAATGTTATAAATCGGATCATTCGGGGGTTAAAAACTAATTTTGGAATTTATTTTGAAAGATTTTGGAGGACAAGGGACTATTTGGTAAGTATTAGACTTATATTGTAAAGGATTTCAGGAGGCTAGGTTAAAAATGTAACGACGAGATTTTAAAAATAAAATTTTCATTTTTCAACAACCATATTTTAAATATAAAACATTCTCAAAAAGTGTTTCACAATAGTTATTAATCAAACATGTCCCGAAGATCATAAATCAAATCTCCTCTCGGTGTGTACGGTTCATGCCGGCGCCTTCCCACGGTCCTCGCTAGTACCTGAAACACATAACACAACAACTATAAGCATAAATGCTTAGTGAGTTCCCCAAAATACCACATACAACACATACGCCACTCGAGGCTACTGTACGACCCTCCAGCTGATGTGTCTCAGCGGGACCCTCCAGTCCCGTAGCTCGTTGGACCCTCTGGTCCGGTCATAGCTAGTTGGGCCCTTCGACCCGGTCTGAATCGTTGGACCCTCCGGTCTGGTCTATACAATTATATATCATACATACATCACATAGCACATAATCTCATACATGGCATACAATCTCATACATAGCACATAAGACCTTCCGGTCAACTCATAATACCACTCTAGGTAATGTATAGTGAGAAGACTCACATTGTGTAACTCGGTAACTCGGAAATCTCGGTCTCCGTGAAATAGGATCTAGCCTCCGCCTAATCATATGAAAATAAATACTCGACATCAACAAAATTCCCAAGGCTAGACCATTCCCTCTCTTAGCACTCTTAGGAGGGTAAAAGACCATTTTACCCCTCTCAAGGCTCAAATACTCTAAAGTTGACCAACCCTAAAAGTCAACAAAAGTCAACGGTCAACCCTTTGACCAAACTCGCCGAGTGCACAATTGTGACTCGGCGAGTTCAGTCATGAACTCACGTCCTCAAAACCCCAAATGACTCACTGAGTCACTTCCCCAACTCAACGAGTTACCATCTGCGTGATTTATGGGGGAAACTCATCCTACTCGCCGAGTCTGTTCTTGGACTCGGCGAGTTCAAGCCATGCTCAAACTCAAATGACCATCTGATGTCAGATCTGCTCCTCTAATCCGTAGATCTAACCTCCCCAAGCTCAATAAACACGTAAAGGTTCGAACTTGATACACATGCAATGTCCAAATGCCACTACTTGATGATTTGGTCCCAAATACAACACTCTAAGTTCATTTCTACCATAATCCAACATAAAGCAAGATGGATAACCTTCTCCGGACCACTATGGGTCCAAATATGAAGTCTAAACATGATAAGGGACCTTATTCTCAACAAATCAACCCAATAAAGGGCATAGGAAACCCTAGATCCATGGATGCCTTAACAAAACAGAAAGAGGGTCGATATGCTACCACAAAGATGATGCCCTCTGCTTGAAATCCATGAATATGCAACTTCCTTGGCCTCCTCCAAGCTGGAATCAACTTCTTCTTGCAAAACAAACCCACAAAGGTCCAATAATGGCTTCTTCTCTCTCACAAATGCTCAAGCACAATAAGGGTTTCTCTCAAGGGTCTGGTAGCCGCAAATGGTGGCTATAAGCCAATTTAAATAGGTCTCAAACCCTAGGGATTAGGGTTTCATTAAACAGCATGGACTCGCCGAGTCCACGAATGGACTCGCCGAGTCCGCCATTAAATCAGTCTGACCATCCCCGCTCCTACTCGGCGAGTCTGAGCGCCTACTCGCCGAGTCTCTCTCCAAAAACTCAATATTAAAGCATAAATAAGATGCCTGGGAGTCCGGATGTTACAATTCTCCCCCACTAGAATCAGACTTCGTCCTCGAAGTCTCATTCCGCAAATAACTCTGGATGCTGCTCACGCATCTCGCGCTCCGGTTCCCAAGTCAGCTCGGACCCCCTTCAATGTTGCCATTGGACCTGCACCAGGGGCACTTCCTTAATCCTTAAAACATTGACCTTCCAATCCATAATCGCAACCGGTCTCTCAACGTAGTTCAGACTCACATCCACCTGGATATCCTCTAACGGTACCACCGCCGACTCATCGGTCACACACTTCCTCAATTACGATACGTGGAAGGTGTCATGAATCTGACCTAACTCCGCGGGTAACTCCAAATGATAAGCTACTCTGCCTACCCTCGCGATCACCCTAAATGACCCAATATACCGGGGCCCCAGCTTGCCCCTCTTCCTGAAACGGATCACTCCTTTCCAAGGGGACACTTTTAGGAGCATAAAATCACCGACCTGGAACTCGAGTTCGGATCGTCTCCTATCCGCATAACTCTTCTGGCGACTCCGAGCGGTCAATAACCTCTGTCTGACTTGCCGTATTTGCTCTTTCGTCTGAAGCACTATCTCCGTACTACCCATCACACGTTGCCCTACCTCGCCCCAGCAAATGGGGGTACGGCACCTCCTTCCATACAATAGCTCAAAGGGTGACATACCAATGCTCGAGTGATGGCTGTTGTTATAGGAAAACTCAGCCAAGGGAAAATACGTGTCCCAACTCCCGCCAAAATCCAGTACACATGCCCGAAGCATGTCCTCGAGCGTCTGAATCGTCCGCTCGCTCTGCCCGTCGTTCTGTAAGTGTTATGCGGTACTAAAATGCAGCCTCGTACCCAATTCCTCATGAAATTTCTTCCAGAATCTGGAAGTGAAACGCACATCTTGATCTGAGACGATCGAGATCGGTACTCCATGCCGCGATATCACCTCCCTAACGTATAACTCTGCCAGCCTCTCCGCGGAAGAGCTCTCACTGATGGCAAGGAAGTGAGCGCTCTTCGTCAACCTGTCCACAATTACCGAAATTGCATCGACACCCCTAGCAGTCCTCGGCAATTTGGTGATAAAATCCATGGTGATCTGTTCCCACTTCCACTTGGTAATCTCAACGGCTGCAACTTACCATGCGGACGCTGGTGCTCGGCCTTAACCTTGCGACAGGTCAAGCACCTTTCTACGAACCATGCAACATCCCTCTTCATACAGAGCCACCAATACTCTTTCTTCAGGTCCAAATACATCTTAGTGGCCCCGGGGTGGATCGAGAACTTCGATCTATGCGCCTCCTCCATCAAGACGGTACGCGTTCCGCCCACAAACGGTACCCAAACCCGACCCTGAAAGGTCATAAGTCCTCGACTATCGGTAACAAACTCTGATACCTGGCCGATCACTCACTCCCTCTTGCGGTTTTCCGGTCTCACGGCCTCCGCCTGGGCCCCTCGAATGGTGTCCCATACCGGAGTCATCACTGTCAATCTCATGCAAACATCTCGTATCGGGGTGCCCTCCGCCCTACGGCTCAGGGCATCGGCTACAACATTAGCCTTGCCCGTGTGGTACAGGATCTCGCAATCGTAATCCTTCATCACATCCAGCCATCTCCTCTGGCGCATATTCAGGTTGGGCTGATCTATCAAATACTTCAAACTCTTGTGGTCCGTGTATATAGTACACCGAACCCCGTAAATATAGTGACGCCGGATCTTGAGGGCGAACACCACTGCCCCCAACTCCAGATTGTGGGTGGGATACCTTGACTCATGAGGTTTCAGCTGCCTCGATGCATATGCTATCACATGCCCCCCTCGACATAAGCACCGAGCCCAAACCTGATATCGATGCATCACAGTACACCAAAAAATCCTCCATCCCTTCCGGGAGTGCGAGCACCGGAGCTTAGCACAATCTCTGGCGAAGTGTCTCAAATGAGGTCTGCTGCTCCGGACCCCATGAAAGAGCAACACCTTTCCGGGTCAACTTGGTGAGTGGCACGATGATCTTAGAGAAATCCCTGATAAATCTCCGATAATAACCAACCAACCCAAGGAAACTCCTGATCTCGGTAGGTGACCTCGGCACCTCTTAACTCATCACCGCCTTGATCTTTGCCGGATCGACCAATATCCCCTTTTGGTTAACGAGATGCCCTAGGAACTGGACCTCCCGTAACCAAAAATCACACTTAGAGAATTTGGCGTAAAGCCTCTCCGATCTCAGAACTCCGAGGATCTCCCTCAAATGCTCTTCATGCTGCTCTCTGGATCTCGAATACACCAAGATATCATCAATGAATAGATTACTGAACGATCCAACATCGGGCTGCACACCCTGTTCATGAGATCCATGAATGCTGCAGGTGCATTGGTGAGCCCGAAAGGCATCACCACGAACTCGTAATGCCCGTAACGAGTCCTGAACGCTGTCTTCTGGATATCTTCATCCCAAACCCTCATCTGGTGATATCCCAACCTCAAGTCTATCTTGGAGAACCAAGACGCTCCTTGCAACTGATCGAACTGATCGTCGATCCTCAGTAACGGATAACGGTTCTTGACCGTCAACTTGTTCAACTCCCGGTAATCAATACACATCCGGTGTGAACCATCCTTCTTCTTGACAAAAAGGATCGGCGCTCCCCAAGGTGAGCTACTCAGTCTAATAAACCCCTTTCCCAGTAGTTCCTGAAGCTGCGAGGATAAATCCAACATCTCGGGCGGTGCAAGATGATAGGGTGCCTTGGCAATAGGTGCCGCCCCCGGTACCAAGTCGATACGAAAATCCACTTGCCTCTTGGGAGGCACACCCGACAACTCCTCGGGGAAAACATCAGGGAACTCCTGCACAATCGGGACCTCATCAATCGAACTTGGCCTCCCAGCGGCCACTCGCGTGTCCATCACATAAGCCACAAATCCCCTACAGCCCTGCTGCAAACTCTGCCTCGCCCTAGCAGCCGAACAAAATGCTGACTTAGGACAGATACCCTCACCGTACACCGTAAGTACTCCCCCACTAGGGTCTCGAATCGTCACCAGCTGATGCTCGCAATCTATAATAGCTCCAAATTGGCTCAACCAATCCATGCCCACTATAACACATACGTCCCTAATTGCAATTGGTACTAGATCGATCGGGAACCCCACACCGAAGATCTCAAGTCTACATCCTCGTATCACCTCTGTGGCATACACTACTCGCTCGTTAGCTATAGAAACTCGCAGAGGTCGACTCAAGGCCTCTCGACAAATACTGATATGACGACTAAAAGCTAACGACACAAAAGATCGACTCGCTCCTGAGTCAAATAGCACTAAGGCAGGTACAAAATTCACAAGAAAAGTACCTACGCATAACATGATATAAGCATAATATCTCAAAATCAAATAAATAGAGAGAAGAATACATATCGGCCACAACGTCGGGTGCTGCGCGGACCTCCTCCACTGTCAACTGGAAGGCTCTCCCATGAGCCTTTGGTGCCTCGGCCTTCACTGGCCGAACCTCGGTAGCCCTAGCTGTAGGCGCAAATCCCTGTTGTAGCTGAGGGCACTCAGCCTTCCGATGGCCGGTCTGGTTGCAATTGAAGCAAACAGAGAATCCCTTGGGGCAATCCCTCACGATATTCCCCTCCTTCCCGCACTTGTAGCATACCCCTGCCTTGCACGACCCCTCGTGACTCTTGCGGCACTTCCCACAAGTGCGGCCTTTCGCGCTCCCAGATCTCGAATCAGCGGGCTTAGCCCGCTTGGCTGCCGGTTGAGACTGAGCCAGCCGCCGATCCATCCTCTGTGACTCGGCCTCCTCCCTGTCCTGGGTCTCCAACTCAATCTCCCTCTTCCGGGCATTTTCCTGGAGCTCAGCAAATGTCAGGTAAGTTGAGTTCGCCACGAACTCCCGAATATCTCTCCTCAGAACACTCAGATACCAGCTCATGCGAGCCTGCTTGGTAGACACCTGCTCAGGGAAAAACATTGCCCTCTCATGAAACCTCCTGGTAACAACTGTGACAGAATCAGTGCCCTGCTTGAGGGTCAAGAACTCCTGAATCAACCGTTCCCTCTCCACCGGGGGAACATACTCGTCTCTGAACATGGCGGTGAACCTCTCCCAGGTCACCTCATAAATCTCTGCCAGAGTGAAGCTCTCCGTCACGAACTTCCACCAATCCTTTGCTCCCAAGCGGAGCTGGTTCAGAGTGAACCGTACCCTCAAGTGCTCTGGACAAGAACACGTATAGAAACACCCCTCGATGTCAGAAATCCATCTCATCGCAGCAATTAGGTCTTGCGTCCCATCAAACTCTAGTGGCTTCGTGTTACTGAATTCCCGAAACAACAACGAGTCACCTCCCTGAGGTCTGGCAGCAGCAATAGCAGCAGTAGCTGCAGCAGCCGCAGCCTCAGTCACTGTTGCATACCGCTCGTCAAAGGTCTCGATCAATGTGGTCTTAATGTCCCCAAACAACTCTGGAATCTCAGCCCGGATGGCAGCAGCCACCTCCTCATGAATCAATCGACGGATCTCCTCGTCGCAGACACCACTGCTCCCCAGTGTGTGTCGTGTCCCAACCATGATGTCTCTGAAATACAACATAAAAATATCAGAGACTCGATCGAGCATACTCACACTCGATAACGCAACCCTACTCGTCCTCCAATATCCAAAGGATTCTTACTTGGACTTCATCGATGATCCGGTATCTTCAGTATTACGGGCCCTATATTACTGACCACACCACATTAGCATTCACCCCAATTTCTCCTCCTTGGATTCCGGATCGCAAGTACTCTACTCTCGCTATGCATTGGCTACCCTCTGATAGACCTCTCATCTGCTACCTACTCACTCTCAAGGCATCTCATAGCAGCAGTAATCTTCTAGGCTAAGGCATCACAAATCAGGCCACTTTAGTCCTAATATGAGTACCTAGCCTACTCTAGCATGCATAACATAACATATCATATTCTCATAACACAGAATGTAAGGGTATTTTAGGGATTCACCGTTCGGGCGCTGGCTAACCGTACACACTGCTCTGCTCTTCTCTTTTTTTAAAACCTCTTACTCTTTTAAAAACTTGTTTTATTAAAAAAAAATCTCTCAAATCCTCAGTTTGAGTTCAAATACGCCTGAAGGCGCATCCGAATCCCTCAAACCAAGGCTCTGATACCAACTTGTAACGACGAGATTTTCAAAACAAAATTTTCATTTTTCAACACCCATATTTTAAATATAAAACATTCTCAAAAAGTGTTTCAGAATAGTTATTAATCAAACATGTGTAACAGCCCAGAATTCCAGGTATTGTTATAATTATGATTTTGGGTGTTTTAAGAGGGGACTCGGCGAGTTGGAGCTCAGACTCGCCGAGTAGGATCGCGGATCTGGTCGCGGGTTCGCGACTGGACTCGACGAGTCCGCGCTGTTTAGCGAAACCCTAACTTCCCAGGTTTGGGACATATATAAGGGGCCTTATGGCCGTCATTGTTCACCCTAGTCCTTTGAGTGAAACCCTAATTCGATTGTGAGCATCTGGAGCAAGGTAGAAGACCATTATTGATCTTGGAAGTGTTATTTTGCAAGGAGGAGGAGGCTTGGTTAAGGGAACAACAGGAGAAGCCATATTCTGAGGGTTGGGGACACAGAGCAACGTTATTCAGGTAATATTTTCGAGTTGTTCCCTTCTATGTTGATGTGTATATGGATTTAGGGTTATGGAACCCTTTTGTGGCTAGATTGAGTGCTTCCTTAGTCCCCCAAGCGATTGGAACCCTATATTGGGACTCTTGGAAGTCCAGAGTGTCCCATGCCTGAGCTTTTCGGGAATCAATGGAGGTTTTGGATTGGAATCCTTATGCCTTAGGTCAAAACGTCAATTATGAGTCATGGGGTGTATTATGAGCACCGAAATAAGGACTTTACGTGATGAACCAGTCTAGGAAGGCCAGACCTATGAATTGCCGGAGCAGATCTGACCTTAGAAAGCAGTTGGAGCGGTTGCATGGCATGGACTTGCCGAGTCCGATGAACAGACTCGGCGAGTAGTTTGAAGATGCCCTTGGACTCGGCGAGTTGTATGAACAACTCGGCGAGTAGGCTGAAGATAGCCATAGACTCGGCGAGTCTGTTCTTGGACTCGGCGAGTCTTGTCGAAGAGTCCCGATATTCTAGGGTTGAGTCGAGAATCGGTGAGTCAAGGGATGACTCGGTGAGTTGAGGGCGAGTGGACTCAGAGTTGTTGAACTCGTCGAGTCTCGGGGTGACTCGGCGAGTTAGGTCGCGTATTGAGTGAAGTTCTGGATATTGGAACTCGGCGAGTCATTGGGTTGACTCGGCGAGTAAGGTCAGTCAGGGGTTGACTTTGACCTTGTCTTTGACCAAGGGTTGACCAGTGGTTCCAGGGGTATTTTGGTAATTGTTGATTATTGTTGAGTTCAGTGCATTGGTGGCTGTCCGGAGGTGGAGACCGTATCAGTGATTGGAGCAGCTTGAGTTATATGTTCAGTCGGCAGTTTCGAGGTGAGTTATCCTCACTATATCGCTAGGGTTTATGGCACCAAGGCCAACCTTTTTATCGGATGGGAATCCGGGTAGTTGTCAGTTATTATGTTATGGGCCGGAAGGCGTTATGTGTTGTGGGCCGGAAGGCATTGCTATGTGGACCGGAAGGTCATGGCCTGGAAAGGCGTATGTGTGCATTTAGTATGTTGACTGATTCGTAGGGTGATGTTATGCTAGTGACCGGCTAGGTCGGTATCTTGAATAGAGTAATGCTATGTTATGTGGTCTGTCGACCGATTGCTGACTGTGAACTGTTATATGATTATGTGTTATGTGAGTAATGCTATGTTATGTGGTATGTCGACCGATTGCTGACTGTGAACTGTTGTATGATTATGTGTTATGCGTATGATTGCTAGACCTAGGGTGTGACCTGGTATGCAGGGTCGTTTTATGTTTTGTTATGATAGGTATGCTTGTTATGCGGTGGGCCGGAAGGCAATATGTTATGGGCCGGAAGGCAATATGATATGGGCCGGAAGGCGATATGTTTTGGACCGGAAGGTCGTGGCCTGGAAAGGCGTATATGTGGTTGGTATTTTGGGGGTATCTCACTAAGCTTTCGGGCTTACAGTTGTGGTTTTGTGTTTTCAGGTTCTCAGGAGTCTGTGGCAAGGCAAAGGCGTGATCGTACCGTTCCTCGCGTTGGTGTTTTATGATATGAACCTGGGAAAATACTCTGTTAAATAATGTATTGAAAACCTTTTTGTAACAACGTTATTAAAATGAGTGGTTTCGAAAAGTTTTAATTGTTTTGAAATTTTGGTCGTTACAAGTTGGTATCAGAGCCTTGGTTTGAGTGAATTGGGGGAACATTCGTGTGACTCCAGTCTCAAATCGAGGAGGATTTTAAAAAGAGAAAATTTAAAATGGTTTTCAAATTAAGTAAAGGGAGGACGCGGAGGTACGATCAGCCGGAGCCAGTAAGTAACCCCAAGATACCATACATGATATTTGTTTTATTTGAGCTTGATAGAACAGCATGCTAGAGTTAGGCTAGGGATCTTCAGGAATTCATGATAATGTTGCCTGATTTGTGATGCCTGTAGCCTAGGGTCCCTTATGGGAGATTCTCAGTGTTCCTCTAGTGGTGAGGGTTGATAGTTGTTATGCATGTTCTCTAGGGTATTGTGGTAGTACTTCATACAAATATGGGTAGGTGTGGAAGGTAGTATGGGCCCGTACTACTGAAAGCACAGGACCCATACGCGTATCAGGGAAACCACGATCTCTAGGGTTGGGTTGCGAGAGTTGGACCCCAGGATTGTGGGAAGTGTCTGAGATTGGTATGGTGTCTTCGGTATGGAGATTTCGAGGCATGATGATAGTGGATCCGGATCAGGATCGGGAGCTGGAGAGCGAGTTCCGGGTGGATCGGTGCCGTCTGAGGTTATCGATTAGACGAGCACGAGCGAGTTGGATGCGAGGATTCGCGAGATCCTACGTGATGGGGTTGCTGCATTGTTCCGGGCTGAGTTGCCGGAATTGTTGGGTCGATCAAGACCGCCATGATTGAGTATTTTGATGAGCGATATGCGGCTCTCGCAGAGACGGCTGCCGCGGCGGCTACAGCGGCTGTAGCAGCGGCTGTAAAGGGAGGAGCTAGTCGGGGTTTTCAGTATCGGGATTTCTATTATACGAAGCCTCCCACATTCGATGGAGTTCAGGACCCGATTGTTGCTATGAGATGGTTATCAGACGTGGAGGGGTGTTTCTCCACGCGTTTATGCCCTGCTGATCAGAGGGTGAGGGGTGCTCTGAACCTGTTGAGGCTCGGGGCGAAGGATTGGTGGAGATTGACCGCGGGGTCATATTCCGATGCGTAGAGGGCTGCGGTTTCATGGGATCAGTTCAGAGAGATGTTCAGCACTCGCTATGTTCCGTGGGGTGAGAGGGAGAGATTGACTCAGGAGTTCCTTGAGCTGAAGCAGGATTCGGAGTCGATGACTGAGATCATCAGGATGTTCACTGAGAGGGCGGTGTTTTGCCCTGAGTTCGTTTCGGAGCAGGCTCAGACGTCCCGATATCTGAGTATGCTCAAGGGGGATATCAGACAGTCCGTGCCTGCGCAGAGGTGCGAGACCTTGTTAGAGTTCCAGGAGGCCGCCAGACGGTGTGAGTTGAAGGTTGAGTTACAGTTGCGTGAGCTGAGGCAGGCTCCGATGCAGTCGCAGCCGGCGCCGAAACGGTCCAGGACCATTGATGTTAGAGTGGGGAATCTGAGCGGCCACACTTGTGGGAAGTGTGGGATGGGTCATACCGGAGTTTGTTGGTCCGGTGGTGCATGCCGCAAGTGCGGAAAGGAGGAGCACTATGCGCAGGATTGTCGGCAGTCAGTGCCGGTTCGGGATTTGAGGATTTGTTATCATTGTTGTTAGGTTGGACATTTGAGGGTCAACTGTCCACAACTTTCTGCAGGACCGGTGCAGGCTCCAGCACCGGCCACTTTGAGGATTCCAGGAGGAGGTCAGGATGGAGCGGAGCCCCAGGGGCTCAGGGTCGTGCTTATCATCTTGCGGCAGAGGAGGTCAGAGCAGTGTTGGAGGCAGCTGCGGGTATGTTTCTTTCTTGATGTTTTGTTATCTTGCGATTATGGTGGTGTATTGTTTGTGCTGGTATCTTTGTGTGGATTTATGTTTCGGGTTTTTGTTTTGGTATCCGTTGTTCCCTGAGGGTTGGTATGATTATAGTTTGGTGTTTTGTGCTATCGTTGGTTATCGTTCGTGAGGGTTATTAGTGGAGATGCGGCATTAGGTTGAGTGTCGGGTAGCATCTATAATCATGGAATGGATAATTGGAGATCGGATTCTTTTGAGCGGATTGATCAGTGAGGAGATGTGTTTTGCTGAGGGTTGTTTATGCTTGTGGGAAGCAGCCAGTGTGTAAGTGTTCTCCTTGTGTAGGGTTGTTTTGGAAGGTCGTTGTTGGCGACTGGTGGTTGTTAGTCAGTGCTTTAAGTGGGGGAGAATTGGAGAATTCTCCGGGAGATCGATGAGTATGTGAGGGTGCTTAGCTGTTGGGATTCAGCAGTGTTCTGTCAGCTCAGAGTATAGGCTGACAAGAGCGAGTGTCGGGTATGCGGGGCGGGATACAGACCTAGGGCATTTGATTGTGGAGGCCTGGGAGCAGGCCGGGATCAAGTTTGAGTAGGTAACCGGGGTTACGTGATCAGAGTATTTGTATGCTTGATGTACGTGATGGGTTGTACTGCATTAATCCCACGGGATTTATGTTGTGCATGTTTCTAGAGTTGGAACTGGAAGGTTCCCAGAGTTAGAACCTGAGGGTTCGCAGAGTTGGGTGTACGGACCCACAGAGATATAGCCTCGAGTGGATAATATGTGTTATGTGAGTCGGTCCAGTCATGCTGGAGACTCTGCTGGTATTGTTGGATCAGTTTGAGATTGCGGATTGTGTATGTTGCAGTGTGGTTGCAATGGAAGGTCTGGCCCCGGGTAGCGATCTTGTTTAGTTGAGGTAGTGCATGGGCTTGAGAGTCCCTGCGAGGAGAGTCAGAATAAGTGTATTGGATGGATAGCGGACACGCTAAGGGTGGTGTAGCGTCGGGCAAGCACCATGGCATTTGTCGGAGTGACATTGTAGCCGGGTGGATTCCTTGGTAAAGGAAGAGAGAAAGGTAAGAGGTGTGTAACTCCGAGAGGGAGTACAAGTCCACGGAAGTGAAAGTGGCAGAGCAGAGTTACGTTAGAGCAATTCGAGTATGGTTAGTGAGCAGCGTGTTTGCGGCAGTGGATTAGAAGCTCATCCGGTTTGGAATGACCGCTGAGGTCGCGGAGGGAAATCCGCAAGTGTAGAGCCAAAAGGCTCGGAAGGGATGTAGAGAGAGAGAGAGAGTCTTGAACTCTTAGTGTGATTCTGATCAGGGTATGGGGTGTATATTAGTGATTCATTCTGGGAGATATTTGAGGATATTATCAGTGCGTCAGGTTTTCCCAATCTGAGGGTGTAGGAGCTAGTCCAGCATGAGTATGCGGTTGCAAGAGGGGAACTCGTGAGAGTTGCTCTGAGATTGAGGATGGGTCATTCCGTCGTCGCGGAATGGATAGAGTGGAAATCGGATTGGGGATTCGCTGGTTCAGGGTTTTCTAGCTCTTATGGGTCGAGTGATCGTTGCGATTTAGAGCAGAGTTGCATCTTGGGTAATTCTCGGTTATTGAGAGTGATGATCAGGGGTACAGTCGATGCCCGGTTCGAGATGGTGATCAGGACACCGTGAAGGAGGGGAATGTATGTTCGAGTTTCGATATTTATGCCTTGAGAGACCTGGGCCGGTTAAGGCCCGGTGGAGCGTTGTGGGAATATCCTTGGAGTTGAGTTGCTGTAGGCTTCGAGGGCGAAGCCTAATATAAGTGAGGGAGAATTGTAACAGCCCGGAATTCCAGGTATTGTTATAATTATGATTTTGGGTGTTTTAAGAGGGGACTCGGCGAGTTGGAGCTCAGAATCGCCGAGTAGGATCGCGGATCTGGTCGCGGGTTCGCGACTGGACTCGGCGAGTCCGGATATGGACTCGGCAAGTCCGCGCTGTTTAGCGAAACCCTAACTTCCCAGGTTTGGGACATATATAAGGGGCCTTATGGCCGTCATTGTTCACCCTAGTCCTTTGAGTGAAACCCTAATTCGATTGTGAGCATCTGGAGCAAGGTAGAAGACCATTATTGATCTTGGAAGTGTTATTTTGCAAGGAGGAGGAGGCTTGGTTAAGGGAACAACAGGAGAAGCCATATTCTGAGGGTTGGGGACACAGAGCAACGTTATTCAGGTAATATTTTCGAGTTGTTCCCTTCTATGTTGATGTGTATATGGATTTAGGGTTATGGAACCCTTTTGTGGCTAGATTGAGTGCTTCCTTAGTCCCCCAAGCGATTGGAACCCTATATTGGGACTCTTGGAAGTCCAGAGTGTCCCATGCCTGAGCTTTTCGGGAATCAATGGAGGTTTTGGATTGGAATCCTTATGCCTTAGGTCAAAACGTCAATTATGAGTCATGGGGTGTATTATGAGCACCGAAATAAGGACTTTACGTGATGAACCAGTCTAGGAAGGCCAGACCTATGAATTGCCGGAGCAGATCTGACCTTAGAAAGCAGTTGGAGCGGTTGCATGGCATGGACTTGCCGAGTCCGATGAACAGACTCGGCGAGTAGTTTGAAGATGCCCTTGGACTCGGCGAGTTGTATGAACAACTCGGCGAGTAGGCTGAAGATAGCCATAGACTCGGCGAGTCTGTTCTTGGACTCGGCGAGTCTTGTCGAAGAGTCCCGATATTCTAGGGTTGAGTCGAGAATCGGTGAGTCAAGGGATGACTCGGTGAGTTGAGGGCGAGTGGACTCAGAGTTGTTGAACTCGTCGAGTCTCGGGGTGACTCGGCGAGTTAGGTCGCGTATTGAGTGAAGTTCTGGATATTGGAACTCGGCGAGTCATTGGGTTGACTCGGCGAGTAAGGTCAGTCAGGGGTTGACTTTGACCTTGTCTTTGACCAAGGGTTGACCAGTGGTTCCAGGGGTATTTTGGTAATTGTTGATTATTGTTGAGTTTAGTGCATTGGTGGCTGTCCGGAGGTGGAGACCGTATCAGTGATTGGAGCAGCTTGAGTTATATGTTCAGTCGGCAGTTTCGAGGTGAGTTATCCTCACTATATCGCTAGGGTTTATGGCACCAAGGCCAACCTTTTTATCGGATGGGAATCCGGGTAGTTGTCAGTTATTATGTTATGGGCCGGAAGGCATTGCTATGTGGACCGGAAGGTCATTGCCTGGAAAGGCGTATGTGTGCATTTAGTATATTGACTGATTCGTAGGGTGATGTTATGCTAGTGACCGGCTAGGTCGGTATCTTGAATAGAGTAATGCTATGTTATGTGGTCTGTCGACCGATTGCTGACTGTGAACTGTTATATGATTATGTGTTATGCGAGTAATGCTATGTTATGTGGTCTGTCGACCGATTGCTGACTGTGAACTGTTATATGATTATGTGTTATGCGTATGATTGCTAGACCTAGGGTGTGACCCGGTATGCAGGGTCGTTCTATGTTTTGTTATGATAGGTATGCTTGTTATGCGGTGGGCCGGAAGGCAATACGTTATGGGCCGGAAGGCAATATGTTATGGGCCGGAAGACAATATGATATGGGCCGGAAGGCGATATGTTTTGGACCGGAAGGTCGTGGCCTGGAAAGGCGTATATGTGGTTGGTATTTTGGGGGTATCTCACTAAGCTTTCGGGCTTATAGTTGTGGTTTTATGTTTTCAGGTTCTCAGGAGTCTGTGGCAAGGCAAAGGCGTGGTCGTACTGTTCATCGCGTTGGTGTTTTATGATATGAACCTGGGAAAATACTCTGTTAAATAATGTATTGAAAACCTTTTTGTAACAACGTTATTAAAATGAGTGGTTTCGAAAAGTTTTAATTGTTTTGAAATTTTGGTCGTTACAACATGTCCCCAAGATCATAAATCAAATCTCCTCTCGGTGTGTACGGTTCATGTCGGCGCCTTCCCACGGTCCTCGCTAGTACCTGAAACACATAACACAACAACTATAAGCATAAATGCTTAGTGAGTTCCCCAAAATACCACATACAACACATACGCCACTCGAGGCTATTGTACGACCCTCCGACCGATGTGTCTCAACGGGACCCTCCAGTCCCGTAGCTCGTTGGACCCTCTGGTCCGGTCATAGCTAGTTGGGCCCTCCGACCCGGTCTGAATCGTTGGACCCTCCGGTACGGTCTATACAATTATATATTATACATACATCACATAGCACATAATCTCATACATGGCACACAATCTCATACATAACACATAAGACCTTCCGGTCAACTCACAATACCACTCTAGGTAATGTATAGGGAGAAGACTCACCTCGTGTAACTCGGTAACTCGGAAATCTTAGTCTCCGTGAAATAGGATCTAGCCTCCGCCTAATCATACAAAAATAAACTCTCGGCATCAACAAAATTCCCAAGGCTAGACCATTCCCTCTCTTAGCACTCTTAGGAAGGTAAAAGACCATTTTACCCCTCTCAAGGCTCAAATACTCTAAAGTTGACCAACGCTAAAAGTCAACAAAAGTCAACGGTCAACCTTTTGACCAAACTCGCTGAGTGCATAATTATGACTCAGCGAGTTCAGTCATGAACTCATGTCCTCAAAACCCCAAATGACTCACTGAGTCACTTCCCCAAGTCAGCGAGTTACCATCTGCGTGATTTATGGGGGAAACTCATCCTACTCGTCGATTCTGTTCTTGGACTCGACGAGTTCAAGCCATGCTCAAAATCAAATGACCATCTAAGGTCAGATCTGCTCCTCTAATCCGTAGATCTAACCTCCCCAAGCTCAATAAACACGTAAAGGTTCGAACTTGATACACATGCAACGTCCAAATGCCACTACTTGATGATTTGGTCCCAAATACAACACTCTAAGTTCATTTCTACCATAACCCAACATAAATCAAGATGGATAACCTTCTCCGGACCACTATGGGTCCAGATCTGAAGTCTAAACATGTAAGGGACCTTATTCTCAACAAATCAACCCAATAAAGGGCATAGGAAACCCTAGATCCATGGATGCCTTAACAAAACAGAAAGAGGGTCGATATGCTACCTCAAAGATGATGCCCTCTGCTTGAAATCCATGAATATGCAACTTCCTTGGCCTCCTCCAAGCTGGAATCAACTTCTTCTTGCAAAACAAACCCACAAAGGTCCAATAATGGCTTCTTCTCTCTCACAAATGCTCAAGCACAATAAGGGTTTCTCTCAAGGATCTGGTAGCCGCAAATGGTGGCTATAAGCCCATTTAAATAGGTCTCAAACCCTAGGGATTAGGGTTTCATTAAACAGCAAGGACTCGCCGAGTCCACGAATGGACTCGCCGAGTCCGCCATTAAATCAGTCTGACCATCCGCGCTTCTAATCGGCGAGTCTGAGCGCCTACTCGCCGAGTCTCTCTCCAAAAACTCAATATTAAAGCATAAATAAGATACCTGGGAGTCCGGATGTTACAAAAAGGTAATTTTCGGGCCTAAATGGAAAAAGATCTTGGGAGGAGGGACTAAAGTTTGGAAATGGCACACATGTTTGAAATGAGACACGAGATTAACTCCCGTATCCCTTCCCCCTCGTTTCCTTGCACGAAGCCTAACTCTACATCGGTATACCTCCAGCCGCCATCACCATGTGAAGCATCTTCAGCCGCCACCTTTGTGGAGACCTTCAGCCGCCACTAACGATTTGGTCGACTCCTAGCACCACCGAGCACCTACAGGTAGCCATGTTGCTGACATTATTAAAGATCGATGGAAAATAGGAAGATGCCACTTCAGTTGGAGATTGGAGAAGCAAGGTCGAAGTCCCTGTTGCTGTCGCCGTGTGGCTCGCTATCACCGTCGCTACCTTGCGGCTGGTCCGCTCCATCAAATGTTCTCCAACCGCCGCCTGTTGCCTCGAGGGTGGCTATGTTCGGTGTGTTTTCAGTGGATTTGTGGAGGTATGTGGGTACGTTTTAGTGTAGATTGATGGGTGTTGATGGCCGGAACACTAGCGGACCACCATGGCAGCCAACCATGGTGGCCGCCGCCATTTTTATTCACTTCTGCCGCCTCTTTCCACCACCAGCCACCATGGGAGGTGGTTGTGTGCATGCGTGTGGGTGTGTATGTCTATTATCTATGTTGCTATTGGGTTGTGGTTGTTGTATGAACAATATTTTGGCCGGAAAGCAAACGCCACCAATGTGAGGTGGTGGTTGCCATTTCTGTTGTCGCCACCAGCCACCATGGGAGGGTGGCTGTGTGTGTGATGTAATGTGTGTGGGCCTAGTTCACAAGATTAATGTTGTATAAATGTTCTTAGACAGGAAAAAACGGAGAGAACTCGTCATCACCACCTGTTGCCGCCACTCTGTCACTGTTGGCCACCATCTCGGGTGGCTGTGGGCTTCGGGTGTGTTTGGATTGATGTTTGGAGTGCTTTTGGTGTTGTGTTGGCCAAGAACAGTCACCGCCACCACTGTGAAGTGGTGGCTGCCACCAGGTGTCACTGCTGGCCACCACAAAGATGGCTGTGTGTGTGTTTAACATTATTGTGTGTGTTATTTTGGAGATTAGAATTGTAAAATGTAATTAGAAATGTGAATAATGAAAAGAAACTCTAACCACCACTGTGAGGTGGTGGCTGTCGCCTCCTGCCGCCACCGGTCGCCATGTTGGGTGGCGGTGTGCCTCGTTTGCATTTTGGACTCATTTGGGATGTTGAAACCCTAATGGGCCTAAGAAAGCCCTAATGGGCCTAGTGAACCCTAATTGATCAAGGACCTAGCTATTGGGCCTATTAGGATAATATGGGATTGGAAACCCTAATTAGGGTCTAGAAAACCCTAATATTGGATTTATGGGCTTTGGACCTCGGGACCCACATTTGGGCCTTTGGAATTGGACTATGTATTAAGCCAAATCATACCATATACATTATTTAGAAGAGTGATGGACTTAATGGATTAAGTCCTTCTCACTTAACCCTAATTATTATTTTATGTGAAACCCTAATTTCACTTGGGCTTTGTGTTGGGCCTTTCTATTGGGCTGTGGTGTTTGGACCAATATTAGGTCATCCAAGAACAATCAAATGGGCTAGAATAATTTAATGGGCTTTAGGGTAAGGTCCATGGGAATGTAAGATGTTGGACCATGAGAATGTAAGATGTCGGACCAAGAATAAATGATTGGGCCTTAAGGCAAGACCATGTAAAGGTTGGGCCTAATTTGGAAAATTGGGCCATAGTTGGGCCTTGGTCCATTATTAGACTTTTGGGCCTTTGGATTGGGCCTTGGGCTTGAGTCGAGCTAAGATAGGGGTAAAGTAGTCTTTTACTCCAAGTATGGACTTATGGTTATGAGTTGGAACCCAATTATTAATTGGGTGATGTTTTGATATTGACAGTTCGGGAATCTGTCATCCAACAGCTGGGATTGTGTCTGCGGGACTTTAACAGTGTGAGGTGAGTCTTCTGACCATACCAATGGGTCTAAGGCACCAAGTTCGACCCATTTTATGTTATGTGGTATGATAGTTAGCTTTATGCTAGGTGGCATTCTAGTAATTATATGATGTGTGGTATGCTAGTTGTCTTTGTGATACTTGCATTGAAGACCCTGGGGGGAGCCCGTGGCATTGTATGTAAGACCATGTGGGGTAGCCCATGGCAGACCTAGGTAAAGACCATGTGGGGTATCCCATGGCATTAGATGTAAGACCATGTGGGGTAGCCCATAACATTGAATGTAAGACCATGTGGGGTAGCCCGTGGCATTCTTATAGGTTTTTGTATGCATGACTTATATGTTATATTTAGCTTCTATAGCTAGCATGATATGTGATACATGCAGCTTTTATAGCTAACGGGATATGTGATATGTGGATTGTGTGTATGGTATGCTCTGGGGAACTCACTAAGCTTCGTGCTTACGGTTTTCAATTTTGGTTTCGGTACTTCATTCTCAAAGGAAAGGAGTCAGCTCGATCGCAGCGCATCACACTATGTTTTCCGTACAGGAGGTCTTTGAGATTATACTATGATATTATCTTATGATGATATGATTGATTATTGACACACTAGTTTTGACATGAGATATTATTATAAGTGTTTTATACTGATGGTTTTATGTAATAACTTAATTAAACGAAATTTTTGGCATGTATTTTTGGGATGTTACAGTAGAGGGGAGTACGCAGGGCGTACTCAGCCTAGTAGGAATTTTTGACTTTTTGACTTGACTTTGACGAAGTTTGACTTAAGGGTATTTTGGGTATTTTGAGTAGTAGTTTGAGACTAGGTCATTGTTTGTTAAATAGGTGGCATGTAGAGTCTGCAGTTAGAGCTGTGATCTGTTTAGCTATCTTTTCAGACTGTGAGGTGAGTTTTCCTCACTGTATTTTTAGGGTCGAAGGCACCAATGTCGGCCCACTGGATTATATATTCTGGTATATTGGATTGATGTTATGCTGGTTATATGATAGACTGGTAGGTCTGTATGATTACATGAGTTTACTGAGTATGTGTCAAACTAGTAGATCTGTATGATTACATGTATTTGATGGTTATTATTTGTTATTGTATATGTCGACATGTTATGGTTTGTGTTGGGTTGAGGCGATCTTGTTTTGTGCTGAAGGAAAAGATACCCATGGCGGTTCGGATAGTCTGAAGGACCGAAAGGCGGTCCAGTCAGGCCGAACACCTGGAGAGCGGTCCAGATAGGCTGTAGGCCCTACGAGGCAGTCCAGTCAGGCTGAAGGGTTATATTTGCATGCTATTATCTATTTGGTTGTGTGTGGTACTTTGGGGGAACTCACTAAGCTCTGGCTTACAATTTAAGTTTTATGTTTTAGGTACTTCAGATGATTGGGGCAAGTCGAAGGCTTAATTGTGTACATCTTTTAGTTTTTATGAGATTGGTTTTGGGATACTTTGATTTGTGATTTGACTTTTGGAAACTTAGTTTTGTAAACATTTATGGTTTGTGGTTTGGTTTTAAAAAATTAAAATTTACATTGATTTTTGGTATGTTACATTAGGAAAGGTATTTATAGGTAGCATATATTGTTATATAAGGATTATAGGGCTTATAGGGTCGAATTTTCGAAAACGCGAAGAACATGAAAAATACAAAAAATATGGAAAATGTTCTGGAGTAACTTTTAATGAAACATGATGCCTTTTTATGAATTTTGGCCAAAAACATGATCTTTTTCTTTTTTTTTCAGAAACACGACCATTACAATAATGTTTTGCATTCGAGGATGGAAAAACGATTTTTGGCTCAAAAACGTTATAAAGATGAAACACGACCCAAAAACACAATCGTGTTTCTGGGTATATGATCATGTTTTATGGACGATGTAGCACCCATAATCAGAAAGACCAAGAAAGGAAAGGTAAACCCTAAGTTAAAGGGCCAACTCGTCGAGTCCAAGGAGGAACTCGGCGAGTCCGAGCGGGATCTGGGTCGAGGAGTAAGTGACCGACTCGGCGAGTCGGAGAATGGACTCGGCGAGTCCGGTCTGAAGAGGGAAACCCTAAATTCGGGACTTTGTGCACTATTTAAGCACCTCATTCTCTTCCTTAGGGTTCCTTTACTCCCCTCATCCAGAACATCGAACCCTAGCCACCATATCCGTTTTTGAGCAAAGATCTAGCCTTGGTGTTGTGATTTGAAGCTTGGAAGAGAAGGAAGTTCATAGTGGTGCAAGAGGAAGCCTTGGATCCAGAGTTGGTGTGACTTTTCAGAGCATTTGAAGGTAAGAACTCATTACCTTCACTCCTTTGCTCATAGTTTCCTTTTTGTCATGAGATTTAGGGCTTTTATGCCATGTCCTAGAGCCAATTGGAGTTAGAAGTCCAGATCTGAAGTTGCTACTTCAGATCTAAGTGTATTCTGGCCTAGAGAGTCATAAAGTATCAGTCTTGGGGGTGTAGGTGAAGTATGGTTGTCTTAAACCCGAGTATAGGGTGTTTTTAGGCCTAGATCTCCTTAGCTACATGTAAAGTTTGCAACTTTACGTGAGGAATAGGCCTTGGAAGAGTGGATCTACAGTTTGGAGTCCTTGCATGACTCAAAAAGCCTCTGAATGCATGAAGGACTAAATAGACTCGGCGAGTCCTTCGAGTGGACTCGACGAGTAGTATGAAGATTAGGAGGAACTCGACGAGTTGGATGAACAAATTGGCAAGTCTGTTGAAGTTTGCCTTGGACTCGGCGAGTCAGGTCGCGAAACCCTGAACCCTTCAAGTTAAGACTCGAATCAGTGAGTCGAGTGGAGACTCAGTGAGTTGGACAGGACAGGACTCGAAAATCGGTGGACTCAGCGAGTCATGGGTTGACTCGGCGAGTCGAGTCACGAATGGAAGGACTCTGAGCATATGAACTCGGCGAGTCGGTAGGCAGACTCGGCGAGTAGGATTGACCTGGAAGGTTGACTTTGACCAGGACTTTGACTTTGACCAGAGTTGACTTAGTTGAATTTCAGGGGACAGTTAGACTAAGTGTTATATTGGTATTGATAGCTCGGGGAGCTAGTGGAGCCGCAATTCAGAAGAGTTTTCGGGCAGTAGCAGAGGGGTTTCAGCAAGTTCAACAAGTGCAGGTGAGTTTCCCTTTGTGTGAATGGGTCTAAGGCCACAATGCCAGCCCATGTAGTTATGAGTAGAGACCCGGGGGGTTAGCCCTAGGCACAGTATGCTAGTATGATATTCAGGACGAGGTCCAATGATAGCGGACAAGTGCCTAAGGAATGGTTTATATGATAGTTTATACTTGTTGTCTGTGTGATACATGTATGTGCCTGGTAGGGAGGTGAGTGTGGGCGAGGTCCCGTATCTCACCAATAGCAGAGTGTGGATGGTGTTCCACATCTCATTAGCAGTAGAACAGGGGCGAGGGCCAAGTTAGGGAAAGAGTGAGTGTGGCTGGGCCCGTATCTCACTATTAGTAGGAGCATGGACGGGGTTCCAGGACTCATCAGTAACAGGACAAGGGTGAGGCCCAAGATAGGCGAGGCCTCAGGACATGATTTATTAGTACATGTTAGCTTATGTGTTGTGATATGCTTATGTGTTAGTATTTGCTAGCGGGCGAGGCCCAGTGACAGGCGAGGCTTGGAGCGGCGGGGCCGTTGTAGCGGGCAAGGCCCAAGGTAGGGGCGAGGCCCAGAATAGCAGGCGTGGCCCAGTATGTGCAGTATATGGTTATGAATGGTATGTGGTAGGTTAGGGAACTCACTAAGCTTCGTGCTTACGGTTTTCAATTTTTGTTTCAGGTACTTCCGGTAGTGGAGGGAAGAGCTCGGGGTGATCGCATGGCACACACCATAGATTAGACAGCCTGGGAATGTTTTACTCTGATAATGAACATATGTTTTGGAAATTAATACTCTGATTATGTTATGGATTGATAATTATGTTTTAAGTAATGTTTTATAAAAGAAATTTTTAGTCTTGAATTTTGGGACGTTACAGACGAAGTCCTGAAATGTCCTCCAGAATGGTCCAAATTTTATGCGAAGTAAAAACGTGATTGTGGTATTAAAAACATGTTCGTTTAAATCGGTAAATGCATGATTCGGACACGAACTCTATAGTTTCAACATAATTAATCCAACTTCTATTTTCTTCATGTGTTTTAGCTCCATCAAGCTCCAAAAATGCATCAAAGCTACTTCTAGAATACTGCTCCACTTGAAATACCTAAAATGACATAAAAATATGAGCACTACAAGAATTTTAGCAAAAAAACATGAGCCGACTATTATTTACACTAAATCATATATAAAAACATAAGTTATGATAAAAATACTAATAAAAGCTAATAGAAAAGATGCATAAAATGACTATCAGTGGTCGAACGCATGGGTGATGAAGTCAACGAAAAATAGTCTCTCAATGAGTCAGTGAAATGTAAAAATGATATCCCGAGATGCCTTACTAGTGTTTATTTCGTTTGTTCTTTTTGAGATTTTGAAACTGGGCTTTTTAACATCCACATGTGAGCGGAAATCTACATTTTTTATTTTTTGAGATTTGATATATTTTATTGGAATTGTTAGCTTTTTTTCAAAGTTTTTTTTTAGTATCTCACTATATTTTTAAGATTTAAATGATTTCATTTTGTCAGTTTTATTAGATTGAATGAGTTAACTTTTGATTTTGAAGCTTGTCGGGATTTATTTCAAAATTTGAACATTTTTCATATGATATGGTGTAACATCCCAATCTCCAGGTATGAATTTAAAGCTTTATATATATATATATATATATATATATATATATATATATATATATATATATATATATATATATATATATATATTCAGGGCAATTCGACGAGTTGGGAGGTGCCGACTCGTCGTGTAGAGTTATGATGGCCGCACATTTTTCAAGATCTACTTGACGAGTTGAAGACTGAATATGAAACCCTAATTTTTAGGGTTTTGCACCCTATTTAAAGACCTTATGACTCATTGTTGGCCTCCCTTATCGTCCCCTTAGTCTAGAGGAACCCTGATTCGAGCATTATCTTTCATTTTGAGTGTGTGAGAGCTTGGAGTGTGATTTTTGGTGCTCTTTTGAAAGGAACTTGAAGCTTGAAGAGGATTGATTCAGAGGAAGGCTTTAGATCCAGGATTTTCATTATTGTTGCAGCCTTTTTGAGGTATACAGTCGATATCTTGATCATCCCTTTGCTAGATCTCTTCATTTGAAAGTTTATGGCCATTATTAGCTTGTTTTGGGACCATTCTTGGATTTGAGCATGTTATGAAGCTATGACTTTAGATCTGGACATCTCATGGCCTCCATGGACTTAAAGTCGCCAACTTTATTAGGTCTTGGCCCTCCTTCATGCTCTAAGTCCCTTAATAATCTTTGTTTTAGTGTTTTAGCCTGTTGGTGCCATGTATGGACGTAAAGTTAGCAACTTTACGTGGTATTTCGGTTCTAAAGGACTAGATTTATGGTTTGTGGCACTAGATTCGCTTGGGAATTGGTTGAATGCTTTAAGACTAGGAGAACTCGACGAGTTGCTTAGCCAACTCTGCGAGTTGAATCGGGTTTTCCAATATTCTGGATACTATAGAAACTCGACAAGTTGTTCTAACAACTTGGTAAGTTGGTCCGGGTTTTTCTCGTTCTTTTAGTACTGAAAGAACTTGACGAGTTGATAGATAAACTCGACGAGTTGAGTCAACATGGGTTGTTGGCCTTGGCTATGGACCTTGACTGTTGAATTTGACTCGGGCTATGGTTGACCAAGTTTGACCTTGATGGTATTTTGGGTATTTTGGGATTTTGATGGAATTAGTCAACATGGTGGTTGTAGGCAGTTGAGTTCGGAGCTGTGATTTGAGAGTTGGATCTTGTCCGTTCAGCACGATTTGTGAGGTAAGTATTCCTCACTATATTTTCGGGTCGAAGGCACAAAGGCCGACACATTGGTTTGATAATCTGATACCACTGATATGTTGAGTATAATATAGTTATGCATGCTAGTCTTATTATGATAGTCTGGTAGATCTGCAGGACTACCTGTGATACTACCTGATTATCTGTATGTGTATTCATCTGTTACATGTCGACATGCTGTGCGGGTTGGATTGCGGTCGTATTGCTCCACGTTGTAACCAACAAACCCTGGAGTATGTCAGACATGAGCTAAGAGCCAGGGAGGATATGCCAGACTCATTCTTAGGATTCATAAGCATTCCAGATATGAGTTGAGGGCCGGACAGGGCATGCCAGACACTGAGGGCTAATCATTTATATTCTAGTCCAAGGACTAAGGGAGCAAGCCAGACATAAGCTGTGGGCCCGAGGGCAAGCCAAACTTATGCCGTGGGCTTGAGAACAAGCCAAATATGTGCTGAGGGCTAGGGAGGGCATGCCAGACTCATACTGGGCTCAGCGGTAATCTAGTCTGTAGAGTTGTGGGCCTATTACATGTTGTTATTATGTGTATTATTTGTATGTATATGCATTTTGGGGGAACTCACTAAGCTTTGGCTTACAGTTTTGGATTATGTTTCAGGTACTTCGGATGATCACGGGAAGACGAATGCGTGATCGTGCACCTCCCAGTATTTTATTTCATGATTTCTGGGATTACTTTGGTGATAAACTATCTTGAAAACAATTTGTAAACAATGAATGATTTTTGAGATGTTTAAAATTTTTTGAAATTTTTATGAATTTTATGGATGTTACATATGACTTATATAAATTCATATTTTGGGTACTAATATACAGACAAGTTGGTGTTCCTTGTCCTCTTAGTTGTTCTTGCTATTGGTTTTGTCTTATAATAACATTGACATCCGTATACTTATTACTAACCACCAGTATGGTGAGTGTCTATTACTGTCATCTCATCACCACACAACCACTAAATATTGGTATACATACCACTCCACATCATTATATCCTAAACTTAGATATAGAACCTTTTAAATGACATAGTTTTAAACAAAAAATACAGTTTCAATTTCTCTTAATTTTGTTTTAATAGAATACCATTGAATTGATTTAAATTATGGAATGAAAAAGATCAATTATATATCCTTTTATTGCAAAACATCATTGAAGTTTATAAAGAAAGTAAAAAATCAATAATTTTTAACGAATATAACTTAAACGTTTTGTCCTTCAATTGAAAAACTATATCGAATGATTTGTGAAAAGCTTGATTGAGTTATTGAATGTTCTTCTTTTATATTTATTCTATTAGTTTTCATTTAAAATTTAGTAGGGTTGATTAAATGATCATGACTTTTAATGCTTTAAGTTTTTAGATACAATGAAGAAAAAGAACATAAATTCGATCGGTTTAATATGTCACATGATTAAGGAAGAATAGTAAACAAGATAGCATGATTAGTGTGGATATATATGGATCAAAACTACATCATTTGAAGGGTTCTATATATAAGTTTAGGCACATAAATATCACATATTCCTAAGTCATATATATATATATATATATATATATATATATATATATATATATATATATATATATATATATATATATATATAGGGAGTGGTTCAAATGAGAACCAAAAAAGGTTAAGAACCTCTAACTTTAGATGTTTATAAAGGGTTTAGGGTAACCCTAAACCCTAAACCCTTTATAAACATCTAAAATTAGAGGTTCTTATGGTTCTTAATCTTTTTTGGTTCTCATTTGAACCTTTACCTATATATATATATATATATATATATATATATATATATATATATATATAAAGAGAGAGAGAGAGAGAGAGAGAGGGAGAGAGGGGGATGATTGGCTGTGGTTAATTGTGGTGGTGACCACAATCCACCACTACACCTCATAGTCACTATATGATCACCACATCAACTATGAGCATAGCTTGTGATATGTATACATGATGGTCTAACATATCTAACTCTGTTTATAATCAATTATTTAAGATACTTCCGTTTTTTATTATCTACTGATTTTAAGTATGTGTATTTGATTGCTCCATTTGTTGCCTTATGGCATTAAAACCAAAGACCGACCCATATATCAATTTTCAACTGCTAAATATATCAATTTTCAACTGCTAAACCACACCATGTCACTATAACCCATTAAAGATGTCATAGAAAAACATAGTTAAAGCCGGTTGGCTCTATTGGTTATAAAATACAGTCCGCTATATCCTTTAATTATTTATGTTTCTTCCTAGCATATGCATTCCAAAATAATAAAAAGATTCTAGATATACTATAAGGGATCACCATTGATTCTAAGATTCATATTATAAAGCAACTAACAAAACCAAACCATATAGTCAACAAGCATAGAATGCCACAAACCAAATAAGCTAATAAGACTAGACAAAATGCTACATCCTAAACCCATAAGATAAGTAAACCTTTAAGATAACATTGATTAGTTTTAGTTTTAGGGAGTTCATCGAATCAATATTATCTTAAGCTTCAGGGTTAACCCACTTGAGGTCCTTCACCACCTCCCACGTGAAGTCGGGATCATCCCTACCAAAATGTCCATAAGCAGCGGTCTTCAAGAACCTCCCATTTCCACCTCTTTTTAAATCAAGATCAATCGAGATCATTCCCGGCCTAAAATCAAAGTTCTCATTAACAATCTTCAAAATCTCTTTGTCATGAATCTTCCCTGTCCCATATGTGTCCACAAAAACCGACAATGGCTCAGGGATACCAATAGCATACGAGACTTGAACAATGGCCCTTCTTGCGACACCACAAGCCACAATGCTCTTGGCAGCTTGCCTAATTTAAAATAGTAAAAATTAATTTAACCATAACACCTCCGACCCAAAGTTACCGATTAGAGGGTTGTTTCCTTTTTTACTTCTTGAACATGGTTTAATAGAGAAGAAAAAAGTCCTAAATCAATAATACCTTAATCAACTTCAACTCATTATTACTTGAAACTTTTTGTATCTTGCATTTAATTGAGAGGGTTATATGTTAAAATATATGGAGGCTGAAGCCTGGATTTCGCTTTAGGGTTACCATAGTAATAAAAGCATACTCCAAGGTGTAAAGTGAAAGTTTTGAAAAGATAATATTAAATATTATTTTCCAATTTGCAGTTCATGATTTTCTGTTGTTTCCAGATTATTAAGAGAGAGAAAGTGGGGATTCTTTCACCTGACAATGTAAGCACCGCTGCGGTCCACCTTGGTTGGGTCCTTCCCGGAGAAAGCACCACCGCCATGAGCACCCCAACCACCGTAGGTGTCAACGATGATTTTCCGACCGGTAAGACCAGCGTCACCGTGAGGTCCACCGATTACAAAACGTCCAGACGGGTTCAAATGGTAGATTGTCTTCTCGTCGAGGTAATTCGTCGGAACCACCGGTTTGATCACATGCTCTTCCAGATCAGCGGCAATCTCATCGTTGGTGACCGTTTCATCATGCTGCGTCGATATCAGAATGGTGTGGACGCGTATCGGAACCATGGCTCCTTTGTCGTTGAAGTACTCGACGGTGACCTGGGTTTTCCCGTCGGGGCGGAGCCAGGTACAGGTCCCGTTTTTCCGAACTTCGGTTAATCGGGCTCCAAGTTTGGTCGCAAGAACATGGCTGAGCGGCATGAGCTCAGGGGTCTCATCGGTGGCGTAACCAAACATATGACCTTGGTCACCGGCGCCGATTTCTTCCGGCTTCTTTGTTAAGTGACCATGGACACCCTGGGCGATATCGGGGCTTTGTTGCTCAATATTGACGAGTACTTTGCAGTTGTCGGCGTCTAAACCCACATCATCGGAAACAAATCCGATCTCGCGACAAGTATCACGGACGATTTTCTCGTAATCGATGGTAGCTTTGGTTGTAATTTCACCAAAAACCATCACCATGTTCGTTTTGGTGCAAGTTTCACAAGCAACCTTGCTGTCTGGGTCCTGTGCTAGGCAGGCGTCAAGGACGGCGTCGGAGATCTGGTCGCAGAGCTTGTCTGGGTGGCCTTCGTTAACGGATTCGGATGTGAACAAAAACGTCTCCATTGTTGCAGACCTGTTAGTCAAGTATATTTGCTAGTAAAATCTGCTAAAATCGTATTGAACTTGACTCAGAAGTGATATTAACACAGAAAACACATTTCGAAACACCATATAGTTATCAAACATCGATTTTCATGTGAGCAGATACAGCTATGGGTATAGGAAGTTGTATGAAAACACAAAAATCAGATCGTTTTTTGGCGATATTTGTGATTCCAAGCAGTAAAATTGAATCGGAGAAAGTGTATAGCCTGAAATACCTTGAGGATCGAAGAGGATGATGAGCTGCTGTGGATTTCCTCTCTTTTGAAAACACTAACGAGACGATTTCAAGAGATTAAAAATATGGGGAACAGAGATTATAACATAAAAGATTCATCGGCATAATGGCATCATGTGATCTTAGTCGTTCATTTGATAGTCGGTTTCACTGGTTTTTTTTGGTTAATTTATTGTGATTTTAGATAAACACCTTCAGTACTTTCTCGTTATCGACTTCTCCTGCTAAAATGGCAGGGGTTCTTTTTTGGTTAATTTATTGTGATTTTCTCTTAACTTATTTTCCAAAATTACATAAGGTGTTTTTTGTTTTTTTAAAACAAAAATGATTACGGACCAACAAAAGAAGTGCATTAAACGGTGCAGTATTGTTTACTTTTTAATGTCTGTAGCTGTAATAAGTTGAAATTAACCGTATATAATAGTTAAAAATAATTTTAAATCAAAATTTTATTTGGTTAATCATATGCAAATCAATACAAATATCACTATGATGATATGATTTTTAAAAACATTTATATAAAATAATTAAGCTTAACATTTACTAAATAACAATAAATAAAATTGTTATTTTAACGAAAAACATGTTTATTTTGTTAACTTTTCGAAGACGACGATTATTTTTCTGATTAGCTTCGATAAATTTGATAACTTTAGTAATTAATTTTATAATTTATTAATATTTAGTTATAGACAATGTAACAAAAAAAATTATTTATATGAAATTTATCAAATGATTTTGAAATTATGTAAAATATACTCGAATTGTTGATAATATTCTTCATAATATTATTAAAATAATAAAATATTGTTGAAAAGAATAATAAAACAAATTTATATAAAATAATATAACTTAAATAATATGTTTAAATGAGTTCAATATGTGCAATAATTTTTAAGTCAGAAGTCTTCTGAAAAATAAACAGTTACAAATGATCAAGTGGTGCGCATGTGCTGCACGACAGAACAAGAAATGGTCAAAAACAGGGATGGTCCTAGGATTTCATAGTAGGTGTTGCCGGTGACACGTTTTTCCTTTTACATAATGACACAAATATAGAAAAAACGAAAAATTTAAAAATTTTTACACTGTATCCGAAAAAACAGGGGTTGCCGGTACCTATAGCCACTATAGGCACCATAATGGAACCGTTTCCAGTCGAAAATGAAAAATCAAATATGATAGAAAAAACAAACAATCCCAAATGTTCAAACAAATCTTTCATGTACGATAACATGCAAAAATTAATAATCCACATAAATAAATCAAATAGAGATCTTTTAAAATAAATTCTAAGACATTATTTAGTAACCATTCAAATTAGGGTATTGCCTAAGGAATAATGCCTTTAAACCATAATTTCCAATTTTACCATCTTTTATCAACCACGTGCCAAGTATACATAAATCCTTAAAAACAAACAAATATACTCATCTTCAAATTCCGTTTTTTTGGCAACCAAAACTAAATATTTGGATCATTTTCAGATTAAATCAAATTTCAAACCGAAGGAAATTATACTTAGTTTACAAAATTAGAATCTTTATAGACAAATATTTATAACATCATATGGTTAAATCTAATTACAAATCAATTAAAGGAAATTATACTTAGTTTTCATAATAGAATCTTTATAGACAAATATTTATAACATCAAATGGTAAGCTAACCTATACAGCTGAGTTATTTGTAAAAAGGGGCAGTTTTGATAAAGCTTTATGGAAATGAAACTTTTTTAATTGTATTTGTAGAAATGGGGTTTCTCGCCCACTAAATCAATACTTAAAAAAAAATCTCCAAAACTTATAACATTGCTCATTTGTCTTTTAAAATATGTTAAAATGTTATCTTTTTATATATATTTTTTCTACATTTATCTAATTTATATAATATCAACACTTATAGTCCCTTATAACTTACAACATTGGCCCTTATCTTGTAAAAATATGTTATAATTGTAATCTTTTGTAAAAATATGTTACTACTACATCTTATTAAATTTACAAAATAGTTCATAAAAATATTTAACATTGACCCTTATTTTATGAAATATGTTACTACTAAATTCTACTATATTTTTTATTTGTATTTTGTACATTTACTTAATTTTAGTAATATTTAGCATAAATATATTATTTAATTTATAAGTGACAGCTTATTATTTTTCAATACCAAAATATCTCATTTATACATTTCCATTAATATTAATGTTTAATATTGTAATAATAAGAAATAAGAAAATACAATTGATATTACATTACTTAAATTCAGAAATCATAGTACAAAATCACACAGGAAAATAAAAGATCAACTAAACATGAAATTACAACACAATCAACCAAAAACATAGTTTACTACTCATTGAATATTGGTTGAGAATTTGAACAATTTCTTCTATTATGACCTGGTTGGTGGCATAGTGTACATCTTCGAGGTTCATCAGGATGACGAATGTCCATCTCATTACGAATTCAGTTTGCACACCTTTGTCCTCGATGAATGGAAAGTTTTGAGTAATCTGTTTCAATCGTCCAGTTTGAATCCAACCAATAATCAACATGAGGAAGTGGTACAAACCCAAAATTGTATTGTTGTATGTACGTCATAATCATCCAGTTTGATCCAACCAATAATCAACATGAGAAAGTGGTACAAACCCAAAATTGTATTGTTGTCTGTACGTCATAGTAGTGTACACATTAGTCACAAAAGAATGAGGGTTGTCCCCTCTATTCCGACAAACTGCAAGTGCATGTGAACATGGAAAGCTCTCTATTTGCCACTTACCACAAGTACACATATGTTGAAAATAATTAACAGTTTGTGTATTTCCTCTAGTTCCATTTATTTGTGACCTTGTGACAATTCTGTAAACACATTCATTGTAGTGAAACTCAAATAAAACATGACTTTGTGCACGAGTGTCACGTTTAAGAAATAGATGCCACAAACATTTTGGTAGAGGTCTAATACAGTTCATTGCAATAACACTATGCTTTCTAAAAAGTTGCACAATTCTATTGAGTGTAAGGTCAATACACGCCCTAATTGGCAATTGTCTCGCTCCTCATAATGCATTGTTCATACTCTCATAGATACTGGTCGTTAAGAAACCCTATCGATGATTATCATCATATAAAAGACACAATTGACTTCTTTTAATTTCCCTCAAATACTGCCAAGCTTCTATGTTGATTGCTTTTATTTCCCTTATATACTTAGCGAACTTCCTTTTTTATGTGGTGCTACCCATAGACCAACAAATTTTTTTAAGGCTCACATTCTTGTACCTTTTCATGAGATTACTTCTGACTTGCCTCAGACAAAAACGATGGTATGCTAATGGCTCTTTCCACTCCTCTAGATTTTCCATTGCATGAATGATTCCTTTGTGCCTATCAGAAAGAACACATAACTATCTATTTGGAGCAACAAAATTTCTAAAATGACCCAAAAACCAACACCAACTATGAATTGTCTCCTCATCAACAATGACATCGATAGAAATTACAGGGTGACACACAAATTACAGGGCGACACAGATGAAATGCGCAACATTTTGAAACAACAATAAACAATTTTCCTTTGTAAGAACCCTTCAAATGAGCACTATCGATAGAAATTACAGGGCGACACAGATGAAATGCTTTAATAGTTGGTCCAAAAGCCTAAAAAATATATTTGAATTTTGCCACTTGTGATGAGCTATTATGGTTATGAAACCACTTGACAACTGTATCAGGGTTTGAAGCCTGCAAAGCTGCAACATACTTGGGCAACTCAACAAAGTTACTGTAACATCCAGAGTTTCGGGTATGATTTAATTGTAATTATTTATTCAATAAAAAGGAGGGACTCGACGAGTTGGTGCCACGACTCGTCGAGTAGGTGAGGAAGTTTCCGCGAATCTTCGCGACCAGACTCGACGAGTCGGGCATTTGACTCGGCGAGTCTGCGTTGGCAATTGAAACCCTAAATCCCGGGTTTTGGAGCCTATTTAAGTGCACTCATAGCCTCCCATTGTGGCTACCAGTCCCTTGAGAGAAACCCTAAGTGAGCTAAATCGTTTGTGAGGAAGGAGAGGCCATATTTGATCTTTCTATCATTGGTTTAGCAAGAAGAAGGTGATCAAGATCAAGAGGAGGCTGAAGGAGGTGCTATTTGGAGGAATTCTGAGCTCAGGAGTGCTTATTTGAGGTATAATCTTGATCCATCTTCTGTTTTGGTGATTGTTTATAGAGTTAGGGTTTTCTAGACCCTTTGGTAGATGGTTTTGATTGAGTATATGGTTCCTTTTCGTATTATGGTCTTGGATCTGGATCCATAGAGGTCTAGAGACCTTACTCCTTTGAGCTTTATGAGGATTGTTGGTGAATATGAACTTAGGATGCCATATTAGAGGTCATTTCTTCAAATAGAACCTTGGAGCCTTTGCATGGGCATCAAGCTTCGAACTTTATGTGATTATTGGGACTAGAAAGGATAAATCTATTAAGTAGAGCATCAGATCTGACCTCAGGAAGCCATTGGAAGTGAGCATGGATTGGACTCGCCGAGTCCATGAACAGACTCGACGAGTCGAGTCGAGTTGTCCCGAGACTGTGAGTCTAGAGAGTGACCCGCCGAGTTAAGTGAGTGACTCGGTGAGTCAAAAGAGAATTAGAGGAGTAGAGTTCACGTGTAGACTCGCCGATTCGCCCAAGTGCACTCGATGAGTCAGGTCAAAGTTTGACCGTTGACTTTGTTGACTTTTAGGGATTGGTCAACAATGGGGTCTTTGAGTCAAGAAAGGGGTAAAATGGTCTTTTACCCATCTGAGGGTACTAAGAGAGGGTTGGGTCTAGTCTCGAGAGTTATATTTATGAGCGTATTTTACTTTATGTGATTACTGCTACCGAGTTAGGGATTTACCGAGACATCTAAGGTGAGTTTTCTCACTATACTTTACCTTGAGTGGTAATTAGAGTTATGTGACAGAGTTATTGTATGTTATTTATGTGATGTGTTGCACTGCATTATTCCTATGTGATTTATGCCATGTGTATATCAGAGTACATCAGAGTTAGTATCGGAAGGTTCACAGAGCTAGGGCCAGAGGGTCCACAGAGTTAGGGCCCAAGGGCCCACAAACTTATAACCTCGAGTGGCTAGTATGTGTTATGTGTGGTATTTTGGGGAACTCACTAAGCTTTATGCTTACAGTGTTATGTGTTATGTGTTTCAGGTACCAGTGATGATCGCGGGAAGGCGCCGACATGATCTGTACACACACCCGCATAGTTATTTATGATTTGATCTTGGGAAATGTTTTGTGAACAATGATGTGATACAATGAGATTTTATTAATGAATGTGTTTGGAAATGTGATTTAAAATGCAAAAAATTGTCTTAATTTTTACGGTGTTACAGTTACTCTCCCAAGTTCCATAAATAGTCTCTATGGCTTTTCTTCTTCCATGTCATGCCTTCCAATAAGTAACATCAACATGAAAATGATCTTTTATATCTGATTGTACATGTTTCACCGGATAAGCAACATCTTTTTGAATGGAATAGAGAATGTATGAGGCAATAACTCTAGAGTTTAAATTTCTATTATTATTGTCGGTACAAGATCCAAAACAATTATGTGCATCCATCCAACGTGTAATTTGCCATATATGATTATTTTTCTTCTTAATTGCATGGATATACCATTGAAAAGGTTGTGTATGGTGCATAGAACTATATAGGGATGAGATTCAGAACCGGAAAACCGGACCGGAACTGGAATCGGACCGGAACCGGAACTGTTAGAACCGGAATATCTAAAACCGGTTCTGGTTCAGGGTTTAAAAATTGGCTTTGTCCGGGTTCCAGGTAATCCGGGTTTGGGTCCATCGGGTCCGGGTAAACTGGGTCTAAAAACCGGAACCACTTTTAGGGTCGGAACCAGTTTTTGTGAAACGTTTAAAAGATGCATATCTCATTCGTTTCAACTCTGATTGACATGCGGTTTTTTCCAACATGTAGTTTAGAGTTTGTACATGATTTTAGACTATAAATTTGTCATTTTTAGTTTTATATTCATTGACTTACAGTCTCTCAAAGTCGAGATATCAAAGCTGAAAGTTTTTAGTTTTTTTGGTTTTTTTATATTCGGTGAAAGTTTTAAAACATGCATATCTAATTCGTTTGAAGTCGGATTGACATGTGGTTTTTTTCCAACTTGTAGTTTACAGTTTGTACATGAGTTTAGACTATAATTTTATCATTTTTGGTTTAATATTTAATTATTTACAGTCTTCCGAAGTCGGGATATCAAAACTGAAAATTTTCAACTTTTTAGCTATTTTTTTTTGTACTTTGTATTCTGTGAAAATGTTAAAACATGCATATCTCATTCGTTTAAAGTCGGATTGACATACGGTTTTTTCCAGAGTGTATTTTAGAGTTTGGACATGATTTTAGACTATAATTTTGTTAGTTTTGGTTTCATATTCAATTAGTTACAGTCTCCCAAAGTCAGGATATCAATATGAAAATTTTCAAAGTTCAACCCACTAAGTAGTAAGTAATTACCAAAAAATTCTGGTTTTTCCGGGTTTCCCAGTTCTAAACCCACTTTATCCGGTTCCAACCTACCCACTTTGATGTTTCTGGGTTTTCCGGTTCTAGACCCACTTTACCCGGTACCGTACCCGGAACCGGTTCCTACATACCGGTCCGGTTTCCGGTTCTTCAAAATCCCATTAACCGGTTCCGGGTTTTCCGGGTCCGGGTCCATCAGGTCTGGGTTTGGACCCACTTTCATCCCTAGAACTATAGCTTTCTCCTTCGCCCATATCAGTCTTAGATTTTGCTTCCCATTTGTTATGTTTATTTTCATACACTTTAAACTCTCTATTTTGACTGATAGACCAAAGTATTACTGCATTTTTCACGTGCTGCTTACTTTCAAATTGCATTCCCAACCTGATTTTGTTTTCTGTTTCCTTCCAAACATCTATATGAATGTTTTCCTCTAAATTTTCTATGACATCATCTCCTATATTTCCAACATCATTCATAAAGTCTACAACTGGGTTGTCACTCACATCATCAAAGTCTTCCTCAATATGGCTTAATGACTCACTGTTGGTTTTGAAGTTGGGATCATCAAATCCAAACTCATTATTTGGCTCAAATCTATCATCGCTCAGCAATGGAAATGGTACTTCAAAATTACGAAGGAGATCTACCAAACTAGTATTTATAGGCGGCACTATTTCATTAAATTCAACACAAACTTGACCCCAATAATTTTCATTAGTCTCTGCTAATAATACAACATGACTAAGGTTGAATCATTTATAAGTGGTGCAATATTAGATCTCCTACAATATTAGTAACATAATGACATATTCAACTTATATGAAGATTTTTCGACTCCAACAAGTGCATAAACTAAATCTTGAAATTGTTTGTACCATATTTTTTTGCCTAATAATGTAAGAAGTAGACAAAGTTGATTCGTCTCCCTTGATGATTCCATTATCATATTCAACATTACCACCCCAATAAATACTAATCATAAATGGACGATTTAGAGCCATAAATGTAACTACAAGACAAATCGTATGATAACAGATGCAAATTTATATATATATATATATATATATATATATATATATATATATATATATATATATATATATATAGTTTCACACAAAATAGATGCAAAATATGTAAAAACTATACATACCTTATGTTAAATATATGAAAGAACTAATTATGTGAATAATATGGAAGCATGAAAGAACTGAGAAATGTGTAATTGAGTGGAAACAATTTTGAAAGAATGATGAAGAACCTTAGCTCGTAAGATCAAATTTATAGCATCAAAAAGTAAAATGAATTCAACTAAAAAAATTTAGATATGACAATTCATGCAACTTTATTTTAAGAGTTTTCAATAAACAGTGACATTTTTGTTTTGGATAGAGTGTTAGCTTTTACAGTTTCAACTATTTTATTGGACAATTTATATATAAATATTAATGTTTATTTATTTATTATTTATATGATTCTAACAATATTTATATGTTAAATGTATTTGTATAATTAAGCTAATATTTAATATTACAAAATTTTGGAATATAAATGAGATCGTTTGTGTCGTAAGAACAATTAAATGCTATCTATAAAATTTAATAATATATTTAAGCTATATATATATATATATATATATATATATATATATATATATATATATAAGGTAAATGTAGAAAAAAAGTATAAAAGGATAAATTTTGAACATATTTTAAAAGACAAAGGACCAATGTTATAAGTTTATGAGGGCTCATTTCATTTACGTATTGATTTAGTGGGCCAGGAACCCTATTTCTACAAACTCATTCAAAACAACTCCATTTCTACAAAGCTTTTTGAAAATTTCCCTCTTTTTGCAAAAAAACTCTCAATACAACTCCTTTAATGCTACCAATAAATCATCACAGATACATAAGCTCAAAATACACCATGGAATCTCTTATCAAATCTCCACTTGCACAAATACTTCATTGTAATTATTAGATTCGTAATATAATAGTTTAGCACATACTAAACAGGTAGAATAAGTTTATTAAGGTGATAATATTTGACAATACTTGAGAATAAAGCCAATTTTTTTCCTAAAATCAAATGTAGATGTGAAACAAAACCTGATATTTCGACAAAATAAATGAAAAGGCAAGTCAACTTTCCATTAAATTGGGCGATACTTTTTTCATATAAAAAGAGCCTAAAGGGATTTGAACTTACAACCCAAGGGATAGGGGTTTGTATACTCTTGAAATATATAAGTTGTGAAGAGCTTATCTTCAATATATAACATGTCTTGGAGGATCTCAATGGTCATAGTTAGAACCTAACCATTCCTGTTGATGGAAGAATATCTATTCAAAAGCCAACATTATCTTCACCAATTGTGTCACTGTAGAAGCAGATGAACTATAAAGGAATTAAAAAGAATGTACTTTTATTATTTTTCTTAGATGGAGTAATGGTTGGTACCAAAACTTACAGAATTTCTAATTAGATAATGTTGTAATCTTCTTCTTCTAGCTACTGTAATAGCAGCTGCAGTGGACATGTCTTCTTAAGACATGGAAAATACTTTTATCAATAGAAAGTTTATTTTGACATTTCATCGAATACCTCATATGCATGTAAAAGAGAAATAGCAATAGTAATCTTTCAATGAAATGGTGAATGTGCCAACAGAGTCGATGTTTGCAACTGGACAAGGTAAAAAAAACATCAACATTAAGGAAAACAAAGATGGAGAATTTTCAGATGTTGAGGGATCTATGTTAATCAAGTTTACTCTGTCTAACAATTTGCTTGCTACAAATGGAGAATTAGGGACCGTTTAAGCAATTGATTAACATGAATTTGTAGTGTATATGTAACATACACGTTCTATTATCGTGTATTGTAATTTATTAAAAGTAAATAATATTGTGAAAGTATTATGTGAAATTAAATGTTGAGTTCTAACAGATAATTTTTACTAGAAATGAAGTAAAACTATGTTTAGAATCACTCATAAAATATTAGAAGTCTTATGAGATTCAAATTAAAAGCCAAATAGTGAAATTTAGCGAAAATATAAAATTTGAAATAAGTAAATTTTATTATTATGGGTTGTAGAGAATCTCGTTAGAAACATTTAGGCGAAAACCTCGACGAAATTCGAGTTATAACGAAGAAGTTATGACCAATCGAAGATCCGCGATAAAACCGACAAACACTATGTCGCGTAAAGAGTGAGTTTCCGATAAACTATTTTTTAGCCTTAGTGATTTAAATGAAAGTTGTAGAACTCGTGAAATTAATTAACTTTCATATAAAGAACTTTTGAATCTGACTTCATATGAGGAAGTTTTGATTTTTCCAAGTTTCAGCTTAGCAGTAGAAAGCTAAAAACTTGAATTTTAGAACGAGCGATATTTAGCCAACACAACCTAAACGAGAATCGAAGGTCTCGTCAATAGTAGTAAAGCAGTAAAAAGTCTGACAAAAACGGATGTCGGATGACGAAGTTATGAATTTTTAACGGATTTTCGTGTCCCGATCTGTTAAAAATGATAATATTAAAATTAAATTCAAAATTAGCCGACGAAGTCTAAACAAAAGTTGTAGAGCATAATTTTAGCTACGCGTGCATATAACAAACGTCAAAAACGGAGCTCGTATGCGAAAGTTATGGATTTTAGAAGTTTTTGGCTCAAAATCCGAGAAATTATGGATAAGAACCGAGAATTTTCGCATGAACAGTAGCCGCTCTACCCAGAACCGATGCGTGTCGCATGCTGATTTGACCGAGGGTGCGGTCCAATGAACTTCCGATGCGCCTCACACGCGTGTCCGAACCTCACCCCTCTACCGCACCGCCTCGCATCCGGAGCCGAGCCTCGCTGGACCTCGCGTCTGGCTGTCACCGAGCTACTTCGCTGCTGACTCACCCCCCCCCCCCCCCCCCACTTGCGTGCCTCTCTCCCTCGCTGCCATCTGTCCGATCTCGGCCGACCTTCGCACCCTATAATAGGGAGGCTGCAAGCCTTCCCGGGTAAAGGGAAATTTTTGCTATTTTTCACCCAAAAATCAATATTCTTACTATTTTGACACCCCCAAAGCCCCGGTGTCAATTTAGCAACCGAAACACGTCACAAAGTGCCCGGAGAGCCCAATAAATTTATCTTTTCGGTTTGAAGATCTACCTTCGTAGAGCCCGGTTTTCAAGAAAACTCCTGGTTTTTATAAAAGAAAGTTATCTATAGTAACGAAGTGCTGCCCAAATTACTATTTTAACCCCGGTTATTTCAAGGTGAGTTCAATATATAGGAACAATTGTATGTTATGTGTTATATGTGCTATGTGCTTTTCAGTGTTATTATTCCTGGTTATTTTCCCGTGATATTCTGGTATTGAATTTAAGTCTTTGACCATGTAGAGCAAGTCTCGTATTGGTAATATACCTTTGATCATGTAGAGCATGTCTTGTAATATTTTTGGTACTGGCTTTGTGCCTTTGACCATGTAAAATGACTCGTATAACTTTTGATATTCGTAATGGGCTAGGTAGGGCTAAAAGCCTGTATATGCTAGCAAAATGATAATCAGAAATTTATATGTCTTCTATGCCATTTGGGCTGAACTTTATTATGTATATAAAGCATTGAAAAGTATATCTTTGAATAAAGACTTTGATTGATATGAACGCCTGTCACATATGTCTTTGTTGTTATTATTGAACTCACTTAGCGTTGTCGCTTACCCTTTCAATATTTTAATACATTGCAGGCAATAAACATCAAGTATAGCCATATACTCTCGGAAGAATTAGAATAGTTTCTATTATTACTTTTGTATTTAAGTTTTAGTATGTATAAAATTACAATATCCTGGGTAGTTTTGTAATAAACTTAAACTTAGTCGGTTTGTATACAATGTTTTGTAACAAGACCATCTTGTATAATAAAATATTATTTTATGAATATTCATGTAGCATGTTTTGGAGTAATGAAGTATATAATTCATGAAAGTATCGAGGAGGGTCTTTCAATCATGGTATCAGAGCGGAAGTTTAAGTGAACTAAATTCTAAGGATTAGTATTTAGACTTAAACTATTGAGAGTTCAATATATGAACTAATTCATTGTTAGTATACGAATACAAACCATAGGAAAGACTTAAGTGAAGTATTAGGTAATAATAAATCATAATATTATAAAATTATTATATTACTCCACATTTTCAGAGTAATGGCTGAAGCAGTAAGTAGTCATACACCAGAAGTTGGTGGGGATCGTCATCTTGATGAGGCAGAAACTCCATTATCCCCTCGTGAGGTGTGAATCATGGATAAACTAACTGGCGTTATCCGACAAACTCTTGAAGAGCACAGGAAGGATAATAATAAAGGCAAAGAGAAAACTGTTGGAGAATCTTCAGGAGAAAAGGCGAGACATCCCTCTTTCAAAACGTTTAAGAGCAGTGGATTCAGAACACAGTACAGAGTTTGCCGGTGTCCTTAATCCTATAGTCGTTCTTACATGGATTCAGAACACAGAGAAAGTATTCCGTATTTCCCATGTGGATAATGAAGACAAGGCTAATTACGCATTTGCAATATTAGTTGATGAAGCCTTGGTCTGGTGGGAAGCAACATATGAAGCTCTCAATGGTTATGACCAGGAGAACTTGTCCTGGGAGATGTTCAAGACTCGTCTGCTAGAGAAGTATTGTCCTCTGGACATGAGGATAAGGTTAGAGAAAGAATTACTAGAACTCAAACAAGAAGGGAAGACGGTGAATGAGTATGAGACTCAGTTCAATCAACGAGCATGAGTCGCTGCAAAGTACATACCAACTGAAAACGATAAAATTCAGTTGTTCTTGGAAGGGTTACGATATAAAATTTGTGATTTTGTGATAAATCGGGATGTTCTATCGTTTGATAAAGCTATAGAGTATGCTCGAAAGCGTGAGCATGACTTGGAGATACATTGTGCCACTCTTTCTGTTTCAAAACTGCCACGTATTGAACGAACTACTCCTGTTTCCTCTATGCCACCACCTCAATGTGTTCGAGCCAATTCAAATTCAAGGATGCAATCTCAGAATGCATCTCGTGGCCGTGGAAGGTCACAATCTTTTTCTCTTCAGTCACCATTATGTAGAAGATGCGGAAAGAATCACCAAGGCCAATGCAGAATAGATAAAGGATCAGTGATATGTTATGGGTGTGGAGAAATCCGTCACGTAAAACCTGTTTGCCCGATGAAGAGTAATACGTGCTATTCTGGCCACATAAAACTTTTTTGCCCTACTCTTACTAGTCAGATCACGGGAAGTCAAGCTTCTGTTCAACAACCGGAAAGAAGTCAAGTCCCTGTTCAACAATCAAAGGGTACTCCAACTAAAAAGGAGGAGGTGCCAAAAGCTAAAGGTCATGCATTCCAGATTACTACAGAAGAAGCACATGAGGACCCGAACGTTGTGACGGGTACATTTCTTGTCAACTCTAGACCTGCTCACATCTTATTTGATTCTGGTGCTTCAGATTCTTTTGTGTCTCATGAATTTGCACATTCTTTTGAAATTGCTTGCTATGCAATTGCACAACCATTTCATGTAGATACTGCGGTAAGTATATCATTACTTGCTGATAAAGTCTATAGGGATTGTGTTATAGAAATTGAAGGCTATAATTTTCTTGCTAATCTGATCCCTATCTCCTTGCCCAATTTCGATATTATTCTCGTCATGGATTGGTTGTCAAGGAATCATGTTGAAATCTTATGTTATGAAAAGATAGTATGTATTCCTATCGAATGGAAGAATCCTCTTTACATCTACGGTGAACAAAGACCTAAAAGCTTAAAAATATTCTCTTTCTTAAAAGCTCGTAAGTTCATATCGAAAGGATGTTCTATCTATCTGGCCTATACAGTTGATACCTCGAAAGAGGAGAAGAAAAGTGTAAATGAGGTTCCCGTTGTTAACGAGTATCCTAACGTTTTCCCCGATGATTTGCCTGTATTACCTCCGGACAGGCAAGTGGAATTCCGAATCGACCTTGTGCTCGGTGCTGCTCCGATTGCGAAGACTCCTTATCGTCTTGCGCCAGCTGAAATGAAGGAAATGATTATCCAACTGTAGAAATTACTTGACAAAGTCTTTATTCGACCGAGTACCTCTCCCTGGGGTGATCCAGTATTGTTTGTCAAGAAGAATGATGGATCAATGCGGATGTGTATTGATTACCGTGAGCTTAATAAGGTGACTATCAAGAACAAGTATCCACTACCCCGCATTAATGATTTATTTGATCAACTTCAGGGTGTTAGCTATTTCTCGAAGATTGATTTGAGATCTGGCTATCATCAGTTTAAAGTTCACGAGCAGGATGTACCGAAGACCGCTTTTCGTACTGGATATGGGCATTATGAATTCCTTGTCATGCCGTTCGGTTTGACAAATGCTCCTGCTGTATTCATGGATATGATGAATCGCATATGTCGCCCGATGCTTGATAAATCTGTCATCGTATTCATTGACGATATTCTAATTTATTCGAAGTCTGAATATGATCATGCCATTCATATTCGTGCAATATTGGAACTTCTTCGAAAGGAGAAATTATACGCTAAATTCTCGACATGTGAATTTTGGCTTCGCCAAGTTCAATTTCTCGACCATGTTATTTCTGGTGATGGTGTATCCGTAGATCCTACCAAAATCAAAGCCATTCAGAATTGGGAAGCACCTCGCAATGCTTCCGAAATTCGAAGTTTCATGGGTCTTGCGGGTTATTACCGGAGATTCATTAAAGACTTCTCTCGTATAGCTGTACCTCTCACTAGTCTTACTCGAAAGGACGCAAAGTTCGAATGGGGTGAAGCCCAAGAAAAATATTTCTCGACTTTAATAGATCTTTTGACTCATGCTCCCATCTTATCACTTTCCAGAAGGTGATAATGATTTCTTTGTGTATAGCGATGCTTCTAGGTTGGGACTCGGTTGTGTGTTGATGCAACGTGGTAAAGTGATAACCTATGCCTCAAGGTAACTGAAAGATAATGAAAAGAATTATCCCACACATGATCTCGAACTCGCTGCCGTGGTATTTGCCTTAAAACTTTGGAGGCATTACCTTTTTGGTACAAGATGCCAACTGTTTACCGACCACAAGAGTCTCAAGTATATATTCAGTCAACAAACTCTGAATATGAAACAACGAGTCATGGAGCTGATCAAAGATTATGACTGTGAAATCCTATACCATCCTGGAAAGGCCAATGTTGTTGCCGATGCACTTAGTAGAAAGGTTTATCGTAATAGTATGTGTTATACTATTACCCACACTACAGTGAAGTTCACTATCCTAGATGAACTAGAGAAATGGCAAGGTGAGGCCTTAAAGCCAGAAAATGTGAAGAAGGAAGGGATGGTACGTTATGCTGATATTTTACTTGATGATCCACGAGGATTAAAAGTATTTAAGAACCGGCTATGGATTCCAAAGATTGGTGATTTTAGATGAAGCTCATAAGTCTAAGCTATCAATACATCCTAGTACAAGTAAAATGTACTATGATGTAAGAGCTGATTATTGGTGGCCTGGACTAAAGAAAGACATTGGAAGATATGTACAGGAATGCTTAGTATGTTTACAAGTTAAAACAGAGCACCAAAAACCATACGGAACCCCAAAAAGTCTTAGTGTTCCTGTATGGAAATGGGAAGAGCTGTCCATGGATTTTATTACCAAATTGCCAAAAGCTGCTACACAGCATGATAGCATTTGGGTAATCGTTGACCGCCTGACTAAGAGTCCACATTTTCACGCCATGCGTGAAATTGCTCCAATGGAGAAATACGCACAAGTATACTTAGATGAAATTGTTGCAAGACATGGTGTGCCGCTAAAGATCATTTCCGATCGCGATACTCGCTTCACTTCTCACTTTTGGGCGAGTATGCAACATGAATTAGGATCTCGAGTTGCACTCAGCACAGCTTATCATCCCCAGACAGATGGTTAGACGGAGGGAACAATCCAAACAGTGGAAGATATGCTTCGTGCATGTGTCTTAGAGTTCGGTGGTAACTGGGACAAATACTTGCCTCTTGTCAAATTTTCATATAATAACAGTTACCACGCTTCAATCAAAATGCCACCATATGAAACATTAAATGGTCTCAAATGCTGTACGCCGTTATGTTGGCGTGATGTAGGACAAAAGATCCTTGGAGGTCCTGAAATGATTCAAGACACTATTAACAAGATTCAAATCGTACGAGAAAGAATGAAAGCGGCCCAGGATCAACAGAAGTCCTATACAGAAAAGAGGAGGCGACCCATAGAATTTCAAGTGGGTGATTTTGTAATGCTGAAGGTATCCCCATGGAAAGGCCTTATGAGATTTGGGAAGAAAGGAAAGTTGAGTCCCAGATTTGTTGTACTTTACAAAATCATCCAGAGAATTGGAAAGCAAGCATATCGCTTAGAATTGCCTAAAGATTTGGCAGGTATTCATGATGTGTTTCATGTGAGTTATCTGCATAAATGCTTGAGCATCTATGACGAGACAGTTCCATTATCCGAGGTGAAATTGGATAATAAATTAAGATATGTCGAAGAGCCTGAAGAGATCGTGAATGAAAGAACAACTAATCTACGCAACAAAGAAGTAGAATTGGTTCTTGTCAAGTGGAAAAACCATCGAGGCCCAAATTATACTTGGGACAATAAGAATGAGATAAAAGCTAAATATCCCCATTTGTTTTAATCAATGTAATTTCGGGGACGAAATCCTCAAAAAGAGGAGCTATTTGTAACATACACGTTATATTATCGTGTATTGTAAATTATTAAAAGTAAATAATATTGTGAAATTATTATGTGAAATTAAATGTTGAGTTCTAACAGATACTTTTTACTAGAAATGAAGTAAAACTATCTTTAGAATCAATCATAAACTATTGGATGTCTTATGAGATTCCAATTAAAAGCCAAATAGTGAAATTTAGCGAAAATATAAAATTTGAAATAAGTAACTTTTATTATTGTGGGTTGTAGAGAATCTCGTTAGAAACATTTAGGCGAAAACCTCGACGAAATCCGAGTTATAACGAAGAAGTTATGACCACTCGAAGATCCGCGATAAAACCGACAAACACTATGTCACGTAAAGAGTGAGTTTCCGATAAACTATTTTTTAGCCTTAGTGATCTAAATGAAAGTTGTAGAACTCGTGAAATTAATTAACTTTCATATAAAGAACTTTTGAATCTGACTTCATATGAGAAAGTTTTGATTTTTCCAAGTTTCAGCTTAGCATTAGAAAGCTAAAAACTTGAATTTTAGATCGAGCGATATTTAGCCAACACAACCTAAATGAGAATCGAAGGTCTCGTCAATAGTAGTACAACGGTAAAAGATCTAACAAAAACGGATGTCGGATGAAGAAGTTATGAATTTTTAACGGATTTTCGTGTCCCGATCTGTTAAAAATAATAATATTAAAATTAAATTCAAAATTAGCCAACAAAAGTTGTAGAGCATAATTTTAGCTACGCGTGCATATAAAGAACGTAAAAAACGGAGCTCGTATGCGGAAGTTATGGATTTTAGAAGTTTTTGGCTAAAAAACCGAGAAATTATGGATCAGAACCGGGAATTTTCGCATGAGCAGTAGCCGCTCTACCCGGAACCGATGCGTGTCGCATGCTGATTTGACCGAGGGTGCGGTCCAATGAATTTCCGACGCGTCTCGCACGCGTGTCTGAACCTCGCCCCTCCACTGCACCGCCTCGCATCTGGAGCCGAGCCTCGCTGGACCTCGCGTCTGGCTGTCACCGAGCTGCTTCGCTGCTGACTCACCCCCCCCCCCCCACTTGCGTGCCTCTCTCCCTCGCTGCCATCTGTCCGATCTCGGCCGACCTTCGCACCCTATAAAAGGGAGGCTGCGAGCCTTCCCGGGTAAAGGGAAATTTTTGCTATTTTTCACCCAAAAATCAATATTCTTACTATTTTCACACCCCAAAGCCCCGGTGTCAATTTAGCTACCGAAACACGTCACGAAGTGCCCGGAGAGCCCGATAAATTTATCTTTTCGGTTTGAAGCTCTACCTTCGTAGAGCCCGGTTTTCAAGAAAACTCCCGGTTTTTATAGAAGAAAGTTATCTATAGTAACGAAGTGCTGCCCAAATTACTATTTTAACCCCGGTTATTTCAAGGTGAGTTCAATATATAGGAACAATTGTATGTTATGTGTTATATGTGCTATGTGCTTTTCAGTGTTATTATTCCGGGTTATTTTCCTGTGATATTATGGTGTTGACTTTAAGTCTTTGGCCATGTAGAGCAAGTCTCGTATTGGTAATATACCTTTGATCATGTAGAGCATTTCTTGTAATATTTTTGCTATTGACTTTGTGCCTTTGACCATGTAAAGCATGACTCGTATAACTTTTGATATTCGTAATGGGCTAGGTAGGGCTAAAAGCTTGTATATGCTAGCAAAATGATAATCAGAAATTTATGTCTTCTAAGCCATTTGGGCAGAACTTTATTGATGTATATCAAGCATTGAAAAGTATATATATTTGAATAAAGTCTTTGATTGATATGAACGCCTGTCACATATGTCTTTGTTGTTCCTCTTTGCTTCTACAATATTGATGTATATATATGGCATAACGTTATATTGTATCTACTATTGAACTCACTAAGCGTTGTCGCTTACCCTTTCAATATTTTAATAAATTGCAGACAATAAGCATCAAGTATAGCCATATACTGTCAGAAGAATTAGAATAGTTTCTATTATTACTTTTGTATTTAAGTTTTAGTATGTATAAAATTACAATATCCTGGGTAGTTTTGTAATAAACTTAAACTTAGTCGGTTTGTATCCAATGTTTTGTAACAAGACCATCTTGTATAATAAGATATTATTTTATGAATATTCATGTAGCATGTTTTGGAGTAATGAAGTATATAATTCATGAAAGTATCGAGGAGGGTCTTTCAATCATGGTATCAGAGCGGAAGTTTAAGTGAACTAAATTCTAAGGATTAGTATTTAGACTTAAACTATTGAGAGTTCAATATATGAACTAATTCATTGTTAGTATACGAATACAAACCATAGGAAAGACTTAAGTGAAGTATTAGGTAATAATAAATCATAATATTATAAAATTATTATATTACTCCACATTTTCAGAGTAATGGCTGAAGCAGTAAGTAGTCATACACCAGAAGTTGGTGGGGATCGTCATCTTGATGAGGCAGAAACTCCATTATCCCCTCGTGAGGTGTGAATCATGGATAAACTAACTGGCGTTATCCGACAAACTCTTAAAGAGCACAGGAAGGATAATAATAAAGGCAAAGAGAAAACTGTTGGAGAATCTTCAGGAGAAAAGGCGAGACATCCCTCTTTCAAAACGTTTAAGAGCAGTGGATTCAGAACACAGTACAGAGTTTGCCGGTGTCCTTAATCCTATAGTCGTTCTTACTTGGATTCAGAACACAGAGAAAGTATTCCGTATTTCCCATGTGGATAATGAAGACAAGGCTAATTACGCATTTGCAATATTAGTTGATGAAGCCTTGGTCTGGTGGGAAGCAACATATGAAGCTCTCAATGGTTATGACCAGGAGAACTTGTCCTGGGAGATGTTCAAGACTCGTCTGCTAGAGAAGTATTGTCCTCTGGACATGAGGATAAGGTTAGAGAAAGAATTACTAGAACTCAAACAAGAAGGGAAGACGGTGAATGAGTATGAGACTCAGTTCAATCAACGAGCATGAGTCGCTGCAAAGTACATACCAACTGAAAACGATAAAATTCAGTTGTTCTTGGAAGGGTTACGATATGAAATCTGTGATTTTGTGATAAATCGGGATGTTCTATCATTTGATAAAGCTGTAGAGTATGCTCGAAAGCGTGAGCATGACTTGGAGATACGTGGTGCCACTCTTTCTGTTTCAAAACTGCCACGTATTGAACGAACTACTCCTGTTTCCTCTATGCCACCACCTCAATGTGTTCGAGTCGATTCAAATTCAAGGATGCAATCTCAGAATGCATCTCGTGGCCGTGGAAGGTCACAATCTTTTTCTCTTCAGTCACCATTATGTAGAAGATGCGGAAAGAATCACCAAGGCCAATGCGGAATAGATAAAGGATCAGTGATATGTTATGGATGTGGAGAAATCCGTCACGTAAAACCTGTTTGCCCGATGAAGAGTAGTACGTGCTATTCTTGTGGTGTTATTGGCCACAGAAAACGTTTTTGCCCTACTCTTACTAGTCAGATCATGGGAAGTCAAGCTTCTGTTCAACAACCGGCGAGAAGTCAAGTTCCTGATCAACAATCAAAGGGTACTCCAACTAAAAAGGAGGAGGTGCCAAAAGCTAAATGTCGTGCATTCCAGATTACTACAAAAGAAGCACGTGAGGACCCGAACGTTGTGACGGGTACATTTCTTGTCAACTCTAGACCTGCTCACATCTTGTTTGATTCTGGTGCTTCAGATTCTTTTGTGTCTCATGAATTTGCGCATTCTTTTCAAATTGCTTGCTATGCAATTGTGCAACCATTTCACGTAGATACTGCGGGAAGTATATCATTACTTGCTGATAAAGTCTATAGGGATTGTGTTATAGAAATTGAAGGCTATAATTTTCTTGCTAATCTGATCCTTATCTCCTTGCCCAATTTTGATATTATTCTCGGCATGGATTGGTTGTCAATAAATCATGCTGAAATCTTATGTTATGAAAAGATAGTATGTATTCCTATCGAAGGGAAGAATCCTCCTTACATCTACGGTGAACAAAGACCTAAAAGCTTAAAAATACTTTCTTTCTTAAAAGCTTGTAAGTTCATATCGAAAGGATGTTCTATCTATCTGGCCTATATAGTTGATACCTCGAAAGAGGAGAAGAAAAGTGTAAATGAGGTTCCCGTTGTTAACGAGTATCCTGACGTTTTCCCCAATGATTTGCCTGTATTACCTCCGGACAGGCAAGTGGAATTCCGAATCAACCTTGTGCCCGGTGCTGCTCTGATTGCGAAGACTCCTTATCGTCTTGCGCCAGCTGAAATGAAGGAAATGATGATCCAACTGTAGAAATTACTTGACAAAGTCTTTATTCGACGGAGTACCTCTCCCTGGGGTGCTCCAGTATTGTTTGTCAAGAAGAATGATGGATCAATGCGGATGTGTATTGATTACCGTGAGCTTAATAAGGTGACTATCAAGAACAAGTATCCACTACCCCTCATTGATGATTTATTTGATCAACTTCAGGGTGTTAGCTATTTCTCGAAGATTGATTTGAGATCTGGCTATCATCAGTTGAAAGTTCATGAGCAGGATGTACCGAAGACTGCTTTTCATACTCGATATGGGCATTATGAATTCCTTGTCATGCCGTTCGGTTTGAAAAATTCTCCTGCTGTATTCATTAACTTTCTTTATTTATTTATCTAAATTATTTGTTTTAATTTAAAAGAGCAAAAAACACTTTAATTTTTATAATTCAATATTTTTTTTATTTTCTTATAAATTCATACTTCTCAAATCTTTATAATTTTTATTTAGGTTTTCTTTTAAATAAACTCATGTAATACATGAGTCTTACACCTAGTGTCAATATAAAGGAAAATTAAGGGCATAAGAGACATTAATCAAACATTATTGTTCATAAGGGCTGGTGAAATTATATATATATATATATATATATATATATATATATATATATATGAGATATGGGTACGCAATTGTAACCACTAATCTTGGAGATAAAAACAATTATAAATTGTTTATTATAAGAAAAATCCAAAACTTCTTTTTTTTTTTTAAATTATTTTCGTTATTAAATTTATCGAATAAAAAAATCACCGTTTTTTTGAAATATGAGTGAAATATTCTAATAAAATATTACACTGTAAATAATCAAATCAAAATTTTAGAATGTTAGAATATTTTAATATTCTATTAAAATTGGTAGATATGCTAAAATATTCTAATATTTTACTTGAATTGTTAGATTTGTTAGAATATTCTAATATTCTATTAGAATTTTTTTGAATATTTATAGTTTAATATTATAGTAGAATATTTTAACATTCTAAAATTTTGATTTGAATATTTACAGTATAATATTCTATTAGAATATTTCACATATATTTTGAAAAAAAAAATGGTACTTTTTTAAATTTCTTTGGATAAAATAAATGACGAAAATAATATTTTAAAAAAATAACAATATACTTTCATCTAACACTGATTATGTAGATTTTTCAATGTACAATGTTGTTATAGTAAGAAATGAAAATCGAAAAGTATATTCTAAGCAGATAAGTTAACTTTACCTGAGTAAAAAAACTCTGAATTTGATTTAGCCTCCCGAGAAACCATCATGTTTTTTCATAGCAACACTTTTTCTATTATTTAATTTATGCAAAATAAACCATTTTATATGAATTTTCACCAATCAATGCCTTAGATTCAATTCATCGAGTGAAAGTGAAGGCACTGTTTTTTGAGCTTCATGTTTGACAGGAGGTGGTAATTGTTAGATTACATATCCATGCTAAAACAATGAAATAGATTCAATAGCAATGTTCAATCACATTTACAACACTTCCAATCACAAGAAATCAGGTTAAAATAAGTTTGTATCCAACAATTCATCTTTTCCTAATATATTACATCAATGGTATATGAATAAACATCCATCTTGAACTGGATTCTACAATGAAGTTAGTTACCAAATTTCACTTGAGCATGTTAATACATATATCTAAGAGGGTTACAAAAAAATTGATAAAAAATATTAGTTTTTTTTTTTGAAAATATATATTTGCACAAAAAAATATGAATATGCATTAAAAATGTATTTTTTAGATTTTTTTTAAATCTTAATTTGGAAATATAAAGTATATTTTCACTTATTTGAAAAAAATTATTTATTTTTATTTTTTAAAATCAAAAAAGATATTCTTTATATTTCGAAATTAACATTTTAGAAAAGTTCAAGAAAATGCATTTTTAATGCATATTCACATATTTTTTTTGCATATTTATATTTTTAAAAAACATGTATGTATGCACATGCATATTTTTTTAAAATTTTTTTATGCTTCTATATGTACGCATAAGAGTAAACATATACAAATACATATACATATACATATACATATACATATGTGTAACATCCAAAAATATGGTCCCAAAAATTTTCAATTTTAATAATAAATAGAATAGTAATTTTCCATATCATCCAAACATTTGAAACAAACCAATATATCAATTTGTCATAAATCAGAGTAAAACATCATAAGAAAATCCTAATGGTGTGTGTGATGCAGTCATTCCGAGATCTTCCCTTGGAACCAAAGTACCTAAAACATAAACTGAAAACTATAAGCACAAAGCTTAGTGAGTTCCCCCACAATACCACATACTATACATATCATGCAATAATGAGATACGGGCCCCGCCCACACCCGGATAGGAATGAGATACAAGCCCCACCCACACTTATATAACCGGCCTCGCCCAAATGACATACACATATAAGAACGAACAAGTATCACACAGACAACAAGTATAACAATATGATCAAACAAGGGACGACCTTGGTGCCTTAGACCCGCAAAACCTAGTGAGGAAACTCACCTCGAATGTTGAATGATAACTGGATAAATCCCGACCCCGAAAATCAGCTCTACTCAACCCCTAAACAGAAACAATCCCTTAAATACCGATTAATAATTCAAAACCCCTTAAAGGTCAAACTTGGTCAAAGTCATAGTCAAAGTCAACATTCTGAGTTGACTTAACTCGTCGAGTTTCCGCATTAATCAACATAATCGTGAAAAGTCGATCCAACTTACCGAGTTTCCCCTTTAATCAGCAAAATCGGGAAAAATCGATCCAACTCGTCGAGTTCACCCATGAACTCGCCAAGTTTCTTCAGGAATTACACCTCTTAATCTATTAAGTTACCGATCTCAAAACTAAAAGGTCAACCACTCAGATCTAAACCAAAATGTCGAATAAAAGGGTAAAGTTTCCAACTTTACCCTTAAGAACCATGCTAATATGTATAGAACCCAAACCCTATGCTTAAAAGGTTAAGGCTTAAACGATAAGCACTTCTTCACCAACAAAAAGCCCCAAAACACAGATCTAGTCCTTAAAGGCTGCAAACACACGTAAACTTTCCAACTTTACTCTCAAGTATGCTTAGAAAAGGCTCAAATGATCAAAAGAAGCCATAAGATGGACTTAATGCATACATGGAGCTCTTAAGACCATAAAGTTGGCACGTTTATGTCAGAAGAGCTCAAGAGGACCATAGATCTGGAAAGATAGCACTTGGGACGACCTTCAACCCCACCAATCACCCAAACATGGCTAAAAGCATCTTAACTAATCCAAAAAGAGATCTAATCAAATATTAAGCAAGGTTAGAACTTTATACCAGAAATATGCTGGAAATGATGCAAAGAATCAAGATCTTGAAGGCTCCAACTTGAATCACCACCTTGCACCATGCTTCTCCTTCTTCTAAGGGATTTAAACACACTAAAATACACTTTCAAAGGGCTCACAACACTCAAAAAGGCTTTAGTGTTTCGAGATTAGGGTTAGGGACTAAGGAGGATAGAAATGAGGCCAACACCTAGGACTTAAGGTATTTAAATAGGGTGCAAAACCCTAAAATTAGGATTTCCTCCTGAGCGACCAACTTGCTGAGTTGGGACTCCTCAACTCATCAAGCTGCCTCATAAAATCTCACAGCCAAAACAACCTCAACACATCGAGTTGGGGCTTCCAACTCAACAAGTTCTTTAGGAAAAATGCAGTGCTTGAAATAAAATCTTACCAGAAATAAGGCGTTACAATTTGCATATACATATACATACGCATATGTATAAGAATAAGTACATGCATTTAGCAATTAAATACATACGATTGCGATTATGTGTATGCATATGCAGAACAACAAGTATATGATATATGCATATGCATAATAATAAGTATATGTCACACCCCAAATCGGAACGGCGGAAACGTTCGAGGGCGGAGGACATCATGTACAATATCATGACAATGCACAATATTAAAACAAGAAACAACATCTATTGCGTTAATAATATAGTTAATACATGTGTGTTCTGTGTATAGTTGTATGACACCAAAAATGTATAACAAGAATAAAAGATGAGTCTTGAACCTGCTCTGTCTTTTAAAACCTGATCCAGTGTACCTGTCTACTTGTTCCCTAAGAATACAAGTTATTTTTAAAGTGAGTATCAACATTTAAGTTGGTAATTTCATAAGTATTTTAGTGTCAAGTGTTTGCATTTGTTTCATGAAAATGTTTCTATTTTTCCAGAGAAAATGTTTGTTTACTTCCCAGAAAATCCTATACTTTCTTCTTAAATGAAAAGTAGTCTTTTACCCATGACCAAACTGTTTATATGTTCTGTTCTCTTGAAAATAGTGTAAAATATATGTTTGTACTTGAAATAGTATAAAACGTATGTTTTCCATATTTTTAAACCATCTTTATTAGAAAAATAGTATGCATTCGTCATGTGAGAATATCACTGTATGAATGTAATGGAAAATAAAGATTTATAGTAGTACTGAATAAAATACACTACTGATGCATTAACTGCCTTGAAACCAAATTGGTTAATTAAGGTTAAAATGTGATTAGGTTATAACCATGCTTGATCGACTAGTATAAAACACGACGTTCTTCAAGCGTCGAAAATGATATGACATTTGTCACCTGTATACCCGTAGGTCCCACTGTAGATAGCAGCAAGGTGTGGGATGGTCAATCCCGTATAGATCTATACACAAACTCACGCTCTCTCTCCATGAGACTCTGGTGACAAAACTTGACATAGAAAGAACATTGCTATGCCATGAAATAGTATCTTGCATTTTAGTTATCTTGTTCTTGTTATAGTATATAAGTTCCTTCTTGTTCTCATAAATGAATGGTATACTTTGTAATGAATAGTAACAGTATGCATGTATTGATTCATGTATGTTTCTATGTTCTAGAAAATAGTATGTATTGATCCTCTAAACTATACCTATTATAGTTTACTAGTATGTTTGTTTGAACTGTTATTGATTAGGAGAATAGACTCAATTGCCCAAAGTATGCAACTGAGTTAAGTATGTTCTTTAAAAATGGGGTTTAATATTCATGTATACATTTAGCATGTACAAATACGATTTAGCCAAAAGTTGGACTAGTGATCCTACCCTAAGTCCACAACCAAATAAGGAACATGAGTTACAGTATTTAACAATAGTCCTAAGTCTGTTAAAGCATACTTATACATAAATATATAAATGAATATGATTTTGATATAAACAAAAATCTAAATAGATTAAAAGAGTTTTCAAAAATGATTTTTGACAGTATTTAAGCATAAGAAATCCTTTTGTTTGTTTCCACATGTAAATGTTTAACACAATTAACTTATGATCTACTTGTATTCTCCCCCTAAAAGCATTTAAAAAGGGTAAATTATAGCAGTATGAACTCACCTTATGTGAGTGATTCGATTGAAGGTTCAATATAGGTAGTTATTTCCAAGAGTTAACTCCTGGGACAAAACCATGTCATAAATAGCAATTCACGCGATGTATTGGCATGAAATTAGTGAATATAACCTCAAAGGTGTTAAAGAAACAACCTAGGATGTAAAAATTACTTACAAAAGAAGTGTTAGAAGCGAAATCGAGTGAATGCTTGGAGTTCACGGCTGGGCTTCGATGTTTACGGCCGCAAACGGTTCATGTCCACTTGAAGATTCAAGTGTTTTCGGCTGTAAACTCAAGTGTGTGTTCTTGGTGAAACCAAGGAGATTCAAGGGTTTATGGCTGTAAACCCAGAAATGAAAGGTGATTGAACGATGAAAAGAAGAACACTAGATGTTCTTTTCAAGATCTGAAGGTGAATAAAATGATCCTCGGATGATAGTTGAGAGAAAATTTGGGTTTTCGGCTGAAGATCTTGAGAGAAAAGCTTGAGTATCGGTTAGAAAAGTAAAAGTGAGGATTGTTTTCAGATATATATATATATATATATATATATATATATATATATATATATAGGGTAGAGTTTTCGGTCTGAAGGAGTTAACGGTCAGAATTGTGTTCACAGCCGAGAATGTGGTTCTCGGTTGCGAGACATTTACAGTTGCGAAGGGGTTTTCTTTTCCTGCGAGGCTCCTCAGATTTTTTTAAATTTAAAATTTCCACACCCCTTTTTAACTATGTGTTTAATATTTAAAGGTTATTAATCTAACCTTAAGATTACATCTAAGCACAAGTTTGACTTTTATTGGATAATTTAAAGGTTATTAATCTAACCTTAAGATTACATCTAAGCACAAGTTTGACTTTTATTGGATAAGTTTGACTTTAGCTGACCAAGTTTGACTTTTACAAGATTGAAATTATGGGTTGTCACATCATCCCCCCGTTAAAGGGATTTTCATCCTGAAATTAAGTCATTATAGATACATATGCACTAGGGAAAAGATGAGGATACTTAAGTTTCATTTGATCATCCCACTCCTAAGTGAATTCAGGTCCTCGCTTTGCATTCCAACGAACCTTCACTATCGGAATACGGCTTTGTTTGGTTTTCTTGACTTCCCTATCCATGATCTCTACCGGTTCTTCCATGAAGTTGAGGCTCTCATTGATCTTGATTTCATCGAGTGGGATAACAAGAGTCTCATTAGATAGACACTTCTTTAGGTCTGATACGTGGAAGGTAGGGTGTACGTTTCTAAGTTCTTGAGGTAGTCGGAGTTTGTAAGCTACACGGCCGATTCTAGCAAGAATCTTAAAAGGCCCAAATGCTCAATGCACCTTGGATTTAGTTTGCCACGCTTTCCGAAGCATATCAATACCTTCCAGGGTGAGACCTTCAATAACTCAAGGTCACCAACCTGAAATTCCAACGGTTTCCATCTTTTCTCAGCATAGCTTTTCTGTTTGTCTCTAGAGGCTTTCAATCGTTCACGAATCTGAACAATCTTTTCTGTCAATTCCCGGATGATTTCCGGACCAGTGAGAGTGCTATCAGGAACTTGTCCTTTAGCTAATTGTGTGTCCACCTCATCCCAACATAGAGGGGATCTGCACTTCCGGCCATAGAGGGCTTTAAATGGAGCAACTTTGATACTGGTATGGTAATTGTTGTTGTATGAAAACTTCACCAATGGTAAATGGATGTCCCACGCTTTACCAAAGTCGATCACACAAGCTCGCAACATGTCTTCCAATGTTTGTATCGTCCTCTCACTCTGTCCATTAGTTTGTGGGTGGTAGGTTGTACTCATGTCCAACCTAGTTCCCAGGAACTTTTGTAGTGACTGCCAGAATCTTGAGGTGAATCTACTATCTCTATCAGTGATAATAGATATTGGAACACCATACAGTCATACTATTTCCCTAATGTATGCTCTTATCAAGGAGACCCTATTCACTATGAGGAGACCCTCTTCTACTTGATGTCTTATGAAGTGATATTTTATGTCGATGTGCCTGGATCTACCATGATCCTTGGGTTTCTTGGTTAAGGCAACCGCACCCTCCTTGTCATAGAAAATCTCCATAGGCTCCTTTACAGCCGGTACAACTTCAAGGTTTCCGATGAAGTCCTTTAGCCATATTGCCTCCTGCGATTCTTCGCTTGCTGCTATGTACTCTGATTCGCACATTGAATAAGCTACAATCTCTTTTTTGGAACTTTTCCATGTTACTGATCCTCCATTTAGGGTAAATACCCAGCTCGACTGAGAGCGAAAATTATCTCTGTCGGTTTGAAAGCTGGCGTCACTATACCCTGTCACTCTCTAGTCATCACTCCCACCGAGGGTAAGGACCCAATCCTTAGTCCTCCACAGGTACTTAAGAATGTTCTTTACTGCAATCCAGTATGCTCTACCGAGATTCCCCTAATATCAACTAACCATGCTCAAAGAAAAAGCCACATCAGGGCGAGTAGATGTCATAGCATACATGATCGAGTCAACGGTGGAAGCATATTATACTCAACTCATTTCTTCTATTTCGGTATCGGTACTCGGACTCTGAGTCTTACTCAGTTTGGTATTGCTTAGGATAGGAAATTCTCCTTTCTTGGAATTCTCCATGTTGAAACATTTTAATACGTTGTCCAAGTAGGTACTTTTACTAATTCCTATTAGTCTTTTACTCCTATTTCTCAATATCCTTATCCCTAGAATGTAAGCAACTTCTCCGAGGTCCTTTATAGCGAAACACTTCCCAAGCCAGGACTTAACCTCCTGCAAGGTTGGAATGCCGTTTTCTATGAGAAGTATGTCATCCACATACAACACCAGGAGGCTAACTATACTCCCACCAACTTTGACATATATGTAGGACTCATCTTCGCTTCTCGAAAATCCAAACTCTTTGACTTTCTCATCGAAACAAAGATTCCATCTGCGAGATACTTGCTTTAATCCATAAATGAATTTCTCAAGCTTACACACTCTATTAGGGTACTTCACATCTACAAAACGCTCTGGATGACTCATGTAGACATCCTCAGCGAACTTCCCATTAAGGAAAGCGGTTTTGACTTCAATCTGCAATATTTCATAATCATGAAACGCAGCTATGGCTAGCATAACCCTTATAGACTTTTGTTACTGGTGAGAAGGTCTCGTCATAGTCAACTCCAGGAGTTTGAGTAAAGCACTTCATAACCAATCGCGCCTTATATGTGTGTACTTTCCCATCCATGTCGGTCTTCTTCTTAAAGATCCAATTGCACCCGACCATCTTACGACCTGGTACATTTTCAACCAAGTTCCAAACTTGATTGTCATACATCGACTGAATCTCGATGTCCGTTGCCTCTTTCCACTGAGCAGACTCAGGGCCTGCCATAGCTTCCTTCTAGTTAGATGGCTCATCCAAATTTACTAGTGTACTATCACTGATAAATGTATCACCTTCCGTAGTAATATGAAAACCATAAAACTTCGGTGCCATCCTAACTCGAGAGGAACGTTGAAGAGGTAATGACTCGTCAACTGGTCCAACAGGAGTCCCATCCTCAGGTTGATTGCTAGTGTTAGAGGTTCCTTCATCGCTTAACTCTTGAAGCTCTTCAAGGTCAATTTGCCTCCCACTATCCTCTTGGCATATGAGTTCTTTTTCACCAAAGACACCCCTTTGCGCTACGCAGGCCACGTTCTCACTAGGTCTATAGAACAAATATCCAAATGATTTTTGTAGGTAGCCGATGAAAATACAACACTCACTATAAGGTTCGAGCTTGTCGTGAGACTCTCGTCTTATGAAAGCCTTGCAACCCCAAACCTTGATATGTGCTAATGAGGGAACCTTCCCTGTCCACATTTCGTGAGGTGTATTGGAAACCTTCTTAGTTGGGACTAGATTAAGGATATGGTCTGCAGTCTCTAAGGCATACCCCCAGAATGAGATAGGTAATGAAGCTCGACTCATCATGGAACAAACCATGTCCAACAAGGTTCTATTGCGCCTCTCAGCTACACAATTCAGCTGTGGTGTCTTAGGCGGCATCAATTGTGAAACAATTCCACATTTATTAAGATAATCGTGGAACTCGATACTAAGATACTCACCACCACGATCAGATCGGAGTATCTTTATCTTCCTGCCCAATCGATTCTCAACTTCTTGCTTAAACTCTTTGAACTTTTCAAAGGTTTCCTACTTGTGCTTGATTAAGTAGACATATCCATATCTACTATAATCACCGGTAAAGGTTACATAGAAGAGGTTAGCATCCCTTGTGGTGGATCTGAAAGGTCCACACACATCGGTGTGTATGAGATCCAACAGACCCTCACCTCTTTCACAAGTACCAGTGAAAAGGTGACTTGGTCATCTTTCCAAGCAAACAAGATTCGCACAACACTCCATCCTTTTGGAGTTGGGCTATGCGCTTCTTGGTGACATGTCCAAGACGACAATGCCACAAGCATGACTTATCCAAACCATTGGATGAATAAATATGCAATACATTATTTCCTAAGTTGTCTACAACCATCACAGTTTCATATATACCATTACAAGGCAATGCTTCAAAATAAATTTACCATTATAAAAAGCATTAATAGAACCAATTTCATTGTTAAACGAAAATCTAAAACCTTGTTTATACAAACCATGAAAAGAAATAATGTTTGTCGCCATATCTGATGAGTAGCAACAATTATTCAACTCTAAACCTAACATATTACTAACCAATAAAGAATAAACTCCAATCTTGGTGACAGACGACACTTTGCTTTTCCTCGTGATCAAGTTCATCTTCCCGTGCTCCACATCCCTGCTTCTTTTTAGACCTTGCAAATCAGAAAAAATGTGAAAACCACATCTTATATCAAGGACCCAAGAATTAGCATGTGGTGAGTTGTTAGATTGCGAATGTGGGATTTATCTTCGCATCCTTAATGTCCTGCAAGTATTTGGGGGCAACTTCATTTCCAATGCCCTTTTTCATGACAAGGGAAGCACTCTACTTCCTTTGGATTGGATGATGGAGCAACAAAACCACCTTTGGACCCACTAGACGAGGATCTATCATGAGACTTTCCCCTGTGATTCTTGAAAAGAGCTTTTCTTTTCTTTCCCTTCCCATGTCCAATTGCCAGGACTGGGGCAGCAACAGTAGGAGTGGGTATAACAAAATTTCCTTTTAAACTACTTTAAGCAATTCTGAGAAGACCTTGAAGCTTGCTTAGAGTGACTTCCTCCTTGTTCATATGATAAGTCATTCTGAACTGATCATAACAAGGAGGCAAGGAGTGTAGGATAATGTCAATAGCCAACTCTTCGTCGAAATTGACATTCAACTTTAACAAGCGGTCCACATACCTTTTCATCTATTGCAAGTGGGTCGTGATGGACTCTCCATCCTTTATTCTCGTTGTTATCATGGAGGCAATGATTTCATACCTTTCTTGTCGAGCACTCTGATGGTACCTTTCCATCAAGTATTGGTGCATCTCGAAAGGCCAAAAGTCCACATAGGACTTCTGAAGCTCCGAAGTCATAGTGGCTAACATGATACACGAAGCTTTTGTCACGTCCTTCATGAGCCCTATACTCAACTAGTTGTTCAAGAGTAGCAGTTTCTTCATCAATCTCCTTTAGCTCTTTGTCGAGGACATATTCCTTTTCCTCATAGCGAATGGCCATGCAAATGTTTCGAATCCAGTCATTGAAATTTGATCCATCAAAAATGACCCTCCCACATAAGTTCATGAGGGAGAAAGAGCCAAAAGCATTTGAGGTTGAAGCATTGTTTGAAGTAGACATCTGAAATGAAAGAGACAAGTTTCAGTAGATAGAAATTCTATAACACCATAAATTTCCAAACAAAAATTTTCATTTTAAAATCACATTAATTTCATTAATCACAACCATAAAACCCCCTTAAAATCGAGTTATCAAAACACATGTTCATAAATTGTTTAAAACACAATCTAGGATGCTCCAAAACATATCTCCAACTCGTGTGTGTACAATCAAGCCGGTACCTTCCCGTGATCCTGAGAAGTACCTGAAACACATCACACATAACATGGTAAGCATGAAGCTTAGTGAGTTCCCCAAAATACCACACATATCTCGTTAGCCTCTCATGGCTATACTCAAATAAGACCCTCTGTTCAATGTGTCTCAGTGGGACCCTCTGGTCCCACAACTCGGGTGGACCCTTCGGTCCTTACTCAGTAAGCTCAGAATAATACACAACATAAATTACAAAGACATAATGCAGGATATCACAATACTCAATATAAGCACATAAGACCCTTCAGTCACACACATAGTTACCACTCTAGGTATGTATAGTGAGAAGACTCAATGCGTAAGCATGCAAGGAACTAAATACCCCTCAAATAATCTAAACCCCCTACATGTAATAAGCATCTATAATTAACACTTAAAGATCACAACACTAAATAAAATCATGTTAGTCCCCTATTTAGCTCTTAGGATGGCTAAAAGACCATTTTACCCCTCCATGACCTCCTTCCCTCAAGTTTGACCAAACCCTAAAGTCAACAGAAGTCAATACTCGAGTCAACTGTCCATGTTGACCCAACTCGTTGAGTGCATCTACGCGACTCGTTGAGTCCCTTCGGTTCCTCAGAACCCTCATGAAGGTCCAACTCAACTCGCCGAGTTACAATGTGTTCAAACTCATCGGGACAAACTTTAATCGAATCGTCGAGTCAGCTGATCGACTCACCGAGTCCCTTAAGTCGAATTCTCATCCAGATGTTTTAAGGTAGAACTGATACCCCATACTCTGGATCTATCTTCCTAAGGCTCGAATATCATGTAAAGCTACAAGATTTACGTGCATGCATGGAACATTAGGCTCATAATGCCAATACAAGCTCCAACAAGGGCTAGATACACAGGAGCTTGCCTCCAGCTCAATAAAGCTCAGGTCTTTGGACTCATAAGGCTCCCTACAGTCCAGATATAAGGTTTTAACCTCAAGCCATGCTTAAATGACTTAATGACACAAGATGGATGGGAGAAAACCCTAAAAGTTCCGTACACCAAGATCTCATAAGGAAATGATCAAGTTAGCATCCTTTTACCTCCAACTGAAGCAAATCCATGAGGAATCTCTAGATCCAAAATCCTCCTCTTGATCCAATCTTGATGCTCTCCACTTCTCCTCCAAAAGATCTCAAAGATGCCCAAGATTAAGTTTTTTTCCTCTCTTAGCTCACTCTAGGCGATTAGGGTTTCATACAGGGGAGTTGGGTGGCTGGTGAGGCGGAAATAAGGGCTTAAGGCCCTTTAAATAGGACACAAACCCGAAGATTTAGGGTTTCCTCACACAACGCCAACTCGGCGAGTCGGCTCTCTGACTCGTTGAGTTGGCCATTAAACCCACGTGGCCAATCCGAATCTACTCGACGAGTCGGGCATACAACTCATTGAGTCACTCATTTAATCCCAAAAAATAAATATATAAATATTATACATGAGAGTCAGGACGTTACAATTCTCCCCCACTAGAATCAGACTTCGCCCTCGAAGTAATGGTCTGGAAACAACTGAGGGTACTGCTCGCGCATCTCGGACTCTGGCTCCCAAGTTCACTCAGATCCCCTGCAGTGCTCCCTCTACACCTTAACTAGTCACACCTCCTTGTTCCTTAGGATCTTAACCTTTCTATCAAAAATTGCTATCGGTCTCTCAATGTAATTCAGGCTAGCATCCACCTGAATGTCCTCTAAGGGTACTAGTGCCGTCTCATCTTCTACACACTTCCTCAACCAGGACACGTGGAAGGTGTTATGAATCTGGCTCAACTCTGCAGGTAGCTCCAACCGATAAGCTACATTCCTCACTTTGGCAGCCACTCTGAAAGGACCGATATATATGGGGCCCAACTTGTCCCGCTTCCTGAATCGGATCACCCATTTCCACTGGGATACCTTCAGGAGGAAAAATCTCCAACCTGGAACTCCAATTCGGATCGTCGTCGATCTGCGTAACTCTTCTGGCGACTCTGGGCTGTCAGTAACCTCTATTTGACCTGCTGAATCTGCTCAGTCATCTTGAGCACTATCTCAGTGTTACCTATCACCCTCTGCCCTACCTCTCCCCAACATATGGGAGTCAGACACCTCCTCCCATATAAGAGCTCAAAGGGAGGCATGCTAATACTAGAATGATAGTTGTTATACGAAAAATCAGCCCAGGGCAAATAAGTATCCCAACTTCCTTCGAAGTCTATAACACATGCACGCAACATGTTCTCTAGATTTGAATCGTCCACTCACTCTGCCCGTCTGTTTGTGGGTGGTATGCGGTGCTGAAGTGCAATCATTTACCTAACTCCTCATGAAACCTCTTCCAATAGCTGGAAGTAAAACGCACATCCCGATTTGACACTATCGAAGTCAGAACTCCATGACGTGCCACCACCTCTCTCATATAGATCTCAGCCAACCTCTCTGTAGAAGAGCTCTCACTAATAGCAAGGAAATGAGTGATCTTCGTCAAACGATCCACAATCAGCCATATTGTGTTGACACCTCGCGCGGTTCTCGGTAATTTGGTGATAAAATCCATGGAAATCTGTTCCCACTTCAACTAGGGAATCTCTAGAGGCTGTAACGGGCCATGTGGATGCTGGTGCTCTGCCTTAACCTGACAACATGTCAAGCACCTCTCAACTACCCATGCCATATCCCTCTTCATACAGGGTCACCAATAATCTCTCTTTAGATCCAAATACATCTTAGTGACTCCTAGATGGATCGAGAATCTCGATCTATATGCCTCCTCCATCAATATACGTTGAGCTCCACCTGTATAGGGCACCCAAATCCACCCTTGGAAAGTCATAAGCCCTCGACTATCCGTCTCAAACTCTGAAACCTGTCCAATCACTTGTTCCCTATAAGGTTCTTGGGCCTCACCGCCTCTACCTGAGCCTCTTGGATGGTATCTAAGACTGGAGTCATCACCATCATCCTCATACACACATCTCGGATCAGAGCACTTTCTACTTTGTGGCTCAAGGCATCGGCTACCACATTAGCCTTGACAGGGTGATATAAGATCTCACGGTTGTAGTCTTTCACTACATCCAACCACCTCCTCTGTCTCATATTTAGGTTAGGCTGATCCATGAGGTATTTTAGACTCTTGTGGTCCGTGTATATAGTACATCGGACTCCGTATAGATAATAGCGCCAGATCTTGAGGGCGAACACCACCGCCCCCAACTCCAAATCGTGGGTAGGATACCTTGTATCATGAGGCTTCAATTGCCTCGATGTATAAGCTATCGCATGCCCTCTCTGCATCAACACCGCACCCAATCCTGATATAGATGCATCACAGTAAACTACAAAGTCATCCACTCCCTTGGGAAGGGCTAACACTGGAGCTTCACACAATATCTAGTAAAGAGTCTCAAATGAGGCCTACTGCTCGGCCCCCCAGGAAAAACTAACACCCTTTTGGGTCAATCTGGTAAGAGGAACAACAATCTTGGAGAAATCTCTGATAAATATCCGATAGTAACCGGCCAAACCTAGAAAACTCCTGATCTCAGACGGGGATCTTGGCACCTCCCATCTCATAACTGCCTCAATCTTGGCCGGGTCAACCAATATCCCATTCTGATTAACAAGGTGCCCCATGAATTGGACCTCTCGTAACCAGAAATCACACTTGGAGAATTTGGCATAAAGCCTCTCCGACCTCAATACTCCAAGAATCTCTCTAAGGTGCTCCTCGTGCTGCTCTCTGGTTCTCGAATACACCTAAATATCGTTAATGAACACGATCACTGATTGATCCAACATAGGGCTACACACCCGGTTCATGAGGTCAATGAACAATGTCAGTGCATTGGTGAGCCCAAAGGCATCACCACAAACGTGTATTGCCCATAACGAGTCCTAAAGTCCATCTTCTGAATATCCTACTCGCAAACTCTCATATGATGATATTCAAATCTCAAATCAATCTTGGAAAACCAAGATGCCCCTTGCAACTGATCGAATAAATCGTCGATCCTCGGAAGTGGATAACGGTTCTTGACCGTCAGCATGTTCAACTTCTGGTAATCAATGCACATCCAGTGTGAACCATCATTTTTCTTGACAAAAAGGATTGAAGCTCCTTACGGTGAGATACTTGATCTGATAAACCCCTTCCCCAGCAGCTCCTGGAGCTCTGAGGATAACTGCTGCATCTCTGGTGGCGCAAGTCGATAAGGTGCCTTGGCAATAGGTGCCGCACCCAGAACAAAATCAATCTGGAACTCCACCTGCCTCTCGGGAGGCACTACCGACAAATCCTTGGGAAAAACATCCGAAAACTCGCACTTTATCGAAACCTCGGAGATAGAGCTCGGCCTCCCTGTAGCAACTCGTGTATCCATCAAATACGCCAAAAAGCCCATACAAACCTACTGTAGACTCTGTCTCGCTCTGGCAGTAGAGTAGAAAGTTGATCCAGATTTTGTACCCTCGCCATACACCATAAGCACTCCCCTACTAGGGTCTCGTATAGTCACCATCTGACGCTCATAGTCGATCATAGCTCCAAATTGACCCAACCAGTCCATGCCCACTATGACATAGACGTCACCCATCATGATAGGTACCAGGTCTATCGGGAACTCGACACCAAAAATATCTAGTACACATCCTTAGAATACATCAGTAGTGAAAACTACATGCTTGTCGGCTATAGAAACCCTGAGAGGTAGACTCAATACCTCACGTCGGATATTGATGTTGTAGTGGTGTTGATTATGATGGCATGTGCGGAATTAGAAAGATCTAGTAATTCATCATACAAATTCAAGAACACAAGGAGTAAATAAATCTTTGTTAGCTCTTATTAGATCTAGAAAGATTATACAAATGGGTTTGTATACAAATTCTCTCTCTAGTCTAACACTCCAAATTGACTCCTTTTTATAATGGGAGTCACTCACTTCCTATTTATAGGAAAGACTTAACCCATTTACACATACAAAGAGGAAAGCCTAAAACATTACATCCAAGCATGACTTTGCACCCTAACATTCTCCCCCTCAAAGTTAGGATTGGATGTCCGACTTTAATCTCCAACGAGCTAGCGCGATCAAGACCAAACTCCCCCTCGAAGTAACATCGGTCTTCAAATCCGCAAATGAATATTCGAAAAACCCGAGAAGCTTCGAATACCCATCATTCTCCCCCTTTTTATAATCAAAAAATGATTATAAAACCCACTAAGGATGAGAAGCGCCAGAGGAATAGTCTTCACAAAACTCCCCCTTGATGTGTACCAAAAATGAATCACCAAAAATCTTGCACGGAAAAACAATCATGAAAAAGCCATAAAAATTTTCAATTTATGAAATTTTTTGACTTTTTGGGTGAAAGTTGCAAGATTTTTCAAAAACCGGGTAGAAATTGTCACTTTCTGAAACTTGCAGGGACCCGTTGCTCCCAAAACAACAAAATATGCAAAACTCTCCCCCTTTTCCAAAGCTGGGTAGAAAGCGTCAATTTGCACAAACTGCATGGACCAAAATTGTAAAATTCTTCAATTTCTCAGAAAATTAGCCTAATTTCGAAGTTGGGTATTTTCTGCCAATACTTCGAAACTGCAGGGGCTAATAGAGAAATTCTGTCATTCTTCACAACTTTTGTCACCATTTTGAAATTGGACCATTTGTGTCATGTCTTCGAAACTTGAAATACCTATTTCCTTACTTCATTAATTGTGCAGGGACCCAATTCGAAAGTTTCATGTTCTTCTTCCCAATTCGTTACAATCGTACGAAAATTTTTCAGGAACGAAGACTTGAACCAGGTAACAAAAGTACTAAAATTTTTCACCAACACCCTTCACGAGAAACTTCATCTTCAAAACATACGAAAAAAAAAATTGACAGCCCTTCGTATGAAATTTTGTTACCCCTTCGTTAACAATAACCTAAACACACCCTTCGTACATTATCAGCTATTCCAAATCTTCGTTTTAAAAGAACAATACTCTTCGAATGATTCGAATTACTTTTATAATCGATCCCAAATAATCTTCAAAATCCAAACACATGGACCCTTCGATTCTTGTTGTTCTTCATTTTTTTTTTTACAAACACAGGAATCCTTTGTATCTTAATCACCAACACACCCTTCGAATCCTTCATCCCCAAAATCTAACATTTATTCGTTATCAAGTATTAACCCTTCGAAATCATAAGATGCGAACCAAAAATCGATTAACCCAAATTCCAAATTATCCACTTCGAGTTCGTTCTTCAATTCTTCGACTTTAACATCAAAACCAAAATCGATTTCACATCAGCAACCCAAAATCAAATATTCGTTCTTACAGTTCATCGCCGGAACTCTTAAAATTAGCCGACATCAACATCATCGACCACAAAAACGAACTTTCAACCATCGATTTCTAAATCTTCGAATCTTAACATTACAGAGACCACATCGACAAAAATCGACTCCAAACATTCGAAGAATTCGCCCCAATTCCAAAATCGAAGATATCAAGAATCCCAAATCATTCGCTTTTTCATTCACCCTAAACACATCAACAAACGAAATCAAGTAAACCCAGTTATCGAGTCCAACACTTTCGGAATTTTCAATCAATATTCATAGATCCTTGATATCGATTCCAAATCAAAATCAATTCCCAGTAACATACTCGTTATCAAATCTCAGTAACATCAAACTCGTTGATTTCAATCGGTCTTCTTCCCAAATCGATTATTCATATTCATCAAAATCAAAGAATTGATTTGACGATTTCTATCCTATGACTTGAAGCAAATCGATTTCATCATATACAAATCATTTGAAATCGAATCTCACAACCAACAATCATTGATTATTAGGAACAAAGAGATGAAAGCGGAACGCAAGAACTAACGTATAATCAAATGCGTTACTTGTACAATCGAAACGTACAACTCATATAAGCATATGACGATGATGCTTATCGAATGGATTTGAACTATCGACCAGTATCAATTTGGTTTACTCAATATCAAATTAGAATTGCCTACAATTCGAATTCAGTCAATCCTAAGTTACGAGATTTCCTGTTGCGAGACCTCAAAAAAAAAAAAAAAAGAAAAAAAAGAAGAACGCTTCTAGGGAAAAATATGAAATTGATATGAAAGAGTCACGATTTTGTAAACAATCAGCAAGTTATATTCATATCTCAAAGAGATGAAATCGAAACATCTTTTGAATTGAGAGCAAGGATAATCAAATATCAAGATGCGAATGAATTGATTTTGGGTCAAAACACATCTAATGGATTAACGATTGGACTAGATTTCAAATCAGGTATATCAACAGTAATGGATCGAAAATTTGGGCTTCAATTCAAAATAGATGAACAATGAGATGCTTATAAAATTGGATCACATACTTGGGCTAATGAACAGTAACTAATTATGTGATTAGATTGGACTCAAAATTTGGATCAAAATGATTAGATAACATGATTTGGCTTGATCTATGAAAGAAAATAGATTGGATCTACAATTGGGTTTGAAACAAATTCGATCCAACCGAGACAAAACGATCAAAAATGAAAAACGCAAAGTACGAATTGAAATCAAGGACATTTTGGGATCCATTTGAGAATTTGAGATACCTTTTTGACGAATCGAGATCCATTTTCAACGAACAAATCAAATTTGGAAGATCTTAGTTCTTTTGTCGGAATGAGAAAATCTCCAAATCGAACATTGTACCACCCACTATGCGAGATGTCCAACTCGTTCTTCGTGTTCTTTAACGATCCAAGAACATCTTCAAAAGAACCACCAACACATTTGGGTTTTGACTTCGAATTTAATGCAACCTTTGGAGATTGTTGCTTTAGAACCCAAATTTGCTTCACGGATTTCGGCTTCACAACATTTGACGATTTTTGTGAGTAAACCCGCTTGTTTTTGCGATTGATCTTCTTCTTCTTTTTCTTTCTCATCTTTTTGCATCTTGAAGACTTGAATTCATGAACAAACCCACTTTCCACAACATCAACTTTGTGAATTTGAATCAAATCTTTTGGAGTTTGATATTTGTGATTTTCTTGGATCACCGGCTTCCGATAATGAATCATTCCTTCAAACGAATCACAAGAACACAAAATATCATCGGTTTGAACTCCAATTGAGCAAAAAACTTTTTCATCTTGAGAATCAACTTGAACTCCTTTTTCTTGAACATCAAGAACATCACATTGAACTCCTTTTTCTTGAACATCATCATCATCAAGAACACCATCCCGAGCTTCACGACAATTTGCATAATATTCAAGTTTATTGCTTCCATATTTGCATTCAGCACGAGAAATTCCTTTTATGACTTCTCCATCTCTTCTATTTCTTCATCTCTTTTGATATGTTGTAATCAAACGATCAAACAAATGTTTGGTTCGAAAAATTGGACAACTAATTAATTCTCCAACTTCATTCTTTTCTCTATTTACAACAATATCACATTCACTTATCAATCCAACAGTTAAGCTATAAAGAAGATATTCAAATGAGCATTCACTTTGAACATCATCACTACGTATCATCCATTTCTCCATGATTACAAGAACTTGAAATTTTCTAGAGAGAGAAAGTGATTTTGTATGGATTTTCTAGAGAGATAAAGTGATACAAACAAATATTCTAGAGAGAGAAAGTCGAATTATGGATCAAATCAAGGAAAAATTCGACTTCTAGAATACAAAAACACTCTCTAAACACGAAGATCAATGAACAATAAGAATCAACAAATCAAAATAGCCATCAAGGATCAATTCTTGATGAGATTCAAGAACACCCGCTCTGATACCAATTGTAGTGGTGTTGATTATGATGGCATGTGCGGAATTAGAAAGATCTAGTAATTCATCATACAAATTCAAGAACACAAGGAGTAAATAAATCTTTGTTAGCTCTTATTAGATCTAGAAAGATTATACAAATGGGTTTGTATACAAATTCCCTCTCTAGTCTAACACTCCAAATTGACTCCTTTTTATAATGGGAGTCACTCACTTCCTATTTATAGGAAAGACTCAACCCATTTACACATACAAAGAGGAAAGCCTAAAACATTACATCCAAGCATGACTTTGCACCCTAACAAATGTGACGACTAAAAGCTAAAGATACAAAGGATCGACTCTCACCCGAGTCAGATAACACCAAAGTAGGTATAGAACTCACAAGAAAAGTACCTATAAATAGCACAAAATAAGCACAAAAAATCTCAAAATAATATAAATAAGGAAATACGTACCAACCACGACCTCAGGTGCTACACAGACCTCCTCCGCTGTCAGCTGAAAAGCTCTCCCACGAGCGCTTGGAGCCTCAGCCTTCACCGGTCGACTATCAGTAGCACGCAAAGTAGTAGGAGTGGAACCCTAGGCAGATCCCTGGACAAGCTAAGGGCACTCGGCCTTCCTATGGTCAGTCTGGTTGCAGTGAAAGAAAACTACAAACCCCTTGGGGGCAATCCTTCGCCACGTGCCCCTGATTGCCAAATTTGTAGCAAATCCCTACCCGACAAGATCCCTCGTGACTCTTGTTGCACTTGGCACAAGTGCGGCCCTTCTGGCCCCTAGCTCTCGCATCAGCGAGCTTTTCCCGCTTCGTCGCCGGCTGCGACTGTACCGGTCTCCGGTCTCTCCCCTGGGACTCCCCCTCCTCCCTGGCCTGTAACTCTAGCTCAATCTCCCTCCGTCGGGCATTCGTATGCAACTCGGCCAATGTCCGGTAAGAAGAGTTCGCCATGAACTCTCGTATATCCCTCCTCATAATACTCAGATAACGACTCACATAAACCTGCTTAGTAGACACGTGCTCAGGGCAAAACAACGCCCTCTCATGGAACATCCTCGAAATCTCAGTCACAGTTTCTGTCTTCTGCTTGAGAGACAGAAACTCCTAGGCCAACTGTTCCCTCTCCACCTGGGGAACATACTCATCTCGGAACAACTGCGTAAAACTCTCCCATGAACTTGCAACATGCTCTACAGGGGTAAAGCTGGCTTTCACAAACTTCCACCAGTCCTTCGCTCCCAAGCGAAGCTGGTTCATCACAAACCGAAATCTAAAATGCTCTGGGCATGAACACATGTAAAAACATCCCTTGATGTCGGAGATCCATCTCATAGCAGCAATCGAATCCTATGTCCTATTAAACTCTGGTGTCTATGTGTTGCTAAATTCCTGGAATAACAACGAGTCACCTCCATGTGGTCTAACAGCGGTAGCTGCAGCAGCAGTGGCCTTAGTAAAAATGGCATACCGCTCATCAAATGTCATGATCAGGGTGCTCTTAATAGACCCAAAGATCTATGGTATCGCCTCTCGAATGGCTGCATCCACCTCCTCATGGATGATCATGTGGATCTTCTCATCACCAACTCCACTTCTCTCGGGGTTGTGGTGTGTACCCATCATGATGTCTCTGAAACACAACAATAAAATCATCAGAGGCTCGCTCAAGCATACTCAAACTGGATTTCCCGCCCCTACATGCTCCTTAGTACCCTAAGGATTCTTACTTGGGCTGCATACAAATCCGGTGCTTTCAGTAGTACGGGCCCAATACTACCTTCCACACCAACATGTAGTCACCTCAAGTCCTCCTCCTAGGATTTCAATTCACAAGTACTCAATCTCTTACGGGTATTAGGCTACTCTCTTAGTAGACTCCTCATATACTCATCTAGATATCTCTCCTAGATTAACCCTGGACTCAAAACTCGTTTTAGGTGATTCCTGCTAGATACTCCTACTCAGCACATACTCAAGGAAACCACTGATAGCAGCAATTCCTAGGCTAAGGCATCACAAATCAGGCAACTCTATCCCTAAATATGAAATACCTAGCCCATCCTCTAACATGCATCCCTAACATCTCATAAATATCTCATAACACAAATAAGTAAGAGTATTTTGGGAAATCATCATTCGGGCTTTGGCTGATTGTACACATTGCTCCAACTCGTTTTTCTCTTAAGACTCTTATTCGTTTTTAAAAAATCATTTCTTTTGAAAATTTTCCTCAAATCCTCAGTTTGAGTCCAGACACACCCGAAGGTATCCTTTAAACCAAGGCTCTGATACCAACTTGTAACACCATAAATTTCCAAACAAAATTTTCATTTTAAAATCACATTAATTTCATTAATCACAACCATAAAAACCCCAAAAATAAAGTTATCAAAACACATGTTCATAAATTGTTTAAAACACAATCCAGGATCCTCCAAAACATATCTCCAACTTGTGTGTGTACAATCAAGCCGGCGCCTTCCCGTGATCCTGAGAAGTACCTGAAACACATAATACATAACACGGTAAACACAAAGCTTAGTAAGTTCCCCAAAATACCACACATATCTCGTTAGCCTCTCTTGGATATACTTAAATAAGACCTCCGGTCAGTGTGTCTCAGTGGGACCCTTCGGTCCCACAACTCGGGTGGACCCTCCGGTCCTAACTCAGTAAGCTCAAAATAATACACAACATAAATGACAAAGACATAATGCAGGATATCACAATACTCAACTTAAGCACATAAGACCCTTTGGTCACACACAAAGCTACCACTCTAGGTAAGTATAGTGAGAAGACCCACCTCGTATGCAAGCAAGGAACTGAATACTCCTCGAACTGTCTAAACCCTGCCTACATGTAATAAGCATCTCTAATTAACACTTAAAGATAATGCTCTAAATAAACTCATGTTAGTCCCTCTTTAACTCTTGGGATAGGTAAAAGACCATTTTACCTCTCCATGACCTCCATCCCTCAAGTTTGACCAAACCCTAAAGTCAACAGAAGTCAATACTCGAGTCAACAGTCCATGTTGACCCAACTTGTTGAGTGCATCTATTTGAATCGTCGAGTCCTTTCAGTTCCTCAGAACCCTCATGAATGTCCAACTCAACTCGCTGAGTTACAGTGTGTCCATACTCATCGGGACAAACTTCAACCAACTCGTCGAGTCAGCTCATCGACTCATCGAGTCCCTTAAGTCGAATTCTCATTCAGATGTTTTAAGGCAGAACTGATACCCCATACTCCGGATCTATCTTCCTAAGGCTCGAATATCACGTAAAGCTGCAAGCTTTACGTGCATGCATGGCACATTTGGCTCATAATGCCAATACAAGCTCCAACAAGGGCTAGATACACAAGAGCTTGCATCCAGCTCAATAAAGCTTGGGTATTTGGACTCGCAAGCTCCCTACAATCCAGATATGAGGTTTCAACCTCAAGCCACACTTAAATGACTTAGGTGCTATTTGTTATTTGGAAAAAAACATTTTCAGACCTCTTATTGCTGCTCGACGCAACACAAGCGTGACGCTTTTCATCTCGTAGATGTTTGTTTTTTAGAAGTCTTCAGATTAAAAAACCTCTACGCGTGTTCTTCTTGGCATAACCCTTGTTTGGCCTCTTCCTACCTCTTCTAACCTCTTCTTCTTCTTCTTTTTTCTTGCTAAAATATTCATTATATATTTATTAAATCTTATTTCACATTTTGTATTGAATAATAATAATTTGTTGATTAATATCATCATTTTTTGTTAAAATATCATTATTTTGTTGAAATATCATAAATTTTTGCTAAAATGTTATACATTATTATACTTTTGGTATTAAAAAACTATTTTCGGATTATAAAATTAGTTTATTTTAATTTTTTAATATCTACAGCAGCATGCAGATGTTAAAAAAACAAACAAGCTTCTTATTGTAATCTGCAGCCGTTTGGTCCACCCCTTCTACTGCAGAGGGTTGCAAAGGTGGTTCTCAGACTTTACAAGTTTTATCTTCAAAAAAGCAAACAGCACCTTAATGACACAAGATGGATGGGAGATAACCCTAAAAACTCCCTACACCAAGATCTCATAAGGAAATGATCAAGTTAGCATCCTTTTACCTCCAACTGAAGCAAATCCCTGAGGAATCTCAGGATTCAAAAGCCTCCTCTTGATCCAAGCTTGATGCTCTCCACTTCTCGTCCAAAAGATCACAAAAATGCCCAAGATTAACTCTCTTTTCTCTCTTAGCTCACTCTAGTCGATTAGGGTTTCATACAGGGGAGTTGGGTGGCTGGTGAGGCGGAAATGAGGGCTTAAGGCCCTTTAAATAGGACACAAACCTAGGGATTTAGGGTTTCCTCACACAGCGCCAACTCGATGAGTCGACTCTCTAACTCTTCGAGTTGGTCATTAAACCCACGTGACCAATCCAACTCTACTCGACGAGTCGGGCATACAACTCGTCGAGTCACTCATTCAATCCCAAAAAATAAATATATAAATATTATACGTGAGAGTCGGGATGTTACAAATTCCTTAATATAACACCTAAATGAAATATTAAGGCAAGGACTGTGACACCCCGAAATTTTCATTCGTACAAACCCAAAAGTCAAGCACTTCAATTAAAAGTCAATTACATTTCTGATAATTGTTAGCTAGTTTAAAGTCCGTTAGAGTGTTTTTAGTATTTATTCTTCAAATGAACGAATGAAAGGAAGTACCTTCTCGGGTCTTGGAGTAACAAACCCACAATTAACACCCTAATAAAGAGTTCACGGCCAAACTTTTGGAGTTTGGGCCGTAAACTTTCTAGTGGCCGTGAACTCATGCCTTAGGCATGAGTTTACTCCCCATTCCCTTCATTCCTCACTTCCACTCTCAAGAACACTCCCTATTCTCTCTCAAGTAGCATCCCGTTCTTCACCCGATCTTCCGAAAACGTAAGTGTTTCTCGACTTGATTTGTTGCTATAACCTAACATCTAGTTGTTATACATCATTTCATCCATTCATTATTGATTAAACTTAGATCTTCAAGTGTTCTTCAAAACACCAATAACACACACTAGTGTTCTTGGACCTTAAACACCCAATCAAGCTTCTATCTTGTAAGTACACTTGCCCTAGCTTCTTGTGTGCTTAATATGAACTTGTTTACACTTGAAAATCACCAAGAAACATAAGATCAAAGGAGTTTACGGCCAAGGGATGTTCTTGGGCGTAAACCATTCTAAATGGGGTTAAATGGACCCTAGTCCCTTCCTAAGCCTTGGATGCTAGCCTTGATCCTTGCTAGAAGTGTTTAAGACCTTAAACAACAATCAAAACATGTCCCTAAAAGAGTTTACGGCCGTAAACACATAAGGAAATGGTCCTTAGGCCGTAAACTCTATAAAGGGGTGATATTGTGCCACTAATGCTTCCTAAGGCTTGGACTTGATCATTGGATGCTCAATCTTGACTTATAAGACCTCAAAACACCCAATGGCACTTACTACCATGAGTTTACGGCCGTATACTCATAGGGGAATTAACCTTAGGTCGTAAACTCTATAAGGAGTGGTCCTTGGTCCATAAACTCCAATGTCATGCCATACCACCTTTAGATGCAACCCTTCGGTACCTACAGCACTTGAATCAAAGTGTTTCCATGTCCTAGGGCATCTTAACTTGGTTAATTAGTTGTTAAATGACTAATTGGATATATATATGTATTTCATCATATGTTAACTAGGACCATTGTGTGTGTTCAAGTCTCCACTTGACACCTAGCACCTTGTCCAACACTTCCGTACAATCCACTCACAATAGGTGAGTTCATACCCCTTAATTAACCTTTTAAATGTTTTTAAATGTTTATAAATGCTTTTATGGGGGGGGGGGGGGAATACACTTTCAATCATGATAGTTATTATATCAATCACATGTGATTAATAACTATCAAACTATGAATTTGCTACACTTTTAGCTGTTTTACCAAGTATACTACTTCAAAATGATTTCTCAAAACATCTTTTCATACTAAACTCTTTATCAAACTGTATTTCATACTATATCTTTCCTTTCAAACTCTGTTACAATTATGTTTCAAACAAAGGATTTCTTATTCTTTAAAACTGTCTTATCAAACAAATTGCTTTCAAATCATTTTAATAACTGATATTAAGTCATCAACTCTTATTTGTTAAAATTTTCAAAGGTTTTACCAAAACTTCTTTTATACTTTTATATCGTCAATTGCATGCCTATATATGTATAGATAAGTTATGTTTAAAGGACTTAGGACTGCTAGCTCGCTTTAATTCCTTTTCCTTGTTTGGATGTGGCCTTAGGGTATCGGTTATTTGTCCGAATGTCTTCTAAATATTAGTTATATATTACGTATACATATATAGACATAAAAGTTCTATCAGTCAATTCAGTACCTTTGGGTACCAAAGGCATACTTTCGGTTATTCACATACATTACTAGTAACTATAATAGGTATAGTTAGGAGATACTATTTACTATTCCTAGTACAATTATTAAAACCATGTCTAGATATGTATAGTTATATAAATAATGTTGGAAGGACTTAGAACTGCTAACTCACCTTATTTCCTTTTCCTTGTTTGGATGTGTACTTAAGGTATCGGTTAGTTGTCCGAAGGTCATCTAAATCTTACTTATATATTATGTATACATATGTAGATATAAAGGTTCTAATCAGTCAGTTTAGTACCTTTGGGTAGCAAAGGTATACGTTCATATATGTCTAGTAAACTATTATAGGTATAGTTTTGGGTATATATATATATATATATATATATATATATATATATATATATATATATATATATATATATATATATATATATATATATATATATATGATTACGTAACATAAATGTGGATTTCGACCTAGCGATTCGTTACGGAAGTCACCTTTAGTTTCCCATAATCTCTTCTAAGGAGAACTTTTAGTATGGGGACTATTAATCACATTATTACTTACTTTCAGCAGGTATCGTGAGAAGACTACTTACTTACTTACAGAGGGTCTCGTGAGAAGACTACTTACTTACAGCGGGTCTCATGAGAAGACTACTTACTTACTTTCAGCGGGTCTCGTTAGAAGACTATTTACTTACTTTCATTCGGGTCTTGGTAGAAGACTACTTTTTATACTAGTAGGAAATATGGGATTTTATAGGGTTTTCATACTTATACAAAATTTTCCTCAAAATAATTACAAGTCTTTTATTACAAGTTTTATTTACAAATAATGACATTAAATACTTATGAATTCTCCAGCTTTATGATGATACTCGCTTTCAAAATAACTTGTATTCTCAGTTCACCAATAGACAGGTATGATGACCAGGTTTTGTGAAGACGGAGCAGTCAAGACTCGTCTTTTATTTTGAATATTCATTATATTGTATTATTCTATTAAAGAACACACTTGTATTTAAAATTTTACTATTAATACAATGGATGATGTTGTTGCTTGTTTACTACTTTGCATTGTTGTGATACTTTACATGACGTCCTCCGCCCCAGAACGTATCCGTCGTTCTTGGTTTTGGGGTGTGACAGATTGGTATCAGAGCATTGTTTATAGTGAATTGAATATATCAACCCATAAAAGATATACAGACTAAAAATACAATGGGATTAAAATACTCTGACCAAGAGTTTATACCTTTAAGTACTAAAATACTTAACTAAAAGTATATATATCTACATACCTACATACTTACTATAGAACAGTATCATACTAGAACATAACAAAAGTATTTAATTGTTGGGCACAACAGTCAAAACTGGGTAGTTATGTAATCATATCTGGAATGAATATAGCCTGATCAACTATATTTATTTGAGATATGGTGAACGTGTGTTCGGGGATGATAGTGGTGTTGCGACAAACCTAAAACTTACCAGATACTAGGTCCAAAGGAGTCTTTAGAACAAAACGTAAAGTAAAATACTATCTGAGTATTTTGAGATACTATCAAATAACAAAACTACAAGTGTACAGTAACAAGAAACCTAAGAACCAAACCCAAAACAGAGATACTATAGGAGTATCTTCAATAACTGTAAATAATTATATGAGAATTAAAATACCCTTACTGGTCGGTCTATAATGGAAAAGTTTATACATCCTAGAGTTATATATAATAAAGATCTCATAGACTTAGAATGTGTGGTTTCGCTTCACTTCCTTTTCCTTGTATGGATGAGGATTGGAGTAGTACCGCATATTTGAATGACTATTAGATCCGGGTTATATATAATTTGTATACCCTATGTGATTATAGAAAGATTCAATGAGGATCTCAAGTTAAAATTTGTACTAGAAATAGATTTAGTATTCTCATAGATTCTCTAGACATTCCCATTCTCGCACCGACAACTTGACTAAGGCACCACCTCACTAAAATAGTCAATAGAGAGAACTTCGAGAAAGAATCAGATAAAGAGTACGAAGCTAGTGGGATGCCAGAGGACACCAAAGGGACATAAGTGGACATCAGATTACTTTCGTCAGGAGTAGGATAGAGAACAAAGGATACCACTCGCAAGTCATGCGAGATGGAAGAAAACCATACACGTCACATTAATAATTAAAGAGCCCAATACGACCTAGTGAGTTGGTGAATACACTACTCACCTTCTGTGATAGGCTTAAAGTCTTTAAAATTACATCTTGAATATCAATGATTTTGACAGCTGGATTGGTTCCCGACAATCCTTGTCCAAATACTTTCATTCTTCTATCATTAGAACCCTATACCATTCATACTATCCCTTGTTGTTGAACTATGGCGATTTAGTTCATAGGACACATTCATTTTCTGTACTATTGAATTCTTATCATTTTTGATTTTTTTAACCTTATAGTTGAAAGATGCCTCCTAGAAAGAATCCAAGACGTAACAATGGTACTGAAGCACCGATACCACCCCCACCACCACCTTGTCAGTTCGATGCTGCTATGTTCCAAGCAGCAGTCACGGCGGCTGTAGCGGATGCCATGACACATATCAACACTTTCGGCGCTACTGGTTCGAGAATTGGGGCATTTCCTTCGAACTATGGCAAGATTCATGGGCACTCACGAGAGTGCACCTATAAAGATTTTACGAACGACAAACCCCTTAATTTTAATGGAACTGGAGGGGTTATGATATTAAGATAATGGATAGAAAAGACAGAAGCAGTCTTTGAGATCTGCGCCTGCCTAGAGAACAACAAGGTCAAGTTTGCTACTTGTACCTTTTCAGAAAGAGCTTTAACATGGTGGAATGGCTACGTTAAGGCACTGACTCTAATAGTGGCAAATTCGATAAGCTGGGAGAACTTAAAAATAATGCTGATGAGAGAATATTGTCCATGAGGGGAAATTCAAAAACTCGAGCAGAAACTCTGGAATCTTGAAATGGTTAGTTATGATATATCAACCTATACCAACAAATTTTGCGACCTGGCAATTCTTTGCCCAGATATGGTTGCTCCTGAGAGCAAGAAAATAGAAAGATATATTTGGGGAATGTCGCCTCAAATTCAGTCAAGCATGTTAGCGTCAAGGCCTGATACTTTTGATAGTGCCAAAGAACTAGCACAATCCATTATTGACCACGAAACTATCAGAACCCAATAATTGTTGTACAAGATCAACAAAAGGGAAACAACAACAGTAAACAAGGTTGGAACAAGAGGAAAGACGAGTCCTCACAAGAATCCTCAAGGAAACAACAACTAGTTACTGTCAATGCTGCTACAGTACCTACAATAGTCTCTGCTAACCCATTACCAGCAAAGTCTTATGCTGGTAGTCTCCCAAAGTGCAACAAATGCAACTATCACCATCATGGACCTTGTCGGGAAATGTAGTGCTTAAACTGCAACAAAAAGGGACACACCATCCGTTGCTGCAATACTCCAGCAAGGCCAATCAACCAAGTACCCAACGCTGGTGTGGGCCAGGCTTGCTACGGATGTGGCGAGGTGGGTCACTACAAAAGAAACTACACGGGGACAGGGAATGTTGGCACAGACGGAAGGATGCTAACGATCACCGCCGCAGGAGAGACTACTCTGGACCCACGTTAAAAATCTATTACACTCAGTAGCGTTTATGTTAGAATCCTAAACTTTTAAAAACTAGTTCAACTAGAGTCTTATCTTTTGTGAGATCCCATCATTGTTAGGGACTCTCATACTGCCTATACTGGCTTTTTGCAGTATACTTTGTTCACAGCTGTAACAGCATAGCTGAAACTAAAGTACTGAACACTCTTTAATAGATTGCACCGTATTGTTTTGTAATACCTTTTCATCAAGTATAACGCCTGTAATTTCGAGTAGTTCGACGTTGTCATTTGACTTGAGTCGATTTGATCCTCACAGTGCCAGTTTCATGCGAAAATCCTTTTCTAGTAATCGACTCTCTAGAGAAGTCGTCGTTCCAGAACTCCGAGGTGCTCATGTGCAGAGTACCTTATGATTCGTAGCCTTCCCGAAGTAACCTCAGCAAACCTCTCTGGAAAACTACTCGTACAGTACGTCAAGTTCAATCCAAAGGCCCATACAGTTAACCTATCACGGAGGAAAGTATACGCTAGGGTGGTACATAATCAAGAGTCTACAGGTTTAGAATTGATGATTCCGCTTTAACTTCGTTTCCTTATTTGGATATGAGCTTAGAGAAGAATCATTTGTTCGACTACCTTTTCAATCTTAATTATATACGAATCGTATACCCGAGACGGTGATTGATGAACCATGTATGAGTTCTAATATGAATTTCAGGACGGAGACCGTCTCCAGACAACGAGTAATTGTGCTACTATACAGATAAACTTAGAAGCCAAACTTAGAACTTCCCATCGATTAGGAAAGGAGATGGAGATGGAACAGAAGTACCTATTCTTTTCATGATTCAGGAGTATTCACTTTCGAATATGAATTTCGGGACGAAATTCCCTTTAACGGGGGGATGATGTGACAACCTGGAATTTTCATTCGTACAAACCCTAAAGTCAAGCACTTCAATTAAAATCCAATTACATTTCTGATAACTGTTAGCCACTTTAAAGTCCGTTAGAGTGTTTTTAGTATTTATTCTTCAAACGAACGACTGAAAGTAAGTACCTTCTCGGGTCTTGGAGTAACAAACCCATAATTAACACCCTAATAAAGAGTTCACATCCAAAATTTTGGAGTTTGGGCCATAAACTCTCAAGTGGCCGTGAACTCATGCCTTAGGCATGAGTTTACTCCCCATTCCCTTCATTCCACACTTCCACTCTCAAGAACACTCCCTATACTCTCTCAAGTAGCATCCCGTTCTTCACCCGATCTTCCGAAAACGTAAGTGTTTCTTGACTTGATTTGTTTCTATAACCTAACATCTAGTTGTTATACATCATTTCATTCATTCATTATTGATTAAACTTAGATCTTCAAGTGTTATTCAAAACACCAAGAACACACACTAGTGTTCTATAAAAGGGTGATATTGTGCCCCTAATGCTTCCTAAGGCTTGGACTTGATCATTGGATGCTCAATCTTGACTTATAAGACCTCAAAACACCCAATGGAACTTAGGACCATGAGTTTACGGCCGTAAACGCATGGGGGAATTGACCTTAGGCCGTAAACTCCATAAGGAGTGGTCCTTGGGCCATAAACTCCAATGCCATGCCATACAACCTTTAGATGCAACCCTTCGGTACCTATAACACTTGAATCAAAGTGTTTCCATGTCCTAGGGTGTCTTAACTTGGTTAATTAGTTGTTAAATGACTAATTGGATATATATGTGTTTCATCATATGTTAACTAGGACCATTGTGTGTGTTCAAGTCTCCACTTGACACCTAGCACCTTATCCAACACTTCCGTACAATCCACTCACAATAGGTGAGTTCATACCCCTTAATTAACCTTTTAAATGTTTTTAAATGTTTATAAATGCTTTTATGGGGGGGGGGGGAATACACTTTCAATCATGATAGTTATTATATCAATCACATGTGATTAATAACTATCAAACTATGGATTTGCTACACTTTTAGCTGTTTTACCAAGTATACTACTTCAAAATGATTTCTCAAAACATCTTTTCATACTAAACTCTTTATCAAACTGTATTTCATACTATATCTTTCCTTTCAAACTCTGTTACAATTATGTTTCAAACAAAGGATTTCTTATTCTTTAAAACTGTCTTATCAAACAAATTGCTTTCAAATCATTTTAATAACTGATATTAAGTCATCAACTCTTATTTGTTAAACTTTTCAAAGGTTTTACCAAAACTTCTTTTATACTTTAATATTGTTAATTGCATGCCTATATATGTATAGTTATATAAGTAATGTTGAAAGGACTTAGGACTGCTAGCTCGCTTTAATTCCTTTTCCTTGTTTGGATGTGGCCTTAGGGTATCGGTTATTTTTCCGAATGTCGTCTAAATACTAGTTATATATTATCTATACATATACAGATATAAAAGTTCTATCAGTCAATTCAGTACTTTTGGGTACCAAAGGCATACTTTCGGTTATTCACATACATTACTAGTAACTATAATAGGTAAACTTAGGAGATACTATTCAGTATTCCTAGTACAATTGTTAAAAGCATGTCTAGATATGTATAGTTATATAAATAATGTTTGAAGGACTTAGAAATGCTAACTCGCCTTATTTCGTTTTACTTGTTTGGATGTGTACTTAAGGTATCAGTTAGTTGTCTGAAGGTCGTCTAAATCTTACTTATATATTATGTATACATATGTAGATATAAAGGTTCTAATCAGTCAGTTTAGTACCTTTGGGTAGCAAAGGTATACGTTCATATATTTCTAGTAAACTATTATAGGTATAGTTCTGGGTATATATATATATATATATATATATATATATATATATATATATATATATATATATATATATATATATATATATATATATATATATATGATTACGTAACATAAATGTGGATTTCGACCTAGCGATTCGTTGCGGAAGTCACCTTTAGTTTCCCAGAATCTCTTCTAAGGAGTACTTTTAGTATGGGGACTATCAATCACATTATTACTTACTTTCAGCGGGTCTCGTGAGAAGACTACTTACTTACTTACAGCGGGTCTCGTGAGAATATTACTTACTTACAGCAAGTCTCGTGAGAAGACTACTTACTTACTTTCAGCGGGTCTCGTTAGAAGACTATTTACTTACTTTCATTCGGGTCTTGGTAGAAGACTACTTTTTATACTAGTAGGAAATATGGGGTTTTCTAGGGTTTTCATACTTATACAAACTTTTCCTCAAAACAATTACAAGCCTTTTATTACAAGTTTTATTTACAAATAATTACATTAAATACTTATGAATTCACCACCTTTATGCTGATACTCGCTTTCAAAATAACTTGTATTCTCAAGTCACCAATAGACAGGTACGATGACCAGGTTTTGTGAAGACGGAGCAGTCAAGGCTCGTCTTTTATTTTGAATATTCATTATATTGTTTTATTCTATGAAAGAACACACTTGTATTTAAAATTTACTGTTAATGCAATGGATGATGTTGTTGCTTATTTACTACTTTGCATTGTTGTGATACTTTACATGACGTCCTCCGCCCTAGAACGTTTCCGCCGTTCTTGGTTTTGGGGTGTGACAAGGACCCAACACAATATTTCAAAATTCGAAAGAGGGATGTTGTAATCCAATTGCAAAATATTTGAAGGTAGGTAAATGATAATTTACCAATTTCACCACCCAAAACTAAAATTTTAAAGAATTAAGTTTTATGAAATTCCTAGTTCTTTGAGATTCATTGAACTTTTCAATGACATGTTTAAATCTCAATTATGCCCTTCAAGTTTGTGACTGGAATACCGAGGATCACGAACAAGGTGTGAATAACCATGCAAATTTGCTTGGCACTCTCGAGTCATTTACCACCTAATTAATGTGCCGGTTAAACACACACGCTCCATTGATCTATGACAATTTTCGAGCTACCCTTTGTCACCCTTGTTAGTCCATATTAGTGTACTGGTTAACCACACACGCTCCACTAATGACTTGGAAAGGTGCAAAGTGCAATTTCATGGAATAGCACCATTTTCACATTTTTCGTAAAGTAACTAAGATTGGGAATTTATGAAAACATTTAGTTAATTTTATAATTATCATTATACTTTTTAATGAGAATTAATGTCCTATCCTACCCGTTCGGCTAGCGACCCTCCACTAGTCAAGGAAGCTGTGGGTGAGAGTTGATACCCATTTAGTCGCCATTTTATAGGTAATTTCCTTATATCCCCCTTATAGACCAGCTTCGTGAATGAGGCCTACTAACGGTAAGACTGACTGTTTTATATGTATATATATATATATATATATATATATATATATATATATAGAGAGAGAGAGAGAGAGAGACATATATATATATATATATGTCTCTCTCTCTCTCTCTCTCTATATATATATATATATATATATATAGTTTTAAGCTTTTAATATTGTAATAGTATAAGGGTTGAAATTTAGACTTTTACAATTCTAGAGTTTAGAATTTAACGTGTCATAATTAAGACTTTTCAAATTCCAAAACTTGAAGGAAAAATTTGAAACTCTTCAAAATCTTTTAGATCAAATTTTTTAAACTAATAAAATAATCATCTAACTTTATCTCTTACTAATTTGACTTAATTCAACACATATAGCAAGACAATTCAAATCAAATAATACAAATAATCAACTTATCATATAATCAAATTATCTTAAAATTTTGACAATTGTCCTTTAATTGGATGAGGATAATCACTACCATATCAAAAAATTCAAAATTTATGATACAAAACAAATTGTGGTAATGATCCTAATCCAATTCTGGCCAAGAAACTCGAAAAACTGCAAATAGATGATCCAACTCATCAAGTTCGTGGCATGGAATCGTCGACTTGGACCAACTCGTCGAGTCTAGCAGTCATAGGTAAAAAAATGAAGTTTTTTCAGCTTTTAAAATAACATGATTACATCAATATAACAGAAAACACACCAGGCTCTGATACCACTGATGGGTTTTGAGCACTATAACAATCCTATGGTGCACATACAACCCTAATGCTTTGGATCTAAGTTTTCTCAAGATATACATGCAATTTCATTTTATCCAAAGCATATACCCTAGCTAGCATGCAATTGAAGATATACAAACTAAAATTTAACTAGTTAGATGAATACCTCTTAGTTGTAGCTTGTAGTTCTTGGCCTTTCAAGTGCTTAGTACCTCAAGTATGATACCTCTAATGTGTTACAAACACCAAAAGCAAGAGGAGGCTTATGAGAGAGAGGTTAGGAAGCACAAAATCAGCTAAGGTTTCATTATGGAATGCATTCGCCGATTTTAGGGAGTTAGGGGTTGCTTTTATAGTGTGGAATTCTTAGGGTTTCTTCCATGCAAATCCTAATTCACCATGACTCTTTACATTTCATAGGCCCTTTGGATTAAACCTTCATGGACTCTCATATAGGTTTAGCCCATCCCTAATCAACATGAATCATTAGCCCAAACTATAAGTATTCCTGATTACCTAATCAGTCCCCATAAATTTAATTAGTCTCTTTTGATCACTTAATTAATTCCAAATTAATTCTTGATCAATACCAATTTAATAATATGATTTCTCAATTAATATATTATTAATATAATATATTAATAAATCACAAATAACATCTTTCTCAAATATCCATCCTATCAACATGCTGTGGTGAAGGTAACCAAAAAGGACCATGCTACTATTGGGTTAAGTATATACCAATTATATGTATGAGCTTAAACACCTAATTCAACAGTTACAGATAACAATAATATGAATAACTAAAATAAATACAATTGTAAAAGAAGTGTGAAATTGACCTAGTATCATGAGAGTCTTCAAACATGCATATCTTCATTTGGGAGCATATTTTCTCAGGTTTTGCCTACAATATATTGAAACAAAACAAATTTTTTTTGTGTATAAAAAATGTAAATTAAAAAAATATACCTCAGATAAGAGCATATCAATTATAGACTTTCCATATTACTCAACCAAAGTCTTGCATTCGTGACTCGTTAATCCATGAGCACCAATAGCTTGATTAGTAACAACAACCTAAAAAAGAGGTTCTGACCAACAAAATATGCATGTCTGAATGTGTATAAATTGTTAGGACATGATTTGTGGTTTGTACTTTACTTTACATAGATTTTAGAGTTCTTGGTCTAGGACTGAAAACACCATGAGTTCGGTGGTGTCTAGACCAAAATCACCATGTGATTTCGGTAGGCTTAATGATGCTTTCGGTTGGGCTTTGGATTGGGCCTTTGTAATTAGGTCTAGGTATATATAGTATTGTTTCAGCCGTGAAAAATGTTGGTCATTCTAATTAGCTGATTTCGAGTTTAGAGAGAGACAGAGAGAACTGAGAGACATAGAGATCTTATGTACTAGACTATTGATCATACAATGTGCATTGAAGATTCGATATTGTGTTCTTCATTTGTTATAATTTTTTTGCGTTAATCATTAGATTGGAATTTCGCACTAATCTAGTGATTTCTATTGATACGTTAGATCGGGTTTTACAATTGGTATCAAAGTAAGGATTGGTATCAATCGAATTGGTAAAATATTAAAAGGTTTCTTGGAGTTTCTGGTGTTTTTGAGTTCTTTTTGATGAAAATTGTTGTTGTTGTTCTTCATGTTCATCATTTTCTTAGTGTTTTTCACTAGTTTTGGAGTATATTGCGTTAAAGATCGTTTTTAGTAAATTACCAAATTTAGGATTCATTGGATAAGGAACACGATCAAAACCTTGATTTCGGTTAGGTTTAAGAGTCTTCTGCGGCCAACTGATTGAATTCAGTTAGGGTTTTCATGTTTGACATCACATTTTCTCGACCAGCTCCTCAGACTCAACTTCGGAGCTCTCGCTCTCAGCCTCGGAGTTCTCGGCAGTGACTTTGTGCTCTCTGCTAGGTTAGCTTCACTTCTCTGTATTCTTTGAGTCTCCGGTCAACGTATTCGATCTGCATATTTGGCTTCACATCTTTGGTTCAGCTTCTCGGTTCTTGAGATTTCGGCTAAGGTTCTCGCTCAAGAAACCCCGTTCTCGGGTGTTGACTATTGGTGTTTTCGGTCAAAGGGAATTTATTTTTGGTTTTCAGACACGATTTAATTGCACAATCATATTTTTTTATTCAATAATGAGCTATTACAACAGTTCAATCACAACTCTAGATACCAAAGAGGTAAGTAAAACCTCATGCTCTTAATCCTGTGAAGATAAAATAAATAAATACCTTGAACAAAATGAATTATTATTTAGAGAGATTTTTTACCTTAAAAATGAAATTTATGAAATTAAGAAAGTCAATAAACCTCTTAAAGAAAAACTAGAAGCACCAAATGTGTTCACTATTGTTTTGCCAAAGTGAAAATTGCAAACTTAACTGCCGAACTTGATGCATTAAAAGCTAAATTTAAATATGCTGATTTTAATTTTAATAAATTCGATGTGTCAAGTGAGATAGTTGAGTCAATGATAGAAAAACAATTAAAGTGGAAAGATAAACAGGGTGAGGGTCTAGGGTATCAAAGTGTTCCACCTCCTTTCAATGATAACTATACTCCACTCCTTGAAACCAAAGAAATAGAGAAATACGTTCAACATGGTCAGCCTATTGTAACTGTTTCAGTTAAGACTGAACAATCCGGAAAAACTGAGAATATTAATGTGAACGATACTAATGTTTCTACTTCATGTACAGATAAAGTAACAGTGCAAGATGGGTTCGAGCATAAAAAAATAATTCTAGTTCTGCAGAAAATGCTTCAAAAACTTGTGATGATAATAATCCCACTATTGAAAAATTCAAGCCACAAAAATTTGTTAAACAATATAATAAATGTGCATGTGCTTGTGCTTGTGAAAGTTCTTTGAAACAAACTTCATTAGGAAAAGGATTAAGTCACAATCTTATTTATTTGAAAAGACAAACTTGTTTTAACAGTAGGAATCTCGGTCACATTGCTAGAAATTGCCCACATCGTTCATATGTTCCCTACTATGAACAAGGTTGGCAGAACATGCCAAGGGGGGAGATCTTCCAAAAGAAATCCTTTGAGGTCACATTCAAGAAATGGTGATTGGAATGCTAAAAGACCAAAAAATAGACTTTCCAAGACAAGAAAATTGATTTGAGAAACACCTAAGTCAAACCAAGATCGGTAAGGTCAAAGTCATCTCGGCGATCAGTCTTAAGCTCCAAAACAAGTGCTGAAGCATCCATCCGTTTAAACAAGAAAATGGTTAAACCTGACTACATATGGGTACCAAAAGTTTCCACTCCCAAATTACCTAAAAATTATAACATCTCTTCATTTTATGTGTTTGATAAACAGGATATGACTTGGGAACACGTATCATGCGTAGATGGAAAATGTCAACTCAGTTTCAAAATGGACTGGATTCCCAAAACCAATTGATCCCGCACTCTGTGCCGAAGCAGCTATGGAGGAATATCATCAGGCTTCAGTTGATAGTGGTTGTTTTAGGCACATGATAAGAGACATCTCTCATCTGCATAACATTCAAAATTTTTATGGAGAGCATGTGTCCTTTGCAGGAAAGGAAAAGAAAAGATCACAAATGGGGATTTCATCAATTGTTGAATTAAGAAGAAGAGACTCAAGGAGATTGTGTCGGAATTTTCTGTGCAAAAAGAGATCTTGAAAGGAATTGGCAAAATTACACTTCACACTACTTTCACAAGGAATTGAAGGCATGAAACCATACAAATTGCCAGTTAGGCAGTTTGTCTTTAAGAACTCTCGTATTCACGAAATTGAAGGCATGAAACTGTACAAGCTGTCAGTTAGGCAATATCTTTCTTAGAACTGTCATATTTAAGGAATTGAAAGTTTGAAACTGTACAAATTGTCAAAATTGGTATTTTCAATTATCTTTACCTAAGAATTGTCATGGCACCAGGGCGATTCACCCAATCGGGAAATAGATGTCGCTGAACATCCCGCCCAGGGTCTTGACATTTTTTTGTCATGCAAAACTGCGGAGACTCAAATGTATTCTCGGATACATTCTGTAGCACCTGGTTTCCGGTATGTGAGTTTTATTTGAGCATTGCCCTAATTTAGCCTTAGACTCGGCGAGTCATAGGGTCCGACTCGCCGAGTAGGGACGAGACTCAGGACGCGTTTTAAGTAGGCGACTCGACGAGTCCATATCCTGGACTCGGCGAGTCACCGCTGCGAGATGAAACCCTAAGTTTCAAGGGTTTGCACCCTATTTAAGCTCTCATTCCGCCCCAACTCGTCCCCATTCACCCCCAGAACTCCCCCTACATCGTTTTCCCTTGTTTCCTTGAGAGTTTGAGGTGTTCTTGGTGTGTTCTTGAAGGTTTTGAGGAGTAAGAGGAGTAGATCAAGAAGAGAAGGAGGAGATCAGCCATCTTTGTGTCATTTCAACAGTTCCTTTGAGGTATAACCCGTTTTCCCCTTGATTCTATGCTTAAAACTTCATTTGGGTCCTTCTTGGTCAATTCCCCAAGTTGGTATGTGCATTATATGTTGTAATAAGGCGTTTGGCCTTTGGATCTATGCAAGACTGAGCTCCAGGAGCTCAGATCTGTTAGCTTTTTGGCCCCATGAGGCTTGTTAGCCCTAGATCTACCCTTTTGAGACATTTTGAGCCTTATAACCCATTTTGTTGAATATCCACACGTAAAGTTGGAAACTTTACGTGTGATTCGTGCCCTAGAAGTCCAGATCTATGAATGGCATGGACTGGAATCGAGCAAATCGGTATGTTTAAGGAGTGCATGGTGACGACTCGGCGAGTCGCATAGGTGACTCGGCGAGTCTGGTCGCGAGTCGTCGATTTGGTCCCTTCTTCATGTGTCGAGTTGAGCCTTGAGTCACAGGGGGTGACTCGGTGAGTAGGGAGCTGAACTCACCCATGTTAGGACTCGGCGAGTCAATGCCCTGACTCGGCGAGTCCAAGGCAATCTTCATAGCTCAAGAACAGACTCGGCGAGTTGTTCATACAACTCGGCGAGTCTTAGCAGAAAGTGTTCATCGGATGAAGATGAACTCGACGAGTTGTTCATACAACTCGGCGAGTAGGATGAAGGTGATTGAATGACAGTTAGAAGGTGAACTCGTCGAGTCATAGCCCGACTCGACGAGTAGAACCAGGGACCCAGGACATTGGTTTGCTAGGGACTCGGCGAGTGGTGATCCACTCGGCGAGTCGGGTCAACTGAAAGTTGACTCCAGCTTTGGCTTAGAGTTTATCCAGGGGTAAAATAGTCATTTTACCCAAAGGTCGGTTAGCAGTGTTTGATTGAGTATGTTGTGGGAATTGCAGCCGGAGGACTCCCGGAGCAGCAGCAGCCGGCTAGTTCCCGATCAGTTCAGCAGCTACTTTGAGGTGAGTTACCTTCCAGTAGCGGTGGGTCTACGGCCACAATGCCGACCCACCAGTAGGAGTTGTATGTTAGATGATTGTCTTTGTGATATCATCTAGGTTTGCTACTACCTGATGTGTTATATGCTGGCATGATATGTTGTATGTGATAGTAGTAGAGTTCGGTTGTTAGGACCGAAGGGTAGTCGGACACCCCAGATACGTCCGACAGTATGTGATGATATGTTTGCATGCTGGCTTGTTATGTTATATGTGATCGTAGTAGTAGGGGGTGAAATAGTCCCCGAGGATCGGTTGTTAGGACCGATGGGTAGTCAGCACCCCAGAATGGCTTGACATGGGTAGTCAGCACCCCAGAATGGCTTGACACGGGTCAGACGGCACCCCAGAATGGCCGTATGGGTAGGTCGGCACCCCAGAATGGCCGTACCGGGTAGTCAGGCACCCCAGAATAGCCTGGCAGTATATATGTTATGTGTTTGTATGGTATGCGGTACGTTGGGGGAACTCACTAAGCTTTGTGCTTACGTTTACAGTTTTGTTTTCAGGTACCTCTGCATCGAAGGGGAAGGAGCCGGCGCGGTAGCGGCACGTCATACACACACATTTCGGTTTCCGCATTTATGAGATTTACTGGGACTGTACTCTGATATTTTGATGGGATGTATGGTGTGGCTTTTTAGAACATGGTTGCAATGTGTTATGGTGTGAACAAACAATGTTTTTAATTATTAATGTTTTCTAAAGTAATATTCTAAAAATGAAATTTTCGGACGTAAAAATTGGGTTGTTACAAGTTGGTATCAGAGCCCTGGTTTGAGGGATTCGGACACGCCTTCGGGAGTGTTTGGACTCAAATCGAGGGATTAAAAGATTTTTCCAAAAGAAATTGTTTTTTTTTTAAAACGGAAGAGAGTCACAAGAAAGAGTAAAGTGTGTGACGTGCGCGACCGGCCGAGCTCAAGTAAGTATTCCCCATAGTACCCATACGAGTTTATGTTATGTTTATCAGCTTATTGAATATTGCATGCTAGAATAGGCTAAGGATCTAGGAGTGATGCCTTATGTGCCTGTTTATTTGTTACAGCTTATTGAATAGTGCATGCTAAAATCGAGTAGACAGCAGTAGGGTAGCCTGTTTAGGTTATGCCTGATAGTATGAGCTTAGCATCCTATGTTAAGTGTCATTTCTTGTTCTAAGAACAGTTTTGGCTTGAGTCTGTTTCTCCTTATCCGAATGCTGCTTGCTTCGTGCTCGGTGGGATTCTGAGTAATGGGAGTGAGCCACTAGGTAAACACGTCACACCACATGTAAGCAGGGTTGAATAATCCCAAAGTGTTGGAACTGGCCCTATTGCGCAGCTCTTGTTTGAGTCCAACCGTTGTAGGGACGGATCTTTCACTTGAAGGATTATCTAATCCTCATTACATGTGATGGTGTTTAGGTGGTGGCTAACTGGCATTATGAGGAGACCTACAGCAGCTGAGGACCGGTTGCGTTGAACTTGGGTTTCCCCTAGGGCAAGCCCAGGACGAGAATAGCAGAGAGTAGCAGTAGTAAAGGGGAGCTGGTGGAGTCGAGGAATTCCTCGGAGACGGTACGGATAGATGTGGAAGGTAGTATGGGCCCGTACTACTGAAAGCAGAGGATCCGTACCCGAGCCGAGGAAGGCCAAGACGAGACCAAGGAACCTGTAAGTAGTTGAGATCCCTCAGAAAGTAGCAGTACCACTAATGGTTATATTGATGTTTTACAGAATGGTGGTACTTCGACCGAGACCGACAGAGGGCGGGTCAGGAGAGGGGTCAGGTTCGGGATCTGGCACCGAGCCGATTGAGGAGAGGCTACGTGAGTTCATCACGTCGGAGATCACTAGGGGCATCCTTGAGTCGACCCCCATCATCTTTGGGTCGATCAAGGAAGGGATCATGGAGTTGATGGAGGATCGCCTACGGGCATTCAGGAGCGACGTGGCCTCCAGCCAGTCAGGATCTCGCACGCTGTCCTTCAAGGACTTCAGGGGCAGTGGTGCGCCGGATTTCCATGGGGTGAAGGACCCCATTGTCGCCAGGCGGTGGATTGCGGATATCGAGTCCGCCCAGTTGATCAGCTTCTGCCCCGAGGGGTCGAAGGTGAGGTACGCAGCAGGGTGTTTACGGGACCGGGCCCGAGATTGGTGGGAGTCAGTGGGTGACTCGATGGGAGCCTCGGCTATCGAGGCAATGACCTGGTCGGACTTTGTGGCTAGATTCAGGGCAGAGTTTGCGCCAGCGGTCGAGCTTCAGCAGCTGGCCAGGGAGTTCTTAGACATGAGGCAGACGACAGAGACCGTGGCGGAGATCACTGCCAAGTTTCGGGAGAGGGCTTTATTGGTGCCCCAGTATGCAGGTGACGAGGATATGAGGAGGACTCGTTACCATGATATGCTACGAGCTGACATTCGGGAGCATGTTAGCTTTTCGGCTTGCCCTACCCTGGACTCCATGATTGCCAGGGCTAGGGAGAGAGAGATAGATTTGGAGCACATCCGGAAACGTAGACTTGAGGATAGTCAGGCATCGGGGGCTTCGGGGAAGAAGCCCAAGGGATCAGATGGGAGGCCGAAAGGCCAGTCGGGACCGAGCCGCTGCAGGAGGTGCGGCAGGCCGCACGAGGGGTCGTGCAGGATGGGATCGTCAGGCTGCTACAAGTGCGGCAAGTTTGGGCATATCAGCAGGGAGTGCCCTGCTCCTGCGACCGTTATTCAGACATCGGAGTTGCTGTGTTTCCACTGCAACCAGAGGGGCCACAAGAAGGCCAATTGCCCCATGTTGACAGCTTCAGCGCCAATAAAGGCGCCAGCTCCAGCGACCCTGCGGATCACGGATGGCCGTCAGGGCAAGGCAGAGGCTCCAGTGGTGAGGAGTCGGGCATTTCAGTTGACTGCCGAGGAGGCGCGCGCCGCACCCGATGTGGTGACGGGTATGATTCCTTCCTTCTATCTTTTATTTTACGTTGTTACGATATTGATATGTGCTCCGTGTGTATACATGTGTATTAGGATCGTTCCATGTGAATGGCATCCCGGTTCAGGTATTGTTCGACTCGGGTGCATCCCGATCGTTCGTCTCTCTTGCCCTTAGCAAGAGATTTCATGAGACCTCAGGCGAGTTAGATTGCCCGTTAGAGGTAGAGATTGCGGATGATCGATCGGTGCGAGCATCGATGGTGTTTCAAGAGTGTGTCCTGCGACTATTTGAGGAGTGTTACCTGGTAGACTTGGTTCCCATTCCATTGCGTGGGAACAAGGTGATTATTGGTATGGATTGGTTGAGCCCTAATGGGGCAGTGATAGATTGCGCACAGCAGCTAGTGCGAGTCAAGACCCCAAGCGGGGGAGAGTTAGTGATTCATGGAGAGCGGCCGCAGTGTGGACCCACTGTATGTTCAGCAGCGAGGGCTAGGCGCTACCTTCAGCAGGGATGCGCAGGTTATGTCGCATACATGATGGACACCCGGGAGGCGGGTAAGGCGACCGTGAGCGAGGTCCCGGTGGTTCGAGATTTTGCTGATGTTTTTCCGGAGGAACTACCTGGGATACCTCCGGAGCGACAGGTGGAGTTCAAGATTGACCTCGTTCCCGGTGCGGCTCCGATAGCCAAAGCACCGTATCGGTTGGCTCCTCCCGAGATGCAGGAGTTGTCTACGCAGCTGCAGGAGCTGCTGGACAAGGGATTTATTCGGCCGAGCAGTTCGCCCTGGGGAGCCCCGATTCTGTTTGTGAAGAAGAAGGATGGGTCGCATCGGATGTGTATAGATTATCGGGAGCTGAACAAGGTAACGGTGAAGAACCGTTACCCGCTTCCGAGGATTGATGACCTCTTTGACCAGCTTCAGGGTGCATCTTGGTTCTCCAAGATTGATTTGCGTTCGGGTTATCATCAGATGAGGGTCAGGGAGGAGGATATGCAGAAGACCGCGTTTCGGACGCGCTATGGCCATTATGAGTTTGTGGTGATGCCGTTTGGGCTCACCAATGCTCCTGCCGCGTTCATGGACCTCATGAACCGCGTATGCAGACCGATGCTGGACCGGTCTGTGATAGTCTTTATCGATGATATCTTGGTTTATTCCAAGACCCGGGAGGAACATGAGGAGCATTTGAGAGAGGTGTTAGAGACCCTGAGGAGGGAGAGCTTGTATGCCAAGTTCTCCAAGTGTGAGTTTTGGTTGCGGGAGGTGCAATTTCTGGGGCATCTCGTCAACCAGAACGGGATTCTGGTCGATCCGGCCAAGGTCGAGGCCGTGATGAGATGGGAGGTTCCGAAGTCACCATCTGAGATTCGGAGCTTCCTAGGATTGGCAGGCTACTATCGGAGATTTATCCAGGATTTCTCCAAGATAGCCGTGCCCCTGACGCGGTTGACGAAGAAAGCCGTGGTCTTTCGGTGGGGACCCGAGCAGCAGGCTGCATTTGAGACACTGAGACAGAGATTGTGTGAGGCGCCGATCTTAGCCCTGCCAGAGGGCGTAGAGGATTTCGTGGTTTATTGCGATGCGTCCATTTCTGGGTTGGGCGCGGTGCTGATGCAAAGGGGGCATGTCATTGCTTACGCTTCGAGGCAGCTCAAGCCTCACGAGGCGAACTACCCGACGCACGATTTGGAGTTGGGGGCGGTGGTATTTGCCCTCAAGATTTGGCGACATTACCTCTATGGGGTCCGGTGTACCATCTACACGGACCACAAGAGCTTGAGGTACCTCATGGACCAGCCGAATCTGAACATGAGGCAGCGTCGGTGGTTGGATGTGGTGAAGGATTATGATTGCGAGATCCTTTACCACCCGGGAAAGGCCAATGTGGTGGCCGATGCGCTTAGCCGCAAGACGGCGCCGATCAGGGACGCCTGTTTGAGGATGACTGTGGTGACTCCCCTGTTGGAGCAGATTCGGGAAGCTCAACAGGAGGCTATCAAGGAGGAGCATCGGAAGAGCGAGCGTGTAGTAGGTCAGGTTTCCTCTTTCGATTATGATAGCCGAGGGTTATTGACACTACACCATAGGGTGTGGGTGCCGTATCACGGGGGCGTGCGCCAGATTTTGATGGAGGAGGCGCACAAATCCCGATTCTCTATTCATCCCGGGGCGACGAAGATGTATAGGGATCTTCGTCTAGACTATTGGTGGCCCTGCATGAAGCGGGATGTGGCATGGTACGTCGAGCGGTGCTTGACCTGCAGGAAGGTCAAGGCCGAACACCAGAGGCCGCATGGCAAGATGCAGCCGTTGGACATTCCACTGTGGAAGTGGGAAGATATCACGATGGATTTTATCACGAAGCTTCCCAGGACCGCGCGTGGAGTGGATTCGATTTGGGTCATTGTGGATAGATTGACCAAGAGTGCTCACTTTATTCCGATTCCGGAGAGCATATCGGCCGAGAAATTGGCCGACATCTATATCAGGGAGATTGTGGCACGACATGGGGTGCCAGTATCGGTGATCTCGGACAGGGATGTGCGTTTTACTTCCAGGTTTTGGAAGAGATTCCATGACGAGTTGGGCACTCGTCTGCATTTCAGCACCGCCTTTCACCCGCAGACAGATGGACAGAGTGAGCGGACCATCCAGACCTTGGAGGACATGTTGCGGGCGTGTGTTCTGGATTTCGGTGGTAGCTGGGATACCTATCTTCCCTTGGCTGAGTTCTCCTACAACAACAGCTATCACGCGAGTATCGACCGCCCTCCCTTCGAGATGTTGTACGGACGGAGATGTAGGACCCCGATATGCTGGGGTGAGGTTGGCCAGAGAGTTATGGGAAGCACCGAAGTGGTGCTCAAGACGACTGAGAGGATACAGCAGGTCCGGAGCAGGCTTCAGACTGCTCAGAGTCGACAGAAAAGTTATGCCGACAAGCGTCGATCCGATTTAGAGTTCCAGGTCGGGGATATGGTCCTCCTGAAGGTGTCGCCGTGGAAAGGCGTCATCCGATTCAGGAAGCGGGGCAAGTTGGGCCCGCGATTCATCGGACCGTTCAGGGTCTTAGCCCGGGTGGGCAGGGTAGCATATAGGCTGGATCTGCCAGCCGAGCTTAGCCACATCCACAGCACTTTCCATGTTTCGCAGTTGCGGAAGTGCCTAGTGGACGATTCTGCAGTAGTACCTTTGGAGGATATTCAGGTTGATGACAGCCTGAACTACATCGAGCGCCCAGTCGCAATCCTCGACAGGAAGTCGAAGGATTTAAGGAACAAGAGGGTGGAGCTAGTGAAGGTGCAATGGCAGCACCGCAAGGGTTCAGAGTGGACTTGGGAGCCGGTAGACGAGATGATGGAGCACTACCCCGAGCTGTTTCAGGATCAGGCCGCAGACTTCGAGGACGAAGTCTAAAATAAGTGGGGGAGATTTGTAGCACCTGGTTTCCGGTATGTGAGTTTTATTTGAGCATTGCCCTAATTTAGCCTTAGACTCAGCGAGTCATAGGGTCCGACTCGCCGAGTAGGGACGAGACTCAGGACGCGTTTTAAGTAGGCGACTCGACGAGTCCATATCCTGGACTCGGCGAGTCACCGCTGCGGGATGAAACCCTAAGTTTCAAGGGTTTGCACCCTATTTAAGCTCTCATTCCGCCCCAACTCGTCCCCATTCACCCCCAGAACTCCCCCTACATCGTTTTCCCTTGTTTCCTTGAGAGTTTGAGGTGTTCTTGGTGTGTTCTTGAAGGTTTTGAGGAGTAAGAGGAGTAGATCAAGAAGAGAAGGAGGAGATCAGCCATCTTTGTGTCATTTCAACAGTTCCTTTGAGGTATAACCCGTTTTCCCCTTGATTCTATGCTTAAAACTTCATTTGGGTCCTTCTTGGTCAATTCCCCAAGTTGGTATGTGCATTATATGTTGTAATAAGGCGTTTGGCCTTTGGATCTATGCAAGATTGAGCTCCAGGAGCTCAGATCTGTTAGCTTTTTGGCCCCATGAGGCTTGTTAGCCCTAGATCTACCCTTTTGAGACATTTTGAGCCTTATAACCCATTTTGTTGAATATCCACACGTAAAGTTGGAAACTTTACGTGTGATTCGTGCCCTAGAAGTCCAGATCTATGAATGGCATGGACTGGAATCGAGCAAATCGGTATGTTTAAGGAGTGCATGGTGACGACTCGGCGAGTCGCATAGGTGACTCGGCGAGTCTGGTCGCGAGTCGTCGATTTGGTCCCTTCTTCATGTGTCGAGTTGAGCCTTGAGTCACAGGGGGTGACTCGGTGAGTAGGGAGCTGAACTCACCCATGTTAGGACTCGGCGAGTCAATGCCCTGACTCGGCGAGTCCAAGGCAATCTTCATAGCTCAAGAACAGACTCGGCGAGTTGTTCATACAACTCGGCGAGTCTTAGCAGAAAGTGTTCATCGGATGAAGATGAACTCGACGAGTTGTTCATACAACTCGGCGAGTAGGATGAAGGTGATTGAATGACAGTTAGAAGGTGAACTCGTCGAGTCATAGCCCGACTCGACGAGTAGAACCAGGGACCCAGGACATTGGTTTGCTAGGGACTCGGCGAGTGGTGATCCACTCGGCGAGTCGGGTCAACTGAAAGTTGACTCCAGCTTTGGCTTAGAGTTTATCCAGGGGTAAAATAGTCATTTTACCCAAAGGTCGGTTAGCAGTGTTTGATTGAGTATGTTGTGGGAATTGCAGCCGGAGGACTCCCGGAGCAGCAGCAGCCGGCTAGTTCCCGATCAGTTCAGCAGCTACTTTGAGGTGAGTTACCTTCCAGTAGCGGTGGGTCTACGGCCACAATGCCGACCCACCAGTAGGAGTTGTATGTTAGATGATTGTCTTTGTGATATCATCTAGGTTTGCTACTACCTGATGTGTTATATGCTGGCATGATATGTTGTATGTGATAGTAGTAGAGTTCGGTTGTTAGGACCGAAGGGTAGTCGGACACCCCAGATACGTCCGACAGTATGTGATGATATGTTTGCATGCTGGCTTGTTATGTTATATGTGATCGTAGTAGTAGGGGGTGAAATAGTCCCCGAGGATCGGTTGTTAGGACCGATGGGTAGTCAGCACCCCAGAATGGCTTGACATGGGTAGTCAGCACCCCAGAATGGCTTGACACGGGTCAGACGGCACCCCAGAATGGCCGTATGGGTAGGTCGGCACCCCAGAATGGCCGTACCGGGTAGTCAGGCACCCCAGAATAGCCTGGCAGTATATATGTTATGTGTTTGTATGGTATGCGGTACGTTGGGGGAACTCACTAAGCTTTGTGCTTACGTTTACAGTTTTGTTTTCAGGTACCTCTGCATCGAAGGGGAAGGAGCCGGCGCGGTAGCGGCACGTCATACACACACATTTCGGTTTCCGCATTTATGAGATTTACTGGGACTGTACTCTGATATTTTGATGGGATGTATGGTGTGGCTTTTTAGAACATGGTTGCAATGTGTTATGGTGTGAACAAACAATGTTTTTAATTATTAATGTTTTCTAAAGTAATATTCTAAAAATGAAATTTTCGGACGTAAAAATTGGGTTGTTACACATTCTCTACAGGTAAGGAATTAATGGTTATTGGCACTAGCGTGATGCACCTCGTAAGGCATGTTAATCATTGAATGTCCTGCCAAAGGGCCTTGACCTCATGTCATGCTAAACTGTGGAAATATGTCTTCGGATATTTTTGTCACATGATGGTTTTGTGAGTTATTCCTAATTAACTCTCACTGACACTAGAATGGTACACTCAACTAAGATTTAGAAACCATCGAACGTCTCGCCAAGGGCCAAGTTAACTTGTTAACTTGAAAAACTGTATTGAGATCTTTGATCGAGGATATATACAGGGGATAACATCAAAAATAGCCATGATGATAGTCTCATTTTCTTTCTGCTTGAATTCTCCTAATTCGAACAAGCATTGCTTCACAGAGCTCTTTCTAGTCTTCTCACTTCCCTGATACTTCTCTTTCAAAGTATCCCAAATCTCCTTTGCTGTTTTACAACCACGTACGTAGTTATCAACCACCAGTGGAAGAGCACCACGAAGTTCATGCAAGCATTTCTTGTCATGTGCCTTTTGTTTGTCTACTTTTAGAACAACATCAATAGATGAACCAACAGTTACAACCTGTTCTAGCCTCCATTGACAATATTCTCCACTTGTAATGCAGTGCCACAAATCTTCATTGATCCCATTGAGATCATCTTCCATTTTATCCGCCTATTGCTTATAATATTCAAGAATCAGCATCGGAATTTTGGTTGAAGAACCGAGAAGATGAGAGAAAGCAATCATTGTATTCATGTTGAAGTTTGCCATTAATGTACAGACAAAATGATGAAAAGCTTCAAAAAGAAGAATCTGATGAATGAATCTTTCAGAAAACAATCAACGAACACTTGATTTATCAAACAAAAAGCAGAATCGATTTAAAACAATTGATCAGAAAAGATTTTCTAGATCAAAAGTGCGGAATATTTCTGAATCAAAAATAGCGATTCAAAACTTTTGAAAACATGAGAAAATCAAAAATCAACTGAAAGAATCATGCTCTGATACCAAATGTAGTTCGTATGAATCAAGTGTATAGAATCAAATCAAAGTATGAATTGAATCAAAAACCCAAAACGTAAATATAATATGTTTGGTTCTTTATTGCTTTTGAAAGAGTAAAGTGTTTCAAGGTTCACAAAAATTACTCTAACTCCAATACCTACCCCTATTTATAGGAGTTATGAGAAGCACACAAAAAAAATACATAATGACTAAGACACTTAAGCTTCAAACTCTAAAATGCCCTTATGAAATACATACTTTCGAATACATGAACATAGACTTTGAAACTAGACATGAAAAAAGATGCTTTGACATTTCATAACATATTTGAAACTCTACAAGCCCGTTATGTTTTACTGAAACCAAGTGGGCCACAAGAACGCCAACTATTCGATGTTGAGGGGAGGAGCAGTGAGTGCACTTGCTCCGACTACTTCTAGGATCACTGATGGTCGTGATGGAAGGAGCCCCAACAGAGAGGATCCAAGAATTACAGTGACAGACAGGGGAGTCCAAGACTCCAACAGGTGATATTACGAGTACGTCATCTTTTGCTTTCTCTTTGGCTGCATTATTTATGTTGTTTAGAATTATGTATCGGTTTGGGTAAGCGTTATTTTTGGTTTAATTATTTGATTTATTTCATCAAGAGTTGTTATATGCCATTTACATGTCATGAAACATTAGTGGGGGTCAATAAACGGGGTTGTATCTTGTGGAGCCGATTTTAGTGTGTTCGATGGTTGTTTCAGTTCTTTGTCAGGATCAGTTCAAGGGTATCATTTGGAAGGTCTATGGTCAGGGTCAGTGGGTTGTTTTTTTTTCAGTTAAGTCAGGGTTCAGTGGTTTTAGCATTTGATCTAGTTGGCTTGGCATTCATTTATGGAAAAATTTTGGGTTCAATCACTACCGTTGCTAGGGATGGAGCGGTAGCAAGAAAAAGGTGGTGGTAGTGGCGTGAGTTTGGTTAGCAACTGGGAGTGTTAGGAAATTAATCTATCGCTAGGGTTTTGGGGTTTTTAGATTTGCTAAGATTTCAGGGAGTGTTCATCTAGTCTCAAGTGTTGTGCGGTCTTTAGGTTTGGCTACTAACGAAACACTAGCATTGGTAAGCATAGGATGTCAGTGATTCAATCATAAGGAGTAAAATGTATTGGGAATCCTTCAACCTTGTTTGCAGGGAGAGCTTCGATGAATTCAAGTGGGGGAGAATTGTTACAATTTCTAGAAGCTGAATCAGACGTGTGACCCGGATGAATTTCACATTTCCGTTGGGAGGGAAGACGACTCAAGTGGCCGTCTGGATGGAAGACTGCGTGAGTTGGGAATTCGGGAAATTTCCAGCAGTTGGTTTGCACCTTCTTGGTGATGGATAGTAGGTTTTGATGGACCCGGGTTGGGGTTCCAAGCATGACCTGAGCCCTAGTGTGGGCGCATAGTCCGGTGCGTGTTCGATGCAGGATGAGTATGGATGGATTCATCGATGAGCGGTAAGACAAGTGGCCATGGCAAGGTAGGAGTATATTAGGACTGCAGGGTGGCCCGTAAAATTCACTAGGTTGGTAGATAGTGTAGGAGTGTTGTACAACTGCGGGGTGGCCCGTAGCATTCACTAGGTTGGAAGATAGTGTAAGAGTGTTGTAAGACTGCAGGGTGGCCCGTAGCATTCACTAGGTTGGCAGCTAGTATGGGAGTGTTGTAATACTAAGGGGTGACATGTAGCATTCACCAATATTTGTGTAGTAGTGAGGGTATGGAATATCCATGATTAGTCATGGATTCCTTCAAATGGATTACACCAGGGTTGGTCGGTTTGAAAATTTATGTCAAGGCCACAACATTAATGGAATTAGGAAAGTGGTAGGTTCATTGGAGACCAGGTGTGATATAAGACTACATTTGGTCGTGTAGCTTTCACTCTTAGCATGGGATTTGGTGGTGGCAGTTGGATTGGGTTGTTATGATTTTTTGAATTAGAAAGATTGATTAGAGCCATAAGTGGCGAGATAGCGAGGGCAATTATTGCCAAATGAGGCTTTCATTCGAAGACTTGTTCTTTGGAGGAAGGCTTTGAGATCCAACATTAGCATCTCCTTTTGGTGGCTTGGAAGGTATAAAGTTCAAACCTTTCCATTTCATTTCATGGATCTACTTCTTAGCACATTTTTGGTCATTTTGGTTTTTTTGGTTGGTGATTGGGAGTTAAGGTCGTTTTGGAGCTTGTCTTTGTCGATATGGATATTTTATGGGTTCCTTGGGGATAAAGGTACAAACTTTATGGTGGTTTTGGTCCCATGCATGTATTAAGTCAAGTATTAAGCTCCTTTGAGCTCTAGAGTCCCATTTAGCCATGCACACACATAAATTTGGCACATTTATGTGATTAACCACCTTGGGGAAGTCAGATCTGAGTTTGGATCAAAGTCTTAATGGATTAAGAGTTGATTTGGAAAGTTGGCCATGGCTGGAGAGTACGATGGGCATACAAGATTGTACGTTGCACGTACAAGCCTTTCATGTTGTACGCTGAGCATACAGGTTGAGTACGCCCCGTGTACTTATCATGCTTGGACTTCTTTGTTTTGGGCATGGTTGTCTTGGGCCATGTTAGGCTATCCTGATTTTATGGTTGGGATTTTGTGACTTTATTTGACTTTCTTAGGTGAAGGCCCATGAAAGGAGTTGGGCCCAATTTGGAAAATTGGGCCATATTTGGGCCTTAGATGCTTATTTTGGATTTTGGGATTTTGGACATGTGGTTTACGCCTTGGCCTTGGGCCAAGTATGAGGAAGGGTAAAAAGGTCTTTTACCCTAATTTGGACTCATAGTGTTGTTGGATTTTAAGCACTATAACACTCCTATAATGCACATGCAACCCTAAATGCTTTGGATCTATGTTTTCTCTAATTATACATGCATATTTTCAATTCTCTAAAGCATTGTCCTAACTAGCATACATTTGAACAACTGAATGGTACAACCAGTTATATGACTTACCTTTTCGAAGGACTTGTAGTCCTTGGCCTTTCAAAGCTTGAGCACCCCAAGTGTGATGCCTCTAATGCTTCACAAATACCAATATGCAAGAGGAGGCTTGAGAGAATAGGTTACTTGCACAAAATCAACTTCACACTCTTCAAGAATATTGTGGCTATATGTGTAACCGATTTTGGCCATGAGGGGTTCCTTTTATAGTGCTAGGGTTACATCTTTTTAAACCCTAATGACCTTTCATATTACTTAGGCTCCTTAGGTTAAAACCTCCATGGACTATCGCATTGGTTTAGCCCATCTTAAATAACCATGGATCATTAGCCCACACTATAAGAATCATTGATTTACATAATCAATCCCCATATATTTAATTAGTCTCTTTTGATAAGAAAATTAATTCCTAATTAATTCTTGATCAATACTAATTAAATAATATGATTTCGTATTAATATATTATACTTGCAATATATTAATAAATCATAAATAACCTTATTCTCAAAAGTCCATCCTATCAAATTGCACTGGTGAAGGCAGCCCAAAAGGACCATGCTACAATTGGGTCAAATACATCCTAGTTATAGTTATGAACTTAGACACTAAATCGAACAGTCTCCCACTTGGATAAGTCTAATAACTATAACTATCTATGCAGCTTTAGGATCCGACTTAGCAATCATAAGCTTTCAAAAGCCACTATCAACTCTGACCTAGTCAGTGACGCGCCCTTTAGATAAAGGATCATATATTCCTCTGTTCTTAAGATATCTATACGGACAAATACATGGACGATAGTCAGACTTATTGTCCTGTAATTTTTTTCCCGATTCCCGATTCGTCTGACATAGAACATAACTGAAAGCATCAATTTAGTTCTCACTTGGCCCGATACATCGTCAAAACAGAATCATCGAGGGGCCAAAGTTATCGCTTTTAATCCTCGTAGGATAAAAGGAACAGATAAACTCCGACATTATATGCTTGTACTAACTACTCATTAAGTCATGCACAACGATACATTTTATAACAACAAGTTACTGATGCGTTTTCGTATCATCAATGCACAACCAACTCATAGTCAACAACTCATATGTGTGACAACCCAAAAAAAATTTACCCTGTACACTTATTTAAATCTACCAAAGTTAGACTCATTTTGCTATTGTTTAGCGCGGTTTATGGTCTATTTGAGTAATCTAAACCTAGTATAATCAAGGTAGGACCCTAGAAATGGTTTAACTCGAGTCGTAGGAAGAAAACTCGGGCCAAACACTCCAACATGTGGAGTGTGCGGCCGCAGTGAGGCCACACACCTGAGTGTGCAGCCACACACCCGAGTGTGCGGCCGCACACCCATCCCGGTCATCCACTCTTGCCTATATAAGCCATCCTTAGTCTCTTTTGAACACTTTTCTCTCATCTTCAAAGCTGAAACACGTTTTTCTCTCAAGTATCATCCAAATCTTCATCTTGTTCTTCATAAAAGTAAGTAATAATTCCTTTGATTTGTTGATTCTTGAAATTAACTAGCCTTCTTCCCTACTTTGATCTATGAAAGACACGTTTTTGGTCTTAGATCTTCAAGAACGCCAAGAACACCAAGAGCACACACTAAAATTTTTGGAGTTTAACCATACTTCTAAGCCTCTAGATTGTTTAAACACTTATCATAGCTTGTTATATGCCAAGAACACTTGAAGATCTTCTAGAAAAATGCCATTTCTTATGATCTTCAGAAGTGTGCGGCCACACACCCGAGTGTGCAGCCGCACACACCATGCGCAACCATACACACCCCTTTTAGTCCCTAAAATGGCAATAAACTCCATATAAGGCTATAACATGAAGTAAGAAACCTCCCTTGATGAGTTCTAAGGCATAAAAATACGTTTTGACACACTTCATAGGGAGTGTGCGGCCGCACACACACTCTGGCCGCACACACAGGCCGCACACACTAAAATGGTGTATTTTGACCATACACTCCCTTGTATAGCCACACACCCCTTATAATTGATCATATATGGTTGTAACACTTCAATATAAGTGTTTACTAGTCCTAAGGTGGTCCCAATTCAATAAATAGTTGTACAAACACTAATTGTAATAATACATATGTTATTATATGGTTAATAGGATTCGTTTGTGCTCAAGTTAGCAATTGACACTCAACCTCCTAAACCGATACTACCGTCGCGTCACTCACTACAGGTGAGTTCATACCCCTTAATTAACCTTTTAAATGTTTTTAATTGTTTATAAATGCTTTTATGGGGGGAATACAAGTTGAATCATGCTAGTTATTATATCAATCACATGTGATTAATAATTAACATGCAAATGGATTTACTACACATTTAACTGTTTTACCAAACTTATTACTTCAAATGACTTTCTCAAAAATTTTTACATGCTTAAAACTCTTTATCAAACTGTCTTATATATTGTATGTTTCCTTTCAAACTCTGTTACAATTGTGTTTCAAACAAAGGTTTTCTTATGCTTAAAACTGTTCTTATTAAACAAACTGCTTTCAAATCGTTTTACAAACCGACATCAAGTCATCATTTCTTAGTTATAAAACTTCTTTTATACTTTTATATTGTCAAATGCATGCCTATATATGTATAGTTATATAAGTAATGTTTAAATGACTTAGGACGGCTAGCTCGCTTTATTTCCTTTTCCTCATTGGGATGTGGCCTTAAGGCATCGGTTATTCGTCTGAATGTCGTCTAAACATTAGTTATATATCATGTATACATATATAGACATAAAAGTTCGATTAGTCAGTTCAATACCTTCGGATAGCAAAGGTATACTTCGGTTATACACGTACATTACTAGTAGCAATAATAGGTATAATTAGGAGATACTAGTTACTATTCTAAGTACAAGGAATCACACAAGAGTCAGTTCATTCATGAGTCTATACTAAATACAATACATACTATATAAAGAGATACAATTACAAAGGTACAATTACAGACATACTAATACAATACATATGTTATAGAGATACAATACATGATAACATAAGAGAACACACAATAAAGGATACAGGGAGTAAGATACAATACACGACAAGGTGCTATAGCATGGAACAATTACATGATCTAACTATACCAATGAATCACTAACGCATTGTTTTAAACAAAATGTGATAGTTATATTGGGTATACATGATCATAATAATGTGGATGTTCACGGCTTGCAATCATTGCAGGGGTCGCGTTTGGTTCCCAGAATCTCTTGACAGGGGAGCGTTTAGTATGGGATCTATTATGCCTTAATACTCAATTAAGGCAATTAGTACAATAGTAGTCACTTATTATAAATATTGCAGTACTTACACTTTACATACGACAAATACAAAAGGATACAATTCCAGTTAATATATTATTATTACCTTTACTATGTGTCATATTCACATAATCGATGAGGTAGATTAGATTTGAATAATAATAGTTGTACAAGGAAAAACCTTCACTTAAGTAGAGGTTCAAACTTTCAAAACAGTCGGGTCTTGGTAGAAGGCTACTTTCAAAACAGTCGAGTCTTGGTAGAAGACTACTTTTTATACTAGTATGAAATATGGGATTTTCTAGGGTTTTCAAATGTTTACAATTACTTACAAACATTTTCTTACTTTTACAAACTTTTCTCCAAATATTTACAAGTCTTTACTTTACAGTTTTACAAATCATAGACACATAAATACTTATGAATTCACCAGCTTTATTGCCGATACTCGCTTTCAAAATAACTTGTATTCTCAGGTCACAAATAGACAGGTACGACGACCAGGTTTTGTGAAGACGGAGCAGTCCAGACTCGTCATTTATTTTGATTATTCATTATGTTGTTTTATACTATGAAAGAACACACTTGTAATTAAAATTATACTATTAATGCAATGGATGATGTTGTTGCTTGTTTACTACTTTGGATTGTTGTGATACATTACATGACGTCCTCCACCCCAGAACGTTTCCGCCGTTCTCTATTTTGGGGTGTGACAAATTGGTATCAGAGCATTGTTTATTGTGAATTAAGTATATCAACCCATAAAAGATATACTAACTATAAATACAATGGGATTAAAATACTCTGACCAAGAGTATATACTTTTAAATAATAAAATATTTAACTAAGTATACATACCTGCATTGATACTAAAATCAGTGCCACCATAACAAGAACAAAAGTATTACGATTGTTGAATATCACAAGTAAGTTCGGGGATGTATGGTTAGTCCTGGGAATGGCATAACCTGATCAACTATGCTGGTCCGAAGAGTGATTAGCACATGCCCAAGAATAGTTGTGATGTGGCAACAAGTCTAAAAACTTACCAACACTACCACAATGAGAACTCTAGAACAAAACATAAGTATAAAATACTATAGGAGTAATTTGTGCTACTATAATTACTTACTTGAGAAATAAAAAGATCTTCATTACTAGGTCAATAGTTGCTAAGTGGATCCGCTAATGTTATATGTAACTAGGATGTCATAGACTTAGAATCTAAGATTTTTTGCTTTACCCCTGTTTATTGTGAATTTAGAGTTAAGGTCACTTATTCGAAGGCCTATCCTATTTTGATTACATATAACTGATATGCACTTTACAAATAGTGATGTAACTAATGAAGATTATCTAATAATTATCTAGTTAGTTCGCCTAATTATTATTCCTTACCCCAATTCTCGCATAGATAACATGGCTGGACTCCATCCCCACGAAAACCCGTACCTTCCGAACGAAGGCAATGTTGGATGGTTTGGAGAAGAACCAGAGGATGATCATCCAATCCCTTTGAATGATCACCATGATGAAGACCTTTCGGATGATGCTAACTCCGAACCCGAAGTTGAGAACCTACCCCTGATGGCTCCTAACTCAATTCCTAACCCTCGTCCGACTTTTCATGGCCCGACACCTCCTTGGGTAGAATGCTTGGAAACATGGAGCGAAGAGCAATATCAACCTATGTCGTTTAATGGAGACCGAAGCTTCTACAACTTAAGAGAAGGAAGCTCAGCAGACAAAGTTCTGCCAATCCTGGTCTGTAAAGTTGCCAAAACGAGATTCAGGGCAGGACAGCTCTCCATCGTATCGCAGAGGTTGATGCCAATGCAAGAATGCATACCATCCACACCAATCACCTTGAGCACACTCATGAGAGATCTGAGAGAGACCATGAGACCCTACTACAAGCACTAGCTGAAAAACGAGCTAAAATCATAGAACTCCGAGTACGCCAGAGGGTGTACGAAAGACACCTGCTTGATATGGAACGTCAACTAGCTGAACTAAGAGTTCACCAGAGGAACGACCATCACCAGTAGGAAATGCTTTACTTTCCTTCTTTGTTTTAAGGAATCATTTTCTTGTCTATGTCCTATGTGGCATTTTTCTATGTTACTATCTTGTATTGTAAGTACGTTTGGTTAGACCTTCCTGCGGTCAAAGAGTTTTCTATTCTGGATGTGATGTAAGACCTACTCCAAGGTCAAATTTTCCCAAGCTTATTACATATTAAACATCAATGATATTGAAAGTCGGCTAAATTCTATGTCACTCTTTGTTTAAATACTTTCATCATACTATCGTTGGAGTCTATCTGAAACCCACTCTAGTCAAGTTTTTGGACTAGGGAAATTTTTGCTCAGGGATCATTCCCAATTCTCTTTCAAAGGTTGGATCATGTTATTCACCAACCAATAATACCCCGGGTTTGAACGACAAACATCTTGAGACCATTCTACGAACTTACTTCTACTCTATACTAGGACTGCATCATAGGGATGTAGGTCAAACCTTCGAGAACATACTTCTACTCTTTACATGAACGATCAAAATACATCTAGGTTCAACCGAAATCGCTCACAAACTCGTTTTCTTTCCGTGTAACCGAATCATGTCGCCAAAGAAAAGTAATCAACCCATCAACCAAACACCAACTCTTCAGATTGATGCAGCTACCTTTCAAGCTGCAGTCTCAACTGTCGTGACAGCTGTTCTGAATCACCTTAACGCTAACAACGCAAATGTTAGCGGGATGGTTATCAATAATTCCAATCAAGGTAACAATCAAGTACATCATCGAGTAACGAACTACCACGACACTCCGAATCTCAAATCCAAGTGTAACAAACGAATATTCTGGGATAAGTTTAAAGGCAAATCACCCTAAGGGACGAACAAGAAACAATCACCGGTGACAGCCTTCGTGGCCACGACTTCTGAAAATCCTACTACCATCCCTACTAGCATCCCAGTTATCCTTAACCCAGCCAGACAGTATGCTGGTAACCTCCCAAGGTGCAATAAGTGCAGCTTCCATCATCTAGGTAGTTGTCGTCTGTTGCACTGCATGAACTGCAACAAGAACAGACATACTACCCGCTTCTGCAGGAATCAGATCCAACACATTACTTCAACCACCAATGTTGAAATTTCTCAAATATGCCATCTATGTGGCGTAATGGGACATTTCAAAAGGGACTGCCCAACAGAGAAGAGTGACGGGGGAACAGGAGGAGTTTGACCCCATAATAATAAAAGACAGCAAAGGACCCTACTATAATATGGATTCACTTCCAATCGTCAGTATTAAGTATGCTTTAAAACTAGTGCAACTCGAGTCTTGTCTTTTGCGAGATCCCGTCAGTTAAGGGACCCTCGTGCTGCGTATACTTGCCTTTTGTAGTATACCTTGTTCGTAGCAATAGTCTTGCAGTTAATCTAAAGTACTGTAACTCTATTAAAATTTGCACTGTTGTGTTTTGTCTGTGACGCCTTTATGATCAAATCTAACGCCTTTATTTCCAAGTGGGTCCGACATTATCATACAACTAGATTCCATTCGATCCTCACAATACCAGCTTCGTGCGTAAATCTCTTTCTCCGAAATCATCTTTCTAGCGAGGCCATCATTTCAGAACTCCGAAGTACTCATGCGTACAATACCTCATGTTTCTTATCCTTTCCGAAGAAACCTCAGCAAACCTCCCTAGAGTACCACTCGTATAGTACGTCAAGTTCAATCAAAAGACCCTTACGATTGATCTATCGCTAAAGAATGTATACACAAGGGTGGTATATAATCAAGGTTTTATAGGCTTAGAATTGATGATTCCACTTTAACTTCTTTCCCTTGTTTGGATGTGAGCTTAAAGAAGAATCATTTATTTGACTACCTTTTCAATCTTAATTATATACGACTCGTATACACGAGACTGTGATTGACAAACCATGTATGACTTCTAATATGAACTTCAGGACGGAGACTGCTCAAGATTACGAGTGATCATGCCATCATGCGAATAAACTTAGAATCCAATCAAAGGATACTCCTGTAACCAAATCACCCTATAGTCTAACACCTGTAGAGATACAAGAACCGTCCGGACAGCTTAATGACTACTCAACAATGGAATTAGAAGACCAAGCTCCTCACCCTGGAGAACTCCAGTCTTATTCTTCAGGAAGATAGACAGATTGTTTTGTAGGAGCATCGACTAACGAAGACCTCGACAAGATTTCCATTAGAAATCATTACCCTCTGCCTCGCATAGATGAATTAGTCGACCAACTGCAAGGAACGATGTACCTTTCAGAAATGGACTTGAGATCCGAATATCACCGGTTGCGAGTATTAGAGAAGGATGTCCAGAGGACGATCTTCCAAACTCGATGCAGACGCTACGAGTCCGTAGTGATACCCCTCGGATAGGACCAATACGCCCATAGTATTCATGAACTTAATGAATAGTGTACGCCATTCTTACTTGGATCAGTTCGTCATTGTCCTTGTAAATGACTTACTTATCTACTCTCGTAGTAAGAAGGAAATCATAAAGAGCATCTACAACAAACCATGGAAACAATACAATCAGAGAAGCTTTATGCAAAGTTCTCTAAATACGAGTTTTGGAATTGAAGATTCAAATTCCTAAGACACACTATTAGTGATGTGGGAATTCTTGAGGGCCCTTCCAAAAAAATCAAAACCGTTGAGAATTGGTCATCACCGAAGATGCCTACGAGAATTCGCCAAATTCTAGGTCTCACTGACTACTGTCTTAGGTTCATGCAGAACTCCTCTCGAATTACGGAACCTCTTACGACTTTGACCCAGAAGGGAGTGGCCCTTGACTGGGAAGAGAAGCAAGAGGAAGAAACCTTTGGAATTCCAAGTGAGAGACCAAATTCTCTTGTAAGTCTCACCCTGGGAAGGCTTGATACGCTTCGGAAAGCGTGGAAAGCTAAATCATAGATATTTAGGACCTCCGAGATTCTTGCCGGAATCGACCCTATAACACACAAATTCAACCTTCTCACGAACTCAGTAACGTACATTCTACCCTCCACGTCTCAAACTTGAAAAAGTGTATGTCCGACGAGACTCTTGTAATCCCACTCGACGAGATCGAGATCAACGAGAGCCTCAACTTCGTGGAAGAACCCGTAGAGATCATGGACCGTAAGGTCAAACAGACAAAGCAAAGCCGCATCCCGATAGTGAAGGTTCGCTGGAACGCCAAGCGAGGACCGGAATTCACATGGGAGCGTGAGGACCAAATGAAATCGAAATATCCTCATCTTTTCGCTTAGTTATTTGTAACTACTTTATCTGCTTAAACTCTAATTTCGGGACGAAATTACCTCTAATGGGGGGGATGATGTGACAACCCAAAAAAAAAAATTACCTTGTACACGTATTTAAATCTACCAAAGTTAGACTCATTTTGCTATCGTTTAACGCGGTTTATGGTCTATTTGAGTATTCTAAACCTAGTATAATCAAGGTAGGACCCTAGAAATGGGTTAAATCGAGTCGTAGGAAGAAAACTCGGGCCAAACACTCCAACATGTGGAGTGTGCGGCTGCACACCCATCCTAGTCATCCACTCTTGCCTATATAAGCCATCCTTAGTCACTTTTGAACACTTTTCTCTCATCTTCAAAGCTGGAACACGTTTTTCTCTCAAGTATCATCCAAATCTTCGTCTTGTTCTTCATAAAAGTAAGTAATACTTCCTTTGATTTGTTGATTCTTGAACTTAACTAGCCTTCTTCCCTACTTTGATCCATGAAAAACATGTTTTTAGTGTTAGATCTTCAAGAACACCAAGAGCACACACTAAAATTTTTGGAGTTTAACCATACTTCTAAGCCTCTAGATCGTGTAAGCACTTATCATAACTTGTTATATGCCAAGAACACTTGAAGATCTTCTGGAAAAATGCCATTTCTTATGATCTTCAGGAGTGTGCAGCCGCACACACCATGTCCAACCATACACACCCCTGTTAGTCCCTAAAATGGCAATAAACTCCATATAAGGCTAGAACATGAAGTAAGAAACCTCCCTAGATGAGTTCGAAGGCATAAAATACGTTTTGACACACTTCATAGGGAGTGTGCGGCCGCACACACACACACACACCAAAATGGTGTATTTTGACCATACACTCCCTTATATAGCCATACACCCTTTATATTCGATCATATATGGTTGTAACACTTCAATATAAGTGTTTACTAGTCCCTAAGGTGGTCCCAAGTCAATAATTAGTTGTTACAAACACTAATTGTATAAATACGTATGTTATTATATGGTTAATAGGATTCGTTTGTGCTCAAGTCAGCAATTGACACTCAACCTCCTAAATCGATACTATCGCCGTGTCACTCACTACAGGTGAGTTCATACCCCTTAATTAACCTTTTAAATGTTTATAAATGCTTTTATGGGGGGGGATACAAGTTGAATCATGCTAGTTATTATATCAATCACATGTGATTAATAACTAACATACAAATAGATTTACTACACATTTAGCAGTTTTACCAAACTTATTACTTCGAATGACATTCTCAAACATTTTTACATGCTTAAAACTCTTTATCAAATTGTCTTATATATTGTATGTTTCCTTTCAAACTCTATTACAATTTTGTTTCAAACAAAGGTTTTCTTATGCTTAAAACTGTTATTATTAAACAAACTGCTTTCAAATCGTTTTACAAACCGACATCAAGTCATCATTTCTTAGTTATAAAACTTCTTTTATACTTTTATATTGTCAAATGTATGCCTATATATGTATAGTTATATAAGTAATGTTTAAATGACTTAGGATGGCTAGCTCGCTTTATTTCCTTTTCCTCGTTGGGATGTGGCCTTAGGGCATCGGTTATTCGTCTGAATGTCGTCTAAACATTAGTTATATATCATGTATATATATATATATACATATATATATATATATATATATGTATATATATATATATATATATATATATATATATATATATAGACATAAAAGTTCCATTAGTCAGTTCAGTACCTTTGGATAGCAAAGGTATACATCGGTTATACACGTACATTACTAGTAGCAATAATAGGTATAATTAGGAGATACTCCTTACTATTCTAAGTACAAGGAATCACACAAGAGTCAGTTCATTCATGAGTCTATACTAAATACAATACATACTATATAAAGAGATACAATTACAAAAGTACAATTGCAGACATACTAATACAATACATATGTTATAGAGATACAATACATGATAACATAAGAGAACACACAATAAAGGATACAGGGAGGAAGATACAATACACGACAAGGTGCTATAGCATGGAACAATTACATGATCTAACTATACCAATGAATCACTAATGCATTGTTTTAAACAAAATGTGATAGTTATATTGGGTATACATGATCATAATAATGTGGATGTTCACGGCTTGCAATGATTACAGGGGTCGCGTTTGGTTCCTAGAATCTCTTGACAGGGGAGTGTCTAGTATGGGATCTAGCCATCACATTATGCCTTAATACTCAATTAAGGCAATTAGTACAATAGTAGTCACTTATTACATATATTGCAGTACTTACACTTTACATACGACAAATACAAAAGGATACAATTCCAGTTAATATATTATTATTACCTTTACTATGTGTCATATTCACATAATCGATGAGGTAAATTAGATTTGAATAATAATAGTTGTACAACGAAAAACCTTCACTTAAGAGAGGTTCAAACTTACAAAACAGTCGGGTCTTGGTAGAAGGCTACTTTCAAAACAGTCGAGTCTTGGTAGAAGAATACTTTTTATACTATTAGGAAATATGGGATTTCTAGGGTTTTCAAACGTTTACAATTACTTACAAACATTTTCTTACTTATACAAATTTTTATCCAAATATTTACAAGTCTTTATTTTACAGTTTTACAAATCAAAGACACATAAATACTTATGAATTCACCAGATTTATTGCTGATACTCGCTTTCAAAATAACTTGTATTCTCAGGTCACAAATCTACACGTACGACGACCAGGTTTTGTGACGATGGAGCAGTCAAGACTCATCATTTATTTTGATTATTCATTATGTTGTTTTATACTATGAAAGAACACACTTGTAATTAAAATTATACTATTAATGCAATGGATGATTTTGTTGCTTGTTTACTACTTTGCATTGTTGTGATACATTATATGACGTCCTCCGCCCCAGGACGTTTCCGCCGTTCTCAGATTGCGGTGTGACAATATGTGACATCCCCAAAATATCGGTGAGAAAAGACCATTTTAATTTATGCTTTTAAAATAATTTCAGAGTAAATCCTTTTGATTTAAAAGTGTTGTTGAATTTGTTCCCAAAAACAAAATATGATAAAATAATATTTACCAAAGCATTTCATAAAGAAATGTATTTTCATTATATAATCAAAACTCGGGATGTCATGTTCCGATACATACCAAAAATCATAAACGACATATTACAAGCCATACAACAATTATATACATGTATAGGCTTATAAACAAAATAACTTGATGATTCATCCATCTTATGCCCTCGCGCTACTACCTGCAATACAAACAAACTGAGTAGGTCGGACTTGGGATCCTGGTGAGCATATAGGGTTTTCAATCCACAATAAATAATTATATTTAATTCAACAATCAACAATAACCCAATTACCCATTACCGTTATCCTCACTTTACGTCCCTAAAATAACATCTATCTCAAGGGACCTAATCTAGGATTTTCATCTGGATGAACATTACTGCAAAGGGGTTTCCTCAACAATAAATGTCCTAAAGACAACCATGAGGGGGATAGAGTACACCCGTGAACATCAAGCCCACAACACCTACAGGTTATGAACCTGCCAGCATTCCACGGGACTGTCTAGAAAGAGTCTGTGGTCGTCATCGATACTCCGATAGATGACTAGATTGACAACAACAACGAGGCCTCTCATCAATTTATTTCATCACACACCAACTATCTACCCATGTTCTACCCAACAGATGAGTAGATAAAATATAATTATTTTATACATAACTTAAAACCTGTATAACATGTTCTTTCAATACTCATTCTAAATAACAGATGATACATATACACATAACAAGTATTTCATAGAGAATCATGTAGATCTATGTGTTAGAAGGTAACAATAATACACTCACATAAATCATATACTTAATATATTCAATCAATTACATGTGTAAAATCATGAATTTGAAAGGGACTATGCACTCACTTGATCAGAAGATAATCGGTCAGCACTACAGCTTGTAGAAGAAGTATTCTTCGGTGAAACTAGAAGATCTTCACACACCGGGCTTCTCGCAACCAGAGCTTTGGCTCGAAAACTCTTTTCTTCTCGGGATCTTTGGGCTTCAGTACTTGCTTCGGGTCTCGGGATGAGATCGGGGCATCGGGGGTACTTCTTTTCACGTAAATCGAGGTAATATGGGTGAGAGAAGAGTGAATTAGCAACCTTGGCCGACTGCCCCTTCAATTCTACTTATAGGGCTGATTTCTTGAAATTCATGTCGTGACTTTGATCATCATTGCACGCGTCGTTGCAAGTTGGGTCTGTCAGGCTCCAGAAGTCATAAATACTGAGTTCACGTCATGAACACTGTATTTACGTCGTGAACTCTAACACATCATTGGGGTTCGCGCCCCGAACTTCAGAAATTCATAACTTTCGCATATGAGATCCATTTTCGATGTTCTTTATATCCACACGTAGGTAAAAACAAGATCTACAACTTTCGTTTAGACTTTGTTAGCTAATTTTGAATTTATTTTTATTATATTTTTATTATATTTTTTTAGTAGGCCGGGACAGGAAAACTCCGTTAGAAATTCATAAGTCCTTCGTTTGGTGTCTGTTTTCATCTGTCTTACTTCCGTTGCACTACTATTGATGAGATCTTCAATTCTCATTTAGAAAGTTTTGGGTAGAAATCACTCGATCTCAAATTCGAACTTCGGGCTGCATACTGCTAAGCTGAAACTTAGAAAAATCATAACTTCCTCATACGAAGTCAATTTTGGACGTTCTTTTTATGCACGCTCTCGGTTTAACATATTCTACGACTCTAGTTTAGATATCTAAGGCAAGATATCGCTCTATTCTAAATTCACTATTTACGTGGCGCTGTGCCATACCGGTTCTGTCGCAAAATTTCGACAGGTCATAACTTCTTCGTTATAACTTGGATTTCGGCATTCTTTATTTATTCAGAAACCTCGTCATGACCACTACGTCTTCATGTATCGATATCGGGCTTATCTAACATTTCATTTTAACTCATATTTTTTTATTCTTAATTCATTTAAGCCACACAATTAAGCAATTAAGCATAAAATACATAGTACTCAAATAATACATTCTTATTATTTCAAAATGAGTTACAAAGCTTAACCTAGACTATTACATTGCTATTAATGACAAGCCCAGAAACACGGGCGTTACAGTTCTCTCCACCTTAGGATGATTTCATCCCTAGAATCACACATCAGCAAACAAGTGCATATAGCGACTCATCATGTCACTCCCCGTCTCCCAAGTGAGATTTGGCCCATTCGTATGTTTCCAACGGACAAGTACTAACTCAACCATCTTGCATCGTAACTTCTTAGTCTTTCGGTCAACGATTGCCTCTGGTTCTTCAATCAACCTCTTGTTTTCATCAATTCTTAATTCCGAAAGTGGAATCATGTCAGGAACTTCTCCTGTGAACTTCCTCAAATAACACACATGAAAAGTGTTATGAATTCCATTCAGTTCTTCTAGTAGTTCTAGTTTGTAAGCTTGGTTCCCAATTCTCTGAAAAACTTTAAACGGTCCAATAAACCTTGGACTTAACTTTCCCCTTTTACCAAATCTTATAAGACAAACAAGGGTTGTTTGAAAATGAACAGATAAGCTAACGCACTACTTATTTTCTGCCTACATGCAATGCAACTAGTCCCTTCCACGGCGAGACTTTATGTAAAACTGAATCTCCAATTTCAAAAGTCATCGGTCTTTGCTTTTTGTCAGCATAGCTCTTTTGACGATCCTGAGCTGCTAACATTCTCTCCCTGATTATTTTCAGCTTTTCAGTGGTTTGTTGGACTATCTCCGGTCCCATAAACTGCTTTTCCCTAGCCTCAAGTCAACAAGACGACGTATTATTGTAGGAAAATTCTGGTAAATGTTCATCCTAGTTACCTTGGAATTCCAGGGTACATGCTCTCAGCATATCTTCAAGAGTTTGTATTGTTCATTTGCTCTGACCATCAGTTTGTGGATGGTAAGTTGTACTCAAACACAACTTGGTACCCAATTCCTCTTGTAGACTTTTCCAAAATCGCGAGGTGAAATGGTTGTTACGATCTGACACAATCGTTAACGGAACACCGTGAAGCCTCATAATTTCTTTCACATAAGAATTCACAAGCTTATCCATAGACCATTTCTCATTGGCTACTATGAAATGCGCACTCTTAGTGAAGCGATCCACGACCACCCAAATCATGTCGTGACCACTCTTTGTTCTGGGCAGTTTAGTGACAAAATCCATAATAATGTCTTCCCAATTACCCATAGGTACAGGTAAAGGTTCTAAACTCCCGTATGGTTTCTGATGTTGTGCCTTAACCCTAGCACATATCACACACTCGGCCACATACTTTGCAATACCGAGCTTCATCGTCGGCCACCAGTAATAGGGTTTCAGGTCCCTATACATTTTAGTGCTGTCAGGATGAACTGAGTACATGGTTTTGTGAGCTTCTTCCATCAGAAGATCTCTTATTCCTCCTGACTTAGGTACCCAAATACGATCTTGGAATACCTTCAGTCCACGATTGTTTGTACCGAACACTAACGTTTTACCCAAACGTTCCTCTTTTCGGTCGTTCTTCTCTAAATCTTCTTCCTAAGCTTTCATTATACTCTAAACAATTGTCAAGACAACTTCTATTCTCAACGCTCTTGGCCTTTTTCTCTCAAGATTGACTTTCCGACTGAGAGCATCAGCAACAACATTTGCTTTACCGGGGTGGTAAAGTATCTCACTGTCATAGTCTTTAAGTAATTCTAGCCAGCATCGTTGCCTCATGTTCAATTCTTTCTGACTAAAGAGATATTGAAGACTCTTATGATTAGCAAACAGTTTGCACTTCGTGCCATAGAGGTAATGCCTCCATATCTTCAGAGCGAAAACTACCCCCGCCAAATCCAAGTCATGAGTCGGGTAGTTCTTTTCATGCTCTTTCAATTGTCGAGACGCATATGCTATCACCTTTTCTCTTTGGGTCAAAACACAACCCAATCCAACACCAGACGCATCGCTCTAAACAACGTAGTCTTTAATTCCATCGGGTAGAGAAAGAATCGGTGCCTCACATAGCTTCTTCTTTAGCAACTCGAATGCTTCTTTATGCTTATCACTCCAAGTATAAGCAGCTCCTTTGTGGGTCAAAGCTGTCAATAGAGTAGCGATCGAAGAAAAGCCTTGGATAAACCTTCAGTAATATCCGCCTAATCCCAAAAAGCTTCGGATCTCCGTGGGACTCTTCGGTTGCTCCCACTTCGTCACAGCTTCAATCTTTGCTGGATCAACCATTATCCCTTCTTGGTTGACCACGTGACCCAAGAATTGGACTTCTCTAATCCAAAAATCACATTTGGAGAACTTAGCATACAACTTCTCCTTCTTCAAGACTTCCAACACTTCTCGCAAGTGTCTGCCATGCTCCTCTTGGCTTTTCGAGTAAATCAAAATGTCATCTATGAACGCTATCACATATTTATCAAGGAACGGATTACAAACTCTGTTCATTAAATCCTTGAAGGCTGTTGGAGCATTGGTTAGTCCAAACGACATAACCAAAAACTCGTAGTGTCCATGTCGCGTTCTGAATGCAGTCTTCTCTATATCCTACTCTTTCACCTTTAGCTGATGATATCCTGACCTCAGATCGATCTTTGAAAAATAACTTGAGCCTTGCAGCTAATCGAATAGGTCATCAATCCTTGGCAACAGATATCTATTCTTTATTGTTGCCTTATTCAGCTCTCTGTAATCGATGCACATTCCCATGATCCCGTCCTTCTTCTTTACAAATAACATCGGAGCTCCCCAGGGCGATGAACTAGGTCTAATGAAACCTTTGTCCAATAACTCCTGTAGTTGCATCATAAGTTCCTTCATCTCCGTTGGTGCTAATCGATAAGGTGCTTTTGCAATTGGCGTCGTTCCGGGCAACAAGTGAAAACAAATTCTACTTGCCAATTAGGTGGTAATCCAGGAAGATCTTCAGGAAACACTTTTAGATAATCACACACCACTGGAATGCTCTGCACCTCCTTCTTCTCTTTCTTACCATCAATTACGAATGCTAGATACGATGTACATCCTTTGTCCAAACACTTTCTGGCTTTCATCAATGAAATCATTCCAGAATTTACTCTGCATTGATCTCCATACACCATAAACGACTCTTTCCCAGGCGGGTTTACTTTGACTGTCTTCTTCTTGCACAATATCTCGACGTCATTGGCACTAAGCCAATCCATTCCAAGTACGATGTCGAAACCGTTAAGTTCAATAGACAATAATTCCTCGTGGAACTTATTCCTATTTAAATCAATGAAGATGTTTCTCATGCGATGGCTAACAGGTATAAACATGCCACTAGCAAGTTCGACTAATAAGGCATTATCTAGTCTATCAACAAGCAAAGCTAGTTTTCTACCAAATTCATGTGATATAAAGGAGTAATTGGCTCCAGAATCAAACAAAATTTGGGCAGGCAATTCGTTTATGAGAAAGGTACCTGAAGTGACATCAGCTTCATCTTTTGCAGCTTCCAGTGTCATCTGGAATGCTCTTGCCTTCAGCTTTGCGAAATGTTAGGTTTTGCTGCATCCTTCTTTTTCGGACAATCCCTCGAGATGTGCCCCTCCTCACCACACCCATAACAAAATTTCTTGGTGAGGGTGCATTCGTTGGCATAATGCATGGCTTTCCACATTTAAAGCATGTGACCACTTCTCCGTCACATTTCCCATGATGCTTCTTCTTACACTTGTCGCACCATTTTGCCTCGACTCTTCCTCCACTTCCTCTCGAACCAGATTTTGAGAATTTAATTTCTTGTTGGACCCTGAAATTCCATCGAACTTCCTCTTTTCACCAACCTCTAACCTCTCCAGACCCTTCTCCCTGATCTGGGTCTCAACATTCTTAGCAGCCTAGATGGCGGTTTTCAAGGTTGCTGCTTGCTTAACCATTAGACTAAAGTCCGCTGGTAAACCGCAAGCAAATTTTTTGACCTTTGCTAGTTCAGTTAGAACTAGGTATGGAATAAGTTTCATCTTCTCCATGAAACTTGCAGTGTATTCAGTAACGCTCATCTTTGCCATCTTCAAATTCTAAAACTCGTTATTGATTTCCAAAATGTCCTGCTCTGAGCAATATTGTAATTTCAGTTGTTCCACAAAAGCCTTCCCAAGACATCTTGCTAGCTTCTCCCTTGGGCATTATGTCAGCTAGTAACTTCCACCAGCTTAGTACCCCAGATTTTAACAGAGGGATCGCAAGGTCAGTCTTCTGTCGGTTGCTGCACTCGCAACTTTCAAACATAGTCTCCATTTTGGAGATCCAATTAATCACTTCCACTGGTGTCGGACTTTCGGATAGAAATGGTGGTTTGGATGCCGTGAAATCCTTGTACTTGCACCCACGATCATCATTAGCTCCATCTTGGTTGTCGTGCCTAACTATCGGTGGGTCGGCTTGACCGATAACCCCACTGAAGTTTCCTCCCTCTGACTGCCCTCCATTTACTTCGGGCTTTTCAACTTGAAGTGATAGTTCTTCACGATTTTTCGTAAGCAGATGTCTCGTTTCTTCCATTTGACGATCCAATATCGTTTGAAACATCAATTGTACCCCAGCCATTGTCATTGGATCTGGTGCTGCTGCTTCAACAACTACTTGTTCAATCACAGGCAGTTAATTCATGTTTTCATCTGCGTTTCCAACGCCACTTCTGGTTCTTACCATTTTTTGATCTATACACCGAATAAGGTAAAATTAGATCCTCATTCACGATAGATAAATAAATCGTCTGTATCACTCTGAAACGTTTACATGCCAGTTCTAATACCGTCGTCATACGATTAGAATCCTAAACACATAAGGTCTCCAGATCCGGTTGGCAACAAACCATAGATCTGAACAAATTATATCATATATGGCAGACACATAACATTTAGCATATAAAAGCATTTTAGGCATCTTTCCTAAAATAAACTAGTGCTCGTGTCTAAAATATAATAGACACTTATCTCATAATATTCACTTAGCATTCTAAGTTTAAGTCTATAAATCCTAAAAATTCCTAGTTTGCTTAAACTAATGTTCTGATACCAACTTTGACATCCCCAAAATATCGGCGAGAAAATACCGTTTTTATTTATGCTTTTAAAATAATTTCAGAGTAAATCCTTTTGATTTAAAAGTGTTACGGAATTTGTTCCCAAAAACAAAATATGATAAAATAATATTTACCAAAGCATTTCATAAAGAAATGTATTTTCATTATATAATCAAAACTCAGGATGTCATATTCCGATACTGACCAAAAATCATAAACGACATATTACTAGCCATACAACAGTTATATATATGTATAGGCTTATAAACAAAATAACTTGATGATTCATCCATCTTATTGTAACATCCCGTTTAAAACAAGATAATTAGTGATAAACCCGGAACCCCGAGAAGTAATTTTATTATTATTTTATATATTTATTGTCCAAAATTATATAATGATTAGCGGGGTGTTGGGTTTGGGGTGCCAAATGATATACTTTTGATTTCCAAGGGTTAAAGTGTATGTTTGGGAGTTATTTTGTAAGGATTTTTGAAGACAGGGGTTGATTGGTAAATGTCGGGCTTAGATTGAAAAGATTTAGTAAAAGTAGGGGGTGCATGGTAATTTTGGGGACTTAAGTTGAAAAGAGTTCTTATGGAGAGGGACTAAATGTGTAAAATATGCAAATGGTTGGGGATGGACACGGGTGAACCCGTCACTCCCGTTAGCCCATATATATTCATCCTAACTCATGCACTCAAACACTAACCCTAATAGAGATGGCAGCCGCCACCACCTTCCTTCTCCAACTCCGGCACTGCAACCTTTTATGCCGCCTCTCATCATTGGTGTCGTCCAAGCGAAGCCAATCATCGACAAAACCCCTGTCAGTGACAAAAATCCACAAGCGACGTCGAATCAAAGATTGATTTGTCGACTGTCGCCGCTGTTCGCAAAGTCGGGGTCGTAACCCCCTTCTTCTCCCCGTTCTTCTGTTGCAGCGATGTCACCGGACCACCGCCCCTCCGCTATGGAAGTTGGGAATCACCAAACCTACGCTGTCATTGCTTTCATTACTACTGACGACGACAAACCTCCTCATCACCTTATTTCTCTCCACAAGACTACATCACCGCTGTCGTCCAGAGGTCTCTCAACATCTCTGATGCCCGGCGTCTGTCGTATGCCGCCATGACATGGTTGTCGGGTTTGTGGCTTGTTATGCGATGGCATGTGGGGGAGACTTATGCTGAGTGAAAGACATGAAGGACCACCATGGCAGTCGGCCATGGTGGCTGCCACCGTTAACGAAGCTATTGTCGCCGTTTCTTGTGCTATTGCCGTCGCTACCCACCATAGGTGGGTGTTGGGTTTATGTTCCGAGCAAAGGATGTGTGTGTGCATTATATTAGTGTGTGTAGCTTAGTGTGTGTGTTTGTTATTAAGATTGCTTTGTAAAACTGTAATAGAGTAGGAACAATGAAAAGAAAAGTTCAAACCACCACCGTAGGGTGGTGGCTGCCGCCACCGGCCGCCATGTCGGATAGCGGTGTGCTTTGATTGCGTTTGGACCTCGTTTGGGGGATGTTTGGACAATGTGGGATCAATGAAATGGGCCCAAAGAAAACCTAGTGGGCCCAATGGAACCCTAATGGGCCCAATAAGGCTCAATGTTACCTAAAAGCCCAACCAATGGACTAATGGGCTAGTATTGGGTTGGAAAACTTTAATTAGGGTTTGGAAAACCCTAATGGCATAAGACCCTAATTTTGAGAATTAATCGGGACACACACGAGATTATTTAATAACTTGAAATATTAAATAATAATCATTGGCAAAATTAACCTAAAAGCAATATTGGACTTAATGGATTAAGTCCTTAGTAGATTAAGTCCTTAATGGATTAAGTGGGCACACTTAACCCTAATCATCATTTCATGTGAAAGCCCTAATCTCTTTTAGGCCTTGATTTGGGCCTTCCTAGTGGACTTTGGTAATTGGACTATTAATGGACTTCCAAGAATAAGCAAATGGACTAAATAATTATATGGGTTTTAGGATAAGGCCCATGTGAGAGTCTTGGGCCCAATTTGGAAAATTGGGCGATAAATGGGCCTTTATGATCATGTGATATTGGGCCATGGGAATTGGATTGGGATAATTGGATGGGCCTTAAGGAAAGACCATGTAGAGGTCTAGGCCTAATTTGGAAAGTTGGGCCATATGTTGGGCTTTGGCCCATCATTTGGCTATTGGGATTTTATAGTGTGAGTTGAACCTTGGGCCTTGAACCCAATTATTAATTGCGTATTTTTTTTATGTTGACAGTGCGGGAATCTATCAACCAATAGCTGGGGTTATATCTACGGGACTTCAGTAGTGCCAGGTGAGTTATCCTCACTATACTATGGGGTCTAAGGCACCAAGGCCGGCCCATTGGATGTATTATCCTAGCAGTGTTAGATGTTGATCATGATTTAGTATTGCATGCTAGTGATGTATTCCAGTTGATATGCTAGTTTGGTAAGTCTGTAGGACTACTTGTGATATTGTTTGATTTCCTGCATGTGTATTTATTTGTTACATGTCGACATGTTATGTGGGATGGGTTGAGGTTGTACTGCTCCGTGCGGTAGCCAACAAACCCTAGAGTATTCCAGATATGAGCTGAGGGCCCGGTAGGCATTCCAAACTCATGCTGAGGACTCGGGAGCATTCCAGATACGAACTGAGGGCCCGGTAGGCATTCCAGACTCGTACTAAGGGCTCGATGGCATTCCAGATACGAGCTGAGGGCCCGGTAGGCATTCCAGACTCGTACTGAGGGCCCAGTGGGTAGTCCAGCTTGTAAAGCTGTGGAGCTAGTGCATGTTATGCTGTTTTGATTGATATGATATGTTAATGTTGATATTTCTATGTGCACTGTATGTGTATCGGTATTTTGGGGGAACTCACTAAGCTTTTGGGCTTACAGTTTCAGTTTATTGTTTCAGGTATATCAGAGGATCATGGCAAGGCAAAGGCGTGATCGTACAGCTCCTCACTTTTTATGACTATGTTTCTGGGATACTCTGATATAAAACTGTTTTGAAAACAAATTGCTAATAACTATTGGTTTCTAAATGTTTTTAAAATTTTAAAATTGGCTTGAATTTTATGTTCGTTACAAGTTGGTATCAGAGACTTGGTTTGAGTGAATTGGATGAACATTCGTGTGAATCCAGTCTCAAATCAAGGAGAGATTTTCAAAATGGTTTTTAAATGGTTTTCAAAATAAGTAAAGGAGGATGCAGGGTGTACGATCAACCGGAGCCAGTAAGTAGACCCCAAAATACCATATAGTTATTTGATATTGTGATATGTTAGAACAACATGCTAGTACTAGGCTAGGGATCTTCAGGAATTGCATGATAGAATTGCTTGATTATATGATGCCTGATAGCCTAGGGTTTCCTCTATATGAGATGTAACACCCCGTTCTTTAAGTGTTTAATTATGAGTCACTGAGATTTAAAAGGAAGGTTAATTCTGGTCCTTTTACGAGAAATGAGTTTCGTCGAAGAAGGTTTCGGGCTGGCACATGTGTTAGAAGCATTGGGCTTCTTGTCACCCCGTTTAAATGTAAAGTTATTTGGGAGCGGGTTTAGATTAGAGGAGTTGCGGTGTTTTGAAGTTGATCATTGTTATAGCTCCTTGTGTAATAAGTGGGAAAGGTCCCATGCATGCATGTGTTTTGGAGTTGGCTGGGTACGCCCAGCGTAAGCTGGACGTACGCCCAGCGTAAAGGGCGAGACGTGTGCGGGTGGTCGGGTGAGTATGCCCAGCGTACCAGGGAGGTACGCCCAGCGTACTCTCAGAAACCCCAAACCCTAATTTAGGGTCAGCCACTATATAAGGAACATGATGGTTCACCCCTTAGCCTCCTTATGCTCATCCCTAACCTCAGAAAACCCTAGATCTCGTGTTCTCTCCATTGTTGGGTGTGTTTGACCTTGGAAAGCTCATTTTGGCAAAAAAAAAGGCTTGAAGGAGAAAAGAGAAGTGGTCAAAGAAGAAGAGGATCGATTGGAGCTTGTAGATCTAAAGAGATACCATCCTTTGGAGCTTGTTTGAGGTATAAAGCTTCTTTCTTGACCTTTATATTGTATAGATCTATGCATTTTGAAGCTTTGTCACCATTCTTGTCCCAAAAGTCCTCACCTTGTTGCATATTTCGATTTGGTCAAGATGATCTGTCCTTTTATACCTTTGAAGAGGTCTTGAGTGAGAAAAATGAGGTCCCAAGGGCTGTAGTTATTCCATGTGTGAGATATATAGGTCTTAATGGATTAAGACCTTGGATTAAGAGCTTAAGGACGTCCCAAGTGATAAAGTCTGAGACTTTATGAATTCTAATCATATTTGGTCTATGGATCTGAAGTTTGGGCTTAAGAGCTTAAGCCATTAAGAGGTTAAAAGGACTTATTGAGTATTGCAGTTACGCCCCGCGTAACCCTTGATTACGCCCCGCGTAGCGGGCCAAAGCCCCGATCCTCATCGCGTTTCATTGCTGTACGCCCAGCGTACCAAGGAGGGTACGCCCAGCGTACTACCCCTCTATGGACCTTAATATTGGGCTTTTGAGTTTGGGCCGCTTGTGGGTTGTTGGTGTTTGGGCCAAGGCTGGAAATTATGAGTAGAGTATTTTGGGCCAAATTAATGTTATGGACATTGGATCTAGGCCCATTTGGTGAAGTGGGCCCAAATTGGTAAATTGGGCCAATGTTGGACTTTGAATGAGATTTGGACTTTGGTCTTGGTCCGATATGTGGAAGTATGTTTGACCAATGTTTATTTTTGTTATGATGGTTAGTTCGGGATTTGCGGTGAGTTGGTGATTCGAGAGTCTGCTTCTTCAGTTCAGAGTATCGGCATTTGCGAGGTGAGTTATCCTTACTATATCAACAGGGTCTAAGGCACCAAGGCCAACCCTTATCGGATTGAGATCCGGGTATTTGTTGTTATGATTATTGCTTTGATATGTTTGCATCCTGGTAGCTAGGATGGTATGCGATAGAGGCTTGGTTGAGATCGGTATCCAGAGATATAGGGTGATGCTATGCTAGTGACCGGTTAGGTCGGTATCCTGGTTAGGATGATGATATGTTTGATCGGCTCGTTGACTGTGAATTGTTATGTGTTTGTCTGTTTATGTGCACATGGTTGTTTGGACTGGAGTTGGGTTGAGGCGGGTCTTGCTTTGTGCTGTAGGCCAAGATACCCAGGGCGGATCGGTTGTCCCGAAGGCCCAGCGAGCGGTCCGGATAGGCTGTAGGCCCCAAGAGGGCGGACCAGACGTGCCGAGGCTCGGAGAGTGAACCAAGCCGACTAAAGGCCCGGTGCGGGCGGACCAGTCATACTGTAGACTCTGAGGGTGGACCAGGTGGACTGTAGGCCGGTGCGGCGGACCAGTCACACATTAGACCCGAAGTGCATGGCTGTTCTAGTGATTCGGATATGTTATGGCATGTTATGCATGTATGGTATATGTGGTTGGTATTTTGGGGATATCTCACTAAGCTTTCGGGTTTACAGTTGTGGTTTAATGTTTTTCAGGTTCTTCAGGAGACCGTGGCAAGGCGAAGGCGTGATCGTACCGCTCCTCATGTTTTTGTCGTGATGTGATTCTGGGAATACTTTAAATAAATTGTATTGAAAACCTTTTTGTAATTATTTAATGATATCGGGTTGTTTTTTTAAAATTTTAAAATTGGTTGAAATTTTTCGGTCGTTACAAGTTGGTATCAGAGCCTTGGTTTGAGTGAATTGGAGGAACACTCGTGTGACTCCAATCGCAAATCGAGGAGAGTTTTCAAAAGAGAATTTAAAATGGTTTTCAAAATGAGAAAGGAGGACGCGGAGGTACGATCAGCCGGAGCCAATAAGTAACCCCAAAATACCATACATGATATTTGTTTTCTGAGCTTTGTTAGAACAACATGCTAGTGTTAGGCTAGGGATCTTCAGGATTTCATGATAATGTTGCCTGATTTGTGATGCCTGTAGCCTAGGGTTTCCTTGTGGGAGATTTCCAACGTTCCTCTAGTGGTGAGGGTTGAGCGCTTGTTTGTATGATTTCTCTAGGGAGTTGTGGTAGTACTTCGTACAAATATGGGTAGGTGTGGAAGGTAGTATGGGCCCGTACTACTGAAAGCATAGGACCCATACGCATATCAGGGAAACCATGACCTCTAGGGTTTGGGTGAGAGTTGGTTCCCGGGTTGTGGGAAGTGTTTGAGATTTTGTGGTGTTTTTCAGTATGGAGATTCCGAGGCATGCTGGGAGTGGATCCGGGTCAGGATCAGGAGCAGGAGAGGGAGTTCAGGGTGGGTCTGTGCCGCCTGAGGTTATTGGTCAGACGAGCTCATGCGAGTTGGATGCGAGGATTCGTGAGATCCTGCATGATGAGGTTGCTGCATTGTTCCGGGCTGAGTTGCCGGAACTGTTTGGGTCGATCAAGACCGCCATGGTTGAGTATTTTGATGAGCGCTATGCGGCTCTCATAGAGACGGCTGCCACGGCAGCTACGGCGGCTGTAGCAGCGGCAGGAGGAGGAGTTGGTCGGGGTTTTCAGTATCGGGACTTCGATAATACGAAGCCTCCCACCTTTGATGGAGTTCAGGACCCGATTGTTGTTATGAGATGGTTATCGGACGTGGAGGGGTGTTTCTTCACGTGTTCATGCCCTGCTGATCAGAGGGTGAGGTGTGCTCTAAACCTGTTGAGGCTCGGGGCGAAGGATTGGAGGAGATTAACCACGGGGTCATATTCGGATGCGCAGAGGGCTGCGGTTTCATGGGATCAGTTCAGAGAGATGTTCAACACTCGTTATGTTCTGCAAGTTGAGAGGGAGAGATTGGCTCAAGAGTTCCTTGAGCTGAAGCAGGGTTCAAATTCGGTGACTGAGATCACCAGGATGTTCAATGAGAGGGCGATGTTTTGCCCTGAGTTCGCTTCGGAGCAGGCTCAGATGTCCCGATATCTGAGTATGCTGAAGAGAGACATCAGACAGTTTGTGTCCGCGCAGAGGTGCGAGACCTTGTTGGAGTTGCAGGAGGCCGCCAGGCGGCGTGAGTTAGAGATTGAGTTGCAGTTGCGTGAGCTGAGGCAGGCTTCGGTGCAGTCGCAGCCGGCGCCGAAATTGTCTAAGACCGTTGATGATAGAGTGGGAGATCTGAGTGGCCACACTTGTGGGAAGTGTGGGAGGGGTCACACCGGAGTTTGTAGGTCCGGTGGAGCATGCCGCAAGTATGGAAAGAAGGGACACTATGCGAGGGATTGTCGGTAGTCAGCGCCAGTTCAGGATTTGAGGATTTGTTATCATTGTCATCAGGTTGGACATTTGAGGGTCAACTGTCCACAGCTTGCTGCAGTACCGGTGCAGGCTCCAGCACCGGCCACTTTGAGGATCACAGGTGGAGGTCAGGGTGGAGCAGAGCCCCCAAGGGCTCAGGGTCGTGCTTTTCAGCTGGTAGCAGAGGAGGTCAGGGTAGTGCCGGAGGCAGCTGCAGGTATGTTTCTTTCTTGATGTCTTGTTATTTGTGTTTATTGTGGAATATTGTTTTTGTGCTGGTATCATTGTGTGTTTTCGATGCGGTATTGTCGTTTTGAGGGTCGTGGTTTGGCTATGGGTCAGTATTGGGAATTTCGTTAGTTATTATTATTTATGAGGGTTATTAGTGGAAATCTGGCATTGGTTTGTATGTCGGGTAGCATCTGCAGTCTGAGGAGTGGTTAGCTGAAGATCGAGTTTCTTTTGATCCGGGATGATCAGAGTTGATATGTGATTTCATGAAGGTTGCCCGTGCTAGTGGGAATTAGTTTGCATGTAAGTGTTGGTTTTGTGCAGGGTTGTTTTGGGTGGTCGGTAATGGCGACCGGTGTTTGATAGTCAGTGCTACAAGTAGGGGAGAATTGGAAAATTCTTTGGAAGATCGATGAGCATTTAAGGGTGCTTAGCTGTTTGGGATTCAGCAGTGTTCTGTCAGCACAGAGTGTAGGCTGGTAGGAGCAAGTGTTGGGCATGCGGGGCGGGATACAGACCTAGGGCATTTGATTGTGGAAGGCCTGGGATCAGGCCGGGATCGATTATGTGTGATGGAGATAGAGTTCGGAACCCCTAGAGGGCTAGAACGGTATGCATGGGAGGATTTCTCGGAGAGATAGCTCGGAACGATGAATGCTAGTTTAGCGGTCCGGATAGACTGAAGGCCGGTAGGCGTACCAGTCAGGCCGAAGGCTCGGAGGACGGTCCAGCTAGACTGAAGGCACTGAGAGCGGTCCAGATTGGCTAAAGGTTCTGAGAGTGGTCCAGATTGGCTGAAGGCCTGGTGAGGCGGTCCAGTCATGCTGAAGACTCTGCAGGTATTGTTGGATCGGTTCGAGGATGTGGATTGTGTATGATGCAGTGTGATAGCCTTAGGAGGTCTGGCCCCGGGTAGTGATCTTGATTAGTGGAGTTTGTGCATGGGCTTGAGAGTCCCTGCGATCAGAGTCAGAGCATGCGTGATGGATGGTTAGCGGTTACGCTATGAAGGAGTGGTGTAGCGTTGGGCGAGCACCGTGGCACTTGTCGGAGTGACAAGGTGGCCAAGTGGATTTCCTTGGTAAAGGAAAGAGAGAGGAGTGTAACTCCGAGAGGGAGTGCGAACTCTCGAGAGTGAACGGCAGAGCAGAGTTATGATTATAGTGATTTGAGTATGGTTATCGAGCAGTGTGTTTGCGGTAGTGGAATGGAAGCACATCCGGTTTGGGATGTCTGTTAAGGTCGCGGAAGGAATTCCGCGGGTGTAGAGCCAAGAGGCTCGGAAGGGACGCAGGGAGGGAGTCTTGGGCTCTCAGTGAGATTCTCATCAGGGAATTGTGTATGTAGTAGTGGTTCTTCCTGGGGGATGTTTGGAAGTGTCATCAGTGTATCGGGGTTTTCCTAACCCGAGGACTCTAGATCCAGTTCGGTGTGGTTATGAGATTGCAGTGGAGAACTCGTGGGAGTTGCTCTGAGGCTGACACATGTATCATCTTGTCAGCAAGAAAGGTAAAGTTGGGTTTCGGATTTCGATGGTTGAGTCTTGAGTAGCCTGGTCCGGTGCATAGCAGGGATTGTTGCGGAGTATAGTTGTTGCAGGCTTCGAGGGCGAAGCCTAATGTAAGTGGGGGAGAATTGTAACACCCCGTTCTTTAAGTGTTTAATTATGAGTCCCTGAGATTTAAGAGGAAGGTTAATTCTGGTCCTTTTACGAAAAATGAGTTTCGTCTGAGAAGGTTTCGGGCTGGCACATGTGTTAGAAGCATTGGGCTTCTCGTCACCCCGTTTAAATGTAAAGTTATTTGGGAGCGGGTTTAGATTAGAGGAGTTGCGGTGTTTTGAAGTTGATCATTGTTATAGCTCCTTGTGTAATAAGTGGGAAAGGTCCCATGTATGCATGGCATGCATGCATGTGTTTTGGAGTTGGCTGGGTACGCCCAACGTAAGCTGGACGTACGCACAGCGTAAAGGGCGAGAAGTGTGCGGGTGGTTGGGTGAGTACGCCCAGCGTACTCTCAGAAACCCCAAACCCTAATTTAGGGTCAGCCACTATATAAGGAACATGATGGTTCACCCCTTAGCCTCCTTATGCTCATCCCTAACCTCAGAAAACCCTAGATCTCGTGTTCTCTCCATTGTTGGGTGTGTTTGACCTTGGAAAGCTCATTTTGGCAAAAGAAAGGCTTGAAGGAGAAAAGAGAAGTGGTCAAAGAAGAAGAGGATCGATTGGAGCTTGTAGATCTGAAGAGATACCATCCTTTGGATCTTGTTTGAGGTATAAAGCTTCTTGCTTGACCTTCATATTGTATAGATCTATGCATTTTGAAGCTTTGTCACCATTCTTGTCCCAAAAGTCCTCACCTTGTTGCATATTTCGATTTGGTCAAGATTATTTGTCCTTTCATACCTTTGGAGAGGTCTTGAGTGAGAAAAATGAGGTCCCAAGGGCTGTAGTTATTCCATGTGTGAGATATATAGGTCTTAATGGATTAAGACCTTGGATTAAGAGCTTAAGGACGTCCCAAGTGATAAAGTCTGAGACTTTATGAATTCTAATCATATTTGGTCTATGGATCTGAAGTTTGGGCTTAAGAGCTTAAGCCATTAAGAGGTTAAAAGGACTTATTAAGTATTGTAGTTACGCCCCGCGTAACCCTTGATTACGCCCCGCGTAGCGGGCCAAAGCCCCGATCCTCATCGCGTTTCATTGTTGTACGCCCAACGTACCAAGGAGGGTACGCCCAGCGTACTACCCCTCTATGGACCTTAATATTGGGCTTTTGAGTTTGGGCCGCTTGTGGGTTGTTGGTGTTTGGGCCAAGGCTGGAAATTATGAATAGAGTATTTTGGGCCCAATTAATGCTATGGACATTGGATCTAGGCCCATTTGGTGAAGTGGGCCCAAATTGGTAAATTGGGCCAATGTTGGACTTTGAATGAGATTTGGACTTTAGTCTTGGTCCGATATGTGGAAGTATGTTTGACCAATGTTTATTTTTGTTATGATGGTTAGTTCGGGATTTGCGGTGAGTTGGTGATTCGAGAGTCTGCTTCTTCAGTTCAGAGTATCGGCATTTGCGAGGTGAGTTATCCTTACTATATCAACAGGGTCTAAGGCACCAAGGCCAACCCTTATCGGATTGAGATCCGGGTATTTGTTGTTATGATTACTGCTTTGATATGTTTGCATCCTGGTAGCTAGGATGGTATGCGATAGAGGCTTGGTTGAGATCGGTATCCAGAGATATAGGGTGATGCTATGCTAGTGACCGGTTAGGTCGGTATCCTGGTTAGGATGATGATATGTTATGTGATATGTTTGATCGGCTCGTTGACTATGAATTGTTATATGTTTTTCTGTTTATGTGCACATGGTTGTTTGGACTGGAGTTGGGTTGAGGCGGGTCTTGCTTTGTGCTGTAGGCCAAGATACCCAGGGCGGATCGGTTGTCCCGAAGGCCCAGCGAGCGATCCGGATAGGCTGTAGGCCCCAAGAGGGCGGACCAGACGTGCCGAGGCTCGGAGAGTGGACCAGGCCGACTGAAGGCCCGGTGCGGGCGGACCAGTCATACTGTAGACTCGGAGGGTGGACCAGGTGGACTGTAGGCCGGTGCGGCGGACCAGTCACACAGTAGACCCGAAGTGCATGGCTGTTCTGTGATTCGAATATGTTATGGCATGTTATGCGTGTATAGTATATGTGGTTGGTATTTTGGGGATATCTCACTAAGCTTTCGGGCTTACAGTTATGGTTTAATGTTTTTTTGGTTCTTCAGGAGACCGTGGCAAGGCGAAGGCGTGATCATACCGCTCCTCATGTTTTTGTCGTGATGTGATTCTGGGAATACTTTAAATAAATTGTATTGAAAACCTTTTTGTAATAATTTAATGATATCGGGTTGTTTTTTTAAAAATTTAAAATTGGTTGAAATTTTTCGGTCGTTACATGAGATTGACATCATTGCTGCAGTTGTTTAGTGTATGCATCACAATTATACATAATTAAGATCGTATAGACCGAGAATGTTTAATTTGGCCTTATGTTCTGTTCTTGTTTGATTGGGAGCTTAGGGTAGGATTGGATATTCGAAAGTCTATGGGGTCCAGCATTATGTATGGCTAGCATACACTAGTGCTGCAGGGTTGGTGGAAGTTTCATGGATCGGTGGGTTGTGTGACGCCGGGAGGCCAGTTATGTGATATTTAGCATTCCTCTAGGTGTGAGGATTGAGCGCTCGCTATGATTACGTATATTGTTAGGGCGTTGTGATGATACTTGAGACAAATATGGGTAAGTGTGGAAGGTAGTATGGGCTCGTACTACTGAAAGCACAGGACCCATACGCGTAGCAAGGAAGTCACAACCCCTAGGGTTGGGTTTGGGAGTTGGTTCCCTGTCATTATATGGATTATCATAGATCTTTATGGTGAATTACCAGAATGGTGGTTACGATACGTCTTGAGATGGATCCGGGTCAGGATCGAGAGTTGACAGCCAGGATAGGCCAGCGTTGTCAGAGGCTTATGTCAGTGAGATCATCCGGGTGGAAGTGATCGAGATGTTTGGGTCTACCAAGACCGCCATGGTTGAGTATTTCGACAAGTGCTATACAGCTAGTGCCGAGTCGATTGTCGTAGCAGCTATAGCAGCTGTAATGACGGTAGGGGAAGGAGCTGGTCGAGCTTTCTAGTACCGGGACTTGTTACTAGGACATATTCTGATGAGCAGAGGGTTGTAGTTATTTGTGATCAGGGAGATGTTATGTACTCGTTACACTCAGCGAGTCGAGTAGGAGAGGCTACCACATGAGTTCTAGATGTTAGGCTTTGGGGGTTTTACCTGAGGCCGAAATGTGAGTCGAGGGGACTCCGAAAAGGATTGATAATTATGATTAGCTGGAGTTTTGCATCTAGAAGCAGAACAGTTAATTGATAGATGGGAATGTTGTTTTCTGAGGCAAGGATTTCGGCCTTCCAGTTCTTGAGCTCCGAGGAGAGAGCAGACTTGTGACCCTAGGATCAGGTTGTGTTCCAGCTCGGGTCAGTTAGTCGCAGGGGTTGGCGACAGTAGTCTAGCGTTGGTGAGTGCATGTGGATCGATATGGCAGAAGTATTATGTGAGGTTCGGTTCACCTTTGATCTCTTGTGTCAAGTGGTAAGGATTGATTATGCAATCTATTGCACTTTTGGGATAGTAGACTATGTCCTGGAAGTAGTTGTAGCCCGGTTTAGGGCAGAGGTTGTTTCAACTATTGCAGTTCAGTTGCGGATGATCAAGCTAGTGAGTGAGTCAGGGTGCGTGGCCCTGAATGATATGATTTCTAGAGCTGAGAGTGGGAGATTGGTTGGAGTACTTTGGGAAGAAGGGTATTATGTGGGAGGTATGTGGACAGGGTCCCATAAGATGGTTATACAGCATTGTCTGGATTCAATGGTTTTAGTAATCGTTATTAATTTGCGTATGAGAGCGCCGAGGGAAATAGCTTATTGCTAAAGTATTAGTAGAGCATCTATCTTTTGGTCCTTAAGATTTGAGTGTAGGATCATTCAAGAATTAGGGACTGTCGGTTTCATTACGATTCAAGAAGTGTTCAGCTAGTTCATAGAAGTATGTGATCACTTGTGGTTGGCTAGTAAAGGAGCACTAGTTGGGAAGGTCTAGTTGGCATCAGATCGATTGTTGGAAATGAGAAGGATTGGGAATTCTCAAATCTTCATGTATTGTGAAGACTTAGTTGAGTCTAAGTGGGGGAGAATCATCTCAGAATGCAGAAGCATGATCGGTTTTGAAGTTGGGATAAGTTTCACATCGTTTTCAGGAAGGAAGACAACCCTAATGGCTGCTTGGTTTGAGTGTGGTGTGAGTTAGGAGTTCAGTAAAACTCCCCAGCCCGCAAATCACGTCTTCTCGTTGTTTGATAACAGAACTTAGGGAAATCAGGTTGGGATTCTAGCCATGAATTAAGTTTAGTTGTGTGTTAGGGCGAGTGCGTGTTCGACCGGTATGGGAAGTGTTGTAAGTCTGTGGGTGTTGCCGCAACATTCACTAGATCGGTAGATAGCATGAGCGAATTGTTAGTACGCGAAAGGGACAATAATAACCACCAGTTCGGGTGTAGCAGTGAGGATATGGAAATCCAAGGATTGGTTTATGGCTTTCCCCAGAGTGATTAGACCTAGTTAAGCCAGTGATAAGACTGTAGGAACATCCCTACAGTTATGGGATCAAGGAAGCAATGAATTATTTAAGGTTGTTGGTGATGTAAGGCCAGCATTGGTCATGTAGCAATCGATTTTAGCTGTGGAGTTGGTAACGTCATGATTTGACGCATCGGTCCAATCGGTTGGGTCAGGAGGTTGTTAGAGTTGCAGTGGCATGATAACTAGTGGTAACTAGTTCCAGAGAAAGATTTCGTTTGGAAGTCGTGTGAGGCAACTATGCGGGATTTCTTTAGCTCCGCAACCGGGCCGGAAACCGGTATGTCAGATGATGGGTGAACAAATTGAGACTGGGGAAGTCTCGATAGATTGTAAAAAGCAGCCATGTGGCAGCATATCGCTCCAGGCAGATCAGTGTTCAGACAGTTTCCGTGTTTAGGGCGGTATTGATAAATTGGGTCTTCAGGTATATGAGAAGTATCTAGATGTTGGAACCCCCCAGATATCAGGAGTTGAATAGTTAGATAAGAGACAAGCAGATTGGGCGCAACAATAATGAGTGGTATGAGAGTTCTATCAGGGAGCCAGACCATCTCGAGACTTCAGTTTTAGATTGAGTAAATGTTATCAAATGGCAGGGGATTCGTTCATTTTCAGGTTTTAGAACCCTGCAAGGGTTGGTTACGATTTCCTTCGAAAGAATAGGGTTATGCTCGGGATTGTAATTCAAGTTGTTTGAAATGTAAGGTAAGAGAATAAACGATTTCGAGGATGAAATCAAATTTAAGTGGGGGAGAGTTGTAACATCCCGTTTAAAACAAGATAATTAGTGATAAACCCGAAACCCCGAGAAGTAATTTTATTATTATTTTATATATTTATTGTCCAAAATTATATAATGATTAGCGGGGTGTTGGGTTTGGGGTGTTAAATGATATACTTTTGATCTCCAAGGGTTAAAGTGTATGTTTGGGAGTTATTTTGTAAGGATTTTTTAAGACAGGGGTTGATTGGTAAATGTCGGGCTTAGATTGAAAAGATTTAGTAAAAGTAGGGGCTGCATGGTAATTTTGGGGACTTAAGTTGAAAAGAGTTCTTATGGAGAGGGTCTAAGTGTGTAAAATATGCAAATGATTGGGGATGGACATGGGTGAACCCGTCACTCCCATTAGCCCATATATATTCATCCTAACTCATGCACTCAAACCCTTCCTTCTCCAACTCCGGCGCTGCAACCCTTTATGTCGCCTCTCATCATCGGTGTCGTCCAAGCGAAGCCAATCATCGACAAAACCCCTGTCAGTGACGAAAAGCCACAAGCGACGTCGAATCAATGATTGATTTGTCGACTATCGCCGTTGTTCGCAAAGTCGGGGTCGTAACCCCCTTCTTCTCCCCGTTCTTCTGTTGCAGCGATGTCACCGGACCACCGCCCCTCCGCTATGGAAGCTGGGAATCACCAAACCGACGTTGTCATTGCTTTCATTACTACTGACGACGACAAACCTCCTCATCACCTTATTTCACTCCACATGACTACATCACCGTTGTCGTCCAGAGGTATCTCAACATCTCTGATGCCCGGCGTCTGTCGTATGCCGCCATGACATGGTTGTCGGGTTTGTGGCTTGTTATGCGACGGCGTGTGGGGGAGGCTTATGTTGAGTGAAAGACATGAAGGACCACCATGGCAGTCGGCCATGGTGGCTGCCACTGTTAACGAAACTGTTTCCGCCGTTTCTTGTGCTACTGTCGTCGCTACCCACCATAGGTGGGTGTTGGGTTTATGTTCCGAGCAAAGGATGTGTGTGGGCATTATATTAGTGTGTGTAGCTTAGTGTGTGTGTGTGTTTGTTATTAATATTGCTTTGTAAAACTGTAATAGAGTAGGAATAATGAAAAGAAAAGTTCAAACCACCACCATAGGGTGGTGGCTGCCGCCACCGGCTGCCGTGTCGGGTGGAGGTGTGCTTTGATTGCGTTTGGACCTCGTTTGGGGGATGTTTGGACAATGTGGGATCAATGAAACCCTAATGGGCCCAAAGAAAACCTAGTGGGCCCAATGGAACCCTAATGGGCCTAATAAGGCCCAATGTTACCTAAAAGCCCAACCAATGGACTAATGGGCTAGTATTGGGTTGGAAAACTTTAATTAGGGTTTGGAAAACCCTAATGGCATAAGACCCTAATTTTGAGAATTAATCGGGACACACACGAGATTATTTAATAACTTGAAATATTAAATAATAATCATTGGCAAAATTAACCTAAAAGCAATATTGGACTTAATGGATTAAGTCCTTAATGGGTTAAGTTGGCACACTTAACCCTAATCATCATTTCATGTGAAAGCCCTAATCTCATTTGGGCCTTGATTTGGGCCTTCCTAGTGGGCTTTGGTAATTGGACTATTAATGGACTTCCAAGAATAAGCAAATGGACTAAATAATTATATGGGTTTTAGGATAAGGCCCGTGTGAGAGTCTTAGGCACAATTTGGAAAATTGGGCCATAAATGGGCCTTTATGATCATGTGATATTGGGCCTTGGGAATTGGATTGGGATAATTGGATGGGCCTTAAGGAAAGACCATGTAGAGGTCTAGGCCCAATTTGGAAAGTTGGGCCATATGTTGGGCTTTGGCCCATCATTTGGCTATTGGGATTTTATAGTGTGAGTTGAACCTTGGGCCTTGAACCCAATTATTAATTGGGTATTTTTTATGTTGACAGTGCGGGAATATATCAACCAACAGCTGGGGTTGTATCTACGGGACTTCAGTAGTACCAGGTGAGTTATCCTCACTATACTATGGGGTCTAAGGCACCAAGGCCGGCCCATTGGATGTATTATCCTAGCAGTGTTAGATGTTGATCATGATTTAGTATTGCATGCTAGTGATGTATTCCAGTTGATATGCTAGTTTGGTAAGTCTGTAGGACTACCTGTGATATTGTCTGATTTCCTACATGTATATTTATTTGTTACATGTCGACATGTTATGTGGGATGGGTTGAGGTTGTACTGCTCCGTGCGGTAGCCAACAAACCCTAGAGTATTCCAGATATGAGCTGAGGGCCCGGTAGGCATTCCAAACTCATGCTGAGGACTCGGGAGCATTCCAGATACGAACTGAGGGCCCAGTAGGCATTCCGGACTCGTACTGAGGGCTTGATGGCATTCCAGATACGAGCTGAGGGCCCGGTAGGCATTCCAGACTCGTACTGAGGGCCTAGTGGGTAGTCCAGCTTGTAAAGCTGTGGACCTAGTGCATGCTGTGCTGTTTTGATTGATATGATATGTTAATGTTGATATTGCTATGTGGATTGTATGTGTATCAGTATTTTGGGGGAACTCACTAAGCTTTCGGGCTTATAGTTTCATTTTATTGTTTCAGGTACATCAGAGGATCGTGGCAAGGCAAAGGCGTGACTGTACAGCTCCTCACTTTTTATGAGTATGTTTCTGGGATACTCTGATATAGAACTGTTTTGAAAACAAATTGGTAATAACTATTGGTTTCTAAATGTTTTTAAAAGTTTAAAATTGACTTGAATTTTACGGTCGTTACACTTATGCCCTCGCGCCACTACCTGTAAGACAAATAAATTGAGTGGGTCAGACTTGGGAGCCTGGTGAGCATATAGGGTTTTCAATCCACAATAAATAATTATATTTAATTCAACAATCAACAATAACCCGATTACCCATTCCCGTTATCCTCACTTTATGTCCCTAAAACAACATCTATCTCAAGGGACCTAATCTAGGATTTTCATCGGGATGAACATTACTGCAAAGGGGTTTCCTCAACAATAAATGTCCTAAAGGCAACCATGAGGTGGATAGAATACACCGGTGAACATCAAGCCCACAACACCTACAGGTTATGAACCTGCCAGCATTCCACAGGACTGTCTAGAAAGAGTCTGTGGTCGTCATCCATACTCCACTAGATGACTAGATTGACAACAACAACGAGGCCTCTCATCAATTTATTTCATCACACACCAACTATCTACCCATGTTCTACCCAACATATTAGTAGATAAAATATACATATTTTATACATAACTTAAAACATGTATAGCATGTTCTTTCAATACTCATTCCAAATAACAGATGATACATATACACATAACAAGTATTTCATAGAGAATCATGTAGATATATGTGTTAGAAGGTAACAATAATACACTCACATAAATCATATACTTAATATATTCAATCAATTACATGTATAAAATCATGAATTTGAAAGGGACTATGCACTCACTTTATCAGAAGATGATCGGGCAGCACTACAGCTTGTAGAAGTAGTATTCTTCGATGAAACTAGAAGATCTTCACACACCGGGCTTCTCGCAACCAGAGCTTTGGCTCGAAAACTCTTTTCTTCTCGGGATCTTTGGGCTTCGGTACTTGCTTCGGGTCTCGGGATGATATTGGGGCTTCGGGGGTACTTCTTTGCATGTAAATCGAGGTAATATGGGTGAGAGAAGAGTGAATTAGCAACCTTGGTCGGCTACCCTTTCAATTCTATTTATAGGGCTGATTTCTTGAAATTCACGTCGTGAACCCTTATTTCACGTCGTGAACCCTTATTTCACGTCGTGAGTTTGATCGTCATCGCAAGTTGGGTCTGTCAGGCTCCAGAAGTCATAAATACTGAGTTCACGTCGTGAACTCTGACACAGCTTTGGGGTTCGCGTCCGAACTTCAGAAATTTATAACTTTTGCATACGAGCTCCGTTTTTGATGTTCTTTATATCAACGCATAGGTAAAAATAAGATCTACAACTTTCGTTTAGACTTCGTCGGCTAATTTTGACTTTATTTTTATTACATTATTTTTAGTAGGCCGGGACAGGAAAACTCCGTTAGAAATTCATAACTCCTTCGTTTGGCGTCCGTTTTCATCTGTCTTACTTCCGTTGCACTGCTATCGATGAGATCTTCGATTTTCATTTAGAAAGTTTTGGGTAGAAATCACTCGATCTCAAATTCAAACTTCGGCCTGCATACTGCTAAGCTGAAACTTAGAAAAATCATAACTTCCTCATACGAAGTCGGATTTGGACGTTCTTTTTATGCATGCTCTCGGTTTAACATATTCTACGACTTTCATTTAGATCTCTAAGGCTAGATATCGCTCTATCGTAAATTCAATATTTATGTCGCGCTGTGCCATACCGGTTCTGTCGCGAAACTTCGACAGGTCATAACTTCTTCATTATAACTCGGATTTCGGCATTCTTTATATATTCGGAAACCTCATCACGACCACCACATCTTCAAGTATCGATATTGGGCTTATCCAATATTTCATTTTTACTCATATTTTTTATTCTTAATTCTTTTAAGCCACACAATTAAGTAATTAAGCATAAAACGCATAATACTCAAATAATACATTCTTATTATTTCAAAATGGGTTACAAAGGTTAACCTAGAGTATTACATTGTTATTAATGACAAGCACAGAAACATAGGCGTTACATCATATATCTTAGTTTGAAGATTATATGATATTATCGTCTCATAATTACTCATGATAAATTCCATGAAGTAATTCAAGTGAGCGCGGGTTGAATCCAATACTCAAATCTTATTTCAGGAGCACTCATGAATGGTGTAGAAAACTTTTGCTATGTCTAACACCTTAGACAATCTACAAGCCAACTCATGACAGTCTTATTTCATACTTACTTCCAACGTATGATTGACTGTGGATGGTTTGATAATTTTATTATTTTGGAAGTCAAAACATGTAAAGTGAAACACAAGAATAATACTAATCCTATATGGCCCCAAAACTTTTTAGTGTAAATAAAACACCTTTTATTTAATAACCATATTGATTACACATTATTCATTGTATGTTATTTCGATTTATCAACTAATACTTGAATTAAAACAATAGCTATCCCATGCTCCAAGCATGCACACTATGTTTACCTATGGTCCTTACTTTGTGAAATAGATCAATTGTAATCATTTCCAACGATACTCATTTCATAATCCCAAATCCTTATCGTAAGTGTAAGAATACCAAGTTTTTGCCACTTACTGTAATTTGTTAGATTCTAAACTTATATGTAGTGATCCTTTTGTAATGACTATGTACACAAGTCACAGAGACTTTGTCAATTACAAAACTTTCCATTGGAGATTGTTACAATACAATTCCATAGATCCGAAGTCTCATATTCAAAACACATTCCTTTGAACATCCTTCATAAAAGTTTCTAACTTTCTCATAGATTTTTTATATCCAACTCCCATTATGGAAACATTTCCATATTTTCCATATGACAACTCATTGTTTATAGAATCTTATCTATTCATAATAATGTCAATATGGTCCATCCATTACTATATTTCCAACTATCCATAGGCAACCAATCTTTGGCGAACCTTGGACTGTTCTTAGCAGTTGTTTAACAACTTTACTTATATCCAATTCTAGTCCTTTTCCCCTCTTAATGCCCTAGGCATTTGGAAAATTAGAACACATAAATATTATAGCATATGCAATCGATCCTATACCCGAAGCATATGGGATACGATCCATAATGTCTTACATAAAGATATGATACTTGACCAGTCTTTTGCTATAATATTTCCATATATATATATATATATATATATATATATATATATATATATATATATATATATATATATATATATATAATTTCCAATGTTGAAGCATTTTAACATGGTATTCATATAAATCCTTGACTAAATTTGATTAAAATCTCAATCTAAACTTTTAGAATTGAAATGAAGTTTAAATTCCACTCCTTTAATTATAGCAAAACAACTTTTCAACCCTACAACTTTGCGAATTGAAAACTTTGTTTTCTATAATTAAGATTGCTAACTTGCAACACTTACCATAATAATTATGCTCCCACCAGCATAACAATTATTTTGTTACTTGCATAACATTTATGTTCCCATTAGTTGTGACATAAATCCAAAAATCAGCTGGACTTCTAGAAATCAATACTTTATTGGCTTTCTTACCAAAGTTCATATTTCTAATTATACATGCATATTTTCAATTCTCCAAAGCATTGTCCTAACTAGCATACATTTGAACAATTGAATGATACAACTAGTTAGATGACTTAGCTTTTAGAAGGACTTGTAGTTGCTGGCCTTTGAAAGCTTGAGCACCCCAAGTGTGATGCCTCTAATGGTTCACAAACACCAATATACAAGAGGAGGCTTGAGAGAATAGGTTACTTGCACAAAATCAACTTCACACTCTTCAAGAATATTGTGATTATATGTGTAACCAATTTTGGCCATGAGGGGTTCCTTTTATAGTGCTAGGGTTGCATATTTGCAAACCCTAATGACCTTTCATATTACTTAGGCTCCATGGGTTAAAACCCCCATGGACTATCCATGGACTATCACATTGGTTTATCCCATTTTAAATAACCATGGATCATTAGCCCACACTAAAAGAATCATTGATTTACATAGTCAATCCCCATATATTTAATTAGTCTCTTTTGATCACAAAATTAATTTCTAATTAATTCTTGATCAAAACTAATTAAATAATATGATTTCATATTAATATATTATACTAGTAATATATTAATAAATTATAAATAACCTTATTCACAAAAGTCCATCCTATCAAACTGCACTGATGAAGACAACCCAAAAGGACCATGCTACAATCGGGTCAAGTACATCCCAGTTATAGTTATGGACTTAGACACCAAATCCAAAAAGTGTGAGTTAGGAGCTAGTTATTAATGGGTTGTCATTTTGGTATTGGATAGCACGTGGATTTTAGTGGATCCACAGTCAGAGATTTATTCATTGGTTCAGCCATTGAGGTGAGTCTCCTCACTGTACTATGGGTCGAAAGCACTAATGCCGACCCATTTGGTTTATGTATTATAGGAAGACCAGTGAAATTTATATGATAGACCAGAAGGTGGACCCTGGCAAATCTGTATGCAAGACTAGAGTTTGGACTCTGGCAGTTAAGTAGATAAGTAGTTGTACATTGTCTGCTAGTTGTCTTTGTGATGTTTGAATGGAAGACCAGGAGGTGGCTTCTTGCACTTGTCTATAAGACCCATGTTTTTGCCCCCCAGCCTGGCAAGGAAAGACCATGATACGGCTCGTGGCATAATGGCAAGACTATGGTTGGCACATAGCACCTCCTATTGGATGTTGGATATGTATGTTATGTATGGCTCGTATGTTATGTATGGTATGTGGTATTTGGTATTTGGGGAACTCACTAAACTTTGTGCTTACAGTTGTTGTTTATGGTTTCAGGTACTTTCGGTTTGAAAGGGAAGGGCCCGGCTTGATCGCAGTGCATACACCCATGCTTTTTCGCAATTGTGTGATTTTGAGATTGTACTTTGATAATTGTTTTTATTATAAAATACTTTTAAGTGTTTAAGTAAATGATAAATGGGTGTTTTGGTTGTTTTAAAAATGAAATTTGTACCTTCGTATTTTGGGATTTTACATGAAGGGGCCATTTTTATGTTGCGCATCTGATCATTGTAGTTGGTGCCATATAATTCCACATTGGAGCAGATGCTCAACAAGGAAAAGTTGTGGGAGGAGGAGGAGGAGGAACCAGAAGCATCATTTGGAGTAGACATCTGTAAAAGAAAGGTAGTTTTTAGTTGGATAAGAATAATCATCAATATAACACCCAAAATGAAATATCAAGGTTAGGATCCAACTAAATAATTCAAACTTAGAAAAGGGATGCCGTAATCTAATTGTAAATTATATAAAGGTACGTAAATGACGATTTACCAATTCCACCATCGAAAACAAAATTTGAGGAAAATTAGGTTAAGTGAAATTCCTAGATCTTTTAAGACTCATTGAAACAATTCAATGACATGTTTAATCTCAGATTATGTTCTTCTATTTGTAACTGGGATACCGATGATAACAAACAAGATTTGAATAACCATGCAACTTAGCTTGACACTCTCGATGTCATTTATCATCTTATTTTAATGTGTCAGTTAACCACACATGCTCCATTAATCAATGATAATTTTCGAGATGACCATTATCACTCTTTATAGTCACTATTAGTATGTCGGTTAATCATACATGCTCCACTAACTACTATAAAGTATAATGTACAATTTCATGGGCTAGCATACAAATTCACATTTTCATAAAGTAACTAAGATTGATATTTAAAATAAAAAATGTTTAGTTACTTTAATCGCATTATACTTATCAATGAGAATTAATTGTCCTATCAAACTCGTTCGGCTAACGACCCTCCACCAATCAATGAAGCGGTGGGTGAGAGTGGACACCCATTCAACTACCGTTTTATAGACAGGTTCCATATAGCCCCCTTATATATCGGCTTCGTGAATGAGGCATACTAGCAGTTCGACTGACTTAGTCTTATACATATAATAATAATTAAACATTTAATTCTAGATATAGTGTAAGGTGTATTTTAAAAAAAATTCAAACATACTAGTTTATAGTTTAAATTTCGAAAATTAAACAATAAATTTGAATTTAAAATAAACAAAATAATATTTGACATTAATTATTAACTTCCATGAATATCTAAATTTGTTATTTATACACTTAAAAAAATCAATCATATTAATCAACAAAATAATCAATCAAATCAAATACTAATCTCCTAATTTCTAGGCTTTTATTTTATCCTGATATATTCAGTAAAATTGGATTTGGGAAATAAATATAGCAGATAATTATCACATGTAAGCAGATTAGGCAAATAAGCATCGAAAATCCGGATCTGACTGAGCTCACGTTGTGAGCTGCGATAAATCAGAAAACCTGGTTTCTTTTCTTTTGACCGATTCATCAATGTGAAAATACATGAAAAATAGCCATAAGTTTTGATACCAATGATGGAAAACGTAGGTTACAAAATTCTATGCACTAAGCGGGAAAAAAAACATTTAACAATGAAATAATTAGGGTACATGCAACCTAAGAAGTATCTATGTCTTTCACGTAAAGGCAACATACTATGATCTATCAAAACTACAAAAATTTATTGTCTAAATCTGAATTCACAAGATGAAATACATACCTTATTGATTGTGTAAGCAAACACTCAAGAAACCCTTTTGTTGATCTTTTAGAAGCAAGCACCAAAAACGTCGTGCCTCTAGTGGTTCACACCCAACACAAGCAAGAAGGATACTGAGGAGAGAGGGGAAATAAATCAGAATTTTAGCCTAAATCTTCTAATGTATGAGTAGCTAAAAATCATATCCCTAGGGGCCTTTATATACTACAGTCACGAAACCCTAAATAAGCCCAAACTTAATATAATAACATAATCTTGAACCTAGTAATTATCCAGTTTCCTAATTATCCACCAAGGATAATTCTAGAAATCCTAAATGCTCCTTAAAATAGTCTATAGCCTGATGGAGGGTTCTAGAATGTCTCTTGCTCAACTATTAAACAATTGTACGTCAACCCATGCACTTTCAATTAATTCTTTTAATCACCAAATTATTTCAAATTAATTTCTAATTAAATATTACTATTTCTAATTAATATATTATTTCAATAATATATTAACAAATGATCTATTTCAATTTATTAATCAAATAATAAATCATTTTCTCTCTCTAAAAAATATTTTGTCCATTGCTAGGTTTGAGGGCAACCCAAAAGGACCGTGCTACTATCAATTCAAGTATATACTAATTATAGTTATGGACTTAGACACCTAATCCAACAAAAATATCATTATTGCATTGTTGCATGAGAGAAGTCAATCAACATCAACATTTGCATTTCCATGTATATATGGATAATGCATTTACGGACTTGACACTATTAGATGTTATAGGATTATACTAAAGGCCACACAAATGAGATAGAGTCTATTTTTTTTTTGGATTATGCTCTGCTTGAGTAGTCTCATACTTCTAATTTTACATCATTTATTTTTCTATGCATTCATCGAAATTTGAGATTGTGTAGGCTCTAAAAGCTTCCCATAAAAATAATTTTATTCTTTTTTTATGTATTTAGTTGTTATATTGGACTATAAATGATGATGAAAAATTTCACGATGGGCATCAGGAAATATAATTTCAATGGTTACCGCTATCACTGCAACTCTATCGTATATGAATGTAAGTTGTTCCAAGTCGCCAACACGATCATGCTTTTTCTATAAGAACCATCTCCATAAATTTGTACACTCACTTTTAGATATTCTAAAGGCAACTTGCAATATTTGGTTGTTCCAATCAATAGTAACCGCAAATAATATGGTATCCGTGAAGTCTCTATTTAGGTAGGGATCATGTATTACTAGGGTTTATGTAAACCAGTTACGAAATAAACTTAGCTACACAACATAGAATTTTTTTTTAAAGTTACTCATGTGGAAAGTATACTACATCTAGAGTTATTGAGTTATTTATAAAAAGTAAATCTTACCAAACAACCAAGTGAAAATAACAAGGAACGAGATTAACATTTGATTAAAATGTATGTCACAATGCCTAGATTATGCTTCTCCAAGTTGTAGTAATAAACCGAGAGTGTGCTAAATGAAATCTCTTGCGTATCCCTTAGCAATACAAGTGTATGTTGTTTCGACCGCCATGCTTATTTGTAGGTAATATCAATTCTGTATTTTGAATTAATATCGCTTATGAAGTCACTTCCTCGGTATAGTTTACTAATACCAACCATAGCCTTGAAATTAAGTGGCCAACACTTTTTGTAGGTTTTCCGATGAATTGAATTTAATTCTGTTGATGAACAGATGTATTCCTCAACAAGTTTTGGAAAAGGCCCTTAGTAGGCTTAAGAGGGTGTTTGGGATTGCTTTTTAAACTAACAAGTCATTTTTAGAAAATGACTTTTTGATTTATGTCTTTTTCCAAAAGAAAATTTTAAAATATGTTTGTAAGAACTTTTGAGGGTGTAAAGAGAAAAAAGTCAAAAGTTACTAAAAGTCATAAATCCATGACCTCTTAAACAATTTCTTTTTCCTTTTCTCAAAAAGTTAACTTAATAGAACTTTTAAAGTTACCAAACAATTTTTTAAACTTTTGACTTTTTAAAAAGTTAAAAGTCCAAAAAGTTATTTGAAAAGGAATACCAAACACCCTCTAAGCAGCACAACATTAATAAATAAAGTAAAGTTTTCTTGATAACAAACAACCTCAAACGTTTCTTCTGAACATCTATTTGTTTTGTTCTGAAAACATTCTTTAACACTTTTCACTCCAAGTGCCGATTGAAACGGTTATTTGCTTATGAAGATACGAAAGCTTTTGGTCCTTTGACTTGGGTGTTGGTTCCGTGATGGAGTCTGTGCTTTATCCAGGTTTGGACATGATATATATTGGACATACCATACAATAAAGTTTTGTATTTTGTTTTATATGTTTATCATCCGGCCATTTAATACAAGAAATACTTTCCTTAGGTCAATATCCCTTTAACAAGCATCTATTAGATCATCGTAAGGTACTAGATTGACATTGTTTAGAAGATGAAGTGCTTCTTAGTAAGGTACTAGATTGACATTGTTTAGAAGAGGAGGTGCTTCTCAGTAATGATTATCATCATGTATACCAATATCATTCATACATGTAGTAACACCTTCATTACCAATATATTTAAAATTTTCAATTTCCACATAGTGAATATGTATAATTTCAAGAACACTATGATACTCCCTAGCAACATGTATCCTTGAACTCTCCCTTTAGGTGGGGAGCTTCTATTGCTATGGGTCTTCTACGCCACTTACGGAATAAACGTAGCAACAAAACATAGAAATATTATTTAAAACTACTCATGTAGAAAATATACTACATCCAGAGTTGATTTATAAAAAATAAAGCTTACCGAGCAACCACAAGAAATAAAAAGAAACTAGAACTGCTCCATAATATTTGTTTATAATGTATGTCACGATACCAAGATTATACCTCTCAAAGTTGTAGCAATAAACCGGTAGTGTGGTAAATGAATACTCCCTCGGAACCTAACATATTTTGGTTGATATCAAGGATCTGCTATTTTTCATATGTGCAAACTAAAACAAAAAGAAAAAAGATTAAAATGTGAACTCATGGTTTTTTAAAATAAAAATCTAATATTTTAAAACTTTTAATATAGATAAGTTGATTTTTCTATATATATATATTATGTATTTTTTTTCGCAGCAAAACCGTGAAAACGCAGTCAAAGGGTCAAAAATCGTAGTTAAAAGGTTAAATATCAGGAAAAAAAAAAAAAGCAAAACATCCTAGGAAAAAAAATCCTAAGTGGACTTTAAGATATCACAAATGGACTTGTCCAACAGCCCAATAAGGATTAATTGCGATTTCAACGGTTGTTGGGGTCTTTTTTTAAAGTTGTTGGGGTCTTTTTAAAAAACTTTTTAGACTAAATTTATAGTTTTAGTTTTAAGAAAATATATACCCCGTAGTTTCTAATTCTATATACTATTTTAACAAGAATTACTGCTAAATAATCACATTGTTTATAGACTTTAGACCCATTTTTGGGAATATTTATATGAAGCCTAAATACCTCCGACTTCCAGGAAGATAACGCCAACGCAATCCTCTCGTTCTCAAACAAAACTTTATGCGAAGCATCATAATTCATTGGTATGGGGTGTGAGTGTGTCTGATCGTGATATGTCAGTTTCCTCTTGTGGACTACGCTGCTCCTCAAATTCCACACAGCCATGGCTGCCAAGAAGCTATACGATTCCTTCTCCAAGTCTCTGATCGACGAGGTGCACCGATGGGGTGCTATGAAACAGAACGGCGTCAGCCTCCGTTACATGTTGGAGTTCGGCTCCAAATTCAGTGAACGTAATCTCCTCCTTGGTGCTCAATTTCTTCACAAGGAGCTCCCCATAAGGATTGCTAGGCGTGCCATTGAGCTCGAGTCTCTTCCATATGGCTTATCCGAAAAGCCTGCTATCCTCAAAGTATGTTATAACCCCATTTCTTTTCCTTTCCAATAATACGATTTTAGGTTTTCTTTCTTGATAATTTCACTTCTCTCACTTTGATTTCCGATAACTGGCCCTATTTTTGTTATCTGGGTTATTGGAGTGTTATATTGTTGTCAATTGAGGGAGATTTTCTTCAAAGAGGAAACATTCGGTTTCTTGGTGACATAATTAGGCCATAGTTACTTCATAGATTACGTGATCTGCAAATTGGGTGTTGTTCAATTTCTTCAAATTCCATTGTGTGTGTATATTCCTTGATGCTTGTTGAATTGATGGTGATAAAGCTACTTTTAACTTCAAATTTCATCTGAATTACTCCAATTTCATCATATTTCATGATCACATTAAACTTCTTAATGATTATCGCAAATTAGGGATCTGGTTCTTGTAAGAATTGAGAAATAACTACTACCTTATCCATTTGCTTTGTAGAACTTCACCATTCTTTTCCTTCAACTACGTTTTATACTCTTGATTCCTGTAAGAATTCAAACTTTAAAAATTGATTCCATCTGTTTGCGACATGCAAGGTGCGAGATTGGTACCTGGATTCCTTTCGTGACCTTAGATCCTTTCCTGATATTAAAGACATGAACGACGAACAAGACTTCACAAAAATGATTAATTTAATCAAGGTGAGACACAATAACGTTGTCCCTACCATGGCTCTTGGTGTCCAACAGTTGAAGAAAGATCTCAACCCAAAACTTGATTACAAAGACCTCGATGACATTCACCAGTTTCTAGATCGCTTTTACATGTCAAGAATTGGCATTCGTATGCTAATTGGTTAGTATCATAAACTCCATGTGGAAGGCGTTATTACTCATTACAAATGTTAAAGTAGTTTTTTTTTGTTTAAAATTTGGTCAAATCTCAGGTCAACATGTAGCACTGCATGAACCAAATCCCCCACCTGATCGTATTGGCTACATACATGCAAAAATGTCTCCAGTAGAAGTAGCAAGGCATGCTAGTGAAGATGCAAGATCTGTTTGTTTACGTGAGTATGGCACTGCACCTGATGTTAAAGTCTATGGTGATCCTGATTTCACATTCCCGTAAGTTGTCATGTGTTTCTTTGAACAATTTGTGAGATTTTGATTTTTGATATCAAATTTCGTGTTATGACATGTTAATGACAGTTATGTCCCTACGCATTTGCATTTGATGGTGTTTGAGTTGGTTAAAAATTCATTGCGTGCTGTTGAAGAGCGATTTATGGATTTGGAAAAACTCGCACCTCCTATTCGGATAATAGTTGCTGATGGGTTGGAAGATGTTACAATTAAGGCATGTTTGGTTTCATGCTTAAGAGTAAAGACCCTGTATAACACAGGGCAAAACATGTTGTACTGTGTTTGGCATGCATTGAATTGATGTCAATGGGATAAAAATTACAACTTTTTGTTTCACCCAGAGAGGTGGGACTGGGACTTTCTATCGATTTCCCGTTTGTGGAAAAAGACATGAACGCCCTCCTCATTCTCATCATCAAAAACAGCCCTAAAAAGCTTGTTCACTCATATCCAGTCATGTGTGAGGGTAACAGACGCAGCCGTAGGCTGCGTCTGTTACACTACAGAGGCAGCCTACTGCTGCCTCTGTTGTACTGGATTGGACATAACCGAACAAGATTTCTAGGGCTATTTTTGATGATGAGGATGAGGAGGGCGTTCACGTCTTTTTCCACAAACGGGAAATCGAGAGAGAGTCCTTGTCCCACCTCTCTAGGTGAAACAAAAGGTTGCGATTTTTGTCCCATTGACGTCAGTTCAATGCATGTCAAACACAGTACAAATCTGTCATGTCCTGTGGCAAAAAAGCGAAAAATGTATTTTATTTGGAAAATGGATGTGTATGACAGGTGTCTGACGAGGGAGGTGGGATTCCAAGAAGCGGTCTGCCTAAGATATTTACATACCTCTACAGTACGGCAAAAAATCCACTTGATGAGCGATCGGATCTTGGAACTGCAGATATAGCAACAATGGCAGGTTATGGTTATGGGCTTCCTATAAGTCGGTTATATGCTCGGTATTTTGGAGGGGATCTTCAAATCATCTCCATGGAAGGCTACGGTATGTCAAACTACATATCCACTACTTTTACTAAATTATAACTCCTATCATGCTTTTATTCTAGGACTAAATGCAAAAAATACCAACGTACTTTTTTTTTTAAAATTTGTGTATTAGAGTTGGTGCATCTCGCTTTTATTTCTTTTTATTATAGCATTGTAGTTTCTTATTTTTTATTTGCTTCTATTATTTATCATGTATATATGCATAATACAAGAAAGAGTAATCAATCGATCATCCTTTACTTGGAAAGAAAAATAAAATTCTTTCTATATTGTGTTTTTGCAGGAACAGATGCTTATCTTCATTTGTCTCGTTTGGGGGATTCACAAGAACCACTTCCATAATAAGAATAATAATAATAATCGAATTTCTTGAAAGATGTAAATGATTGAAATGCAGATGAAGATAGAAGAGTAGTAGTCATTCAAGATGATGTATCTCTTTCAAACATGTTGCTATTGACTATTCTAGTTATCGAATTTGATCTTCATGAAGATCTTTCTTGTTTCCTTTGTATGTAAGTAGACATCAAATTCCATGAAGCCATGGATGGGTGACCTCTTCTTCTAGCAAGCAAATGTCATTTTTCTATTTATTGTATACAAGACCTCCAACTTAAGAATGAAAATGACATTTATGTCTTTTGCATAGATGAGAGATTGAGATCGAGAGTGGGTATCTATTCCATCTTGTTCAATCATTTTAAATGGAATAAAAAGATTGTAATTTTTTGTCCGGTTGATATCAGTCACAATCATAATCACAGAACAATACAAACTAATGGTAGTCACAATTATAGTCACAATCACAAATCAATACAGATTAATGGTAGTCACAATGATAGTCATTATAGTAACAATCACAGATCAATACAGACTAATGATGGTAGTACAAGTTGTTCTGTTCTATGCAGACTAATGATGGTAGTACAAGTTATTCTGTTCTATTCAGTTTTGAAAAGTAGAATGTTATTGGATATATGGATGATTGAATTAGAGTTTTGTCCAGAAAAATCCTATGATATTCATGCTTTTTGTAAATATATTTGTTGTTTTATTTATTTTTCATAGTTTAAGTCCCTTTGATTTCTTGGGACAGGTACTTTTTCTAAAAAATGTTACAAAATTTGTATACAGTTAAACAGTTTTCACAAATAAGTGTGTCAAATAAATTCAACAACTACATGACAATATCGTGAAAAGTTAATTTCAACTAGCCACCGCAACAATATGTTAAGGGATGATTCGTGCAATAAAATTTTCAAGAGACATTGCTAAAAGTATAATTAATGGTACAATTTCTTTACCGATATTGGTATATTTTAAATATACTAAGTAGATCTTCTTAGTGGTAAAAGGATTACAAATAATTCATATTTGTTTTAGGTGTTTATAAAAAAACAAACTTTAATATAATGAAATGAATAAGGGTGTGGAATTTATATTTGTTTTAGGTGTTTTCTTTCTATATTTAGTTGGAAAGCTTTATATTAAACAAAGAGTAAATTATATTTTTGGTTCGTAAGCTTAGACGACAGTTAAAACGTTTTTGGTATCTTTTTCGAATAAAATGATTGTGTGATTTATTTTTCTTTGGCAAAATTACAAAAATTGTGGGGTTTGTTATTTTCATTAGTTAAGATACAAACCTTTGAAAAAAATAGTAGATTTGGTTTTTTTGAAGTTAGTTTGGTTGTGGATTTTATCTCTATCAAACCTAAAAATACTATTACACATTCTATATATTTATTTTTTATTTTTTATTTTAATATTATTATTATTAAATATAGAAAGAAAACCATGAGTAAACAAATCTAATTTTTGCCAAAACAATAATATTTTTAGTGGGGTTTATTTATTTATTTATTTATTTTTTTGTTATTAAGGTCATGTTTGATAATTGTTGACTGAAAAAGTACTGACCGGGAAATGTCTGTTTGAGTAAGAAATTTTAACCGAGTAAAAAACTATATTGTTTGAGTGTATAGAATGTGTTGACTGATGCAAAATGATAATTTTATCATGATGTTGTGTACGTTCTATACAATATAATAATAATAATAATAATAATAATAATAATAATAATAATAGTCATCATTTAACCCCCAACTTCTTTCTTAATCAGATCTTGTTGACCAATTCATATGCCTAAATTTTGTTTATCAAACACCTTCAATTCATCGAGTTAGTAAAAAATGTATGACCTGACTCGGTCAAACACATATCAAACAAGGCCTAATTTTTGTTAAATGAGTTTTAAAAAATAAACATGGTTGGTAAGACCATCTCCGACCCTTAACACCATTTTCTTACACTATACCTATAATTTAGTGTGAAATATAGTGTAAACACTAAAGTCCTCAAACCTATTACATTATATTTAACACTAAAAATAATATTGTATGTATATTATTCTTTATTCAAAATTATTTGTAGTAATACACTAAAATCCAACACTCTATCCAACAATATATAGTGTTACACTAAAATCCAACAATATATATAGAGTTAGGTATAGTATAGGGTTTGAACGTTATAATATAATTTACTGTATAGGGTTGGAGTGTTATAGTATAATTTACTATGTAAAAATAGTTTTTAAGTGTAGAGTTGGAGATTAAATGTTTGTATTAGAGGCTTACACAAAAACACAACCGGTGGCCGGTGGGTGTTAGCTTTAAATGCAATAATCTTCATCGGCCGTGCTTTTGAACCCAAAGGGATCAAGCTGAATCTTGACGACAACAACCATAAACACGGGGAAGAGATTTTTCGAACTTATTACCATTCTCAAAGCCACTATCATCGTCGTAAAAGCATTGAAAAAAACTTACACCATAAAAGAAGAAGCTTGAAATAAAAATAATAAAGATCATGAGAGACGTAACGAAGGAAAGAGCTATAATCCAACCCTCTATCTAATCGCTAACCCCACCCCTAGCTCATTTTAATGATTAAAAGAGACATAGAATAAAGGGAAACAAACTTGATTTTTCAACCCATCATGGTTGAATTTTTCCTTAAATATTTACGATTCTCGCGACTCCTTTATTTCGTGAATCACCAAACCCTTCATTTTGAAGGTCGGAAGAGATTGAGATTTTAGGGTAAGCGACTGAGATTCTATGTATTCTTTTTGTCATCCCATGGTGATGGGAGTGAAGCCAAAGAGGAAGGAGAGGAAAATTCAATGTCGAGATAGAGAAGGGGTGTGAGTTTGGGTGGGGTTTACCTTTTATTTTAATAAAATATTAAAAAATTATAAAAAATGTTTATAAAATGTTCAAAAATAAAAAAAGAGATAAATATCATTTTCAACAAGATTATAACCCGTGGACACCACGGATAAGTAATTTAAAAGATAATTTGAAAAGGTTAAAAAATAATTTTAATTAAATTATAAGGTAAATATTGAGCAATGATAATAAAAAGTTTAATAATTATAAAAATGTGTCGGTACTATAGCAATAACTCATATGGTGTTAAATCTAATTTGTATTTTTGTATGTTAAATTGAAAAAGATAGTTTTGACCTTGGAACAAAATTTGTTATCATTTTTTTTTTTTTTTTTTTGAAACAAAGACCATATACGCAAATGTATTTTTTCAAGGGACTGTATATGTTATGTTTTTAAAAGAGGGATAAGTAATTAATAAGAGAATAAAAATACGTTTTATTTCTATCAAAATGAGAAAGACCTGTTATCGGTTCGCGAGATTACAAACTTCGTCTCTCACACACAAAGCACATTAAATCCTAGGAATCATAAAAATGGAAATCAATATTCACATTCGTTACCAATTTTCAACGAATGTTAGTCTATCTGTGTAGGAATCTTATACAATTTCTCAAAAAATTGGGGGTAGAGGGCAATGTATCCTAAGTATCAAGTTCAATCTACACAGAACTGAGGGTTTATAATCGGCTAAGTAATTAGTACATGCAATCGTTGTAGTAGAGGAAAACATGACTGAAGAATGCAATGACTCTATAGTATCAGCACAACAGCAAGGTATCAGAGGAAACGACTTAGTAAAAGGTTAGGGTTTTGAAATTTTGTAATCGTTGTTTTTGATTTTATTAAGTTAATGATTTTTTTGAACATTAGCTTTTAAATATCTTAGGAGGAAAAATAAACGAATTTCAATTTTTTGTTGGTATTTAACCATCTGTTCAATTATGTCGTTTATAATGAAATTTTATACATATTTGTTAAATCCAAAGCTAAGCAAACATTTTGGTCATTATCCATGTATCCACCCATAATCCAATACGACTTTTATAATCTTTGGCCCTTTGGTGAATTTATTGTCATGATTTATCATATGAGTCAGGAATATAAGCCACCTTTCTGTATTGGCAATTCAATTAAAGAAACAGGATTAATTAAGGTAGATATAATTTGTTTTTTTTTATAATATTATAGATTACTATATTATACATGATGAATTAATGAAGTGGCAATTCAATTGAAGAATCAGGATCAATTAAGGTGCTTTTGAAAATACGTGCAAAGTTTCCTCAACATATCACTACAAATACAGTTGTGGTTTAGATGTCAGTGCCAACATACACATCCAGGTACTTATTAGTTACATAACATGTATATGTGTAGTTTTACATGAAGGGTAAAATGGTAAAATTAAAAAGCTGGAAAATGTGGCAAAAAAATAGTTACAGAACAGGTCCTGTGTACATTTAATTAAAATGTTATTATGGATTTATTTTAAAGTTGTAAAACTCTATTAACAAACATACCATAATCAGTTTTGTAAAGTTGAATTCGAAATAAACAAAACGGTCAAATAAAATGGTCAGATTAAATAAAGGGGCACGAATATGTATTTATACATCAAAGGTAAAATGAGATTGACCAACAATAAACTCATAACAATATACTTTCAAAAGAGTATTATCAAAACCATGAAATCCAAAAAAAAAATCCATCCAAAGGCAAGATGTTATAATTGACATAAAGCTACATTTTTTTTTTTTTCAAAAAACAATTTATACATAATAAATATTGTTTTAAAAGAGATAAGTAAGATGTTATAATTTACATAAGACTGGAAAAAAAAAATAACATAAAATGATGTCATCATAGAACAAAAGAATGAAAAATGGTGAAACATATTGCTTAAAAAGAAACTGGAATCAATTTAGCATTCGTACGATAAAAGTACAATTCCTGATAGTACATTGTTGTATTTGGAACTTGGAGAAAGTCATAAATTATTTTTTCAATTAAAGATTGTTGAATATTTTTTGTAATTTTCAGCAAATAACAACAAATAAGAAGCTATAAAATAGAGTTTTCATTTTATTTTCATAAAAAAAAAGCAACAAACCTAAACAGGTACAGAAAAAGAACAACAAGAAAAGAAACAAAACAAAAACGATAAAATGTGTGTTTTTTTTTTTATAAAATATAAATTGGTAGAGTTTTTTTTTTTCATATAAAATATTTACAGTTAAAAATTGTTGCAGTAGAACATATGTTGTATTCAATTAGAATTTCTTACGATACAATGTGCATTGTAAAGCCGAAAAAGATAGCTTAAAAAGGTCCTTGTAGTAGAAAATTCTACAAATAGGTTGCATACAAATATACACTTCCAGTAACAGATGTAAAATTTTAAAAACTTATTATAAACACACACAAACTAACTGATGAAGAACATGCATGTGCTTAAAGTTAGGGACATAAACATTGTTTTTTAATAAAGGGACATAAATAGTATAACTTTCGTTTACCACCTACAAATTCAGAGGATTATAAATCAGAATAGAAACAGATGGAGAAGAAGAAAGAAATAGAATAAAAAACAAATTATAGATTGGATAAGCAGATGGTAGTTTGCAGAGATGTAGAAGAATTATAGATTGATAGCTCTAAACACGCCACTAAAGAAAACTAATTCGAGTAATCAATATTTATATTTATAAGTCTAATGAAAAGGTAAATATATATAATCCAAATTGAAATTTAAAATTCAAAATTGCGTAATTTATTTATCTTCATGATTGCATTCCTATTATGTTGGAGTTATTTTGATAAAAGATAATGTAATTGAAATATAAATAGCTGATTTTATGGGATATCATATCTTTATTTCTTTATCTTTATTCTTTTATTTAATGCAGTAATGTTGGAGTATTAAAACTAATTTGCTGATTTATAGGAGCTGATGATACCGAGTATTGACCGCATGGAATGGGCGGGAAAAGCAGATTTAATAGAAGTGTGGTAATGACACGTGGCAAGAAGATGGTGTAAAATGGTGACATGTGGTGTTTAAAGGAGGTTTTTATTAAGTTTGGAGATTTTGACGATGACCAAATCTAACAAATTATACAAATTCAGTCTCTGCTAATTTTTTCCGACGAACATGGTCCCTGTGTTTTCCAAAACTTGTATGAATGACCTTTTTTGCTGACGTCGTTATTGTTCATCCGTTACTGTAAATGTATTTTTGGTATTTTCAAGTAATAGAGACTAATGTATTTTGGTATTTTCAAGTAACAGAGACTAAGTTTGTGACTATAAATACACCATAGTGACCATTTATATAATTTTTTTTTTCTATATCCACCATTTTACCTTTTAAAATATCATTTTGAACCCTTCACTTTGAACTTTGAAAAATATTACTATGACCTTTCTATTTTCTAAATTTTTGTGTTTAACCTAGTATTATATATAATTTGATTTTTATTAATAACTTTCGTTCGTTCACATAAAAAACTTTTTTTATGTGTGTATTTTTATATTTTTGTCGGTATAAATTAAGGTGATCAACGTTTCGACTTTAATTTATAACTTTCTTTCGTTAGTTTTTTTAAAAGTACATGTTTTTTTTAGAAAATTGTCGGTTTAAATTCGAGTTTGTCTATGTTTCGACGTAGTTTTTTTTTTTTTTTTTTTTTTTTTTTTTTTTTTTTTTTTTTTTTTATGTTTTCGTGCGTATGACTCGGGTCACATATTATATGTTATTGATTATTTAAATTTTCATTCGCTAAATTAAAAAACAAATCTTACTTATTTATTTTTATGCATGTGTCGATATAAATTTGTGTTTTTCTTTTTCTTTATTTTTTCTGTTTCGGTTTAATTTTTTTTTGTACGTTTTGGTGCTTATTTTATATATGTTCCTACGTATGGGTTTGTTCACATATAATAGATAAAAGCGTAATTATAAACATTGAGTTTTGTAAGTTGAATTTTGACGATCATACTGATAAAAATTACGTTTCAACGTAAAAAAACACGTACATAAAAATAAGCACGAAAAATAAAAAAAAATTGTGTCGAAATGTAGACGAACTGGAATCTATACTATACGTAAAAAAACGTGAAAAAAAAGTTACGTCGAAACGTAGACATACTCGAATATAATAAATTTTTTTAAGCTAACGAACGAAAATTATTATATGTGATCCTATAATACGTAGAAATATATATATATATATATATATATATATATATATATATATATATATATATATATATATATATATATAATTAGGCACAAAAATGTATAAAAAAATACATAGAAAAATAGACAAACTCGAATATAATACTTTTTTTTTTAAATTAACAAACGAAAGTTATTATATGTGATTGTCTCATACGTAGGAAACACACATAAAGTTAAACAAAAAAAAATTACGTTGAAACGTAGACAAACTCGAATATAAAACGAAAAATTTATAAAAAAACCATGTAATTTAAAAAAAAAAAAAAATTAACAAAAGAAAGTTTTAAATTAAAGCCGAAACGTTGACTACCTTCAATTATACTGATTAATATATAAAAATAAACTCGTAAAAATAGTTTTTTTAGCTTAACGAATGAAAGTTATTAATAAAAATCAAATTATGTATAATACTTAAGTACGAAAATTTAGAAAATAGAAGGGTGAAAGTAACATTGTTTAAAGTTCAAAGTGATATTTAAAAAAGTAAAGGGATGGAAAAGCCACAAATTCATAAACATAAAATATTAAAAAATTACATAAATGGTCCGAATGGTTTATGCATAGTCACAAACTCAGTCCGTACTACTTGAAAAGACCAAATACTTTTACACTAATGGATGAACAGTAACGATGTCAACAAAAAGGGTCATTCATGCAAGTTTTGGAAACCACAGGGACCATTTTTGTTGTAACATCCATAAAATTCTTGAAAAATTTAAACTTTTTAAACAAACCAAAACCCTCATTGCTTACAAATTAATTTCAAAATAAGTTTCACATCAGAGAAAATCCCAAAATCGTAAAGCAAAAACATGAGGAGGTGAACGATCACGCATTCACTTTCCCACGATTCTCAGAAGTCCCTGAAACATAATCCAAACTGTACGCCCAAAGCTTAGTGAGTTTCCCCCCACATAATCATAAATATCACAACAACATTCATACATAACCTTCAGCATGTCTGGACCGTCGCGCAAGGCCTTCAGCCTGTTTGGACCGTTCTCCGACCCTTCGGCCTGACTGGTCCGCCTCACAGGCCTTCAGTCTATCCGGGTCGCCCTGGGTCTGTTGGCCTTCAACGGGAAGTAGGACTGCCTCAACCCAACCACACACACATGTCAACATATACATAACTCATAAACATATAATCAATCAACAGACAAACAGGCAGATCTTACAGATCAATAAGCATAACAGTATCCTATCTACCAGGATACAGATATAACATATCACTATAATACTCAACCATGCAATAATCAGAATAATCAATCCAAAAGGGTCGGCCTTGGTGCCTTTGACCCAACAAGTATAGTGAGGAACACTCACCTCAAAATGACGAATCACACGAAGAGCCTCCGACTACTGACTCACGGAAAATCCCGAACTATCACAATAAACAATCATCCAATTAACAATTGGAAAGCCATTATTGACCAAGGGTCCATACTTAGGGTAAATGTTCATTTTACCCTTTCCCTAACTAGGCTATGGCCCAAGTCCAATTCTTTGATCCGACAGGCCCAAATTACCTCAAGGCCCATGACTAGCCCAATTTTCCAAATTGGGTCTAGACCCCTTATTGGGCCTTATCCAAAGGTTCAATCCTCTAATTAGCCCAATACATGTTTATCCAGATAGTCCATTAGGACCCAAGCATCAACGCCCAAATAGATGGCTCAATACCCGAAGCCAAAGTTCGAAGTCCAAACAGGAGGTGTACGCGGGATGTAACCCTATGGTACGCTGGGCGTACTCCGCCTCGCATTGACCACCATCGGGGTGATTGACTCGGTACGCGGGGTGTACATCACCTTACGCGGGGCGTAACCTTGCATGTCTTAAAATTCTTATAAGTGCTTAATGGATTAAGCACCTAAACTCAAACTTCAGATCCATTACTCAAAAGTACTGTAGAACCATAAAGTCTCAAACTTTAAGACTTTCGTCATCCAAAAAGGCCTTAATACATGGTCTTAATCCATTAAGACCTCCTACAAAGAACAAGGAACCAAACTAGCTAAAAGGACCTCATTTTTATGCCTTAGGACCCATCCTAGGGCCTAAAGGACAGACCAACACATCTAAAACAAATCATGCACAATATTGGGACTTTTGGGACAAGAAGAATACCAAAAAGTCGCAAAGACAAGATCTAAACAATCCAAGCATAAAGGTAGAAACTTTTTACCTTCTGGAGCTTCTTTATGAAGTGATGATCCAAGATCTACTAGCTCGCATCACTCTCCAATCACCTTGATGCAACTTCTTCTTCTTCAACTACACAAGAAACACACACTTAGTTCACACACACACTAGAGAAGATAGGGTTTGCCCAAAAACTATTCCAGAAGTTGGAGGCTGAAAGGATGGGGTAAAGGGTCATTAATGATGCTTAAATACTCCCCAAACCCTAAAACTTAGGGTTTTCACCTGGACAGACATACGCCCAACATACTAGGGCGTGCCCTAGTATGCTTAGCGTACCCACATGTATGCCCAACCTACAACTCAAGCTCCCAAGAATTTACCAATTTGCCACTAAGGCTTCTTAGGGCCAATCCCAACAAATTTCAAGGACCAAAAGGACATATTTAATTACCAAATGAAGGATTTGAAAATATCTGAAAACCCGGGATGTTAAAGGTTACAAACTCAGTCCATACTAATTTTTTTAATACAAACAGCCCCTGTAGTTTCTAAACTTGCATGAACATTTCCTATGGTTTCCAAAAATTTCATGATTAGTCTTTGAGCTATATAAAACGTCTGTTTTGCTTTTTTTTTTTCTCTTATATTTTTTTAAACTAAATTTAATTATTAAAATATAAAAAAATAATTACTAAATTACTTTTGGTACACCACTCTCTGACACTTGCCCTCTTTTCACTTCACCATTTTCACGATCTGAACGTCGATGATCTTCTCTTGTCCTTACGGTGATTGTTGCATGTTGCCATAAGCATGTGTAGCATTGGTATAACTAAATAGCTCTTTGGGCAACCATATGTGCTTCCACAAAACAAGGCTACAATCAAGGAACTTAGATTATCAATTATGGGAAGTGCAACTCGAAAACCTAGTTAGTTAACAAAAAAAACCTACATTCATCGTCAAAGGAAATTGGTAACGTGAACATGGATGGGGATTGTGATATTCTCCTTTTATATGGATTTAGGTTCTTCATGTTAATTTTCTTTTATCATTCTTGTGTGTGTAGCCAAACCTTGGTGCTTTAAAGGCCATTAAAGGCAAAAAGTCATAAAAGGAGCAAAACAATAAGTTTGTTTATGTTAAAAAGAAAAAATGATATTATGATAGTATGATATGTAGGAGAAAGAACATTAAAAACAACATAGGGTTAGTGGTGATGAAGGAGGGGATTTGGGGTGTGATTTTACTTCAAATGCGAATAATACATTTGCACGTGATGATTGAAACCTTCTTTGAACTCCAACTAAGTGCAAATGAACTGTAAACAAGTTGTTTTGTTACCATCATTGATGAGCGGAGATTTGGAGATGTGGTTGGGAATGTAAAAGGGTAGAAGTCGAGGAGAATGTGGTGAGGGACCGAGGGTGATTCACAGGGCCGGTCCAAGGGCTGGGCGAGCTGGGCCACAACCTAGGGCATCATTTCACATGAGGGAAGCAAAATTTATTAAGTTTTTATAGGTATATTTTGTTTGGGCCAAATGTTAGATCCATAATACTGTAATAGAAATCCAATCCACCTAGGTGGGATTTAAGGGAAACGCGAACAAAAAAAGGGATGACAACTTGAAAAGTGAATGCGACAATTGATAACGAAGAGATAGGGAGAAGCCGAGGAGACGGGGAAACGATATAAATCTAGTCGCATAGGTAATGCTTCTAAGCGCACACTTTTTCTTTTATACTTAATTTTTATCTGATTCCTTTTTCATTCGTTCGATGATTTAGATTCAAGACTTGAAGTCGACTCTTCAATCTTCAACCTCTTATTCTCTATCTATCTCAGAAGGAAGGATTGAAGGAAAGATGTCACTATTTTTTGAGGATTTATTTCTTTTGTCCGGATCAATGTCGATTACAACTTGGTTTCTTTTATTGAACTTGATTTCTTTTCTTCAATCGAATTTATGTTGATAAAAACTGCCTGGATATATTTCTTTTCTCTGGATTAATGTCGATTTCTCTTGATCCCTTTATTTTTTTTACTTGAGTTCTCTTTAAGCACATGTATGTATGTGAAGTCTAGAATTAGCATATCATAGAACGAGGAATTTGTGTATCTGAAGTCTAGAACCTATTAAAAGTTTGGTTAATGTTCATCTTGTACTTGAAACATGAAAAATCTTCAATCAGCTTTCCCCAAGTTATGGCAGGTGTTAATTATTGATTTTATTTTGTCAAGTTTAGTAATTTTATGTATATAATCACTAGCTTTTGTTTGAAAAATATACAATCAGCCTTCCCCAAGTTATGGTAGGTGTTAATTAGTGATTTTATTTTGTCAAGTTCAGTAATTTGATGTATACAATCATTAGCTTTTGTTTGAAAAATATTAAATCAACCTTCCCCAAGTTATAGCTTTTGTTTGGGATTCCATTTGAGAAACTTGATTGTTGTTTTTGCAGATTTTTAGTAGCATAAGTGTAACACTGTGAAATTTCAAAACAAATTTTCATTTTAAATTAATAAAAATACTCCAATCACAATTCTAAAAAACGTGTATCAATTTGTTTTTCACATAACATAAGTACAAATCTCAATCCCCAAAATCTCAAATCATCTCCACTGCAAGTGTGTACTGATCATGCCACGCCTTCCCGCGATCATCACCGGTACCTGAAACACATAACACGCAAACGGTAAGCATAAATGCTTAGTGAGTTCCCCAAAATACAACATACAGCACATACACCTTTCCAGGCCATAACCTTATGGGATCTTCCGATCCAATGTCTCAAGGGATTTCCATCCCATAACTCTGTTGACCTTCCGGTCCATACTCTGTCGACCATCCGGTCCATACTCTGTTGACCTTCTGGTCCATACCCTTCTGACCTTCCGGTCCACATCATCATACTCATATCATAACATAATACATATACAACATACATCACATATTCATCATACACATAAGACCTTCTGGTCACACATGATTACCCCATCGGGTAAGGCATAGTGAGAAGACTCACCTCGAAGATGTCGGATAATCACTCGTGCTCAATCCTCCGACCTAGATTCCTCCTATAGCATAATTACAACTCTAATTAATACCTCCCCGACTTAGTTTGACTAATTCCCTTAAGTCAACACAAGTCAATTCTAGTCAACGCTAGTCAATGGTCATCCTTTGACCCAACTCGTCGAGTCAGGCACTGACTCGGCGAGTTCAGACGTGAACTCAAGTCCCCTAAATCTCATCTGAATCACCGAGTCACTCCCCCAACTCGGTGAGTCACCAACTGTGTGAGTCACAGGACAACCCAGTCCGACTCATCGAGTCTGTTCATGAACTCGGTGAGTTCATTCCATGCTCAAACTCAATTGACCTTCTGAAGTCAGATCTGTTCCTCTAATCCATAGATCTGACCTTCCCAAGCTCAATAAACACGTAAAGTTTCAATCTTGATGCTCATGCAACCTCTAAACAACTCTACTTGATGAATTAGCCCCAAATACAACATCCTAAGTCCATTTCTTCCATAACTCATCATAAAGAAAGATGGATAAAGCTCTCTGGACCACTATGGGTCCAGATCCGAAGTCTAAACATGATAAGGGACCCTATTCCCAACAAATCATCCCAATAAAGGGTATAGAAAACCCTAGATTCATGGATTCTTCAACAAAACAGGAAAAAGGATCGATATGCTACCTCAAGGATGATGCACTTCGCTTGAAATCCACAGATTGCAACCTCCTTGGCCTCCTCTAAGCTGGTACCACCTTCTTCTTGCAAAATCAACCCACAAAGATCAAATAATGGCTTCTTCCCTCTTACAAACGCTCAAGCACTTCTAGGGTTTCTCTCAAGGGTCTGGTAGCCGCAAATGGTGGCTATAAGGGTCCTTAAATAGGTCCCAAACCCGAGAAATTAGGGTTTCTTTCGTCAGCTCTGACCCGGCGAGCTCACTCCCTTGACTCGTCGAGTCCAAATATTTTCCACGTCACCCATTCGCAACCTGACTCGATGAGTCTAAGCACCAACTCGTCGAGTCACCTCAACATAATTCTAATTACAATATTAATTAATGTACCTGGGAATTTGGGCGTTACAATTCTCCCCCACTAGAATCAGGCTTTGCCCCTGAAGCCTCGCTCTGCAAACAACTCTGGATACTGCTCACGCATCTCTAACTCCGGCTCCCAAGTTAGCTCGGACCCCTTCCGATGTTTCCACTGGACCTAAACCAGAGACACCTCCTTGTTCCTCAGAACCTTGATCCTCCTATCCCGGATTGCGATCGGCCTCTCAACATAGTTCAGGCTTGCATTCACCTGAATGTCCTCTAAAGGAACCACTGCTGACTCATCGACAATACACTTCCTCAACTGAGACACGTGGAAGGTATCATGAATCTGACTCAGCTCGACAGGTAGCTCCAAACGATACGCTACTCTGCCCACCCTAGCTGTCACCCTGAATGGACCGATATATCGAGGCCCCAACTTGCCTCTCTTCCTAAATCGAATCACACCTTTCCAAGGTGATACCTTCAGGAGAACGAAATCACCAACCTGAAACTCGAGCTCTAAGCGATGCCTATCCACGTAGCTCTTCTAATGACTCTGAGCCGTCAGCAACCTCTGCCTGACTTGTTGAATCTGCTCAGTCGTCTGGAGCACTATCTCCGTACTACCCATCACACGCTGCCCTACCTCTCCCCAACAAATGGGAGTCCGACACCTCCTCCCATACAACAGCTCGAAGGGAGGCATCCGATGCTCGAATGGTGGCTATTGTTATAGGAAAACTCAGCCAAAGGAAGATACGTGTCCCAAGTTCCTCCAAAGTCTAATAAACATGCCCAAAGCATGTCCTCGAGTGTCTGGATAGTCCCCTCACTCTGACCGTCCGTCTGAGGGTGATAAGCGGTGTTGAAATGCAATCTCGTACCCAACTCCTCATGAAACTTCTTCCAGAACCTGGAAGTAAAACGTACATCTCGATCTGACACAATCGAGATTGGCACTCCATGCCGAGACACCACCTCCCTCACATATATCTCTGCTAAATTCTCTGCAGAAGAGCTCTCACTGATAGCAAGGAAGTGAGCACTCTTCGTCAATCGATCCACAATCACCCAAATTGCATCGACACCCCTTGGGGTTCTAAGCAGTTTGGTGATGACATCCATAGAAATATGTTCCCAATTTCACTGGGGAACCTCAAGTGGCTGCAACTTGCCATGCTGACGCTGGTGCTCGGCCTTAACCTAACTACAGGTCAAGCACCTCTCTACAATCCACGCAACATCTCTCTTCATACAATGCCACCAATAATCTCTCTTCAGATTCAAATACATCTTAGTGGCCTCGGGATGGATCGAGAACCTCGATCTATGCGCCTCCTCCATCAAGATACTACGTGCCCCGCCTATAAACAACACCAAAATCCAACCATGAAAAGTCATAAGCCCTCGGCTATCAGTCACAAACTCAGATACCTGCCCAATCACTCGCTCCTTCTTGTGGTTATCTGGTCTCACAGCCTCTGTCTGGGCCTCACGAATGGTATCTAACACCGAAGTCATCATGTTCATCCTCTTACACATACCTCGTATCGGGGCACTCTCTACCCTACGACTCAGGGCATTGGCTACCACATTCGCCTTGATCGGGTGGTACAGGATTTCACAATCGTAATCCTTTACCACATCCAACCATCTCCTCTGCCGCATATTCAGGTTGGGCTGATCCATCAAATACTTCAAACTCTTGTGGTCCGTGTAAATGGTACACTGAACCCCATACAAATAGTGACGCTAGATCTTGAGAGCGAACACCACCACTCCTAACTCCAGACCGTGAGTGGGATACCTCGTCTCCTGAGGCTTCAGCTGCCTCGATGCATATGCTATCACATGCCCCCTCTGCATAAGCATTGCACCCAAACCTGATATCGATGCATCGCAGTATACCACAAAATCCTCAACTCCCTCTGGAAGGGATAACACCGGGGCTTCGCACAACTTCTGGCGAAGAGTCTCAAACGAGGTCTGCTGCTCCGGACCCCATGAGAAAGCAACACCCTTCCGGGTCAACCTAGTGAGTGGCACCGCAATCTTGGAGAAATCCTGAATGAATCTCCGATAATAACCGGCCAACCCCAGAAAACTCCTGATCTCGGTGGCGGACTTCAGCACTTCCCAACTCATCACCACCTCAATCTTGTCCGGATCGACCAATACCCCATTATGATTAACAAGGTTCTCCAAGAACTGGACCTCTCGTAACCAGAAATCACACTTGGAGAATTTGGCATAAAGCCTCTCCAACCTCAATACCCCGAGGATCTCCCTCAAATGCTCCTCATACTGCTCTCGGGATCTAGAATACACTAGATTATCATCAATAAACACGATCACCGATCGATCCAACATCAGCTGACATACCCTGTTCATGAGATCCATGAACGCTGTTGGTGCATTGTGAGCCCAAAAGGCATCACCACAAACTCATAGTGCCTATATTGCGTCCTGAACGCCGTCTTCTGGATATCCTCATCACGCACCCTCATCTGGTGATATCCAGACCTCAAGTCTATCTTGGAAAACCAAGATGCCCCCTAAAGCTGATCGAACAAATCATCAATCCTCGGCAACGGATAACGGTTCTTGACCATTAACTTGTTCAGCTCCCGATAGTCGATGCACATTTGGTGCGAACCATCCTTTTTCTTGACAAAAAGGATCGGCGCTCCCCAAGGTGAGTTGCTCGGTTGTATAAACCCTTTCCCCAACAGCTCTTGAAGCTGTGAGGATAACTCTTGCATCTCTGGAGGTGCAAGGCAATAAAGCGCCTTAGCGATAGGTGCTGTCCCCGGAACCAAATTAATGCGAAACTTCACCTGCCTCTCGGGAGGCACGCCCGACAAATCCTCGGGAAATACATTCGGAAACTCACGCACTATCGGAACATCATCAACTAAACTTGGCCTCCCCGTGGCCTCCCGAGTATCCATCACATAAGCTACGAACCCCTTGTAGTCCTGTTGCAAACTCTTCCTCGCTCTGGCAGCCGAACAGAATGCTGACCCGCTTCGAGTTCCCTCGCCATAGACTGTCAGCACTCCCCCACTAGGATCTCGAATCGTCACAAATTGCTGCTCGCAGTCTATCACAGCCCTAAATCGGCTCAACCAATCCATGCCCACGATAACACATACGTTCCCCATCGCAATCGGGACCAAATCTATTGGAAACCCAACGTCGAAGATCTCAAGTACACACCCTCGAATCACGTCCGTGGCATACACTGCTCGCTCGTCAGCTATAGAAACTTGTAGAGGTCGACTCAACGCCTCTTGTCGGATACTGATGTGCTGACTAAACGCTAAGGAAACAAATGACCGAGTCAAATAACACCAAAGCAGGTACATAATTCACAAGAAAAGTACCTACACATATCATAATATAAGCATAACACCTCAAACTCAACATAAATAAATGAAAGAATACATACCATCCACGACATCGGGCGTTGCGCGGACCTCCTCCGCTGTCAACTGGAAGGCTCTCCTGCGAGACTTCGGTGCCTCGGCCTTCACCGGCCGAACCTCAGTAACTCGCACGGCGGCAGGGGCAGATCCTTGTTGTGCCCCATGTGATGTCCCCTGCAGCTGCGGGCACTCGGCTTTTCAGTGGCCCGTCTGGTCGTAATGGAAACAAACCATGAATCCCTTGGGGCAATCCTTGGCTATATGCCCTTCCTTGCCACACTTGTAGCAAGCACCTGATCGCAGACCCCCTCATGTCCCTTGCCGCACTTTCCACAAGTGCGGCCCTTCTGGCCTCCAGCTCTCGAAACGGTGGGCTTTGCCCGCTTGGCTGCCGGCTGAGACTGTGCTGGCCGCCTCTCCACCCTCTGTGACTCGGCCTCCTCCCTGACCTGAGTCTCCAGCTCAATCTCCCTCTTCCGTGCACTTGCCTGGAGCTCGGAAAATTTTTGGTAATTTGAGTTTGCCACGAACTCCCGAATATCCCTCTTCAGAATGCTCAAGTATCGGCTCATGCGTGCCTGCACAGACGACACGTGCTCAGGGCAGAACATCGCCCTCTCATGAAACTTCCTGGTGATCACAGTAACTGACTCAGTACCTTGCTTGAGGGTCAAGAACTCCTGGGCCAACCGTTCCCTTTCCACCGGGGGAACGTACTCCTCTTTGAACATAGTGGTGAACCTCTCCCAGATCACCGCTGAGATCTCCGCAGAAGTGAGATGCGTCGTCACAAATTTCCACCAATCCTTCGTTCCCAAGCGAAGCTGGTTCAGTGCAAACCGAACCCTCAGATGCTCTAGACACGAACAGGTGTAGAAGCATCCCTCGATATCAGATATCCATCTCATCACAACAATTGGATCATGCATCCCATTAAACTCTGGTGGCTTCGTGTTGCTGAACTCCCGATACAGCAACGAGTCACCCCCTGCGGCCTGGCAGCAGCAACGGCTGCGGTGGCCGCAGCAACAACAACATCAGTAAGAGCGGCGTACCGCTCATCAAAGGTCTCAATCAGCGTGGTCTTGATAGACCCGAACATCTCTGGTATCTCAGCTCGGATGGCCGCAGCCACCTCATCATGAATCATTTGGCGGAGCTCCTCATCGCTCACACCTCCCTCGCTAGTCCCCGGTCTATGGCGTGTCCGAACCATGATGTCTCTGAAATACAACATACAAAAAAAAAATCAGGGACTCGTTAGAGCATACTCGCACTCGATAACTCAACCCTACTTGTTTCCTAGTATCCTAAGGATTCCTACTTGGACTGCACACTGATCCGGTGTTTCCAGTAGTACGGGCCCTATACTACCTTTCATACGCATCAATATTCATTCCAAGTCACCTTCCAAGGATCCCAAGTCACAAGTACTCTATCTCTTGCCACACATAAGCTACCCTTCGGTAGATTCTCACAGCACCTCACTGCTACCTATTCACTCACAAGCATCTCATGGTAACAGAAATCTTCCTAGGCTAAGGCATCACAAATCAGGCCACTCTAGTCCTAATATGAATACCTAGCCTACTCTAGCATGCATAACACATTACAACATATCTCATAACACATAATGCAAGGGTAATTTGGGAAATCACCGTTCGGGTGCTGGCTGATCGTACACACTGCTTCCTTCTGTTTCCTCGATTCCTTTTTACTCTTTTAGGAAAAATTGTTTTTTTTATGAAAACTTTCTCAAATCCTCAGTTTGAGTTCAAATACACCCAAAGGTGAATCCGAATCCCTCAAACCAAGGCTCTGATACCAACTTGTAACACCGTGAAATTTCAAAACAATTTTTCATTTTAAATTAACAAAAATACTCTAATCACAATTCTAAAACACGTGTATCAATTTGTTTTTCACATAACATAAGTACAAATCTCAATCCCCAGAATCTCAAATCATCTCCACTGCAAGTGTGTACTGATCATCCCGGCGCCTTCCCGCGATCATCACCGGTACCTGAAACACATAACACGCAAACGGTAAGCATAAATGCTTAGTGAGTTCCCCAAAATACCACATACAACACATACACCTTTCCAGGACATAACCTTATGGGATCTTTCGATCCAGTGTCTCAGGGGATTTCCATCCCATAACTCTGTTGACCTTCCGGTCCATACTCTGTTGACCTACCGGTCCATACTCTGTTGACCTTCCAGTCCATACCCTTCTGACCTTCCGGTCCACATCATCATACTCATATCATAACATAATACATATACAACATACATCACATATTCATCATACACATAAGACCTTCTGGTCACACATGATTACCCCATCGGGTAAGGCATAGTGAGAAGACTTAGCTCGAAGATGTCGGATAATCACTCGTGCTCAATCCTCCGACCTAGCTTCCTCCTATAGCATAATTACAACTCTAATTAATACCTCCCCGACTTAGTTTGACTAATGCCCTTAAGTCAACACAAGTCAACTCTGGTCAACGTTAGTCAATGGTCAACCTTTGACCCAACTCATCGAGTCAGGCACTGACTCGGCGAGTTCAGACGTGAACTCAAGTCCCCTAAATTTCATCTGAATCACCAAGTCACTCCCCCAACTCGGCGAGTCACCAACTGTGTAAGTCACGGGACAACTCGGTCCGACTCGTCGAGTCTGTTCATGGACTCGGCAAATTCATTCCATGCTCAAACTCAATTGACCTTCTGAGGTCATATCTGTTCCTCTAATCCATAGATCTGACCTTCCTAAGCTCAATAAACACGTAAAGTTTCAATCTTGATGCTCATGCAACGTCCAAACAACTCTACTTGATGAATTAGCCCCAAATACAACATCCTAAGTCCATTTCTTCCATAACTCATCATAAAGAAAGATGGATAAAGCTCTCTGGACCACTATGGGTCCATATCCGAAGTCTAAACATGATAAGGGACCCTATTCCCAACAAATCATCCCAATAAAGGGTATAGAAAACCCTAGATTCATGGATTCTTCAACAAAACAGAAAAAGGATCGATATGCTACCTCAAGTATGATGCCCTTCACTTGAAATCCACAGATATGCAACATCCTTGGCCTCCTCTAAGCTGGTACCACATTCTTCATGCAAAACCAACCCACAAATATCAAATAATGGCTTCTTCCCTCTCACAAACGCTCAAGCACTTCTAGGGTTTCTCTCAAGGGTTTGGTAGCCGCAAATGGTGGCTATAAGGGTCCTTAAATAGGTCCCAAACCCGAGAAATTAGGGTTTCTTTCGTCAGCTCTAACTCGGCGAGTTCACTCCCTTGACTCGTCGAGTCCAAACATTTTCCACGTCACCCATTCGCGACCTAACTCGACGAGTCTAAGCACCAACTCGTCGAGTCACCTCAACACAATTCTAATTATAATATTAATTAATGTACCTGGGAAAACGAGCATTACAATAAGAACAAGTTGTTGATTGTTGAACATTCAGGGAAATTTTTTAGTGATACAAATTGTTGAAAGAACGATTGCTTATGTTCAAGTCAAGCAATTGTGAAATTCATAACTGTTGTTTATTGAAAAAACAATTGCTAACAAAAAATTTACAAACAATTGTGAAGATAAAAGAACCTAATGTAAAATGATGGTAATCCAATGAAATACGAAATTATTGTTTTTATTTAAGTTTCTTAAATAAATGAGATTGTGGTGATTGAAGATCCATATTCGTTATATGGACATCTACAAAAGTATTGATGAATGGTTTTAAGCTAGAACTAGAAAAATAAAACTCTTAAATTATACCAAATATCCTGTCTAGTAATCATATTTGTTGACTATTCTTTGGGACTTCAATCTAACTTCTTAATAATTGTTTTTTTATAAACACAAATTATATAGGATTGGTACAAATAAACGGGTATAATTAAGCATCTTCGCCCAGGACATGGAAAACCAATGGACCGCCCTGATGATTCATTACGAGGGGAGGAGATGAGAGTTGTCAGCAGAAGTAATATAATATTAAATTATATAATGTATCCATAAGATAAGATTAGGACATCTACCCTAATAAATGAAAATATTTTTGCCAAATGTCATTTTCTCATTTAGTTTGACACATGTCATTTTGTATGATTTTTTGATTTTTTCTTTTTCCACTTGGTATTTTCTTGTGCTTTCAATTTTTTTAAATTTAAAAGTAAATTCCATATTTTATGCGAGTTTATTTATGTTATGTAGAATCATTAAATTAAATTTCAATAATCATACCAAAAAAACATACAACTACAAATTAGACAATAATCAATTCTTCCATAATTAAATGTTTACACATCATAATTTTCACTTAATTATAAAATAACTTTTTCAAAACAAAAAATGTTATGAAATCCAATTATAAACAAAGAAATTAGTTTTCATTTATTAGGCTAGATATATTGAAAAACTTGATCCTTATTATTTTATATTCAACTTTTTTTAATAAACCCGTGTAATACACGGGGCTCACACCTAGTAAGGCTAATATAGTCAACTTATTTGTAGTACGACGTTACAAAGACATAGAATAAAGATCAAAACTATAAATAAATTTAAAAAAAAAAAATTGAGACCAAAACTACAAAAATCAAATAAAGTCATGGGCCGAAACTATAATTTACTCGTTATCTTTTAGATTGAGGCAACGAACGGATAATCAGTCTAGCTTCACTACACCTGACACGGCTTTCTCCTTCACTTGTTACTCGTCAATTGCACCCCTGTCATCCATTTTTGCTACATCTTCGTACTTCTTAGTAGCAGCGTAGAGTGATTCATCAGCTGCTTTCATCTCTGCAGTGATTCAGGATGCTTGAAATCATGCCAATAAACGGTCTTTCTATGGAACCCGCAAAGCTACCTTCATTTCCATATGCTACTAAAAATGGTGGTTCCAAGAACAAGTCTCGTAGGTCTCTACGGTGCACAGCAGTGATCATTAATTTGCCTACCAATTATCCCCCAAAGGGCAACAATACGCTGATCAATAGGCAAGTCAATTAGAATTTTGATGATATACAGTTTGTGTTCAATTTATCTTCAGATCAAATGATCTCGTCTGTATATTCAACACGTTTGCTGTTGGCTTGGTTTACGTATGTAGGTTTGTGATGTCCAACCCCAAACCAAATGCCCTGGATTCGTCGAAAAAAGGTCTTCATCTGCTTAAGGTGCTTTAACCCCTCTCTAATTGATATCAAACATTGTTTTTGTGACAATTCTAGTGCTTATTAGCATGTTTTAGCTCTCTGGTGAATGTTGTTTTTTTGTTAACTCAGTCCAGCTCCATGAAGGCCTAGAGTCATGCTCAACCATGGAGGAGCTGAAGCAATACCACTCCCAGATCATCAAACTTGGCCTTTCATATGATAACGATGCCATTGGAAGGATCATCAAGTTCTGTGCTATCTCAAAAAACGGCGATTTGGGTTATGCACTAAAGGTGTTTGACAATTTGCCAAAGCCAGACGCATTCATTTACAACACCATTTTTAGGGGTTATCTCCAATTCCAACATCCCAAAGAATGCATATCTTTGTACTCCCAAATGTTACAAAGTTCTGTTACACCCAATAAGTTCAGTTTCCCTCCTGTCACAAGAGCTTGCTCTTTACACAACGCCATTGAAGAAGGCAAGCAAGTTCATGCCCAGATTTTGAAATTCGGATACTCTTCAGATGGGTTCTCTCAGAACAACTTGATTCATATGTATGTAACCTTCAAGAACTTGCAGGAAGCAAGGAAGGTGTTCGACAAAATGCCTCGCCCAGATCCCATCTCTTGGACAACACTAATTACTGGTTATTCCCAACTGGGATACATCAACGAGGCACGCAAAGTGTTCGATAAAATGCCAGAAAGAAACCCCGTTTCCTGGAACGCCATGATTTCTGCATACGTCCAAAGCAACCGTTTCCACGAAGCCCTTCAATTGTTCAACAAAATGCAATCAAACCACATCAAACTGGACAAATTTGTAGCAGCAAGCATGTTATCAGCATGTACAAAACTCGGAGCATTAAAACAAGGGGAATGGATTCACGATTACATCAAGAGAAACGGAATCCAAATCGACCCAAAACTCGCCTCCACCATCATCGATATGTACTGCAAATGCGGTTCACTCGAAAAGGCACTCGAAACATTCAACGAGTTAACCAAATCCAAATCCAATTCCGATTCCGATTCCGATTCCGTTTCCGTTTCCATCTCTTCTTGGAATTCCATGATCGGGGGATTCGCGATGCACGGAAAAGGCGATTCCGCCATCGACCTCTTCAAGAAAATGGAAACGGAATCAGTATCTCCGGACTACATTACATTCGTGAACTTACTAAGCGCGTGTGCTCATTCCGGATTAATTGAACAAGGTCGTTATTATTTCAAACACATGGTGGAATCTCACGGGATTACACCCGGAATGGAGCATTACGGATGCATGGTGGACATGCTTGGAAGGGCCGGAATGTTCGATTCCGCCATTGACCTTATAAACGAGATGCCAATGAATCCAGACGTGGGTGTGATGGGTGCACTTCTTGGAGCTTGCAAGATCCATAACAATGTCGAATTAGGAGAAAAAATCGGGGAAAAAGTCATAGAATTGGAGCCTCATAATAGCGGAAGATATGTATTATTAGCTAATATATACGCCAACTCATCAAAATGGGAATCCGTTGCTAAAATTAGGAAGCTCATGAACGATAGAGGTGTTAAAAAAGAACCGGGTTTTTCACAAATCGAAATCGAGGGTAGTATTAATGAGTTTATTGCAGGGGGGAGAGTTCATCGGGATTCGAAACAGATATATGAAAAAGTCAACGAAATGTTGACTTCGATTAAATCTATGGGATATGAACCGGAAAGTGAGAATGTGTTGCATGATATTAGTGAAGAAGAAGAGGATGTGGAAAACCCGGTTTTTTATCATAGTGAGAAACTAGCGATTGCTTATGGTTTGTTGAAAAGTAAACCGGGGGAGGTTTTAAGGATCACTAAGAATTTGAGGGTGTGTAAGGATTGTCATGAGGTGAGTAAATTGGTTTCCAAGTGTTTTGAGAGGGAAATAATTGTGAGGGATAGAAGTCGATTTCATCATTTTAAAGATGGCGTATGTTCGTGTAACGATTATTGGTGATTTTGAACAACTATATTTTGTTTTGTTTAATCTTATGTTTGGGACTAATGTAAAGACTTTACTTTATTTTGATTTTGGTAAACCATTGATCTAATTTACACACTATATACATTCCTTTTTTACATGTAATCCATAAACGTGTGTGTTGATTGAAAAAAACGTAATGTAAGTTACGTGAATGTAGCGGAAATAACAGATTAACATTTTATTCCCTGAGTTATTGATTAAAATTGTTTCGTTACTTGATATTGTAGGTTCCTTTGATATATGAGGCAGTGACAAAATCAGTTTGCGTCTATAGATTTCTATTGACAAAACCTGTTTTCCAAGTGTTAAAACTGGCTAATCCGTAAAATCTGATAATTAGAATTGGATTTCAGGTTTGTTATAAAAAATGGTCAAGTCCAGATTAACTCGAATAAGATTAATTACATATTATATATGGGCTTTAAGATTAGAACCGGCAATGGGTCGATCGAGGTTGGATCCGGGTTAACCCATTTATTAATTGGGTTGAAGTTTTCAACCAAACTTAACATATTTATTTAAATGGGTTGATATTCCCAATTCAACCAAACATTTTAGATAAATGGGTTATTGTTAGCATATATATTTTGATGTATAGTCTTTGTATTTAGATTATTAGCTCATACCCTTGGCCCATCGATGTATATTTGTATAAATTTGTTTATTGAAGTAGAGGAATGCATGAGATTTTATCACAATTACATGGTATCAAAGAACACTAGCCGTTGAATAGGCACTTTTTTTTTTTTTCTTCGATTCTGTTTCCCTCCTACTTCATCAATCATGACTGGCAAGGATTCGTCTTCTTTTGTGTCTCTTCTTGACAAACCTTCTTCCTCCATTAAAATCAAACATACAGTTCCTTTAGTTCTTGATCTTGAAAGAATGAATTATGACATATGACATGAGCTATTTGAAACCCATTGCAAGGGATACAGTCTCTCCAAACATCTTCTTCCCACCACTGACAAGTCTCTTGAAGCCACAAAAAAAATAGAAACGTTTGAACTACATTGTTTGGACTCCATTGTAAAATCTTGGATCTATAACACTTTGTTTCAGCCTTTTCTCCACATGAATCTGAAGAAATTCTCCTCTGCATATGGAGTTTGGAACTGCCTGGAACTACTTTTCAGATAAAATAAGCTTACTACCTCAATCCAACTTGACAGTAAGATCTGAAACATCACTCAAGGTGACTCTTCTATCAATGATTATTGTTCTTGTATCATGACTCTTGCTAATTTGCTTAAAATCTGGAAAACCTGGTCCCTGAGATAAATCTCGTGTCTGATGGTCTCAATGGGTTGTCTGCCAAGTATAATTACATTGCTACTACCATACGCCATCGTGATCCTCTACCATCCTTCACGCAAATGCGGTCCATGTTATTGATTGAAAAACGCCAAATATTACAAGATCAGTAGCTACAAACTACGACTACTCCCACTTATTCTGATCATGACTCTTCTCCCACCATTCTCGCCAATGATGGCACCTCCAACACAACCAATTAGCGCAACTATTACCGTGGAGGCCGATATGGTGGTTGGAATGGTCGTGGCGGTCGAGCGGGTCACAATGGCCGCATGTTCAGTGGGGGTTCACGTCAACAACAACATCCAGTGGATGCACCTCTTAGTTGGGGGTACGACTGGTATCCTCTGTCAAATCCTACCTAGGTGTAACACTCAAGAATTTGGTATGTTTCCTTTATCCCCTTAATACAAAAATCATATCATTTTAGTCCCTAGCTAGTACGTTAGGCGTACTCTATGAGTACGTTTAGCATACTAGCTCATTTCCAGATCGCAGGATTCACCACCATACGCGGGGCATACATGGAGTGCGCATGGCATACATAGTGATGGGGCAAACCCTAATTTTTAGGGTTTGCACCATATTAAAGCAACTTATACCACCTTTGGACATTCTATTGATCATCCTCCATCACCTTATGTCCTAATATCGAAACCCTAAGTGTATTTGGTGAGATTTGAGCTTGAAAGTAAGTTTGTTAGTATTTTGTGGTGAAGAGAAGAAGAGGAGCACTTGGAGGTTGCTTAGGAGTAGCTTGAGCTTGCAGATCCAGAGTTATCTTCACCTTAACAAGCCTTTTGAGGTGTCACACCCCCGGACCAGGCGGCGGAAACGTCCAGAGGAGGGTGACTTCATTGTACAGTATCATAACAATTGAATATAAATGAAACATAGCAAATCCAAACATCATACATCAATATAACAAACTTACATTGTTTTACATCATGTTTATGTTTTTGAATTACACAAAAGAACCAATGGTGAGTAAGTTCCAAAATACATCAAAAGAATTCAACATCCGCAGCTCACAAACCTGCTTACTGATTTCCTGAGAATACAAATCGTTTGAAAAGCGTCAACATAAAATATGTTGGTGAGTTCATAAGCATTTTGTATAAAAATCTATGTTAGTTTGAAAAATCAGAAAATCCCATATTTTCTTATCAAAATAGTTGTAAGTCTCGTTTTCAACCAAGTATAGTTGCTTGTGTGCTATAGTTTATCGTTTTCGAAAATCGTATACAATCGTTTTCAAATTCGTGTACAATTGTTTTCCCCAGAAAATCATATATTTTCTGAATGTGTAAAATAGTAGTATTAAAACCCTAATACTTGTGTGATATACGCTTCGTTTAAAGTACTCAACAATCGTTAGTATAGCCGGAAGGTGTAACATATGTTTATTTCTAAACAATTCACTGTTATATTCTATGTGAGTCGTTTCTCAAGTGCTCGCGTTTGATTGAAGACATTTGTCACCCTCTACCGGCCAGTCTAGCTGCAGCGAACAATGAAGGTGCGGGGTGTCAACCCCGTATAGATCTATACATAAATTCTCGTTCCCCCTCCAGGAGACTCTGGTTATAACTCTTTACTCTTAAATGTATACTAATATATATATATATATATATATATATATATATATATATATATATATATATATATATATATATATATATATATATATATATACTGTGGAGATTCGTCTTACTAGAATACTAACATGTTTTTGAGCAAATCGTGAATATCCATTACTTATTGAAATAAATAAAAATAATTATTCTTATTGGTTAAATCTATCATTTTCGTTTATTGAGGATAATCCACTTGGACATCATATTTATCAAAAATGACAAAATATTATCGGTATTGGCAAAAATGGCCATTCCTTTTATAAAGTATCAAATAAGACCTATATTTGCCAAAAGTTGTCATAAGTAGCTAGAACTTGGTGAAATGTGTAAAATGACCCATTTCTTCTAAAATGTTCATTTTAGGCTTATATTTATGAAAATATTCAAAAAGGCCCTTGTTTATCTAAAATTCCACTTTTGGTCCTTTAAAAATTGAGATATTCAATAATTCCACAAACTTAGCCTATAGTCCAAAAATAATCTTTATATTCCCATATGGCCGAAAATGGTCCCTCACAAGTATTATTATTTCCATTTCCTAACTACTTTCGTATCTTTTTGTGACAACTCAAAATTTTCATTCGTGCAAACCCTACAGTCAAGCACTTTAAATAAAAGTCAAACACATTTCTGCTAATTTTTAGCCAGTTTAAAGTCCGTTTTGGGTGCGTTATTATTAATTCTTCAAACAAATGAATAAAAGGAAGTGCCTTCTAGGGTCTTGGAGTAGCAAACACACACATAACACCTTAATAAGGAGTTCATGACCAAACTTTTGGAGTTTGGGCCGTAAACTCCCTTATGGCCGTAAACTCATGCATATAGCATGAGTTTACTCTTCATTTTCCTCATTTCCAACTTTCAAGCTCAAGAACATCAACTTCTCTCTCAAGTATCATAACACTTTTCTTCCAATCTTCCAAAAATGTAAGTGTTTCTACCCTTGATTTGTTGTTATAACCTTTCATCTAGTTGTTATACACCATTTCATCCATGAAATCTTCACTTTCACATAGATCTTCAAGTGTTATTCAAAACACCAAGAGCTCCAAGAATACTCACTAGTGTTCTTGGACCTTAAACACCCAAACAAGCTTCTATATTGTAAGTACTCTTAACTTAGCTTGTTATAGGCTTGATACACTTATTAATCAACTAGAAAACATCAAGAAACACAAGATCATAAGTGTTTACGGCCAAGGCAATCTCCTTGGGCCGTAAACTCTAATGAAAGGGCCATATGATCCTTAGTCCCTTCCTAAGCCTTGGATACAAGTCTAGATCACTTCCTTGAGGAGTATAGGACCTTAAACAAACAAAAGAATCAAGCACACATGAGTTTACGGATGTAAACTCATGGGGAATTGACCATGGGCCGTAAACTCTAAAAGGTGGTGCAATTGTGCCACTATTACTTCCTAAGGCTTGGACTTGATCATAGGATACTTAACATTGACTTATAAGACCTTAAAACACAAAATGGTACTAATTACCATGAGTTTACGGCCGTAAACTCATGAGGTAAATGACCATTGGCCGTAAACTCACATGGTGTTACCATTTGGGCAGTAAACTCCAATGTGAGGCCATACAACCTTTAGATGCAACCTTTTGGTACTTATAACACTTGAATAAAAGTGTTTTACATGTCCTAGGGTGTCTTAACTTGGTTAATTAGTTGTTAAATGACTAATTGGATACATATATGTGTCATTATATGTTAAATAGGATCTCTGTGTGTGTTTAAGTCTTCACTTGACACTTAGCATCCTATACCACCCGTTCATCCAAACCACTCACTACAGGTGAGTTCGTACCCCCTTAACTTATCTTTTAAATGATTTTAAATGCTTTTATGGGGGAGAATACAAGTAGAAAACATGCTAGTTATATAATCAATCACATGTAATTTATAACTGTGTTTCAAACAAGGATTTCATATGCTTCAAACTGTGTTTCAAAACAAACTACTTTTAAATCGTTTTATAAACTGACATCAAGTCATTATTTATTCATTGTTCAAAACCCTTTAAATGTATTACAAAACCTCTTTTAAACTTATATATTGTTAAAACCATATATATAGACACTTATGTAGTAAGTATATATATGTATTGATATGAAAACTGTTACTTCAGTTCCAACACTTTTGTGTAGCAAAGGTGTATAAACATACTTGGACATTTCAAACTACATTACTAGTAAACTATAATAGGTATAGTTTAGGAGATACGATTTACTATTCCTAGTACAAGGAATCATACATGAGTCAGTTCATTCATGAGTCTATACAAAGAGAACATACTATACAAAGAGAACATAATATACAAAGAGAACATACAATACAAGGAGACTACTACATACTATACGGGACTGACCATCCTACACCTGGCTGTTAGCTACAGTGGGAAACTACACATCGACGGATGTCCTTGGTTGTACTGTTCCGCGATTTACCGCGTCGTGTTTATCCTAGACAAATGGATACGATTTCAATGATTATATAATTTTCCCTGTTATCTTTACTTTGTGAAACATTCACATAAACGACGAGGTAAACTTTATTTTGATAATAATATTTGTACTTGGGAAAAACCTTCATTTTTACAAGAGAAGCAAACCTTCTAAATAGTCGGGTCTTGGTAAAAGACTACATTTTATACTAGTAGGAAATATGGGATTTTCTAGGGTTTTCAAACGTATACAAACATTTACATTGAACATTTACGAACATTTTCATTCAAACTTATACAAACATCGACATTAAATACTTATGAACTCACCAGCTTAAATGCTGATCTACACTTTCAAAATAACTTGTATTCTCAGGTCGCTAGTAGATAGGTACGATGACCAGGTTTTGAGAAGACGGAGCGTTCAAGACTCGTCTTTTATTTTGATTCATGTTTTGGTGTCTTATTACATTTAAATAACACATGTGTATGAAATTATACTATTAACGCAATGGATGATGTTGTTGCTTGTTTACTACTTTGCATTGTTATGATACTGTACATGACGTCCTCCACCCCCAAATTTTTCCACCGTTCTTGGTTTTGGGGTGTGACAATTTTGTTCATCATTTTGGTTTTGAGCAAATTTTTAGGAAACCCTTTGGAGTTTTTGTCATAAAAGTTGTAACATCATATAATGTAAACATACTAGTTTTGATACTTTCCATCATTTGAGTATTATGGTTTAGCCACTTAAATCATCGCAAATTTTTGAACTCAAGAAACTATTTCACATGGAGTTTTCAAAGATATAACACACATATAACTTAGTATATATGTCTAACAAGCAAGCATAAGTAGATTCAAACAAAACCTTGACTTGTATCCTCCCCCAAAAACCATGAAAAACATCAAAAATAGGGGTATGAAGCTCACCTTGGGTAGTAGATGGTGTGGGTGAAGAGATGAGAGGATGAGTTAGAACCTAGAACACATGAAGTGTGGGGTGATCCTCTTGAGAATTTTTGCTAGGATAAGATTATAAACACATAAATTTATGTGTGAGTTGGAGTTTAAAATAGCTAATGGTATGAAACTCTTACTAGACATAAACACTTACAAGAACTTAGTAGGGTTGATGAAGGAATTGGTTCTTGAACTTGGATGAAGCCTTGAGAGTGTTTTCGTCGTTTACAGAACGCAAATATGAGTTGTGAAATGGGGAAATAGGGTTCACGGTCCCTAATATGGGATAAGGGAATGATAAGATGTTTACTTTGGTTACTATTAGATAATGCATGAATAACTGAGTTTGTATTTGAAATCTACGCATTACAGCTTGCATCCACCGTGAGCACCATTGAATTGAAAGGGGTTCACGGTCCAAATGGACCATAAACCATGGTTTACGCTCAAAAGGTAGTTCTCTAGGGTAGTTTACGGCCAAAAAGGTATCATGGGGGGGGGGGGGGGGTTACGGCCTAAACTTTGCCTAGGATGGTGTTTATGGTCAAAGCTTGAATTATTAAATGCGTTTACACCCAAGACACCTCCTAGGAAGGTGTTCACGGCCTAAAGGTGCTTCTTTAAGTTGTTCACGGTCAACCTTTGATGTTTTAAGGAGGTTCACAACCAAAGTGATTTCTAGGAAATGTTCATGGTCTTGGTGTGTAGAATTTTTAATATGCTTGTTTATGTGATCATTTTTTACATAACTTAAACTTCTTATTGTTTTCATCAACTTAGGAGGCTTTAGGGTATCATAATTCTCAAAAACATTACATTACCAACATATAATATTAGCATAAATACAAATATTACATGTAAGGGACTGATTTGGCTTGCTTTCTAGACTTGGAAATTTCCAGTTGTGACATCATCCCCCCGTTAGAGGGAATTTCGTCCCAAAATTCTTTAGAAGTCATTCCTAAGAATTAGTGAAAAGATGAGGGTACTTCTGCATCATTTGATCCTCGCATTCCCAGGGGAATTCCGGCCCACGCTTGCGAACCTTCACAATGGGGATGCGTCTTTTTCGTGCACTTGACTTCCTTATCCATAATCTCGACAAGCTACTCGATGATTAGAAGGTTCTCATTCACTTTGATCTCACCTAGTGGTATTATGAGGGTTTCATCCGATAGGAACTTCTTTAGGTTTGACACATGGAACACAGGGTGTATATTACTGATCTCGGAGGGTAGTTGCAGTTTGTAGGCCACCGTACCGATCCGTGCGAGGATCTCGAATGGTCCGATGTATCGGGGAATTAGTTTACCTATCTTACCAAATCGTATCATTCCTTTCCACAGGGAGACTTTTAGCAGCACTCGGTCACCCACCTGAAATTCCAGAGGCTTTCGCCTTTTATCTGCATAACTCTTTTGTCGGTCCCTCGATGCTTGGAGTCGTGCTCGAATTTGGTCTATCCTTTATGTGGTTTCTTGAATAATCTCGGGTCCAGTGAGTGCGTTGTTAGACGTTTTCCCTTTTGCCAGTTGGGTGTCCCCCACCTCAGCCCAGTAGAGGGGCGATCTGGACTTCCGGCCATACAAGGCCTCAAAGGGAGCGACTCCTATACTTGTGTGGTAGCTATTGTTGTATAAGAATTCAATTAAGGGTAGGTGAGTATTCCAATCTTTTCCAAAGTCTATTACACATGCCCGAAGCATGTCTTCTAGAGTTTGAATGGTTCTCTCGCTTTGGCCATATTTTGAGGGTGGTAGGTAGTGCTTATGAATCTGCTATGTCTATCAGAAATAATAGATATAGGCACCCCATGGAGTCTCACTACTTCCTTCAAGTATATTCGCGTTAGTCTTTCCATCTTGTACGTCTCCTTTATTGGTAGGAAATGGGCAGATTTTGTTAGTCGGTCAACGATGACCCAGAGAGTATCCAGACCATCTGCCATCTTGGGTAATTTGGTTATAAAATCCATCGTTATCTTTTCCCATTTCCACTCGAGTATCTCAAGTTGCTGAAGTAGTACCGAGGGCTTTTGATATTCCATTTTAACTTTGGCATAAGTAAGACACTTGCCCACGTAAGTGGCAGTCTCTGTTTTCATATTCGGCCACCAATAATGTTGTTTGATATTCAAGTACATCTTATTGGAACTCGGATGGACAGGTTACCTTGTTTTGTGAGCCTCATTCATTATCACGTCTCGTAACCCACCGAATCTCGGTGTCTAGATACGGTCTATAAGGTAATAGGCTCCATCATCTTTGATCATCAGAGTCTTCTCCATTCCACGCAATGCTTCATTGGGTACGTTTTCTGGTTTCAAGGCTTGCTGCTGAGCCTCCTTAATTTATGAGGATATATGGGAATGGATGGTTATTGTCAACGTCTTTACTCAGTGGCTTGAGTATTCCTTTCGGCTTGAAGCATTGGCTACTACGTTAGCCTTTCCTAGGTGGTACTTGGTCTCATATTCATAGTCGTTTAGTAGCTCGACCCATCTCTGCTATCTCACGTTCAATTCTTTTTGATTCAGAATGTGTTGAAGGCTATTGTAGTCTGTGAAAATGGTTCACTTTGTACCATATAGGTAGTGCCTCCAAATTTTCAGGGCGAAGACCATAGCTCCCAGCTCGAGATCGTGGGTGGTATAGTTTACTTCATGTGTTTTTAGTTGTCTAGATGCGTAAGCTATTACCTTTCCGCGCTGCATAAGCACACAGCCTAACCCTTGATTAGAAGCATCACAGTATGCTACGAAATCTTCTGTTCCCCCTGGCAAGGACAGCACTGGGGCACTGCAGAGGGCTTGTTTCAGAGTTTGCAAGGCTACTTCTTTCTTGTTGTTCCAATGGAAGGATACACCCTTCTGGGTGAGAGTGGTGAGTGTAAGTCCCCAAAATGCCTGTGTATCAATCAGATCCGTTTGATGGTGCAAAATCCCAATCAAACGGATGATGTCAGATCAAATAGAACAGAAGGAGAAGAAGAAGAAGATGAATCTTGTATTATTTGATGATTAGAATGTAGATCTAAATACAATATTCACACACAACACACACTCTCTTCTCTCTCTCTCTCTCTCTCTCTCTAGGCCGTACACACCTTTCATGTTTATCATCCTCTACTCCTCACCCCTAACACCTATATATATACAAGGGGAACATGGGCCGTAAATGAGTTTATGGCCGTAAACCTGTTTACGGCCGTAAACACCCACTGACCGTAAACCTGACTGTAAACTCATAAAATATTACAGAAAAATACATTTGCCTAGAAAAGTAAAGTATAAACCATATTTTTGACCCAACAATCCCCCCCCCCCCCTTGGTTTATAGCTTTCTTTTCTTAGATGACCCAACAAGCTCCCCCTAAAAAGTAGCTGGCTTTTCTTGTTAATCTTCAGTTGGAGATTGGCTTCAGCGTTTATCTTCGATGACTTCACAGCTTCAAGATGAACTTGATGAATCTTCAGTAAATGACTTCATCTTGAGCAGCTGGGAATTTCTTTAGAATTTGACATTTAACGCACATTGGGTGAGGAGGCTTCTTGTAGAAATTTGTGAAAATTGGTGCTTTCAGCTTGAGAATCTTCAGAGAGAACTTTAGAGAGAAATAATCTTCTAGATCACTTCAGTAGGTTCATAGATAGCAGCAGACTGATTGAGGAGGCTTTAATGCAATCCGTCACATAATCTTCAACTTCTACTTCACCTTGCTTCTGGGGTTGAAGATTGAATGTTAAAAGAATAATCTTCATTTTTTGCTCCTTCGAATGAGAATTCTTCGATGCTCATGGACGAGGCTTTGGCTCAGAAATTTTTGACACAAACTCCATGAGTTTCATCTATACCTGAAATCACTTTCAAGACAAAACAAAACTAAAAGAAAACTTAAAACAAAAACAAAATAGAAATAACACTATTTTTGGATTTTTAATTTTCTGATTTTTGTTTGATTTTTGAAATTTTCTGATTTTTCTTTGATTTTTGAATTTTTTTTAATTCTCCCCCTAAATTTGTGCATAGAGGAAAACTATGAACAAATTTAACAAGAAAAATATTTGGGATCAAAGTTGTGAGACAGCCTGAACTTGTTTATCAGTACCTTCACCTTCATGAATAGATCTGGTCAATTGCCGGTATTGTGGTCCACTTAAACACGAAGGATATCGATAAACTTTTGTAAATAAATCATTTAGCTGACGACGACCACGGGTATTGTTGTCCACTTAAATCAAGTAGCGAGATCTACAGACAATCTGTATGTGTTCAATTTTAATTGTACTATAACATGTTTCCCGCTTCCTGATATGCTCCAGCCATCAAGGACTTCCAGAATACTCCTTACATCGGGTGAACAGACAATTATTAAGAGAGAAGATAGATTTAGAATGAATATGCTGTACATCCAGGTCGGATCTCTTCCAATCATGCAAGGGATGAAACATATGACTAACTGAAGTTTTTAGAGGGATTTAGAAGAGAACGATGCATATACTATGTACCAAGTCGGATTATGAGTCACGCAGAGGAGACAGTATATAGCTAACAGATAAAAAGAATTGCATAGAGAGAAGATGCAGAGAGATAGAATTGCATATGTTACAGTCCAGGTCGGATCTCTCGATCACGCAGAGGAGGCAACATATGACTAACAGACAGAAAGCAAGAAAATAACCTTCTACAGACCTAGTTTATAGGAATTCCCCAGTCATCCCATCAAAACCGAAATTAAGGACAGAATCCGCATATCGAGGAAAAGTTAATCCACAGTTCTAGATACGGGTTCTTTTAATGTGACTGGTAGATTCTCATGTATATATCCTTCCTCAACCTATATGATCGTCGTAATGTGAGGCTAAACGGATCTAACTAGGTCAATGTTTGTCAAGTCCTTGAATTCCTTAAGTTCAACTCTCCCTAGTCAAGTCCATTTAACATCTTTTGTGCCTACCAGCGCATCGAGCACATAGCGTAGACAATTCAATTTAGGTATGTTACGCAGATTCAAACTACCCGTTATCACTTGCTAGTATCATTTCCCAACACATTACCTACTAACGAAAACCTATAAGAAAATGAAAAATTATCTTTGAAAAGAATCAGTTTAAGATAAACTCAGGAGTATAAAGAAGAAAACGCAAACCGTAATTCACCGATTGAATTTTCATCCAGAAGGTCTGAGAACAGTACGCATAATCTCATAACAGATCTGAAAATTCTTCATGTCGTTAAGCACAAACCCCATGTGATCCCTTCATTTCTTCCCTTCTTTCCTTTCCCTCAAAGGACACATTCTCTCGAACAAAGTTCTGAATGTTATACAGTTGAGAGATGCCTCCTATCATGTGCCTGGAACAACCACTACCAACAAACCGAAGCCTGATGATATGCCTCCATAGCTGCTCCGACATAGAGCGGGATCAGTTGGTCTTTGGAACCCAATCCATTTTGAAACTGGGTCGACCTTTGTCATCAACACACGATACTTTCTCCCATGACATGTCCTGTTTATCATAAACAGATGATGTAGAAATATTAGAATCATTAGGAGATTTAGGAGATTGAGCCTTTAGTACCCATTGGTAGTTGGGTTTAACCCATTTCTTTTTCGATCCGATGGGTGGCTCAGTACTTGCTTTTGAACTTGATGTCGTCCGTTGAGATTACTTTGACCGGACCGGTCTTTGTTTCACTGGAGCATCTTTTGGATTGGGCTTCTTGGCAGGAATTCCCTTCTTGCCTTTGGGATTCAGATTCTTGGCCTTCTGTGCGTTCCAGTCACCATGGTCTGAACGTGACCTTGAAGGGTTTCTTTTGAAGTATCTCCCTCTTGGTGCGTTCTGCCAGCCTTGTGCGTAGTAGGGAACATATGCACCATTTGGACAGTTTCGGGCAATATGTCCAGGTGTTCCACAGTGAAAACATGTCTTTTTCTTCACTGTGAAGTTGTTTCTTCCTGCCCTTGGTGGAATATCCATGCCTTGCCTCTTATTGATCCCATATGCACACTTGCAACAAGCACTCTGTTGCGCTGGAATTGGAGGCCTGTATTTCTCAACGGCAGGTTTGTTAGGAGTAACAGAATTCGAAGCAACAGATTCTGAGTTCAAGGCGTCATTGGTTTGTTCAGTAGTGTTCTCCTTGTTCTCATATTCTACTACTTTACCTGCACATGAAGTAGAAACATTAGTATTTTCAACCTGAATACATTCTGACACAAATCCAGCTGGTTTTCCATATTGAATATGTGCCTCCCTATCAATTTCTTCCTGAGTCATAGGGATGGATGTGTAGTTACGATTGAAAGGTGGAGGAACATTATCATACCCTAGACCCTTGTTTTGATTATCTTTGAATTTTAATTGGGTTTCAAATAAGGACTCGACTGTCTGACTTGACACAGTATAATTTTTGAAACTAACATATGTTTTTCCACACTTAATTTTCAAAGTGTCAAGTTCTTCAGTTACAGCAGCAAGTTGTCTCTTAATATAGCCATAATTTTCACACTTGTTGCTATACTCTTCCTGAAGCTTCCTAAAGTCTTTGGTTTTTGCTTCTAATTCAGCCTTGAGGGGTTTTTGTCCTTTCCTAAGTTGATATCCTTCGTGTTTTAGGTCCTCGACTTCCCTTTTTAGCAAATCATTATGTTCACGAAGATTTTTAATCGTATCTTCACAAGATGGAGTACATGAAACTTCATTGACCGGGAAGTTTGTGGAACTCATTGTTTTTCCACACTTCAAAGTGTCAAGCTCTTTAATTACATTAGCAATACTAAGACGATTGAGATCTTTTGTCTTCTTGATGACAGCTACGTTAATATCCCACGATTTTGGAAGTGAATTCAATAGCTTTTTGTTTATCTCAGATTTGGTCAAGAAGACCCCAGCTATATTCATCTCAGTAGTGAGTGTGGTAAATCGCTGCAGCTGAGCCTCCATGGTTTCTCCGGGAATGTAGTTGAACATGTTGATATTTTGTCTTAACATATCCTGACGATTCTCTTTCATGTCTTAAATTCCCTTGTTGACCTCAAAAACCATTAAAAGCACAACTCGAAGCTAAAATAAAACTTAAAAGTCAAACTTAAATTTAAAAGTGTCCTTTGACTATAAACCTCAAAAGTCAACCTTAAAAGTCAAATTTAAAAAGTCAAACTTAAAAGTCAAACTTGAAAAAGTTAAACCGAAAAGCTAAATTTGAAAATTTAAAAGTTAAACGAGAAAGTCAAAGTTTAAAGTCAAAGGTCAAACTTGAAAGTCAAAGTCAAATTTTGAAGATAAAAGTCAAAACTTAAAAGTATTTTTTTTAGTATTATTATTATTATTATTTTTTATTTTAGATGAAAAAGAAATTTAAAAATAAAAGAAATTTAATTTTTGGGCTAAAAATGACAATTTTGCGAAACTTGGAACCGAAAAGGAGTGTTTTTGAATAAAGAATGCGAAGCAAAGGAACAAAGGAACAAAGGTGATGCTAGAGGAGTTGGTTAAGGTGCTGGTCGATGAATTAGAGGTCCCGAGTTCGATCCTTGGCACCCCCAATTCGTTTCCTATTTTTGATATGCGAAGGCGAGGATGCGAGGACGAGGTGCGACGCTTGCTGAACGAGGCTGCTGAACGTGCGAGGTGCAAACCGGAAACGAGCTAGACCGAGCCGTAAACTAAGGACCGCAAACTGAGGCCGTAAACGTGCGAGCTGTAATCTTGGACCGTGAACCTCGGGCCGTAAACTCCGAGCCATAATCTCGGACCGTGAACCTCGGGCCGTGAACTCCGGAAACCCTAGCTGCTGGCCGCAAACTCTGCCACCCCCTCGCAGGTTACGACCAAAAACAGTGATTTTTGCCCTTTTTTGCTCCAAAACTCGATCAACAACCCGTTTTTATGAAAAACGCGAAGAACAAACCCCCCTTAATTTTCAGAGATCTATCCACAAACGCAAGAATTTTTCAAAAATAAGATCAAATATGCTCCAAATCTGACAAAAATGACTAATACAATCCAAGCTCTGATAAGTCCCCAAAATGCCTGTGTATCAATCAGATCCGTTTGATGGTGCGAAATCCCAATCAAACGGATGATGTCAGATCAAATAGAAGAGAAGGAGAAGAATAAGATGCTGAATCTTGTATTATTTGATGATTATAATGTAGATCCAAATACAAGATTCACACACAACACACACTCTCTTTTCTCTCTCTAGGCCGTACACACCTTTCATGTTCATCATCCTCTACTCCTCACCCCTAACACCTATATATATACAAGGGGAACATAGGTCGGAGGACATGGGTCGTAAATGGGTTTATGGCCGTAAACCTGTTTACGACTGTAAACACCCACTGACCATAAACTTGACCGTAAACTCATAAAATATTACAGAAAAATACAGTTGCCTAGAAAAGTAAAGTATAAACCATATTTTTGACCCAACAGTGAGAGGCTTGACGATTTTGGAAAAGTTTTGAATGAACCTTCAGTAATAACCCGCAAGGCCTAAAAATTGTCGAATTTTAGTTGGGGTTCTTGGAGTTGCCCAACCCTCAATAGCTTTGATCTTGTTAGGATCCACATGTATTCCTTCCTCGCGGACTACACGACCCAAGAATTCCACTCTACGAATCCATAATTCGCATTTGGAAAATGTTACATATAGTTTTTCCGCCCTTAGAGTTTCCAAAATATGTCATAATTGTTGGATGTGCTCTTCCTCACTCTTTGATTAGATGAGTATATCATAATTGAAATGCCCATAACGGGTTCGGAAGGCAGTCTTCGGAATATCCTCTTCTCAGACTCTTAGTTGGTGGTATCCGGACCTCAGATCTATCTTGGAAAAGTAATTAGCTCCTTGGAGCTGATCGAATAGATTGTAGATTTGAGGGAGTGGGTATCGATTCTTGACGGTAAGCTTGTTTAACTCCCGGTAGTTAATTCACATCCTGAAAGATTCATCTTTCTTTTTTACAAACAGGACCGTAGCTCCCCAAGGTGAAAAGTTCGGCCTGATGAATCCTTTGTCGAGAAGTTTGCTTAATTGGCTAGATAACTATTACATTTCAGCATGAGCTAATCTATAAGGTGATTTGGCGATTGGAGTGGCTCCAGGTACAAGATCGATTCGGAACTCGACCTGTAGCTCGGGGGGTATTCCTGGAAAATCTTTAGGAAATACGTCAGGAAAATCACGTACCTCCGGTATATCGTTAATGTTTTTCTCCTCCTTTGTTTTATCCACAACATGAGCAAGAAAGGCGTGATTCTTTTTATGCAAGAACTTTTGTTCTTGAATGCAAGAAATGAGTCAGAGGTTTGTGTCGGGTTTATCTCCATAAACTATTAGGGTTTCATTGTTGGGAAGGTGAAGGCGAACGACCTTTTCGTGACACATAATTTCAGCATTGTGGGGGCTTAACCAATCCATGCCAACAATCACATCAAAGCTCCTAATATTAACAGACATCAAATTATAAGTCCCTAGTCTGCTTGTGTATCAATCAGATCCAATTAATGGTGTGGAATCCCAATCAATTGGATGATGTCAGATGAAAATAAGAAGAGAAGGAGAAGAAGAATAACTTGAATCTATGATGTATTGAAGATATGAATGATGCTCCTTACAATAGATTCTCTCATACACATTATTCTTCTCTCTAACTTTCTCTCTCTACAATATGCTCTCCTTTCTCTCTCTCACTCACTCTCTCTTCTAGCCTTACACTCACATGACTCCTCACCCTATATATATATATATATATATATATATATATATATATATATATATATATATATATATATATATATATATGAGACACCAGCCGTACACGTGTGTACAGCTGCACACCCTGTGTACGGCCGTACACAGGGTGTGCGGCCATACACACGTGTAAGGCCGTACACAGCCACAAAATTACATATTACATTATAGAAAAATATATTTTCCTAGAATAGCAAAGTATAAACCATATTTTTGACCCAAAAATCTCCCCCTTGGTTTATAGCTTTCTTTTTTAATTAACCCAACAAGATCCCTCTAAAAAGTAGCTGGCTTTTCTTGTTAATCTTCATTGAGAGCTTTGGCTTCAACTTTAATCTTCGATATCTTCATAACATCATGATGAACATATGAATCTTTAATGAATGACTTCATCTTGAGAAGTTGGGCTTTTCATCAGAATTTGGCATTGAACACACGTTGGGTGAGGAGGCTTCTTGATAAGATTCTTGAAAGATAGCGCTTTCAACTAGAGAATCTTCAGAGAGAAAATATCAGAGAGCGAAACTTCTGGATCACTTCAGTAGGTTCAAGAATAGCAATAAATTGATTGAGGAGGCTTCAACGCAATCTGTCACATAATCTTCAATTACAGCTTCACCTTGCTTTTGGGGTTGACAAATTGAATGTTGGAAGAATAATCTTCATTTCTTACTCCTTCGATACAGTCTCCATGAGTTTCATCTACATCTGAATTCACTTTTCAAGTCAAAACAAAACTAAAAGAAAACTTAGCACACAATATTTTTGGATTTTTTTTATTTTCTGAAAAAAGAAAAAACAGAAATAACACTATTTTTTATTTTTAATTTTCTAATTTTTGTTTGATTTTTGAATTTTTCTGATTTTTGTTTGATTTTTGAATTTTTTTTAATTCTCCCCCTAAATTTGTGCATAGAGGAAAACTATGAACAAATTTAACAAAAAGAAAAATATTTGGGATCAAAGTTGTGAGATAGCCTGAACTTGTTTATCAGAACCTTCACCTTCATGAATAGATCTGGTCAATTGTCGGTATTGTGGTCCATTTAAACACGAAAGATGTCGCCAAACTTTTCTAAATAAACCATTTAGCTGACGACGACCACGGGTATTGTTATCCACCTAAATTGAGCAACGAGATCTACATACAACCTCTAAATGGTTCAATTTTAGTTGCACTAGAACGTGTTCCCCACTTCCCGATATACCCTGGTTATCAAGAACTTCCTAAGGACTCCTTACTTTAGGTGAGTAAAGAATTATTAAGGAGGAAGTTAGATTTAGAGATAGATGCATATGTTGTGTCCCAGGTTTGATCTATTTCAATCACGAAGAGGGGACAACATATGACTAACAGAGATAGAGGGATTGAGAGGTAGAATGGTGCATATGCTGTGTTCCAGGCCGGATATGTTTTAATCACGTAGAGGAGACAACATATGTCTAACAGATAGAAAGAATTTCACAGATGTGGAGGTGCGTAGAATTAGAGTTGCATATGTTGCATTCCAGGTCGGATCTCTTCCAATCACACAGAGGAAGCAAGATATGACTGACAGATAGAAAGCAAGAAAATAATTTCCTACGGACCTACTTTATCAGAACCCCCCAGTCGCCTATCAGAACCAGAATTAAGGACCTAAGTTCGTACATCAAGGAAAATTTGAACCACTATTCTATATGCGAATTAATTTAGTGTATCCCGTAGGTTCCCGTGTTTATCTCACTGCGCAATCTACCCGAGAGTCGTATGGTCAATCCAAACAATTCTATCTAAATCCACACTATCAAATCCTCCGTGCCTACCAGCACATTGAACACAGAGTCTAGACAATTCAGATTCAGTCCCTTACACATGTTTTAGACTGCCCGTTATCACTTTATCTTTATATCACTTCCCAAAACAACCTACTGACGAAAAACTATAAAAAAGTTAAAGAAAATTGTCTTTGAAATGAATCAATGTAAGATAAACTCAGGAGTATAGAGAAGAAAACTCAAACCGTAAGTCACCGAATTTTCATCTAGAAGGTCTGAGAATAGCACACACAATCTCAGAACAGATCAAAAAATTCTTCATGTCATTAAGCACTAACCCCATGTGATCGCTTCCTTTCTTCCCTTCCCACAAAGGACGCATACTCTCAAACAAAATTCCTAGTGTTGTATAGTTGAGAGATGCCTCCTATCATATGCCTGGAACTACCACTATCAACAAACCAAAGCCTGATGATATGCCTCCATAGCTGTTCCGACACAAAGCGGGATTAGTTGGTCTTTGGAACCCAGTCCATTTTGAAACTGGGTTGACCTTTGTCATCTGTGAAAGGAACTCTCTCCTATGACATATCCTGCTTATCACAAACAGAATATGTGGAAATATTAGAATTATTAGAAGATTTGGGATATTGAACCTTTGGTACCCATCTGTAGTCGGGTTTAACCCATTTCTTATTCGATCGGATGGGTGCCTCGACATTTGATTTTGAACTTGAAGCCGACCGTTGAGATGGATTTGACCTTGGCTTCACAGGAGCATCTCTTGGATTGGGCTTCTTGGCCGACATTCCCTTTTTGTTCTTGGGAGTTGAATTCTTGGCCTTCTGCGCATTCCAGTCACCATGGTCTGAACATGACCTTGAGGGGTTTCTTTTGAAGTATCTCCCTCTTGGCACGTTCTGGCAACCTTGTGCATAGTAGGGAACGTATGCGCGATTATGACAATTTCTGGCAATGTGACCAGGTGTTCCACAGTGAAAACAAGTCTTTTTCTTCACTGTAAAGTTATTTCTTCCTGCCCCTGGTGGCATATCCTTTCCTTGTTTCTGGTTGTTCCTACATGCACAATTACAGCAGGCACTCTGTTTAGCGTGAATTAGTGGTCTGTATTTACTAACAACAGGTTGATCAGAAGCAGCTGAGTTCGAAGCAACAGATTCAGAGTTCAAGGAGATGTTGGTTTGTTCAATGGTGTTCTCCTTGTTCTCATCCTCTACTACTTTACCTACACATGAAGTAGAAACATCAAAAACATTCACCTTAATAACCTCAGTATCAGTCTTAACTGAAGCTAAAACAGGTTTAGGGAGTGGGCCTAACTGAGCTGGTGTCTCTTCTTCATTGGTCTCAAGGGATGGATTATAGTTGTCATTAAAAGAAGGTGGCACACTGTGATACCCTAGACCCTTGTTTTGATTATCTTTGAATTTTAATTGCTTCTCAATCATTGAGGCAACTACCTCACTTGACACATCATATTTTCTAAAATTAAAATCTGCATTTTCAAATTTGTTTTTCAATGTGTCAAGCTCAGCAGTCACGGAAGCAAGTTGTCTCTTAATATAGTCATAATTTTCACATTTATTGCTATATTCTTCTTGAAGTTTTCGGAAATGCTTAGTTTTGGCCTGTAGTTGTGCTTTTAAGGGTTTTTGACCTTTCCTTAGAGTATAGCCTTCATATTTAAGGTCATCATTTTCCCTTTTTAGCAAATCAATTTGTCGCAAAGAAATTTAATCGTCGCTTCACAAGATGGAGTACATGAAACTTCATTTACCGGAATGGATGAGGAACTCATTTTTATAAAAAAAAAATATGCCATTTGACTAAAAACTCAAAAGTCAACCTTAAAAGTCGAATTTAAAAAGTCAAACTTGAAAAGTCAAACCGAAAAGCTAAATTTGAAAATTTGAAAGTCAAACGAGAAAGTCAACGCTTAAAGTCATAAGTCAAACTTTAAAAGTCAAAGCCAAAATTTTAAGTAAAAAGTCAAAATTAAAAGTCAAAAATTAAAAACTAAAATTTTTGGTTGAAAATGGAATTTAAAATTAAAAGAAATTGAATTTTGGGGTTAAAAGTGTAAAAAATGTGAAACTTGGTGCGACAGGAAGTGATTTTGAATTAAAATCGAAAGGAAAGAATTAACAAACAGCGTAGCTGAGGTGGTAAGATGCAGAGGTAAAGATGCAGGAGCCTCGGGTTCGATCCCCGACACCTCCAATGCGTTTCACCTTTTTTTAATATGAGGCTGCGATGCGAAGATGCTGCTTGTGAAGCAAGGACGAGGTTTGAACTTCGGACCATATGCGAGGATCGGACCGTACACGAGACCGAGCCGCACACCGAGCCGGCTGCACACACCGAGCCGCACACCTTCAACAAGTTCGCGAAAAAACGATGTTTTTCATCCTTTTTTTGCTCTAAAACTCGATCAAAAACTCGTTTTTATGAAAAATGCAAAGAACAAACCCCCCTGATTTTTCAGAGATCTCTTCGAAAATGCAAAAATCTTTTCAAAATAAGATCAAATAAGCTCCAGATCTGACAAAATTGACTGATACAATCCAAGCTCTGATACCAATTGTAAGACCCTAATTTGCTTGTGTATCAATCAGATCCAATTGATGGTGCGGAATCCTAATCAATTGGATGATGTCAGATGAAAATAAGAAGAGAATGAGAAGAAGAATAACTTGAATCTATGATGTATTGAAGATATGAATGATGCTCCTTACAATAGATTCTCTCACACACACTATTCTTCTCTCTAACTTTCTCTCTCTACAATATGCTCTCTCCTCTCTCTCTCTCTCTCTCTCTCTCTCTCTCTCTCTCTCTCTTCTAGCCTTACACTCACATGACTCCTCACCCTATATATATGAGACACCAGCCTTACACGTGTGTACATCCGCACACCCTGTGTACGGCCATACACAGGTTGTGCAGTCGTACACAGCCACAAAATTACATATTACATTATAGAAAAATATATTTTCCTAGAAAAGAAAAGTATAAACCATATTTTTGACCCAACACAAATCGATTGGAAAGGAGTGATTATTTAATGCTAATGTGCACGCTACGTAGATATCGTTGGTTGATTCTGTTTTACCATTGGCCATTTCGACTGTGAAAGTTTCGTTCAATTTGTGGGGAGTTTTATTGAGTAGGTGTTTGAATTTGTGACTTACGAAGCTCCGCTCAGCACCACTATCAAATAAAATGCACGCATAAGAGTTGTTGAGGAGGAATGTACCAGTAACCACGGTTGGATCTTATATTGCCTCTCCCTGACCCATAGCTAGGACTCTTCCCACATTCTGGTTGTTGTTCTTGGGGCAGTTGCGTTTGAAGTGGTCGGCTTCTCTACATCCGTAACATGCATGGCTAGCTCCGACGTTGTTTTAAGTGGGTTGCTTGTTTTTCTATGGGGGCATCCTACAATATTGGAGAACGTGTCCTTTTCGATTGCAATTGGTGCAGTGGAAGTCCTTACATGCCCCAAAATGGTGGTAGTTACACTTGTCACATTTGGCATTGGAACTCGCGTATGATTTGGCTGGAGTTGTTGTGGTTGAGGTTGGGGCTGGTGGAGCTGGTGCGGCTAAGCGGTAACAGAATGGACCGCTACTGTCTGTGACTTCTGGGACGGCCCTGATTTCTGTCCCTTTTTTCGTTTGTTCTCCCAGTTTTTCTTGCTTCCTCCCTCTTGCTTGCTTTCTCCTTCGTTCACTTTGGTGCTCTTCTTGTCACTATGATCATAAAGCTTCTTGGCCAGGCACTTTGCACTGTCATAGGTCTCGGCTTTTGAGGCAATCGCGTTACCTTGAATGAGAGGCATCAACCCCCAGATGAATCGTTCGACCTTCTTTCCTTCGGACGTAATCATACCAGGACACAAGAGAGCTAATTTGCTAAATCTTGAGATGTACGCGTTAATGTTCGAGTTCGGCACCGTAAGGTTCCACAGTTCTTGCTCGAGCTTTTGTACCTCCCCTTGGGGGCAGTACTCTGCGATTAGCATCTCCTTTAGTTCTTCCCAGGACATGGCATTCGCAACGGGAAGTGTCATGGCCTCAATGTGACCGTTCCACCATGACAAAGCTTGGTCGATGAATGTACAGGCTGCAAATTTCACTTTACTCCCTTCTGGACATTCACAAATCTCAAATACTGACTCAACCTTCTCGATCCATCACTTCAAAGCTATGACTCCTCCAGTCCCGTTGAATGTGCGGGGTCTTGCATAGGAAAAGTCCGTGTAGGTACAGACCTTTGCAGGCCCTTGATTCAAGCCTTAGTGGGAGCTTCCCGTCCCTTGGCCATTCCCACCACCGTTGTTTCTAGTTTGTATGTGGGCGAGGGTTGCCATCACTGCAGCTGAGACTGGCGTTTGGAATGCAGCATAATTCATATCCGGTGTAGGAGGCAGCGGTGGTGCTGTGTTGTTATTCTTACGGATTGGTCTCCTCAACATCTTTCTGTCATGAATCAAAAGGATAATGAGTATATAGTGATTTCAGATATTGAGGATTGTTTAGAGATCGCGGTGGTTTGCTTATGCAACCCAACCCGATGTTAGAGAACATAGCAAACACGTTTGTCATAAAACACAGAACTGTTGCATTAACGATAATTTCTTAGTACACACATGAAAATTTGCCTTTGAAAGGCATTCGGTACATAGAGGAAATGAAATCTGCTAGTACATAGATTCAATGAGGAGTGCGGTTACTTAGTTTTTAGAGTTAATCCTACATTCATAAGTAAAAGAGAGTTATTTGGTTAACAGTAGCAAGTAAAACAGGTTCTAGTTGCGGTGGGGGGAATTCGATGGTGCGGCTGACGACGAGGATGCACCCTAAAGTTCAGCTAGTCGACACTCAGCGATACGCACCCTCTCCTCCAGAATAGCATGTCGCACCTGATATTCTCTCACCTCTGCTCGTGCAACGGTAAGGTCTTCAATCAAACACCCCATTGGGACATAGCCTCGTTCAAGATCCTGGATGCGAGCATTGGCTTACTCCGAGGCAACTCTCATCTGCACTATCTGATTGGTGGTCACTTGAGCCTGATCGCCAATATATCTGATTTGTCAGACCACAACTGGGAGAGCACGGTCAGTGGGTCCTCCATGACCGAGATCATAAAATCTTTGCTCCATTCCATATGGAGGTGGCTGTTGTTGATGCCTTCTCCATCTCTCGATGTCATGAGCCCATGGAGGCATGGGACCATAGGGACCCAGATGACGTGGAGGTACCCTATGGACGTAGGGAGGGTTGATGACTTTGGACTCGGCGTCCGACATGTCATCCTCCTCTTCTTCTTCCTTTTCACTGTTATCTCCATCTTCAAGTTCTTCCATGGGTTCTTCCTTTGGGTCTTCCTCGATCCACCCTCCATTTCCCTGATTAGGGAAATAGGGATCGCCTGGCAAATGAAATCTTGCCATGTCGTCTATACGAGAATAGGGCATAAGAAGAGTGTAGAAAATTCTTGAAGCGACAAAGTACTCCCATAGTATTATTTTTTTTAGTTGTTTACGTTTGGTTCTTAACACTTTTGGGATATGAGCTGAGAAGTTTTAGGCTTGTTGAAATGCCACTACCACTCCCAAACACATGTTGGTCACGTCTCAAATAAATATAGTTGATCAGGCTATATTTATCTCAGATATGATTACATAACTGTCCAGGTTTGACTGTAGTGTTCAACCTTTGAGTTCCTTTTTTTTCTTATTTGATACTGTGCTAGTAAGTATGTTTACTTTTAGTCAGAGTGTGTTTTAGTCACATTGTATTTATAGTTGTATATCTTGTATGGCTAGATATACTAGTTCACTATAAACAATGCTCTGATACCGATATGTCAGACCCCTGGACCAGGCGGCGGAAACGTCCGGAGGCGGGAGACTTCATTGTACAGTATCACCACAATTGAATATAAATGAAACATAGCAAATCCAAGAATTATACATCAATATAACAAACTTACATTGTTTTACATCATGCTTATGTTTTTGAATTACACAAAAGAAACAATGGTGAGTAAGTTCCAAAATACATCAAAAGAATTCAGCATCCGCTGTCACACCCCAAAACCGGAACGATGGAAACATTCAGGGGTGGAGGACGTCATGTACAGTATCACAACAAAGCATAGTAGTAAATAAGCAACAACATCATCCATTGCATTAATAATATAAGTTAATACAAGTGTGTTCTGTGAAGTTTATAAGACACCAAAAATGTAAATCAAAATAAGAGATGAGTCTTGAATGAGCTCCATCTTCTCAAAACCTGGCATCGGTACCTGTCTACTGATGACTTGAGAATACAAGTTATTTTGAAAGAGTTGATCAGCTTTAAAGCTGGTGAGTTCATAAGCATTTTAGTGTCATTGTTTTTATGAAAATGTTTGTAAGTGTCTGATGTGTAAGTTTGTAAATGTTTGTAGTAAATGTTTAATCTAGAAGTTTGTAAATGTTTGTGTTTCCTAGAAAATCCTATATTTTCTACTAAACGTAGCCTTTTACCAAGGCATCAAATGTTATTTATGTCTGTTTCTTGTATGAGTGTGTATTTTCCCAAATGTGACTATCATTAACCAAAAATATAGTTTTTACATTACCCTTTATATGAGAAGATCACACTGGGAATGTAATGTGGAAATAATATAGTATTGTAGTGTTGTATTATAGTAACTACTATTGTACTATCTACCTTAATCCGGCCGTTAATTAAGATACAATGTGAAATGGTTGCACCATACTATCGACTAATAACACGATTGACATTTGGCACCCGTAGACTTGCAAGTCCCACTGTAGCGAACAGCAAGGTGTAGGATAGTCAATCCAGTATAGATCTATACACAAATTCACGCTCTCCCTCCAGGAGACTTTGGATACAAATTGAGCCACGGCAGCGATGCCATGCCCCGAACAATGGTTCACATTTATGTTATTGTATACTTGTATATGTATTATATATACTAGAGTATCGTATGTTCTCTCTGTCTAGTATAAAGTATGTTCTCTTTGTTTCTCATCATAGTATGTTCTTGTATAGTGTATAGTATGTATTGTTTCTCATATAGTAAGTATTGAATTCATGTATGAACTGACTCTTTGTATGTTTCATTGTACTAGAAGTAATGAGTAGTATCTTCCTAAACTATACCTATTATAGTTTAATAGTGGAATTGTTTGCATAACTGAATGTATTGAACTGAGATAAAAGCTTTTATGTCGATACATATATACATAATATATAACTAAGGATCAAACGACACTCGGACAAACAACAGCGTACTCTAAGTCCACAACCAAACAAGGAACATGAAGTAAAGTGTGCTATCAGTCCTAAGTCCTTCAAACCTTACTTATATAACTATATATGTATTAGACATGGTTTTGACAATATATATAAGTTTAAAAAGAAGTTTTGTAAAACCTTTTGAAGAGTTTGATATTAAACATTGGTGACTCGATGTCATTCTATGAAACGATTTAAAAGCAGTTTGGCATATAAGAACAAGTTTGATAAAGAGTTTGACATGTAAAACAAGTTTGATAAACAGTTTGAAGTAGTTTGTTTGATAAAACAGCTGAAAGTATAGTAATTCCATTTGTTTGATAGTTATTAATCACATGTGATTGATCTAATAACTATAATGTTTCAACTTGTATTCCCCACCCCCCACCCCCCCCCCCCCCCCATAAAATCATTTAAAAGGTTGATTAAGGGGTATGAACCCACATGTAGTGAGTGATACGAAAGTATGTTTGGGAAAAGGATGTAGAGTGTCGGGTGAAACCTTGAGCACACAAAGATCCTAATAAACATATAATGACATGTATGTGTATTTGATTAGTGTATAAACAACTAATTATAAGGGATAACACCCTAATAGACTTGGAAACTCTTAGATTGAAGGGATACAATCACATATGATTGCATAACTAGGGTGTATGGCCACCCTAAAGAGTTTACGGTCCAAACGGCATGACCATAGGAGCTTACGGTCAAAAGGGTATGACCATAGGAGTTTACTGTCAAAATGGTTCACGGTGCTATGAAGTTTACGGTCCAAGTGTTCATGGTCTAATGACCTTACGGTCATGGAGTTCACGGTCTGAGGAGATCCAACTGTAAACTCACCAAATCTTTCACAAATGATGGTTTTCAAGGGCTTCATTCAAAGGAATTGGATTCTAGGGACCAGGCTTAGCCTTAGGAAGGTTTAAGGCTATAAGAACACCCCCTTTATAAGGGTTTACAGTCTAAGGAGATGCACTAGACCGTAAACACCTTTTGATCTTGGAAAAATGATGTTTTCAAGGCCTAAATCTAATATCATAACTAGATAACAAGTATAGGAGGATGATACTTACGATTTGAAGGCAAAGAAAGGTGTTTTCGGTCCAAAACACTAAAGTGTTCTTGGTGTTCTTGAGGATCTTGAAGATCTAGACTCAAAACATGAAATCCATGGATGAATCAAGATGAAACATTGATTTAGGAAGGATCTAACACACAAAGAAGGAATCACTTACTTGATCTTGAAGATTTGGAAGCAAAAGTTTATGATACTTGAGAGAAAATCGAGATTCTAGGCTTGTAAAGGAAGGAATGATAAAAAAAATGATCATAATATATACATATAGGGGAAGTTTACGGTCACCATGACCGTAAGCTCTACACTTCCTGACCATCAACTCCTTTTGAGGAGGTTTACGGTTTGCTAGATGGTTTGGAACTTTAACTGATAAATCCAAACACTGATTCTTTTGATGCACTAGCCTCAGAATACTCAGAAACAGCCCTAAACAGTGCTAAAAGATAGCCACACAAGTCTAACTTGGATAGATTTGAACGTCTATACAAGCTAAAAATTTCGGGTTGTCACATCCGCAGCTCACAAACCTGTTTACCGATTTCTAGAGAATACAAGTTGTTTGAAAAGCGTCAACATAAAATATGTTGGTGAGTTCATAAGCATTTTGCATAAAAATCTATGTGAGTTTGAAAAACCAGGAAATCCCATATTTTCTTATCAAAATAGTTGTAAGTCTCGTTTTCAGTCTAGTATAGTTGCGTGTGTGTTATAGTCTATCGTTTTCGAAATCGTATACAATCGTTGTCAAATTCGTGTACATTTGTTTTCCCCAGAAAATCCTATATTTTCTGAATGTGTAAAATAGTAGTATTAAAACCCTAATACTTGTGTGGTATAAGCTTCGTTTAAAGTACTCAACAATCGTTAATATAGCCGGAAAGTGTAACATATGTTTATTTCTAAACAATTAACTGTTATATTCTATGTAAGCCGTTATAACTATACTAATATGACGGAGGCCTGTCTTGGCGTTTCTCAGGCGCCTGCATTTGTTTGAAGACATTTGTCACCCTAGACTTCCCAGTCTAGTTGTAGCGAACAGCGAAGGTGCGGGGTGTCAACCCCGTATAGATCTATACACAAATTCTCGTTCTATCTCCAGGAGACTCTGGTTATAACTCTTTACAGGACTTAAATGTACACTAATATATATATATATATATATATATATATATATATATATATATATATATATATATATATATATATATATATATATATATATATAGGTACTGTGGAGATTCGTCTGACTAGAATACTAACATGCTTTTGAGCAAATTGTGAAAATCCATTATTTATTGAAATAAATAAAAGTAATTATCCTTATTGGTTAAATCTATCATTTTCATTTATTGAGGATAATCCACTTGGACATCATATTTATCAAAAATGACAAAATATTTATCGGTATTGGCAAAAATGGCCCTTCCTTTTATAAGTATCAAATAAGACCCATATTTGCCAAAAGTGGTCATAAGTAGCTAAAACTTGGTGAAATGTATAAAAATGACCCATTTCTTCTAAAATGTTAATTTTAGGATTATATCTATGTAAATATTCAAAAAGGCCCTTGTTTATCCAAAATTCTACTTTTGGTCCTTTAAAAATTGAGATATTCAATAATTCCACAAACTTATCCTATAGTGCAAAGATAATCTTTATATTCCCATATGGCTGAAAATGGTCCCTCACAAGTATTATTATTTCCATTTCCTAACCAGGATTTGATACTTTCCATCATTTGAGTATTATGGTTTAACCACTTAATGTAAACATACTAGTTTTGATACTTTCCATCATTTGAGTATTATGGTTTAGCCACTTAAATCATCGCAAATTTTTGAACTCAAGAAACTATTTCACATGGAGTTTTCAAAGATATAACACACATATAACTTAGTATATATGTCTAACAAGCAAGCATAAGTAGATTCAAACAAAACCTTGACTTGTATCCTCCCCCAAAAACCATGAAAAACATCAAAAATAGGGGTATGAAGCTCACCTTGGGTAGTAGATGGTGTGGGTGAAGAGATGGGAGGATGAGTTAGAACCTAGAACACATGAAGTGTGGGGTGATCCTCTTGAGAATTTTTGCTAGGATAAGATTATAAACACACAAATTTATGTGTGAGTTGGAGTTTAAAATAGCTAATGGTATGAAACTCTTACTAGACATAAACACTTACAAGAACTTAGTAGGGTTGATGAAGGAATTGGTTCTTGAACTTGGATGAAGCCTTGAGAGTGTTTTCGTCGTTTATAGAACGCAAATGTGAGTTGTGAAATGGGGAAATAGGGTTCACGGTCCCTAATATGGGATAAGGGAATGATAAGATGTTTACTTTGGTTACTATTAGATAATGCATGAATAACTGAGTTTGTATTTGAAATCTACGCATTACAGCTTGCATCCACCGTGAACACCATTAAATTGAAAGGGGTTCACGGTCCAAATGGACCATAAACCATGGTTTACGCTCAAAAGGTAGTTCTCTAGGGTAGTTTACGACCAAAAAAGTATCATGGGGGGGGGGGGGGGTTACGGCCTAAACTTTGCCTAGGATGGTGTTTATGGTCAAAGCTTGAATTATTAAATGTGTTTACACCCAATACACCTCCTAGGAAGGTGTGCACGGCCTAAAGGTGCTTCTTTAAGTTGTTCACGGTCAACCTTTGATGTGTTAAGGATGTTCACGACCAAAGTGATTTCTAGGAAAATGATCATGGTCTTGGTGTGTAGGATTCTTAATATGCTTGTTTATGTTATCATTTTTGACATAACTTAAACTTCTTATTGTTTTCATCAACTAAGGAGGCTTTAGGTTATTATAATTCTCAAAAATATTACATTACCAACATATAATATTAGCATAGATACAAATATTACATGTAAGGGACTCCTTTGGCTTGGTTTCTAGACTTGGAAATTTCCGGTTGTGACATGAGGTAAAAATCTCTCATCTTGATGGTACTTTATGCTAGATCCATCTTATGATGTTAATTATGCATTTTTGGGTTTTTAAGTCATGTATGAAGTTATGGTCTACTCCAAAAGCTATGGATGTTAGATCTTTGTTTATTTGAGGTCCCTTGTCGATAAAAATGCAACCTTTATGGGTTATTTTGGTCGATGCAAGTGTTAAGAGTCTTATTAAGCTTCTTTTTGAGTTGTGGACCTTATTAAGTTATGTATGGGTGTAAATTTCCAACTTTACATATTAAGTCACCATTTAGAACTAGATATGAGAGTTTAGCATGTTGGCTTAACCAATTAAGTGATTAATGGGTTGGGTTGGTAATCCGGGGAGTACGTTGGGCGTACCCAGCTGGTACGTTGTGTGTACTGGCCCCGGAAGGAGTTCGCTAAGCGTATGAGCTGAGTACGCCCCACGTACTCAGCAGACCGACCTTCGGTTTAATTTCTTCGATTTGGGCCATATTTTGGGCTTTTAGGATTTGGGCCTTGTTGGGCCATTGGACTTATGACTTTGGGACACGAATAGACTATGGACTTTCTTAGGATTAGGACCATGATGATTTTTGGGCCCAATTTGGAAGTTGGGCCTTATGATGCCATTTAGGAATTTGGGCCTTTTGAGCAAATGGGTTGGGCCTTGGTTTTGGGCCAAGTAAGAAAAAGGTTAAATTGATCTTTTACCCTAGATATTGGACAAGTAGCTTAAATTCTTGATTATGGGTCGTGATCCAATTACTAATTGGATATTATTTGATGATGTTAGCGTCGGGATTTTCCGGACCAACAGATCGAGATTTATTTGAAAGATTTAACAGCTAGAGTTGAGTTTCCTCACTGTGTTTAACGTGTCAAAGACACCATTGCTGGCCCAAGGTTTGATATGTATGGTATGTGGTATTTTGGGGAACTCACTAAGCTTTGTGCTTACATTTTTCAGTTCATGTTTTAGGTACTTCTGGTTTGAAGGGGAAGAGCCCGGGATGATTGTAGTGCATACACCACATCGTTCTGCATTTTTATATTACTCTGATGTACTTGGATGTTATTAATACACTTTGATTCTGTGACAACCCGAAATTTTTTTTATTTTTATAAAGCTTAGTCAATCAACCCAACTAGTTGTCAAAATCATTAGTATAGAGTTCAATCCAGGTTACATGTCATTCTAAGGAGTTTTGAGCCTAATACACTTAAGGAATAAGTGCTAGAAAGTACCCGCTAGAACCACAGTGTAGCAAATCGGACCCTAACCCCATCTAAGTGAGTTCACGGCCACAAGACCATGAGTTTACGGCCGTAAAATCATGTGGCCGTAAACTCAAGGGTATATATAGAGCCTTGGGTCATTTCCTCTCACTTCTTCCTTTCCTGGCCGGATTTCCTTCCAAATCCTCTCAAGTATCATCCCGATGTTCGTCCCCGATCTTTAAAACTCGTAAGCTTGTTGTCTTAACTAGTTGATATCTTGCATGAACTAGTAATCTTACATGATTTCATCCGTGAAATCATTCCATTTTGTAGATCTTCAAGTTTCACCAAGAACACACACTCGTGTTCTTGGCCAATATCGACAATTTGAGCTCGTAGATTGTAAGTACATGGGATTCAAGGAATCATGGGATTCAAGGAGTTTACGGCCAAGACATGTTCTTTGGTCGTAAACCCCTTTTTAGGGTGCAAATGACACCCTAACACCTTAGTAAGCTTTGGTTAGTGACATAGAACCTTACCCCTTGGACCTAAGGACCAAGATTCAAGAAATGGTACCCCTTACCATGAGTTTACAGCCGTAAACTCATGGGGGAGTGGTCCCAGGGCCGTGAACACCAAGCAAGACCATTTTAGGACCTTAAACCCACCCAAACTCTTGTTTAAAGCTTTGGAGCACTTAACCAATTAATCCCTTAGAGTTTTAAGCCCCTTTTGGTGACCAATGGAGAGTTTACGGCCAGGAGTAAACTCCCCTGGGCCGTAAACTCCAATAAAGATGGTCATTGGACCATAAACTCCCGTATGAGGCTGTACACTCCTTTGTTGCAACCCGATAGCTTCCTAGCATTTGACTAAAGTGTTTTCCTCGCAATAGGATGTTTATACATGTTAATTAGTGTTTTAATCACTAATTGTTTATATACATATGTCTTCATATGTAATTAGGATCATTGTGTGTGTCTAAGTCTTCACTTGACATCCAGTACTTGTCCGACACTTCCATCCAATACACTCGCTACAGGTGAGTTCATACCCCTTGAATTAACCTTTTAAATGTTGCTAAATATTTTTAAATGCTTTATGGGGAGGGGGGAATACAAGTTGAATCATGCTAGTTATTATATCAATCACATGTGATTAATAACTAACATACAAATGAATTTACTATACGTTAGCTGTTTTACCAAACATATTTCTTCAAAGGACTTTCTTAAACGTTTTTATATGTTTTAAAACTCTTTATCAAACTGATTTATACACTGTATGTTTCTTTTCAAACTCCATTACAAATGTATTTCAAACAAAGGTTTTCTTTATACTTCAACTGTTTATTCAAACAAATACTTTCAAACCGATTTATAAATTGACAACAAGTCGATCTTTTCTTAGATATTAATCTTTTTTCAAAGGTTTTACAAAACTTCTTTTATGCTTTTATATTATCAAATGCATGCCCACATATGTATAGTTATATAAGAAATGTTTAAAGGACTTAGGTGTAGGGTTTTGAGCAATCTAACACTTCCTAAGTGTGCATGCAACCCTAATAAACCTTGGATCTATGTTTTCTTCTAAAATACATGCAAATAATAATTTCCAAGGTTTCTTCCTAACTAGCATAGCATAAGGATTATGAATCATAAAACTACTAGTAGAAATACATACCTTTTGATGGTGGTTGATTGCTTGGAGTTTGAGAGCCTAGCACCAATAATGTGAATGCCTCAAATGGAATCACAAATCACCACAAACACTTGGAAAACTTTGAAAGAGTAGTATACTTTCTTATGAAATTGGCCACCACTAAGTCTCACACAACTAGTGTCATTTCTTGCATCATATGCTTCTTTATATAGTGTGCATGGTTAGGGTGAAACCCTAATAACCCATGTCTTTTCCTTTCCAAGGATCCATGGGTTAAAAGCTCCATGGATCATCCATGGACTTCCATATTAGCTTAGCCCATTAACAAATGAGTATTAGCCCACACTATATAAAATATAATAGCCCATAATTTAATCAGTCGTCTTTTTAATCTCTAAATTAATTCATAATTAATTTAAGACTAAAACTAATTAAATAACATGACTTCATATTAATATATTATAACTTATAATATATTAATAAATCGTAAGTATACAATTCTCATAGAATTATCCATAAATCGTTTGGGTGAAGTGCAACCCAAATGGACCATGCCGGGTCGGGTCAAGTATGTACCAAATAAGTTATGGACTTAGACACCTTATCCAACATTAGGAAGGCTAACCCACTTTATTTCCTTTTCCCTGTTGGGATGTGGTCTGGTAGGTTATCGGGTATCCGGCTGAATGTCGTATAAGTATTCGTTATATATCATGTATACATATGTAGACATAAAAGTGCCTTCAGTCAGTTCAGTACCTTTGGCTAGCAAAGGTATACTTTCGTTGATACTTGTACATCTCTAGTAACTATTATAGGTATAGTTAGGAGATACTACTTGTTATTCCTATTACAAGGAATTACACCAGAGTCAGTTCATTCATGAGTCCATATGGTAGCTCCCATTCCAAATCCTAACCCTCGTCCGACTTTTCATGGCCCGACGCCTCCTTGGGTAGAATGTTTGGAAGCATGGAGCGAAGATCAAGATCAACCTATGCCGTTTAATGGAGACCGAAGCTTCTACAACATAAATGAAGGGGGCACAGCAGACAGAGTTCTACCAATCCTGATCCATAGAGTTACCTGAAACGAAATTCAGGGCAGGATCGCTCTACATCGTATCGCAGAAGTTGACACCAATGGAGGAATGCATATCCTTCGCACCAACCACCTTGATCATGCTCGTGAGAGATCAGAGAGAGACCACGAAATCCTGCTGCAAGCACTAGCTGAAACCCGAGTCGAAGTCATAGAGCTCTGAGTACACCAGAGGGTGTACGAAAGACACCTGCTTGATGTGGAACGCCAACTGGCTGAACTGAGAGTTCACTAGAGGGATGGCCGTCGCCATTAGGAGATACTTTACTTTCCTCCTTGTTTTAAGGAACCGTGTTCCTGTCTATGTCCTATGTGGAATTTTTTATGAAACTGCCTTGTTTTGTAGGTACTTTTAGTTAGGCCTTTATGCGGCCAAAACTTTTGCTACTCCGGATATGATGTAAGACCTTCTTCATGGTCAAAATGTCCCTGAACTTATTACATCTTAAACATCGATGATGTTGACAGTCGGCTAACTTTCGTGTCACGTTTCTGTTCAAATACTCTCATCATACTTTCATTGGAGTCTATCTGAAACATGCTTTAGTCAAGTCATTGGACTATAGTAATTGAACTCCGAAGACATTTCCAAGTCTCTTTCAGTGGTTGGATCATATTATCCACCAACCCATAGTACCTCGGCGTGAACGACAAACGTCTTGAGACTAGTCTACGAACTTACTTCTACTCCTTACTAGGACTGCATCATAGGGATGTAGGTCAAACCTTCGTGAACATAATTCCATTCCGTACTAGGACTACATCATAGGGATATAGTTCAAACCTTCGAGATCATACTCTTACTCTTTCATTGAACGATCGATGTACATCCAGGGTCAATAGTAGCCTTTACTAGGAAATCTTAGTTCATCGAAAAAGATTCGTAAGAAGATTATTGTCATGATTTTCCTCGCTTATACATTCCCGAGTTATATATAACGAAGACCTAGTAGACAATAGAATGTGAGATTTCTAGCGTAGTTTCTTTTCCTCGTTGGGATGTGGGACTAGAGTAGAATCACACATTTTATTATCCGCCCCGTCTTGATTATATCATAACGTGTATGAGCTAGGTTTTCATGTATAATAACTCCTCTCTTGGCCTAAATCAAATGATACAAGAACCGTCAGGACAATTTAACGACTACTCAGCAACAGAATGAAAAGACCAAGCTTCTCACCTTTGGGAGCTCTGGTCTTATTCTTCAAGAATACAGAATCCAAGAGGTGCAATCATACCAGCACTAATGCACCGGATCCCATCAGAACTCCGCAGTTAAGCGGGCATAGGCGAGAGTAGTACTAGTATGGGTGACATTTGGGAAGTCCTCGTGGTGCAGACCTCCACAGGATTTCCATTAGAAATCATCACTCTCTGCCTCGCATGGATGAATCAGTTGACCAACCACAAGGAATGATGTACCTTTTAGAAATGAACCTAAGATCCGAATATCACCAGTTACGAGTGTTAGTAAAGGGTGTCCAGTGGATAATCTTCCAAACTCGATGCGGACACTACAAGTCCGTAATGATACCCCTCGGATAGGACTAATACACCCGTAATATTCATGAACTTAATGAATAGGGTACGCCATTCTTACTTAGATCAGTTCGTCATTGTCTTTATAAATGACTTACTTATCTACTCTCGTAGTAAGAAGGAAATCATAAAGAGCATCTACAACAAACCATGGAAACATTACGATCGGAGAAGCTTTACGCGAAGTTCTTTAAATGCGAGTTTTGGATTTGAAGGGTCGAATTCTTAAGACACATTACCAATAATGTGGGAATTCTTGAGGACCCTACCAAAAATCAAAACCGCTGAGAATTTGTCAACACCGAGGATGTCGACAGGAATTCGCCAAATTCTAGGTCTTGCTGACCTACTGTCGGGAGTTCATTCAGAACTCCTTGCGGATTACGAAACCTCTTATGACTTTGACTCAGAAGGGAGTGGCCCTTGACTAGGAAGACAAGCAAGAGGAAGAAAACCTTGGAATTTTAGGTGAGAGGCCAAATCCTTTGGAAATCTCACTCTAGGAAGGCTTAATACGCTTCGGAAAGCGTGGTAAGCCAAATCCAAAATAGTTAGGACCTCCGAGATTCTTGCCAGAATCGGTTTTGAAACTCACAAACCCAACCTACACCACAAACTCAGTAACGTACATTTTACCCTTCACGTCTCGAACTTGAAAACATACCTTTGCATCAGGACTCTTGTAAGCCCACTCGACGAGATCGAGATCAATGAGATCCTCGCCTTCGTGGAAGAACCATAGTGACCCTCGACCGAGTGGTCAAGCGGACGAAGCAAACGCCGTCGCCCATTAGTGAAGGTTCGTTGGGATACCAACCGAGGACCTGGTTTCACTTATGAACACGAGCACCAATCGATTAGGAAGTTTCCCCATCTCCTTGCTCGATTATTCATGCCTACTTCCTTACTTAAAATTCTAATTTCAGGACGAAATTCCCTCTAACAGGGGGATGATGTGACAACCCGAAATTTTTTTTATTTTTATAAAGCTTAGTCAATCAATCCAACTGGTTCTCAAAATCATTAGTACAGAGTTCTAGCCAGGTTACAAGTCATTCTAAGGAGTTTTGAGCCTAATACACTTAAGGAATAAGTGCTAGAAAGTACCCGCTAGAACCACAGTGTAGCAAATCGGACCCTAACCCCATCTAAGTGAGTTCACGGCCACAAGACCATGAGTTTACGGCCGTAAACTCATGTGGCCGTAAACTCAAGGGTATATATAGAGCCTTGGGTCATTTCCTCTCACTTCTTCCTTTCCTGGCCGGATTTCCTTCCAAATCCTCTCAAGTATCATCCCGATGTTCGTCCCCAATCTTCAAAACTCGTAAGCTTGTTGTCTTAACTAGTTGATATCTTGCATGAACTAGTAATCTTACATGATTTCATCCGTGAAATCATTCCATTTTGTAGATCTTCAAGTTTCACCAAGAACACACACTCGTGTTCTTGGCCAATATCGACCATTTGAGCTCGTAGATTGTAAGTACACTTGATCTAACTCATTGTACACCATGTTTATCATATTTAGTGGTTAGAAAACATAACAAATCATGGGATTCAAGGAGTTTACGTCCAAGACATGTTCTTGGGCCGTAAACCCCTTTTTAGGGTGCAAATGACACCCTAACACCTTAGTAAGCTTTGGTTAGTGACATAGAACCTTACCCCATGGACCTAAGGACCAAGATTCATGAAATGGTACTCCTTACCATGAGTTTACGGCTGTAAACTCATGGGGGGAGTGGTCCCAGGGCCGTGAACACCAAGCAAGACCATTTTAGGACCTTAAACCCACCCAAACTCTTGTTTAAAGCTTTGGAGCACTTAACCAATTAAGCCCTTAGAGTTTTAAGCCCCTTTTGGTGACCAATGGAGAGTTTACGGCCAGGAGTAAACTCCCCTGGGCCGTAAACTCCAATAAAGATGGTCATTGGACCATAAACTCCCGTATGAGGCTTTGCACTCCTTTGTTGCAACCCGTTAGCCTCCTAGCACTTGACCAAAGTGTTTTCTTCGCAATAGGATGTTTATACATGTTTAATTAGTGTTTTAATCACTAATTGTTTATATACATATGTCTTCATATGTAATTAGGATCATTGTGTGTGTCTAATTTTTCACTTGACACCCAATACTTGTCCGACACTTCCATCCAATCCACTCGCTACAAGTGAGTTCATACCCCTTGAATTAACCTTTTAAATGTTCCTAAATGTTTTTAAATGCTTTATGGGGGGGGATACAAGTTGAATCATGCTAGTTATTATATCAATCACATGTGATTAATAACTAACATACAAATGAATTTACTATACGTTAGCTGTTTTACCAAACATATTTCTTCAAAGGACTTTCTTAAACGTTTTTATATGTTTTGAAACTCTTTATCAAACTGCTTTATACACTATATGTTTCTTTTCATACTCTATTACAAATGTATTTCAAACAAAGGTTTTCTTTATACTTCAACAGTTTATTCAAACAAATACTTTCAGACTGATTTATAAATTGACATCATGTCGATCTTTTCTTAGATATTAATCTTTTTTCAAAGGTTTTACAAAACTTCTTTTATGCTTTTATATTATCAAATGCATGCCCACATATGTATAGTTATATAAGAAATGTTTAAAGGACTTAGGAAGGCTAACCCGCTTTATTTCCTTTTCCCCGTTGGGATGTGGTCTGGTAGGTTATCGGGTATCCGTCTGAATGTCGTCTAAATATTCATTATATATCATGTATACATATGTAGACATAAAAGTGCCTTCAGTCAGTTCAGTACCTTTGTCTAGCAAAGGTATACTTTCGTTGATACTTGTACATTTCTAGTAACTATTATAGGTATAGTTAGGAGATAATACTTGCTATTCCTATTACAATGAATTACACCAAAGTCAGTTCATTCATGAGTCCATACGAATACATGTTTTTTTAGAGATACACTTAATTGGATACTCTTACATGGATACACTTACTTGGGTATACTTACATAGATACACTTACTTGGATACACTTACATGAAGACCTTTACATAGATACCTTGTTGAAAGCATGCCTGTATATATATATAGTTATATAAATAATGTTTAAAGGACTTAGGAAGGCTAACCCGCTGTATTTCCTTTTCCCCGTTGGGATGTGGTCTGGTAGGTTATCGGGTATCCGTCCGAAGGTTGTTTAAATATCAATTATATATTATGTGTACATATATAGACATAATAGTTCAAGTCAGTCGGTTCAGTACCTTTGGGTAGCAAAGGTATACATTCATATACTCCTAGTAAACTTTTAGGTATATACTTACTTACAGCGGGTCTTGTGAGAAGACTACTTACTTACAGCGTGTCACACCCCCGAACCAGACGGCGGAAACGTTCGAGGGCTGTCGTGACTTAATTGAATACCATAACATTGAATATATATGAAACATAACATAATTCATCACCATGCATTAATATAGTACAACTGATAAAGTTTACACTGAGTACATTGTTTTAGCATTACATTCCCAAAAATAAATTGTTCGGTTCATAGATAAACAAACTGCAAGCCATCACTGAGTACATTTTCCTTCGGTTTACTTGTTACCTGAGAATACAAGTATTTTGAAAAACGTCAACATATGAAATGTTGGTGAGTTCATAAGCGGTATTTGAAAAGCAACGTTTTGTATTGTTTTGAAAAAAAAAACTACCAGAAAATCTGATATTTTCTGAAAAGAGTTTATGAAAAAGTTTGGGAAGATCCGTAAGTATGCTTGTTTGTTTCTATAGTTGTAAAAATAGTTCATTAAACTTGTGTACATTTCGAAACCGTATGTATTAAAAAAACCCTAGGAAAACCCGATGTTTTCCTAACACTTTGAATTCCATGTAGTTGTTGTACCATCGCGGCGTGTGAAGTCATTGATTCCAGGCGACGTCGGATTATTGCGCATGGTGAATTGCTATAAACACGCGTTACACAAACGACCAGTTTACAACTATACTAACGATCCCGTAGGCGTCGTCCGTACTATTCACGCAATCCAAACCGCCCTGACTTCTTGTAGTCCCACATCCGAAGAGAAAGAGGGCACGAAGACCTCGATAACTCCGTTAGTCGATTGGGGATAAAAAGAGTGCGAAGGGCCCTTGACCCGACTCGCATTTGAATAAACGACTTTACTAGCAGTACCAAAGGACCCTTGGGGACCAATAGTATAAATGCCATTGAAAGTCCATTTACGTTGTGTTGGATCATGTAAGACTCAACAACTCGTAAGGTTGAAGTCTTCGGGCCTAAAGATCAAGCCATTGGGCTAGCTAGGCCCAACAAACAAGATTTTACAGTGCGTCGACGTCTGTGCACTCTCACGTGTGTAATGATTTCCCAAATTTTCCGTGTGTGAGTCGAGTTATCGTCGTGTTAGTAGTTTCGGGTTTGTTATTGATTCGAGACCGAATCAATTCGTTTGATAACGATTTTTGGTGTTGTTGTGTAATATAATTCGTCGGTAGTCGTAGTGCCAGTGTTTGATCACAACGGATGTATTGAATTAGCATTTCAACTTTTCTGTTACAGCCCCTCTTTTTGTTGTAAATTTACTTTTTCAACCCTTAAAATAAACAAGTTTCCGGTTTAGTCCCTAAACCATTTTTCTTGACATTTTAACACCAAAACTTACTGAAATTGATATTTTTCAGCCTATTTTTAGTTGAAAACAGTTTTAGTCCCTGAAAATAAAGTTTTCTCGGTTATAACCCCTCTTTTCGCAATTTTTACACTTTTGGCCCAAATTGGAAATTTTTTGCAACTTTGGTCCTTTTTAATTATGAAAAGCATTTTTAACCTTTGAAAAGGATTTATAACATTAATAGTCCACAGTTTTACCGAAAAACACAGTTTCAGCCCTCGAAAATAGAAAATTTCGCATATTGGGCCCTATTAGGCCGAAAATGTCATTTTTAGCCCATTAAGCTTGAAATTTATATTTTTAATCCTCCAAATGAGTATATTTCCAGAAAATATTTTATTAAAACTGTTTTGACTCCTCTCATCCATCAGAATTCATAATATGACAACTTGGGCCCTTTAACTTTATATTTTTAACATTTTGTGTCCAAAAATTGAGTTTTTAGCCCAAAGAAGATGTTATCAAGTCACTTAGCCATTTTTCTTGGAATACTTTGTATGTAATAATATAATTTATGCTAACATCATTTCACATAAAATATATCTCGATTTTTAGGAGTTTATGGCTAGATCCATCATCATAATCACACAAAAACACACATTTAAGCATAGAAATCATACAAGACATACAAAACACATATAGATCTACACTTTCACTTGTATTCCCCCCCCCCCCCACACACACAAAACGTATAAAACAGAAAATAGGGAGTATGAAGCTCACCTTAGGGTGTGGTTTTGGTTTTTGAAGAAAAGATGGAAGAAAGCTTGGTGATTTTTTTTTTGGCCTTAGCACCCTTTTCTTGAAGATCTCGAGTTTGAGGTGATTCTAGGATGTAAGATCATGATTTTTGCATGGATTAGGAAGAGATTTTTGATAAAACAAAGAATCTAAGTCATAAATCCAAGCATAACCTTACCTTAGATGAAGAGTTTGTGGAAATATCCTCTTGAAAACCTCCTAATTTTCGAGATCTTGATGAAAGATAGAGGGAGTTTTCTTGAGAGGGAGTTGTGAGAGAATTGTGTGTGTGTGTGTATGATTCGGCCGAGAGTGAGAGAGGGAGAGAAGAAATCGACCTTGAGTTGATGTATTCATAGAAGTATGAGATGTTGCATGGAGATATGTGGGATATTAGTGAGGTGGCATGCATTAAGTCAACCCCTCCTCTTTTCTTCTTGGATTTGGGCCTTAGGCCGAGAATGTGAAAGGAAAAAGGGGTTTTGGGCTTTATTGCCCTCAAGCCCATATAGAAGTTAAGTTGGATGAGTCTTGACCTAAAAGAAATATAATATGATTTTCACACTTTGTTGGGCTAGTTTAGGTTAATCATGGTTCAAAACTTTTAATTTATTTCATTCTAGGCCCAATATGACCCATAATGTTGAAATAAATTAATGTGGGTCCAATTAGAGCCCATTTAAGGGTTCTAAGCCCATGATATTCAAATTGGAAGCTTATTGGTCCATTGAGTCCAATAAGGAAGTCCTAGTCCAAAATGGACCTAAACAAGAACTTCTAGGGTTTCCAATTGCTTGTTGACTATTTGTAGTATTTGTATGATGTATTTGATTGAAGTTTTTGATGTCATAATAATAGGTATCACACATGCTCTTAAGTTTTTGATTCAACATTTTACTTAAGTATAGTGATTACAAGACACAAAATTTCTAGTTGTGACATCATCCCCCCGTTAGAGGGAATTTCGTCCCGAAATTCTGTTTGAAAGCTAGATTTGAGAATGCTAGAATAGGTGAGGGTACTTTTGCTTCATTGGTCTTCGCGTTCCCACGTGAATTCTGGCCCACGCTTTGCGTTCCACCGTACTTTCACGATCGGGATGCAACTTTGCTTAGTACGCTTCACCTCCCTGTCCATGATTTCAATTGGTTTGTCAACGAACAGGAGATTCTCGTTGATTTCGATTTCGTCAAGAGGAATGACGAGGGTTTCATCTGATAGGCACTTCTTCAGATTAGAGACATGAAACACGGGGTGTACACTGTTTAGCTCCGTGGGTAGTTGCAGTCTGTATGCTACCGGACCTATTCGGGCAACGATCTCGAAAGGTCCAATGTATCGTGGGTTCAATTTTCCCCGCTTCCCAAAACGAATAACTCCTTTCCAGGGCGAGACTTTTAACAGTACTCGATCTCCGACTTGAAATTCTAAGGGCTTTCGCCGTTTATCGGCATAGCTCTTTTGTCGGTCACGCGATGCTTGCAGTCGAGCTCTGATTTGAACGATCTTTTCCGTGGTTTCACGAATGATTTCCGGTCCCGTTAGCGCCTGATTCGACGTGAGTGCTTTTGCTAGCTGGGTGTCACCTACTTCAGCCCAACATAACGGTGATCTACACTTACGCCCGTACAGTGCTTCGAAAGGAGCGACCCTAATGCTTGAATGATAACTGTTGTTATACGAGAATTCGAATAAAGGTAAATGGGTATCCCATGACTTCCCAAAGTCTATCACACATGCGCGAAGCATGTCTTCAAGCGTTTGAATGGTTCGTTCGCTTTGACCGTCCGTTTGTGGGTGATACGCGATGCTCATGTCGAGATGAGTTCCTAGTGCCTTATGGAGAGATTGCCAAAAACGCGAAGTGAATCTACTGTCCCTATCCGAGATAATAGACACTGGTACTCCGTGGACTCTCACGATCTCTCGAATGTACAATCGTGTCAATCTTTCCATCTTGTAGGATTCTTTTATAGGCAGGAAATGGGCAGACTTCGTCAGTCGGTCGACTATTACCCATATTGTGTCCAGTCCGTCCGACGTCTTGGGTAGCTTGGTCACGAAATCCATAGAAATCCCCTCCCATTTCCACTCAGGGATTACCGGTTGTTGTAACAATCCTGAGGGTTTCTAGTACTCCACCTTTACCTTGGCGCACGTAAGGCACTTACTAACATAGGTCGCAATTTCCGCCTTCATGTTAGGCCACCAATAGTGTTGTTTAATATCCAAATACATCTTGTTTGAACCGGGATGAATGGAGTATCGTGTCTTTTGGGCTTCCTTCATAACAACCTCCCTAAATCCTCCGATTTTAGGGACCAAAATTCGGTTCATGAAGTAGTATACTCCATTCTCCCTTGCCTCTAGGTTCTTCTCCATCCCGCGTAATGCTTCGCTTGCTCTATTCTCCGTCTTCATGGCCTCTGACTGGACTGCTGCAATTTAGGTGGCCAGATGAGATTGAATGGTTATCGAGAGAGTTTTTGCACGGCGATTAGAGTACTCCTTCCGACTTAATGTGTCAGCTACCACGTTGGCCTTGCCTGGGTGGTACTTGATCTCACACTCATAATCGTTTAGCAATTCAACCCATCTTTGTTGTCTCATGTTCAGCTCCTTCTGGTTCAGGATGTGTTGGAGACTCTTGTGATCCGTGAAGACGGTGCACTTCGTACTGTAAAGGTAATGCCTCCAAATCTTTAGGGCAAAAACTACAGCTCCCAATTCTAGGTCATGGGTCGTATAATTTACTTCGTGCATCTTTAGTTGGCGGGATGCGTATGCTATCACTCTTCCACGTTGCATGAGAAGGCAACCTAAACCCTGGTTTGATGCGTCACAGTAGACTACAAAATCCTCCGTGCCTTCTGGTAGAGATAGTACAGGAGCACTACAGAGAGCTTGCTTCAAGGTCCGAAACGCAATCTCTTGTTTGTCTGTCCACTTGAATGGTACGCCCTTTTGCGTAAGCGAGGTAAGTGGCTTGGCGATCTTAGAGAAGTTTTGAATGAATCTCCTATAGTAGCCTGCTAGACCTAAGAATTGACGAATTTCTGTGGGCGTTGTCGGGGTTGCCCATCCTTCAACAGCTTTGACCTTACATGGATCCACATGAATTCCATCTTGGCTAACTACGTGACCTAGGAAGTTCACACTCCGGAGCCAGAACTCACACTTGGAGAGTTTTGCGTATACCTTCTCCGATCGCAGCGTTTCTAGGATTTGTCGGAGATGTTGGCCATGCTCTTCTTTGCTTCTAGAATAAACGAGAATGTCATCAATGAAGACAATGACAAAGTTGTCGAGGAATGGTCGACAGATTCGGTTCATTAGGTCCATAAATGCTGCAGGGTCATTTGTCAGACCGAAGGGCATTACAACAAATTCATAATGTCCGTAGCGGGTTCGGAAAGCGGTTTTTGGAATATCCTCTTCCCGGACTTTGAGTTGGTGGTATCCGGACCATAGATCTATCTTAGAAAAATAACTAGCTCCTTGGAGCTGGTCAAATAGATCATTGATTCGTGGGAGTGGGTAGCGATTCTTGACAGTGAGTTTATTTAACTCTCTGTAATCGATGCACATCCTAAAGGATCCGTCCTTCCTTTTGACAAAGAGCACTGGAGCTCCCCATGGTGAGTAACTAGGTCGGATAAATCCCTTGTCCAGAAGCTCACTGAGTTGGCTGGACAATTCCTGCATTTCAGCAGGAGCCAGCCGATAGGGTGATTTAGCGAGAGGAGTTGCTCCTGGAACGAGGTCGATTCGAAACTCAACCTGTCTCTCTGGGGGTACTCCCGGAAGATCTTCAGGAAACACGTCTGGAAATTCACACGCTACCGGAATATCTTGAATGTTAGTTTCTTCCTTGGTTTTATCCACTATGTGATCCAGAAATGCCGAATCCTTCTTTCGTAGGTGCTTTTGTGCCTTGATGCACGAGATGAGGCGAAGGTTCATGCTAGGTTTGTCTCCGTAAATTACTAGGGTTTCGTGATTTGGGAGACGAAGACGAACGGCCTTCTCGTGGCACATAATTTCAGCATGGTGGGGGCTTAGCCAATCCATGCCGATGATCACATCGAAACTCCTAATCGATACTGGCATTAGGTCTATTCGAAAGACGTGTTGATTAAGGGTTAGGGTACATCCGATGTAGATTTCCCCAGTGGATTCGGTTTTCCCATTGGCCATTTCCACCATAAAGATTTCATTTAACTTTTGGGGTTGTTGTTTTAATAAATGCTTAAACTTATCGCTTACGAAACTTCGCTCCGCTCCGGTGTCAAATAAGATGCATGCATAAGTGTGGTTTAGGGGAAACGTACCGGTAACAACAGAGGGGTCCTGAATAGCCTCACCCTGACCCATGGTCAGCATCCTTCCTGTTCCTCCGTTTCCTGAATTGTTGTTGTTAGGGCATTCTCGGCGGAAATGCCCCGTCCTCCCACACCCATAGCAGGTGTGGCTAGGCCCTGCACTGCTGCCGCCGGTGATGATGTTGTTGTTGTTGTGATGGTTGTTATTGTTGTTCCCCTAATTTTGGTTCTGGGGAGGGTAAGTCCTGCAGTACCTTGCAGTGTGTCCCCTTCGGTTGCAACTGGTGCACTAAAAATCCTTGCATTCTCCATTATGATGGAGACCACACTTATTGCACTTGGGAAGATTACCGGAATAAGGTCTTGAAGCATTTGAAGCAGCTGAGGCTGGAGCATGTGGTGCGGCTGGACCCGGTGTGGTGACAGCGTTAACCGCCACTGTCTGCTGCTTTTTAGAGGTCTCGGGGCCCTGGCGCCCCTTCCTCTTATTATTCTTTCCCTTCTTGCCATCACCTTCCTTCTTTTTCTCAGCCTCCACTGGCTTCTCGCCCTTCTTGTTGTTATGGTCATACAGCTTCTTTGCCAATCTTTTTGCACTGTCAAATGTTTCAGGGTTCGCAGCTATCACATTCCCTTGAATTGGTGATGTTAGTCGCCAAATGAATCGCTCAATCTTCTTTCCTTCCGAGGTGATCATACCTGGGCACAACAGAGATAGTTCACTAAATCTCGATATGTAGGCATCGATATTCGCATTCTGCACAGTGAGGTTCCATAGCTCTTGCTCCGTCTTCTGTATTTCGCCTCGTGGGTAGTACTCAACCATTAACATTTCTTTCATCTCTGCCCACGACATAGAGTTGGCTATAGGGAGCGTCATGGCTTCCACGTGTCTGTTCCACCAAGTGAGTGCTTGGTCCATAAAAGTGCAGGCCGCGAACTTCACTTTCATCTGCTCAGGGCAATCGCATATCTCGAATACCGACTCCACCTTTTCGATCCATCGCTTCAGGGTGATCACCCCTCCAGTGCCGTTAAGAGTTCGTGGTTTGGCATTTGTGAAGTCCTTGTAGGTACATGTTTTGGTGGGTCCTTGATTCATTCCGTTGTTCGAACTTTCAGGTCCTTACCCATTGACTCCTCCATTGTTCCCTTGATGGATTTGCGCAATCGCTGCAGTGACCGCAGCAGATACAGCTGCCTGGAACACGGCTGAGTCAACTTCGGGTGGAGTTGGTCCTGGGTTTCCGCGAGTGGGTCGGAGAGGCATCTTTCTGTCACGAAACGGAAAGATGTTGAGTGTATGTGGTTTCTGTGAGGTTGTGATCCTACTGACTAGGTGCATGGTACGAACTTAAACACTACTGCCATTGAACATACAATCATAACTTCTCAACACATAGCAATTAGTAATATCATAACAAAGCACATAAAAGTTTATTAATATTATCCGCATTTGATACAAGAAAATTTTGCTCGTAAGAGCATACATGAGTGACACTAATTCGACAGCATAACGGATCTATGAGTAGTGTAGTAACTTAAACATAGAGTCAGGGTACATAGCATAGTTCCTAACGACCTACTAAGATAAGTCTATCCCTAACCGCGATGAGCTGCGTCCTACATAGTGACGAGGTCATATGCCGAAATGTTGCGCCAGTAACTGAGCCATCTCCGCCATGTCTCTAATAACCTCATCCCTCTCATGCTCAGCTCGCACTGCTCGAGCTTCCATAGCATACAGCTGTTGTCGCAGTGCGGCGATCTCTGCTTCGGGGGAACGGTTCTCCCTTGGGGGGGGGGGGGGTCACTGGTGGAGCGGGGTGGTCTGGTTGCGCCCCGTTCTCACACGGAGGGATATGGTCCTTGTCCCCGTCTTGGCCTTCCTCGACGTCGTCGTCGGTCTCACCAAATTCGTAGTCGGTGTCTATGTATTCTTCAGGTCCGACGTCGTGTGCTTCCTCTGGATTCCCTTCTGGTTCATCTTCAAGCATCCCGTGAGCCACTAGGACTTGATGGAACTGAATACCCAGCTGATCTCCCTCCATGACGACTGGGGGAAAGTATAAAGTATCGTCACTCCCACGACTATGATATATACTAAATAGATGTCCTCTTTTTGGTGCTAAAAGGGTATAGTTTTAGTTTCCTAGCTATTCCAATCTCATCAAAACGTGTGTTAGTTGTACTTTGGAGAGAATGTAGTTGATCAGGCTACACCCACTCCTTGGTACCACTAAGAACAGTTCTGAATTAACCGAGATACTAGCATTATTTTGTTTGGTTCGGCGTTATGTTCTTATTCCTAATGCAAGCAAGGGTGTTTTATTTACTCGTTTTGTTCAGAGTTATGTTAGTCCCTCTTTTTGATTTATAGTTGCATATCAATGTGTGGCTAGATATGCTAATTCACTATAAACAAAGCTCTGATACCAACCTGTCACACCCCGAACCAGACGGCGGAAACGTCCGAGGGCTGTCGTGACTTAATTGAATACCATAACATTGAATATATATGAAACATAACATCATTCATCACCATGCATTAATATAGTACAACTGATAAAGTTTACACTGAGTACATTGTTTTAGCATTACATTCCCAAAAATAAATTGTTCGGTTCATAGATAAACAAACTGCAAGCCATCACTGAGTACATTTTCCTTCGGTTTACTTGTTACCTGAGAATACAAGTATTTTGAAAAACGTCAACATATGAAATGTTGGTGAGTTCATAAGCGGTATTTGAAAAGCAATGTTTTGTATTGTTTGGAAAAAAAAAAAAAACTACCAGAAAATCCGATATTTTCTGAAAAGAGTTTTTGAAAAAGTTTGGGAAGATCCATAAGTATGCTTGTTTGTTTCTATAGTTGTAAAAATAGTTCATTAAACTTGTGTACATTTCGAAACCGTATGTATAAAAAAAACCCTAGGAAAACCCGATGTTTTCCTAACACTTTGAATTCCATGTAGTTGTTGTACCATCGCGGCGTGTGAAGTCATTGATTCCAGGCGACGTCGGATTATTGCGCATGGTGAATTGCTATAAACACGCGTTACACAAACGACCAGTTTACAACTATACTAACGATCCCGTAGGCGTCGTCCGTACTATTCACGCAATCCAAACCGCCCTGACTTCTTGTAGTCCCACATCCGAAGAGAAAGAGGGCACGAAGACCTCGATAACTCCGTTAGTCGATTGGGGATAAAAAGAGTGCGAAGGGCCCTTGACCCGACTCGCATTTGAATAACCGACTTTACTAGCAGTACCAAAGGACCCTTGGGGACCAATAGTATAAATGCCATTGAAAGTCCATTTACGTTGTGTTGGATCATGTAAGACTCAACAACTCGTAAGGTTGAAGTCTTCGGGCCTAAAGATCAAGCCATTGGGCTAGCTAGGCCCAACAAACAAGATTTTACACTTTTGGGCCCAAAGGTGGTGCGTCGACGTCTGTGCACTCTCACGTGTGTAATGATTTCCCAAATTTTCCGTGTGTGAGTCGAGTTATCGTCGTGTTAGTAGTTTCGGGTTTGTTATTGATTCGAGACCGAATCAATTTGTTTGATAACGATTTTTGGTGTTGTTGTGTAATATAATTCGTCGGTAGTCATAGTGCCAGTGTTTGATCACAACGGATGTATTGAATTAGCATTTCAACTTTCCTGTTACAGCCCCTCTTTTTGTTGTAAATTTACTTTTTCAACCCTTAAAATAAACAAGTTTCCGGTTTAGTCCCTAAACCATTTTTCTTGACATTTTAATACCAAAACTTACTGAAATTGATATTTTTCAGCCTAATTTTAGTTGAAAACAGTTTTAGTCCCTGAAAATACAGTTTTCTCGGTTTTAACCCCTCTTTTCGCAATTTTTACACTTTTGGCCCAAATTGGAAAAATTTTGCAACTTTGGTCCTTTTTAATTATGAAAAGCATTTTTAACCTTTGAAAAGGATTTATAACATTAATAGTCCACAGTTTTACCGAAAAACACAGTTTCAGCCCTCGAAAATAGAAAATTTCGCATATTGGGCCCTATTGGGCCGAAAATGTCATTTTTAGCCCATTAAGCTTGAAATTTATATTTTTAATCCTCCAAATGAGTATATTTCCAGAAAATATTTTATTAAAACTGTTTTGACTCCTCTCATCCATCAGAATTCGTAATATGACAATTTGGGCCCTTTAACTTTATATTTTTAACATTTTGTGTCCGAAAATTGAGTTTTTAGCCCAAAGAAGATGTTATCAAGTCACTTAGCCATTTTTCTTGGAATACTTTGTATGTAATAATATAAGTTATGCTAACATCATTTCACATAAAATATATCTTGATTTTTAGGAGTTTATGGCTAGATCCATCATCATAATCACACAAAAACACACATTTAAGCATAGAAATCATACAAGACATACAAAACACATATAGATCTACACTTTCACTTGTATTTCCCCCCCCCCCCCCCCGAAACTTATAAAACAGAAAATACGGAGTATGAAGCTCACCTTAGGGTGTGGTTTCGGTTTTTGAAGAAAAGATGGAAGAAAGCTTGGTGATTTTTTTTTTTGGCCTTAGCCCCTTTTCTTGAAGATCTCGAGTTTGAGGTGATTCTAGGATGCAAGATCATGATTTTTGCATGGATTAGGAAGAGATTTTTGATAAAACAAAGAATCTAAGTCATAAATCCAAGCATAACCTTACCTTAGATGAAGAGTTTGTGGAAATATCCTCTTGAAAACCTCCTAATTTTCGAGATCTTGATGAAAGATAGAGGGAGTTTTCTTGAGAGGGAGTTGTGAGAGAATTGTGTGTGTGTGTGTGTGTGTGTGTGATTCGGCCGAGAGTAAGAGAGGGAGAGAAGAAATGGACCTTGAGTTGATGTATTCATAGAAGTATGAGATGTTGCATGGAGATATGTGGGATATTAGTGAGGTGGCATGCATTAAGTCAACCCCTCCTCTTTTCTTCTTGGATTTGGGCCTTGGGCCGAGAATGTGAAAGGAAAAAGGGTTTTTGGGCTTTATTGCCCTCAAGCCCATATAGAAGTTAAGTTGGATGAGTCTTGACCTAAAAGAAATATAATATGATTTTCACACTTTGTTGGGCTAGTTTAGGTTAATCATGGTTCAAAACTTTTAATTTATTTCATTCTAGGCCCAATATGGCCCATAATGTTGAAATAAATTAATGTGGGTCCAATTAGAGCCCATTTAAGGGTTCTAAGCCCATGATAGTCAAATTGGAAGCTTATTGGTCCATTGAGTCCAATAAGGAAGTCCTAGTCCAAAATGGACCTAAACAAGAACTTCTAGGGTTTCCAATTGCTTGTTGACTATTTTTAGTATTTGTATGATGTATTTGATTGAAGTTTTTGATGTCATAATAATAGGTATCACACATGCTCTTAAGTTTTTGATTCAACATTTTACTTAAGTATAGTGATTACAAGACACAAAATTTCTAGTTGTGACACAGCGGGTCTTGTGAGAAGACTACTTACTTATAGTGGGTCTCGTGAGAAGACTACTTACTTGCTTACTTTTAAAACAGTAGGGTCTTGATAGAAGACTACTTTCAAAACAGTAGGGTCTTGGTAGAAGATTTATTTTATAGGGATCATACGGATTTCTAGGGTTATTCAAACGCTTTCCATTACTTACAAACATTTTCATACTTATACGACTTTCTTTCAAAACAATGTCAAAACTTTCATTTCAAGTTTTACAAATCAAAGACACATTAATACTTATGAATTCACCAGCCTTTTGGCTGATACTCGCTTTCAAAATAACTTGTATTCTCAGGTCACAAATAGACAGGTACGACGACCAGGTTAGTGAAGACGGAGCAGTCCAGACTCGTCTTATTCTGATTATTCATTTTATTGTTGTATATTATGAAAGAAAACACTTGTAACTAAAATTATACTATTAATGCAATGGATGATGTTGTTGCTTGTTTACTACTTTACATTGTTGTGATACATTACATGATGTCCTCCACCCCAGAACGTTTCTGCCGTTCTCGGTTTTGGGGTGTGACAGATTCACTATGGTTTCTATTTTGTTGTTAGGATGATGGTTTTAATTCATTTAAAAATAAAAAATTTTAGTCTTAATTTTTGGGATGTTACTAGCTGGTATCAAAGCCATAGTTTGAGGGATTCGGGAATACTCTCGGGTGTGTCTGAACACAAACTGAGGGTTTGGTAGAACTTTTCAAAAAAAAAAGTTTTATAAAAAAGGTTTTCTAATAAAAGAAAAAGGGTGTGATGCATTCAATCGACCATAAGTTTTCCCAACATACTCATACATGTTTTATGATATGCTTTGATTTATGAATATGTGAATTGCATGCTAGTTAGGGCTAAGGATCTGCTCCGGGTTTACATGATAGAATGCTAGGAGAGATGCCTTTATATGCCTACTGTATGAGCTTGTAGACTTGCAAACTAGTACTGATCAGTCAGTGATAGGATGGCCTGTTTAGGTTATGCTTGATTCCGGTTACTCAATGCTCAAATGCTTCTTGGTGTGTGCTTTTTAGGAGTTCTCACCAACTTCAGCTAACTAGTAAGCGAATATGCTAATTTACATATTACGGAGACTAAATAATTTTAGAAGGTTAGTCTTTAATGCTATTGCACAACTCTTATTTGAGTCCAACCGTTGTAGTGTGAGACCTTTCATTCGAAGAATTATTAGGCTTCGGAAACATGTAATTGTATTCGTGAGCTAGTTAGAGGATGTTACAGGGAGTTCCTTTTGCAGCAGATGGCAGGGAGTAGTGTGGTGGCTGCCCTTAGAAAACCTAGGAAGAGATTTAGTGTTGGGAGCTTTGTCTTGTTGAGGATTATATGTATGGATAAGAAGTGACTTAGAGGATTCAAGGTGATCCTTGAGGAAAGTACAGATAGATGTGGAAGGTAGTATTGGCCCGTACTACTGGAAGCAGAGGATTCGTACTCGAGCCAAGGAAATCTGCGATAAAACCAGGGATCTTGTAGAGTGTGAGACTCCTCGATATTATTTATGCATGTTCTGATGATTTGTATGGTCTATTTTCAGTTTGGTGACTCTTTGAGGCAGACCAGTTAATGGTTATGGTGCTGGTGAGGGTTCTGGCTCGGGTTCTAGAGTCAGGAAGTTGGATGATCAGACGCAGGAGTTCATTTCGTTTGAGAGTACCCGCATCATACTTGGGCAGACTCCTGTGATCTTTGGTACAATCAAGGAGGATATTCTAAAGATTTTGGATGAGAGTTTAAGTGCTTTTCGGTTTGAGATGGTGGCATTAATGGGAGCTCGCACGTTAACCTTCAGGGAGTTCCGAGCATGTGGGGCTCGGGGTACTTCAGGGAGAAGGACCTGATCGTAAGCAGGTGATGGTTAGCGGATTTCGCTAACACCTTCCGCACTAGTATTTGTCCCGATAGGGCAAAGGTCAGACTTGCTTCCTGTCTTCGGAAATACATAGCTCGAGATTGGTAGGAGGAGGTTGGGCGCTCCGTGGGTGATGAGGCGGTTGATTTGATAACATGGAATGATTTTGTGACCAGATTTCGAGCTGAGATTGCATTGGTGATCGCAGTGCAACAGTTGGCGAGGGAGTTCTAGGACCTTCTGTAATGCCCTGTTTCGAATTGATTCCTAATTCGAGGCTGTGGCCCAAAGATCGGTCATCATAAGGATTAGGGTCTTTGAAAATGTGAGATCTAGGTCCATTTGAGTGCGAGTGATGTATTTGAAGTCATCCGGGTGTTCGGTTCGTGTTTTGGAGCCTATATGTATTTCGATAAAGTGTTAGTTCGGGCTTTTGTGGAAAATTGGATTTTTGTTCGGAAGGTCTTAAGGATGGTATGAGTTGATAGAATTATAGGGCTTCTCGTTACCTTTCTGTGGATATAAGGATCGTCGAAAACGGGATTATAACGAAGAAGTTATGGCCTTCGAAAGTTTGGTGGTTTTAAGGTTTAGCCGGGTACGCGGGGCGTACTAGTAAAGAGAGTAGTACGCGGGGCGTACCTCGGTGTATGTTGGGCGTACTGACCAGGATGGTCACGGGTGCTCTTCGGAGTATGTTGGACGTACTCCAATCAGACCCAAACCCTATTTTAGGGTCTTGGACCCTATTTAAGCTCATTATCTCATAACCTAACACTAATATCTTCATCCTCCATCCCTCTAAGCCCTAGAAATCAACCCTTAGCCCCCATTTGGGTGATTTTAGAGCTTCAAAGTGATTTATGTATGTTTTGGTGCTTGAGGAGGAAGAAAGAACTTCTTGAAGAGTCATTGTTTAACTTGGAGCTTTTGGATCCAGACTTTGTGCACCTAGATCTAACTTCTGGAGGTATATTATGTCTCAACCTTGGCAACTCTTTCTTGTAGATCTAGCAAGGTGGCACTTTGTTATAATTTTAGCCCCTTTGTGGTGGTTCTTGTGAGTTGTTTGGCATTTGTTGGGGTTATGGAATCATAAAGTTTGGATCTTGATGAGTAATGCATGATTTGATAGTCTTTTGGTGAAGCTTAGGACTTAGGGTTTTGATTTTGGATTATTTTTCTCTCTATTTTTAAGATTATTATTGTTGTTTAAATTCTGTATTATACGATTATGCACTTAGTATATTTTTTGAGCTTTGAGATCCCATCTTAACAAAAGATTACGTAGGGAACGCAAATAACTCGGGTGGAAAATGGTTCTCGCCAACAAGTATCAAGGTTTGTTATGTAGGGACGTTAACTCTTTTATAAATATTCCTTGCAAAGAATAATATATAATCCTAAAAGTTTAAATTATGTCAGCCTTAGTGTACACGCATGTTCTCGAATATATTTTTCAGGAGATTGTTAGTAATTTTCTTAAAATTCATAAAAGTGTGATCGTATTGTAATATAAAAACTCTCAAATTTTGTTGGTTCAGTGTATGCAGTGATTTTTTTTTGTTTTATGAGCTTCATTTTTGCTCTTGTTACATGTAATAACAAGTTTTATATTTACCAATAAATCAAATTTGGAAACAAAAAAAATAAAATAAAATAAAAACAGCAACCTTAAATATACACAATATTTTACGTTTTAACCGGAAATAAATTTTTTTTTATATTATACGTATTTATGTAAAAAAAACATATTTATATATGAATTTTTTTAACTAAATATCCAATAAATACATATTTTTAGAAGTATTAACATATATTTTTTAGAATTGTGTATATGTATTTTTACATATCTGGGAGTAAGTCATTCAAAAATATGTTTTATATGAAAGAAAAAAAAAAGTAGTTATACTTCTTAAAAATATAATAATACGTACATTTTTGAAAAATATAAATGCCAATTTTTATGTATTTTTGTTATTAGTTTATTTTTTTAAAAAGTGACAGTATATATATATATATATATATATATATATATATATATATATATATATATATATATATATATATATATATATATATATATATATATATATATATATATATATATATATATATATATATATATATATATATATATATAGAAGTAGTTATATGAAAAAAATATAGTTATACTTCTAAAAAAGCATAAAAATACTTATTAGTGAATAACTACAATTAGTTTGTTGGTACTTGTAAGTGTACAAATCGTACAGAAACATTGAACATGAACGCGATACACGAACAATAAGTACCACTTTCATTGATAAAATATATATATATATATATATATATATATATATATATATATATATATATATATATATATATATATATGACAATGTAACCATAGAGAGTGTGTCATCAAATAGAGGATAAGAACAAAAGCTAACAAATTTATTAGCCATCACTACTACACCAGCTTCTGCGACGCTCTTATGTTCACAATAAATCATGATGGTTGTACAATAATTTAAGATAGTTCGTTGTCCAAGCGATGTTCGCAATAAGTTTCAAAGTGACAAATTCAAGAACATACTCATAAAAATTGTTTTTCACGCTCGTTTTTAAATACATTGATTACAACGATCTTCAAGAACGCCAAGAGTTAAGGATGTGCTATCTTGAAAATTGAAATCAGTGTTGGAAATTAAGATAAAAGGTAATGAAATAAAATCAGATACAGATTTGACATATGCGAGGGCGACATAGAAAAGTAAAAGCATGAATGAATAGTATTTTTTAAATAAAGAAAGAAGCTGGGAATATGTTTTATGAGGGTATCATTTCGAAGCATATTTTGAAAACACAGGTTATTTCGGGACAGCATCTCAAAATTCCCCAAAACTTTATGCCCAAACGTTGCCAAAAACAATTGAACATTAACACAGGAAAACAGATTTCGTTGACACATGTGGGGCCTAGATTACTCTAACTAACAAAATCTTTTTTTTTAATTAACCTAATTATATAAGAGTGTAAACACTAAACAACTCGATTTTGTAAAGTTAGTTAGAACCACGAGCATTCTTGACAATGTGTACACAGTCACGACAAAACAACCACAAAGTTCAAAAAGGACAAAACCAAATTAAACCAAACAATGCTTAAGAAAAAGAAAAAACTCGAAACATCTTCCATGATAAACATTTTTCAGGTACTAACATAACTAGTCTCCGAAGTAGTAGTAGACCCGCGTTGTAACTGATGTAAAACACTCGTTGGAGACGAAGTATTAGACGTTGAAGATGATCTTAACGCTTCAGCAAGAGGCCCACCCAATGAACCTGCATGGTGTGTACCCCATTGCATGCCCCAACTCAACGAAGCACGCTCTCGTTCCCCATTAATTTCCTCTCCACGTGGCCCTGTTTCATCGTTTCCAGTTGACAGTTTCAAAGAGAAATCCGAAGTTGCATCTCCAGTGACTGAAATGGAAAGACTCGTAGCTAGCGTTTCTTGTTCTTGAACAGTTCGTGGCCAATCATTAAAAAATGGACGAAGAATTCGTCCACCTGATAATTTGTCTTCGTTTTCAGATGATCGATATGCAGCTTTGTCGTCAACCCTATTAAAAAAAATGATTATATTTAACTTTTCATCATTTGAAACCAAAAGAAAAAAGTTATTTTGTGTTGTGTTTGAGTGTTGAGTGTTGAAAGTGGAGATGTGAAGTTACAGATGGGAAAATAGTAGTAGCGTGGGTACAGTGTCAATATGAGTGGTTGGGGTGAGTCTAGCACCAGATCGAAGCTAGATTCCAAACAGCTTTTTTCCCAAACACTCTAACGTTGGACCCACGGTTTTTGTCTACATCTACAAGTGGGGTCCCACCAAGGACTCAAAAATCCACCATTGTTTCAGACATATCTTTGACAAATCTTTTTATTTCAATGCGCTGCTACTTCCAAAACCCTTTTATCATCAACATTTTAAATAGAAATACGAATAATTCCAAAACAACCAACAGGAACTTTCACTGTATAACTTAAGGACCATTTTATGCATTTCAAGGTAAAAAAAAAAAAAAGTCAAAATTTAGGGTTTTATAATTTAATTACCTTTGATTGAGATGAAGCTGATCAAAAAAAGGAGAATGCCCGGAGACACTACCACCACAATTAGTAGATCCTGTGTACGTCTGAGCCCCACCGTAACCGGCGGCGGCGGCGGTGGTGGTATAGACGGATGTTGGTTTTTTAACAAGTCCAACGCCATAATCAACATCACCGCCACGACTGCCGGCCGTTGCGGTGGAAGTGGTGGGTGTGGGGATTTCCACAGGCTTTCTTGAACGATTGCGGCCACGGTGGATGTGGCGCTCACAGTACTTGTGACCGGCCACCACATCTCTTGAACACCTCCATTTTTTTCCGTCGGTTCTTCTACATCTTCCTGGCTCTGGATCCATTCCTCCTCTTCCCCAATATCCTCCTCCTGTTTGGCACACTGATGCATACAATGAAATAATTAAAACCCATGTGAGATTATGAAAATACATTTTGGGGTTGGACATATATTATTTAGAGTGACTTACAAGATGGGAAGTTGGAGAGAGGATAAAAAGGAGGGTTGGTGTTGGAGGTGGAGTTGAGTAAAAGGTGTAAAAGTTGAGGAGGAATTGGTGAACCGGTAAGCATGTATCTGTATATCAATGCCTGTACTTCAAGCTCCTGCCATTGCCCTACGCTGAAGTAACCACTTACACCCTGCATCATCTCTTCTTCAACACACAAAATAATAAGTACTTACCAAAAGAGAAAAATCCAAACTTTAAAGCAACCAACATGGAGAGAGAGAGAGAGAGAGAGTTACTTGAGGGTTTGGATGATGATGATGAAGAGGTGGGTTCAGAAGAAAAAAGAGGAAGAGCAAGCGATGCAGAAGAATCATCAGGTTGGTGTTGATTCTGGTGTGCCCATTGCTTAAGATGGAAGTCCATCGAAGGGCTGGGGAGACAGATGAGATATTTGTTCAAAGTTGAACTGAGAAAGAGATTGAGACAGACAGTGAGATATATAGCTGCTTCTTCTGCTGCTTCTTTGGAATATGTATGGGTGAGCAGGTTCTTGTTATTTCAAGTATATATATATATATATATATATATATATATATATATATATATATATATATATATATATATATATATATATATATATATATATATATATATATATATATATATATATATATATATATATATATATATATATATATATATATATATATATATATATATATATATATATGGAGCCTTTTTTTAATAAAAATAAGGCCAGTGGACTCTGCAGCGGTGCTGTGTGGGGGGATGTGTGAGTTCGGAAGTCATCCAGTTGATAGAAGCGAAGGGCACTCGAATAAAGATATTAAGACATAAGACATGACAGTTGAAGACTTTTAATACAAAAATGTAAAAATGGTGTGTGGTACGTTTTTTTTTTTTTCGAAAAATATTTAAATCATTAAAGTTTTGTATGAATAGTGTTTTTGAGAAAGTTTGTGATTTTGGTTGGATTGAAAAACGAAAAAATTAATGTCTTTCTAATAAAAATTAGTTGTAAGATCCATGTATTACATGGGTTAATTTAAAAGAAAATATAAAAATCAAAATATTTGAAAACTTTGATTTTATAAGGTAACTAGGTAAACGGGTTGATTATAAAAAATATTTAATCTAGATACATAGGTTGATTATGAAAAAATATTTAATCTAGGTAATAACATGTGGATCATACGGATTGAATATAAAAAATATTTAATTGGAATAAGTGAAAAATAAAGCACAATTCAAGTATAACTCTACTATTCATTGATATGGGGAAACAAATTTTTTTAAGTTTAAGATCCAAAATATAATCAAAAGCTTTCTAGGGACGTAAACTTGATGGTTTACTCTCAAGATATTTTGATAATTGGTCAAGAGAAACCACTTTGATGGTTTCATCTTCTTCAACAATACGATTCATCAAAATTACCAGGTTGATTAATAGAAATATAAAATAAAGACTAAACATTAAGGATTTTTAAAATGATATTTTCCAGATTGTTCAGTTGCAACTTTGGTTGAACTTGCATTTGGGTTATATGTACATTGTTCGTGGTACCTATTTTTGTCAACCTCACCAAAATCCAGAAGATTCCCGAAATAATTCAAGAAAATGTAAGATGAAAAAATATTAAAAAACAGTATTAGTCAAAATAATGTACAAAATAAAGTTTGCTGAAAACATTGTTTCAGGGAAAAATAAAGTTTCAACATCTAAGTCAGATCGTGGAATTTGACTTTGACCGTTTTCGAACATGGGGCTGTCCGAAGATAGGTTTTGTTCTACCATAAAAACTGACTGCAGCTTCTTTTGTGCTTTTGAGTAATTTAAAGATAACCTCACATTTTGTTCGGGTGCACCTTTTTTGGATTCTTAATCACCTGAAGGTAATTTGTATGGTTTTGTAGCTATGTATTTTTCAAAGAATTGTGTGTACCGTGATTCTGGACATCTTTGTGACATGTCATCTTCACATGTGTTATATCTCGATCTAGTACCAAAACTTGTTTTTGGTTGAACCTGTAAAACATAAAAATGAACTTAGGATTGGACCTATCTTCCATTTTAGTACCATAACAACTTACATAGATAAAGCAGTGAATGTCAACCAAGAAACCCTTACACAATGACGCCGTAGAGGTGACTCCCTTTTGACAAAACTATAAGAGAAGAATGAACAAAGAATCAGCATATGTCCATTATTAGTCAAACTTATAACATTTTGTTCTTGACAGAACTGTAAGAGAATAAATCAATGAAAAATATATGTATTTAGCAAATGAAAAAATAACATATTAGAAAAGAAAAGATTAAATACATGGACAAAGTGTCATCATTACTTTCTCCTTCTTACACACATGTTCTCTCTTAGCACCTGTTATCAAGAACAAAGTTGTCAAGGAACCTTTTCAATTTAAACTAAAAACTTAGGACCAAAATACTCATGCATCCTTAAAGTAAAAATGCAATTGACGTCATCTTCTAAACATCCGAAAATAACATTCTTGCTTTTATTATAGCAGTACCCATTAACAAACATGGATAAAAAAAACATAAATTAAATCTATAAATCTTCCAGATAAGAATATGACCAAAATACCATTTCACCCTTGTCAAACATTATTTACTATGTACCTTTTGCATCAAGTTTTTGTGCTCTTTTACAAATGAAAAACTGAAACAACCACATTAGTATGGTTCTAGCTGGCTACATATGCACTTAAAATAGCAAAATTAATACATCTGTCCCCGTTGCAGATATAATTGAGTTTCCCATAACACTGTTTATGTTTAACCGTTAGCTAAAATGGTGACATGTAAATAGTTGGCTTTTGAGGACAAACATATATGATTTATGAGCTTTATTATTGGTGTGATCTTCAAGTATTGGTATTAAGATGATTATTAAGCATATTATTAAACTTTAAGTTAGGCAATACCAATACAAAAAGACTTAATATTATTAATTTATTAGATATATCTTCTTAATTAAAAATTTAAATTCAAAAACTTTGAACTGAAAAAGTCAAAAGGACATATATTACTTTAATTATTTAGCTTGAAACTTTGGTACAGACCTGTAAAATTATTAAAGGATAAGTCTTGTAAAAGGAAGGGTTTTTTCAATAATTTCAACCGAAAGAAAAAGATAGTTAGGTAAATGAAACTGAAAAGACTTGGGCTTTGACTTGCATTACAATTCTATTCAACAAAAATGAATTTCTGGTAACTTAAGATCCACGATTCCATCAACGAACAAACACCAAGAAATATTAAGATCATGATGCTTAATTACAGACGAATCATATACAACTAAAATTAAGGCTTTAATAACAGAGATGGAGATGGAGAAGAGTACTTGGTAGTTCAAAAGCAGGCATTCTTATGTGAAGTTATTGTTCATCATACACCTGAATATCCATTAGATCATCAAACCATAGTAAGCACCAAATGAATGACACATAATATGAAAAGCATAACAAAAGGAATACATTCAATCTTAAATCAGCAAAGGGAAAAAATCATTAATAAAAGGATAAAAATATATCAGAGATGAAAAATGGAAACAGATTCTTCTAGTGAAAAAGGCAGATTTTGATTCAGAATCACAAACCTTAAAAAATCGTAAACCCACGATTACATCATTAGCATAAAGTCAAAAAACAAATTCATAATCATCTCACCTTAGTAACTTCGGGTTCGCTTGAGGCAATGAAGACAAACCTATATTAAGACAAACCTTGAAGATGGTGACCGATAAGAGCGGCGATTTAGGGTAAGGTGGATGGTGGGTGGCGATGGTGAGCACGGTGACGCGAGGATGGTGTAATGTTATCATCCACATTGACGTTGTAATGAAAGAAGTTGGGGCTCCTTGAAACAATAAAGAAGATGTGAAAATTACATCAAAATACAAAGTCCTTAGCAGATTATTCATCAATGAAATAATTATTTTTTTGGATGGTTAACTATCTTCATCAAAAACACTAACTTCAACAGAGAGAGAATATTACTGTGTATCATAATAAGTTAAGAGAGAGATATGAAGGAGGAAGAGCAATGACAGTGAGGCAAAGCGGAGATGGTGTTGGTGGTAAAGAAGAAGGCAAACGACACTGGTATTAATGGAGGAGAAGAAGGGCAGTAATGATGTAGTAGAGGTGTCAATGAGATGAGATATTTATCTTTTGAATTTCAAATTGAGAGATTTGATTTGATTTCCAAAGAAAAATGCTAACTTTTAGGAGATACAGATGTGATTAAGGGATGACCAAAGATGAGCGGGAAAACAAAAAAGAAGTTTACATAAAGATGACACGTGGAAAGTAGAGTGATAGAAAAGTGTCATGTGGCGTTTTTAGGAGGCTTTTATTAGAGAGTAGAAAAGAAAAATAATGAATTATTATAATAGAAATGTTTTTTATCTTTTAAATTTAAAAAAATAAATAAATAAAGAAAAAAAACTAATTAGCTTTAATTTTAGAAATTTTAAAATTAAAAGATAAGTTTATTAATGAAATTGATATCCATTTATTACAACATTTATAGCAATTGTTATATTAAATATTATGTGGAATTTAATAAAATAGAAAAAAACTCACAAAATAACATGTGAAAAAAAATTTAATGAAAAATAACCACAAAGTGACATTTGGCAAATTGAATGAGAGTGTGACAAGTGGCAAAAAAACCTTCATTTATTAGAGAAGATTTTGTGTTATTTTTAGTTAATTTAAAGTTTTATAAATAATAAATACTAGGTGTAAGACTCATGTATTATATGGATTCATTTTAAAAAAAATAGTATTGAATTGTTAACATTCGAGAAATTTGAATTTATAAGAAAAATTAGAAAAATATCGAATTATTAAATTAAAGTGTTTTTCCTTTCTCAAATTTACATAATAATTTATATAAATAAACATAGGAAACTAATCTGAGTTTAATTTAGAAATTTTTGAAATTAGAAGAAATATTAATGATTGATATTGATATATATTTATTATTATATTTATTGCAACTATTACATTTAAAATTATGTGGAATCTAATAAAATTGAAAAAACCACAAAATGTTATGTGAAAAAATTTTAATTGAAAATAACCACAAAATGACATGTTATCAAATCAATGAGAGTGACATGTTGCAAAAAGATTTTCATTTATTAGAGTAGATGATGTCGCCTCTCTCTCACACACATTCTATCAACGCTCCAATAATAATTAATAAAACTATACCACTACCATCAAAGAGCAATATCATCAAAGACATCATATTTCGATCAAAGAATCACAATTTCGTTTCAAAATATGACCACCAAGTTTTGATGATGATCAACCCAAATTAATCCACCGCCACTGAAATTCCATTACCCCAAATCGAAATCAAGTATAAATCGAAACATTGATGATACAGTTTAGTGCGTCCATTGAAAGTAAAAAACAAAGTATTAACCAAGTCGAATTTTTGATTAATTATTTGATCAAATCAAAAGAATCTCATCGTCACCATGGCCATAGAATCTCATAGGAGGACATATTCAACAGGGATAGCATGGGTATGACCATCGAAACATCACCATGAGAGAGAGAGAGAGAGAGAGAGAGAGAGTGAGTGAGTGAGTGAGATAATGAAGTGGGTATATTCGTGATTGATGGAAGAGTGAACTCGATATCGATGGTGATATAGATCTGTTATTATTTTGTTTGATGATATCGATGAAGAACTGTGTGGCTGCCTTAAGTCAGAATTTTGGTCTATTGTTACCGAAGTTGATGGAATAACTGTTTTGATTCAATGAGTTGCTGTTAGTTGAAGTCGGTGTTTTGTATTGTTCCAAAAACTTTAAATATCCAATATCTATTCAATAAAGCTAAAACCTGATGCTTTGAGAAGCTCCAATAATTAATCAATGTTTGCTTCAGAATTATTTTATTCTCTCTATGAACAGTGGGGGATGAACACCCACATACAAATCAAGTTATAGGGGGTGAACACCCACACATTATGATAACCAAGAAAACACGTCATCAAATGCCGTTAGAACTTAACGACAAACACGAAAATGTTATAGGACAACCATGTAACCATTCGACATATATTAGTAATGTATTCGATTTTGTCTTTAATTACGTCAACATCTAGGCTCAAGAATTTTTGTTCGAAGAATTGTGTCACCTTAAAATCAGTTTTACATTTTTAGAATATATGTGTTACCACGATTCCAAAATTATAAATTTCATAAAAATCCAACTAAGTATGAAAGATATATGATTTTTATAGTAAATAAAAATCACTGCATGTAAGAAATTACGTCAAAAGCTATATGGAAAACGGTTGGCCTTTGGAAAAAGTCACCAAAAGGAGAAACGTAGTATTACTCAAAGTAAGAATTTTAAGACAAAAAACGTCTGAAATGGAACCTGTATGAGAGAGTTATAATTTTTATAAAATCATAACGGTTATAAAATGTAGTAAAAAAAGAAAGTTAAAACTAGTCAAACGACCAAAAGGAAAGTTATAGAGTACGTCTAGACCTACACAAATATATAGAGTAGTTGAAAATGGAGTTCATATGTGAGAGTTATAGAATTTCAAAATTCAATTTTCATCGTCACACGCACCTATGCGCAGTGCATCGTGCACACCTAACACTCAATCCGTTGGAATACAGGGTGACATAGCATAAGGAGAGGATGACATGTAGCCGCTCTACGTGGATCATGCACAATCTTGCGGCGCACATTGGGCGACATGCCACAAAAATTGGCTATAAATAGCAGGCTTTGGCATACATCTTGTCACACTCTCAAAACGCTCTCTCAAACTCTCTCAATTTGTGTGTCATTGCCTCGATCGTCTCTCGAAGTTTCGGACTCTGGATTTTCTACCCTACAAAAGTGGTTTCTCATTTCACAGTTGAGTCCACGACCCCATTTTCCAAACCTTTTCAGGGGGAATACATGTTAAAATACAAATATTCCATAATTATTACTAATTGTATAATGTTAGTTAGATAATTATCCTCATGACATTATGATGATATTATACCTAATAGATACTATGCCAAACTTTTAAGGATAATATTATGCATAGTTATACTGACCCACAGTGATAGAAAATGCCATAACTAGTTGTTATGTTTGCTAGTTGCAAGGAAACATCAGTACTCTAGTCATTATTATAGTCAACCTTTGGCTAAGCTTAGTACCTACCGGTTACTCTGCCCAAATACCCGGTTACGCAAAAAACGTTAACTTGATTATATATATATATATATATATATATATATATATATATATATATACATATACATATACATATATATATATATATGTGTGTGTGTGTGTGTGTGTGTGATATTTTCATATTTAGCCTCATAATAAGTATAGATTTTTATCATTTGTTAGCTAATTTATTGCATATCATGGACAAAAGATACTTAAAAGTGTTTGAATTGTGTTTTCAGTCCAAAAGCGAAGCTCGGAAGCAAAAGGAAGCAGGAGAAGCGGTTGGGAGCTCGGGAGTTGAACAAAGAAGAAAAAGGCTAAAAATACAAGGTACTCGGCGAGTAGGGTCGACTACTCGACGAGTAGCATCAAAGATTCAAGAGGATAAAGACTTCGTAACTTACCGTGTACGAGAATTAAGGGATGGACTCGACGAGTTGGTCTTGGACTCGGCGAGTAAGTTCGAATCTATAAAAACAGTTGTCCAGATCGACACAAGGTATTCTGGAACCTTTTTGGAGAGAAGAGCTGCGATTGGAGAGTCAAAAGAACCCTAGAGATCGAAGATACAACCTAGAATTCAATTCCGAAGGAGATTTGAGGCAAGTTCTCATCATTCTACTTAATCTATTGTTTTCAATCATGGTTAGACAATTAGAATTCGTTTTATTGCTGTTAATTACCGTAGTCATGAGCTAAAACTCTTAAACTTCTGTTTGGGGATACAATATTGAAACTATGGTTTGATTTATGGTAGGATTAATTCAATATTGGTGATTTTGTTGATTTTAGCTTGTTAAAGAACTTTGTGTGTAAATGATAACTATTTTTCTGTTAATAGGAAGATAATTAAATAGTATGAACATCCTTTAATTGTCAACCTCATATGTTTATGTGACCACTTTATCATATGTCTAGGATTAATGAACTTGAAACTAGAATTAATAGAAAATTAGGCAAATTCATGTGTGAGCTTGTGTGATGACCATCAACAAGAGGTTAACTAAATGACCAAATTAGTTAGCTATTACAAGTCTAAATTAACCCGAATAAATAATCTAGTGAATTAAATTAAATTAGAAAACTGACCACTATTTGAGTTAGTTTGTTCTCTAAGGATTAGTGCAGCGAACGTGAATCTAATCACTTGAATCGGTAGCCAATAGAAGAATTAATCCATTGCACTATTACCATACTATCAACCATAGGATCAATTGAGTTGAGCTAAACAAAAGTTCCTTTCGTTATTGAATTTAGTTAAATCTTTTCTTTTCTAGTTTTTAGTCTAAGTAATATTAGTAAGTTTCTAGTCTTGTAAAACTAGAGAAAACCCCTATTTATTATTTAATTTAGATAAAATTAGTCTTTAGTTTTAATTTACCATTCGCTGTGTTCGATACCCTACTTATTTAGTTTTACCACAATTGATAGGTCCGCTGCCTTTGTGTGTTCATTTTATAATTATAAGTAGGTTTAAAACTAGTTGAGTTTACACACATCAATATGTGTGTGTGTGCGTGTGTGTGTGCATGTGTGTATAAGATGATATACATAATAAGTATATATAATAAAATACAACAAGAAAAGTGTCACACCCCCAAACCGGAACGGCGGAATCGTTCGGGGGCGGAGGACATCATATTCAGTATCATAACAGTTCATAGAAAGGAAAGTACACACCACCATAATATAAATATGTTTGAAAAGTTTACATGATTGTAGGTGTTACATGTTTGCAAAAGAAATCAAATATAAAATGGTGATCCAAAATATGTTACTAACGCCAATGCGTTAGTCTTCAGAAGTAGTTGCTACCTGGCTAGCGGTTTCCTGTGAATACAAGTTATTTCAAAGAAAAAGTGTCAACATTTAAGTTGGTGAGTTCATAAGTAGTGTTTTGAGAAGATGTATGCCATTCGAAAGTGTTTGCATGTTTTCCAGAAAAACCCTTATTTTCTTATTAAAGTATGCAATGCATATGAATGTTCGTGATGTAAATTGCAACTAATTGTACCAAGAAAATCCCTTATTTTCCTATTAGTTGTTTGGTTTGTATACAGGAAAAACCCTTATTTCCCTGACATAGCTGGCAGTCTCTAAGACCGAAAATCGCAAGCAATCGACGTGCTCGAAAGGTGTGGCATAGTTTTACATAGTAAAGCTATACGAAGATCGCACTTATTAGATGAAGAATAGTTTTAATGACTACTCGTTCATAAAAGCATAATACCATAATAATTGTATATCCGATGAGTTTTATAACCATACTAAACATAATATGCCTGTAGCGACGTTCTTCAGGCGTCGTAGCGTTATGACAACTGTCACCCCAAAAGACGGACTGTAGCTAACAGTCAGGGCGCGGGATCATGACTTCCCGTATAGATCTATACACATTTGACACGTTCTCCGAACGGGAGACTCTGGTTATAGACAGGACTTGTTGCATTATTTTCTAATAAAGAAAGTAACGTTTGAAGATATACACGACTCATGGATTCTCAACTAAGTCCGTAATAAGGTAGTAGTTTGTATGCAAAGTTTAACCTCTTTCACAATGTTTGACAAAGCATAATCATAAGTTCTTTGAATGCATGAAATGATTTAGTAAAGAATGTTACCCTTGATATGATGTGTTTGTATGTAAACGTATAAATAAAACATATTTCTATTTATAAACATATTATATCCCAAAGAGGGTAAAGCTGTGTTGTGAGGGGTTTTGTATCATAATAACTTCACCAGATAGTTAAAACAACAGTATGAAAAGTATACCAAAAGGTTAATGTTTCACACGAATTTAGTCATGTGTTAACTTGTATTCCTCCCCAAAAAGAGTATAAAACATTTAAAATGTATTTAAAGAGTGTTCAAAGGGGATATGAACTCACTTGATAGTTTGAAGATTGTGAGGTGGAAAACCGAGCAGAGTTTCGTCTCGGGAAACTGATTTTTCTTGGGATTCTCGGGAATCTCGGGAGTAGAATCGGCCTTCGGGACTTGAGCCAAAAAGACCAGAGCTTCGGGTTTGAACGGACACGGAAAACGAGGAAATGCTGAGAGAGAGAGAAGAGAAATGAACCCTTTCTTTGGAAACCCTCGCATTCTATTTATAGGAAGGCAAGTCTGCCTCGGTACGCGGGGCGTACGCTCGTACGCGCTGCGTACGCGTACGTCATGCATGACCGAAGCCTCGACTGCCTCGGTTCGGATGGGACGGGTTCTTGGGTTATCGGGTCGGATGGGACGGGTTGCTGGGGAGGTGGGTCGGATGGGACGCCGGGTCGGATGGGACGTCGGGTCGGACGGGTCGGACGGGTCGGACGGGTCGGCTTCCTCGGATATGGCGACGTGGACGATCCGAGGCCAATCCTCTCGGTTACGCGGGGCGTACAGGAGTACGCAGCGCGTACTTCGGAGAAGGACGCTGACTCCTCTTCGGATAATATCCGAATTTTGAATTAAATAATTAATTAATTTATTTAATAAACTTCAAAAATCCATATCTTCTTCATATGAACTCCGTTTTCGATGGTCTTTATATCCACGCGTTGGTGAGACTACGATCTACAACTTTCGTTTAGACTCCGTTGGCAAATTCCAAAATTATTTTTATTATTTATTTTATAACTAATCGTTTTTAAGGAATTTCTTTGAAAAATCATAACTTCCTCATGCGAAGTCAGATTTGGACGTTCTTTTTGTGTACGCTCACGGTTTAATGTTATCTATGACTTTCATTTAGATACCTAAGGCTAAATGTTATCGTATTGAAACTTTGCGTTTTTCGTTTGATCGGTGTTGTCGGTTTTGACAGAAATCTTAGAATGGTCATAGCTTCTTCGCCATAACTCAGATTTTAGTGTTCTTTATTTATTTGGAACCTTTAAGACGATATCTACTACATAGCGTACTCCAAATCAGAGCTTTTGAACAATTCATTTATCGATGATATTCCCATTACATTCAAAAAGGGTTACAAGACTCGGTTTATAATGCCCGGGATAACGGGTTGTTACATCATCCCCCCGTTAAACGGAATTTCGTCCCGAAATTTAATACAAGGTAAGAGTTTTAGGGGCTGAGGAAGAGATGCGGATACTTTTGTAGCATTTGGTCTTCCCGTTCCCATGTGAATTCGGGTCCTCTCTTAGCATTCCATCGAACTTTTACTATTGGAATGCGACTCTGTTTGGTCCTTTTAACTTCCCTATCCATGATCTCGACGGGTTCTTCCACAAAGTTGAGATTTTCGTTTAACGCGATTTCATCGAGTGGAATTACAAGTGTTTCGTCGGACAAACACTTTTTCAGGTTCGACACGTGGAATACTGGATGCACTTTGTTAAGCTCGATTGGAAGTTGGAGTTTGTAGGCCACTGGACCAACTCTCGTAATGATTTCGAAGGGTCCAATGTACCTGGGGTTTAGCTTTCCACGCTTCCCAAAGCGTATCATGCCTTTCCAGGGTGAGACCTTCAGTAGCACACGGTCGCCAATCTGGAATTCCAAGGGTTTACGTCTCCTGTCGGCATAGCTCTTTTGTCTATCCCTTGAGGACTTCAGTCGTTCTCGTATTTGCACGATCTTTTCGGTAGTCTCTCTGATGATCTCTGGGCCAGTAAGGGTGCTCTTAGTGACTAGACCTTTTGCCAATTGGGTGTCGCCCACTTCCGTCCAGCACAGGGGTGATCTGCACTTACGGCCGTAAAGGGCTTCGAACGGAGCGGTCTTGATACTAGTATGATAACTATTGTTATAAGAGAACTCGACCAAAGGCAAGTGAATATCCCATGCCTTGCCAAAGTCGATTACACATGCTCGCAACATGTCTTCCAAGGTTTGGATCGTCCTCTCACTCTGTCCGTCAGTTTGAGGGTGGTATGCTGTACTCATGTCCAACCTTGTTCCCATGGATTTTTGCAGTGATTGCCAAAATCTGGAAGTGAACCTGCTGTCTCTATCTGAGATGATGGACATTGGTACTCCATGAAGTCGTACGATCTCCCGGATGTAGGTTCTTGATAGTTTTTCCATCCTATCGGTTTCCTTGATAGGTAAGAAATGGGCTGATTTGGTTAATCTGTCGACGATTACCCAAATAGTATCTTGGCCATTCTGAGTTTTGGGCAGTTTGGTTATGAAGTCCATGGAAATCTGCTCCCATTTCCACTCAGGTATTTCAGGTTGTTGGAGTAGGCCTGAGGGTTTTTGGTGTTCTATTTTTATTTTGGCGCAAGTTAGACACTTGCCCACATAAGTAGCGATCTCCGCTTTCATGTTTGGCCACCAGTAGAGTTGCTTGAGATCTAGATACATCTTGTCTGACCCTGGGTGTACGGAGTATGGGGTCCTGTGTGCCTCGCTCATAACTACCTCTCTGAATCCCCCAAACTTTGGTGTCCAGATCCGGTTCATGAGGTAGCGTGCTCCGTCACTCTTGATTTCTAAGTTCTTGTCCATTCCTCTAAGGGCCTCACCTGCCACGTTTTCGGGTTTCAAGGCCTCTAATTGAGCTTCCTTGACTTGCGTTGATAGGTGCGAATGGATCGACATAGCTAATGACTTCACTCTCCGGCCTGAGTACTCCTTTCGACTAAGGGCATCGGCTACGACGTTTGCCTTTCCCGGATGATAGCGAATATCGCATTCGTAATCACTGAGTAGCTCGACCCATCGCCGTTGTCTCATGTTGAGCTCCTTCTGATCGAAAATGTGTTGTAAGCTCTTGTGGTCGGTAAAGATAGTGCTCTTCGTTCCATACAAGTAATGTCTCCAGATCTTCAGGGCAAACACTACTGCTCCTAGCTCAAGATCGTGGGTCGTGTAGTTAACCTCATGTGTTTTCAACTGTCTCGAGGCGTAGGCGATGACCTTACCTCGCTGCATCAGAACACATCCGAGTCCTTGGTTTGATGCATCGCAATAAACTACGAAGTCTTCTATTCCTTCAGGAAGGGATAGTATTGGTGCGGTGCACAAGGCTCGTTTGAGCGTTTGGAACGCTCTTTCCTGTTTCTCTTCCCAGTCAAAGGCCACACCTTTCTGGGTTAGGGTTGTAAGAGGCTTCGCTATTCGTGAGAAGTTCTGAATGAACCTGCGGTAGTAGCCAGCGAGACCTAGAAATTGACGAATTTCTGTAGGAGTCTTCGGTGCTGACCAGTTCTCAATGGCCTTAATTTTGGATGGGTCCACGTGGATTCCCTCTTCGCTTACCACGTGTCCTAAGAATTCGACTCTTCGGATCCAAAATTCACATTTCGAGAACTTCGCATAAAGTTTCTCTTTTCTTAATGTCCCTAGAACTTGTCGCAGATGATCGCCATGTTCTTTCTTACTTCGGGAGTAGATCAGGATGTCGTCAATGAAAACGATGACGAACTGATCCAAGTAAGGTCGGCATACTCTATTCATCAGATCCATGAAGACTGCGGGCGCATTGGTCAATCCGAATGGCATCACTACGAACTCGTAATGTCCGTAACGAGTTCGGAAGGCGGTCTTCGGCACATCCTCCCCTAGCACTCGTAACTGGTGATACCCGGATCTCAGATCAATCTTAGAAAAATAGTTCGCCCCTTGCAGTTGGTCGAATAGATCATCTATGCGCGGTAGAGGATAACGATTCTTGACCGTCAGTTTGTTGAGTTCTCTGTAGTCGATGCACATTCTGAACGATCCATCTTTCTTTTTCACAAACAACACGGGTGCTCCCCAAGGTGAGAAGCTCGGTCTGATGAATCCTTTTCCCAGTAGTTCATTCAGTTGACTGGATAGCTCCTGCATCTCTGCCGGGGCTAATCGATAGGGTGCTTTGGCTACTGGGGTAGCTCCGGGAATCAGATCGATTCTGAATTCGACTTGTCTTACGGGTGGTATCCCTGGAAGGTCCTCGGGAAATACATCGGGAAAATCGCATACGTCGGGCACATCCTTGATGTCCCGGACTTCGCGTTTCACGTCTACAACGTGTGCAAGAAATGCGTGACACTCCTTTCGTAAGTGCTTCTGAGCTTGGATACTTGAGATGATTCTAAGAGTGGTACTAGGTTTGTCGCCCAAGACGAGGAAGGTTTCGCCGGTTGGCAGATTAAGGCGAACGGCCTTATCGTAACATAGAATGTCCGCACGATGTGAACTCAGCCAATCCATGCCAATGATGACATCGAAACTCTTAATCGATACTGGCATGAGGTTGATTTGAAAGGGATTATCGTTTAGAGTTAGGGTGCAGTTTAAGTATATCTCTTTAGTGCCTTCAGTTTTCCCGTTGGCCATTTCTACTATGAACGGTTCACTTAATGATTGTGGTATTGGTTTTAGCATGCTTTTAAAGTCGTGACTCACAAAACTCCTTTCCGCTCCACTATCAAACAAAATGCATGCATACGAGTTATCGAGAAGAAACGTACCCGTAACAACAGTAGGGTCCGCAATGGCTTCATCTTGTCCCATTGCGAAAACTCGGCCTCTCCCGCCGATATTCCTGTTGTTTGCCTTCGGGCAGTCCTTGCGGTAGTGCCCTGTGCTCCCGCACTCAAAGCAAGCGCGGCTTACTCCGGCATTAGCAGTGGGAGCGGATTGTTGGGTTGGCTCCTTGCAATAGCGGGCTGTATGACCCTTCTTATTGCACCTGGTGCATTGAAGGCCATGACAGAGACCGTGATGGTGGAAGTTGCACTGGTTACATTTCGGTAGCTTTCCATTGTATGAACTTGTGGGGGCAGAGTTGGTAGGTACAGTAATAGCGTGGGTCGCTATCACTTGTTGTTTCTTGGGGTTCTCCTGGAGGATTTGTCCCCTCCTCTTGTTCCAAGGCCTACTCTGTCCCTGAGCCTCCCTAGGTGGATTTGCGGCTGTTGTGATGGTACCCTGTTTCGCTCCGTGATCGATGAGTCGTTGCGCCAGGCGTTTAGCGCTGTTGTAGGTGATAGGGTTGGAGGCTAGGACATGCCCTTGAATCTGGGGTGACAACCCCCAAATGTACCTTTCGACCTTCTTTGATTCTGGGTTGACCATGGTAGGGCACAAAGCAGCGAGATCGTTGAACCTAGCTGTGTAAGCGACTAGGTCAGACCCGACCATTTTCAAATTCCAGAGTTCCTGCTCAAGCTTTTGCACTTCACCCCTTGGGCAGTATTCTTCCAGTAGTAGTACCTTCAGTTCTTCCCAACTCATGGCGTTAGCGACAGTGAGCGTCACTGAGTTCACATGGCTTTTCCACCAAGTGAGGGCTCGATCTATGAAGGTGCAAGCAGCGAACTTAACCTTGCTTGTTTCTTGGCACGAGCAGATCTCGAAGACCGTTTCGGTCTTTTCGAACCATTGCATTAGTGCAATGACTCCTCCTGTTCCATTAAAAGTTTTTGGTTTAGCGTTAGAGAACTCTTTGTAGGTACATTCTCTTCCTTGGCCATGACCAGTGCCATGATTTGGATGATTCGTGCTGCTTCCCGCCCCTCCATTCCCTTGAGAGTTTATTTGCGAGAGGGCTGCGGTTACCGCTGCTGTGATAGCAGCCTGAACCATGGCCGGATCATAAGCTGGTGGTGGAGGTGGTGGTGGTGCCGTGCCCGGCCTGGGCCTTAAGTTTGGACGAGGAGGCATCTTGCTGCCAAAAGAAAAATATGGAAGAAAATTATAAGTTTTGGCAGTTCAAAGTTGAATGATATTGAGTTAACTGTCTTAAATAGATTAAGAATTTGGTTTGATCAACAACGGGTTTTAAGCTTGATTTATTAATAACGTTTGAATGGATGCCCTTATGAGTTGAACGGAATACACATATTTAAAATCAGAGAAGGGGGGTATGCCCCATATATATAAAACATATAGTCGTGTTACATCCGAGTTTAGACAAAACTTTTTGACCTTTCTAAAGGTCTCCGATTACAGAAAGTTTTAACGAAAAGGAAATTCTTATCCGAAGTCCTAATTTATAACAAAATTTGAAATCCTGGCAGGCACTACTTGCGACGTAGGTTGCGCTTGGAGCTTGACTCCGCATCTGATTGCTTCGATTCCATTAGGCGTCGATCAAAAGCGGCTTGTTGCTCCCTTAACTCGGCTAGGGCTGCAATTATCTGTGCCTGAAATGCCTCAGACTGGAGTTGGACATTATCTTGTATCTTGTCCAGTCTACGGATATCGGAAGTGTGAACCTGCACTTCCACGTTGATATCCCGGAGTCGGCTTGCTTGTACTCCGGACTGATAGGACTGATTGGCTAACTTACCAACCATTACCGGGAGTGCTCGATCAGCCGAACTGCCACCGCGGACATCGTAGAAGTCCCGACACATGCCGTAGGGAGGGCGTATGCCTTGTTGTTGGCTCCAATGATGTAGGTGACTTCCCCAGACGGGAGTGGGTCCTTGGAAGTTCCTCACATGGACAGGAGGTTGAATGGGCGGTGGATCGATCACTTCAGGCTCTGAGTCAGTACCGGAGTCATCACCCAATTCTATGGGTTCCTCATCCTCTTCTGGATCATCTTCGATCCATCCTCCGTTGCCTTGGTTGGGAAAGTAGGGGTCATTGGGGTGGTGAAATCCAGCCATTTGACTGTACGAGAAATAGGGTCGTAAGATTTGAATAAAGTCGGAACATGCAAAACATGTAAGTTAGTTTAAATAGCAACTACTCCTATAGCATTTAAATTATTGTGTTTGATTCTAATAACGGTTTGGTAAGTTTTTAAAATTTGTTGTCCACTGCAGACACCCCTCGGCACACGTTAGTCGGCTCTCGGACAAATATAGTTGATCAGGCTATATCCTTCCCAGTTCCGATTACATGTCCCAAGGCGTACCTGTACTGCACAACTCATTAATAATACTTCTAATATGGTGCGATGTGGAACTGTTATTTATTACTAAATGAATGCATGCTTACTTACAAAAACTAAATAGATTTAATTTCAAAAGCATGACTCTTCTCAGAGTGTTTTTGCCCAGTTGAGTTTATAGTTGTATATAAAAAAAATGGTTTTGATATACTTAATTCACTATAAACGAAGCTCTGATACCAATCTGTCACACCCCCAAACCGGAACGGCGGAATCGTTCGGGGGCGGAGGACATCATATTCAGTATCATAACAGTTCATAGAAAGGAAAGTACACACCACCATAATATAAATATGTTTGAAAAGTTTACATGATTGTAGGTGTTACATGTTTGCAAAAGAAATCAAATATAAAATGGTGATCCAAAATATGTTACTAACGCCAATGCGTTAGTCTTCAGAAGTAGTTGCTACCTGGCTAGCGGTTTCCTGTGAATACAAGTTATTTCAAAGAAAAAGTGTCAACATTTAAGTTGGTGAGTTCATAAGTAGTGTTTTGAGAAGATGTATGCCATTCGAAAGTGTTTGCATGTTTTCCAGAAAAACCCTTATTTTCTTATTAAAGTATGCAATGCATATGAATGTTCGTGATGTAAATTGCAACTAATTGTACCAAGAAAATCCCTTATTTTCCTATTAGTTGTTTGGTTTGTATACAGGAAAAACCCTTATTTCCCTGACATAGCTGGCAGTCTCTAAGACCGAAAATCGCAAGCAATCGACGTGCTCGAAAGGTGTGGCATAGTTTTACATAGTAAAGCTATACGAAGATCGCACTTATTAGATGAAGAATAGTTTTAATGACTACTCGTTCATAAAAGCATAATACCATAATAATTGTATATCCGATGAGTTTTATAACCATACTAAACATAATATGCCTGTAGCGACGTTCTTCAGGCGTCGTAGCGTTATGACAACTGTCACCCCAAAAGACGGACTGTAGCTAACAGTCAGGGCGCGGGATCATGACTTCCCGTATAGATCTATACACATTTGACACGTTCTCCGAACGGGAGACTCTGGTTATAGACAGGACTTGTTGCATTATTTTCTAATAAAGAAAGTAACGTTTGAAGATATACACGACTCATGGATTCTCAACTAAGTCCGTAATAAGGTAGTAGTTTGTATGCAAAGTTTAACCTCTTTCACAATGTTTGACAAAGCATAATCATAAGTTCTTTGAATGCATGAAATGATTTAGTAAAGAATGTTACCCTTGATATGATGTGTTTGTATGTAAACGTATAAATAAAACATATTTCTATTTATAAACATATTATATCCCAAAGAGGGTAAAGCTGTGTTGTGAGGGGTTTTGTATCATAATAACTTCACCAGATAGTTAAAACAACAGTATGAAAAGTATACCAAAAGGTTAATGTTTCACACGAATTTAGTCATGTGTTAACTTGTATTCCTCCCCAAAAAGAGTATAAAACATTTAAAATGTATTTAAAGAGTGTTCAAAGGGGATATGAACTCACTTGATAGTTTGAAGATTGTGAGGTGGAAAACCGAGCAGAGTTTCGTCTCGGGAAACTGATTTTTCTTGGGATTCTCGGGAATCTCGGGAGTAGAATCGGCCTTCGGGACTTGAGCCAAAAAGACCAGAGCTTCGGGTTTGAACGGACACGGAAAACGAGGAAATGCTGAGAGAGAGAGAAGAGAAATGAACCCTTTCTTTGGAAACCCTCGCATTCTATTTATAGGAAGGCAAGTCTGCCTCGGTACGCGGGGCGTACGCTCGTACGCGCTGCGTACGCGTACGTCATGCATGACCGAAGCCTCGACTGCCTCGGTTCGGATGGGACGGGTTCTTGGGTTATCGGGTCGGATGGGACGGGTTGCTGGGGAGGTGGGTCGGATGGGACGCCGGGTCGGATGGGACGTCGGGTCGGACGGGTCGGACGGGTCGGACGGGTCGGCTTCCTCGGATATGGCGACGTGGACGATCCGAGGCCAATCCTCTCGGTTACGCGGGGCGTACAGGAGTACGCAGCGCGTACTTCGGAGAAGGACGCTGACTCCTCTTCGGATAATATCCGAATTTTGAATTAAATAATTAATTAATTTATTTAATAAACTTCAAAAATCCATATCTTCTTCATATGAACTCCGTTTTCGATGGTCTTTATATCCACGCGTTGGTGAGACTACGATCTACAACTTTCGTTTAGACTCCGTTGGCAAATTCCAAAATTATTTTTATTATTTATTTTATAACTAATCGTTTTTAAGGAATTTCTTTGAAAAATCATAACTTCCTCATGCGAAGTCAGATTTGGACGTTCTTTTTGTGTACGCTCACGGTTTAATGTTATCTATGACTTTCATTTAGATACCTAAGGCTAAATGTTATCGTATTGAAACTTTGCGTTTTTCGTTTGATCGGTGTTGTCGGTTTTGACAGAAATCTTAGAATGGTCATAGCTTCTTCGCCATAACTCAGATTTTAGTGTTCTTTATTTATTTGGAACCTTTAAGACGATATCTACTACATAGCGTACTCCAAATCAGAGCTTTTGAACAATTCATTTATCGATGATATTCCCATTACATTCAAAAAGGGTTACAAGACTCGGTTTATAATGCCCGGGATAACGGGTTGTTACAAAAAGCGACCATGACCGACCATGAACAGGAAAGATATGTATAGATCTATACAGGATTGAATATCCCACTTGTGGTTGCTAGCTACAACCTGACGACACGTCGAAACAAGAATAACTTTTTAAACGCATTTGCTACGTCTAATGAAGTATTGTGGTGTTTGGGGAGCTCTCAACAATCATAGCTCGGTTACAGGAACTCATCCTAACATTGTTAAACTAATACTAACTATCTTAGACTACTACTAGGAAATAACCTAAGAAAGTAGTGACAGTACACTTAACTCGAATGAGCAAACTCAGGATAACTAAGATAACTAAACAACCAAAAAAATATTTTCATAAGAATAAACCTTGTAGACTCACCAAAATTATGTTGACTTTCGAACCACATGTTTTCTCATGAGAATAAGCTCGGAAGACGAAGGAGGTAACCACAGTGTTGCAACAAGAAGTTTATGTGTTCTGTTATTGTACTTTGCTTTTGTGACATACCTGTATCTTGAATAATTATGTAATATATTTTATTTAATGAATAAGAATTAACGTTGCATGATATTCCAGTAAATTACTCATTATATGTATCTGGCCTGAGATCCAACATCTTAACGTCGCACAGTCCGACATTTCCGCCGCTCGGCTGCGGGTGCGACACACACAAATCTTTTTCCAGAAATGAGAACACACACACACACACATCTCTCAAATTGATTTCCGAAAACAAAAACACAAAACACACACACACACAATTTCACATTTTATTAGAATTTAAAGTTTCGGTTCTTGAGTTACCATTGACAAAAAAACCCACAAATGATTTCCATTGAGTTCTGATTGAGAAAAATCCAACACAATTGTATTACAATTCTTAAAGCTTTGTTTTAGTGTATGTGTGTATGTGTGTTGAAATTCCTAGATCCTTTGAGATTCATTGAACTTTTCAATGACATGTTTAAATCTCGATTGTGCCCTTTAAGTTTGTGACTGGGATGCCAAGGATCACAAACAAGGTGTGAATAACCATGCAAACTAGCTTAGTACACAATGTTATAGATCGCCTAATCAATGTGCCGGTTAACCACACACGCTCCATTGATCTATGATTAACATCAAGTTACCATTTGCCACACATTGTCAGTCCCAGATTAGTGCGCCAGTTATCATCACATGCTCTACTAACGACTTATCAAGATGAAACATCTAATTTCATGGATAAGCACCATTTTCACATTTTCCTAAAGTTACTAAGATTGGGAATTTAATAAAATTTTAGTTACTTTATATTTATCATTATACTTTTAATGCGGGAGAATTAATGTCTTATCATATCCGTTCGGCTAATGACCCTCCACCAGTCAAGGAAGAATTGGGTTAGAGTGGACACCCATTAAACCACCATTTTTAGGCAGTAACCTTATACCCCCCCCCCCCCCCCTTATAGACCGACTTCGTGAATGAGACATACTAATGGTAAGACCGACTTGTCTTATAAGAATTGGATGAGAGTGGACACCCATTAAACCACCATTTTTAGGCAGTAACCTTATACCCCCCCCCCCCTTATAGACCGACTTCGTGAATGAGGCATACTAACGGTAAGACCGACTTGTCTTATATATATATATATATATATATATATATATATATATATAATTAAAATTATGATATTATAAAGTATAAGGGTTGAATTTGAACTTTTAACACTCTAGGGTTTGGAATTAAAGTTCCATTAGTGAGACTTTACAAATATCAAAACTTGAGGACAAGTTTTGAAACTTGTCAAAACTTTTCATATTCATAACTTATGAGTTTAATGCAATTTTAAGGATGAAACCTTTCATTTTCCATAACATAAGGACAAGTTATGGAGCTCATTAAAACTCATTTAGTTCAATTTATCAATAACTAAAATTATTATATAAGAATGATCTAGCTAAACTCATAATCAAGATAATACAAGTCAACAATTTGCAAGCAACTTTGTTTATAATATAAATCAACAATTATCTTAAATCTTTGACAATTATCTTGTGGTTGGATGATTACAAGTACTAGCAAGTCAGAAGAAACATTTTTAATGATTCAAAATAGTTTGTGGTAGTGTTCCCAATCCGAACAAGGCCAAGAAACTCGAATTTCTGCAAATAGAGTTTTCAACTCGTCGAGTGCATGAACTGACTCGCCGAGTTGCTATGTTACTGAGTGGACTCGTCGAGTCAGCCAGTGGACTCGGCGAGTTCATCAGTCAGAGGCCAAAAATTCGATTTTTTCAACTTTGAAAAATAATAAGCATTAAGTATAATAGAAAACAGTTCTAGTCTCTAATACCACTGTTGGGTTTTGAGCACTATAACACTCATATGGTGCACATGCAACCCTAAATGCTTTGGATCTATGTTTTCTCTGATTATACATGCATATTTTCATTTTTCCAAAGCATTATCCTAACTAGTATACATTTGAACAATTGAATGATACAACTAGTTAGATGACTTACCTCTTAGAAGGACTTGAATGATACAACTAGTTAGATGACTTAACTCTTTCATGTAGATCTAGCTAGGTGGTTTTCTCTGATTATACACTCTACTTGCACTAAATGAACACTAACTTATGCATGAAAGGTTTATACTCATCAAGATCCAAACTTTAAGACTCCATAACCCCAACAAGGACCAGATACAAAGCTCAAAGGTTCTGGAGTAAATTCTACTCGCAAGAACCACCACAAAGGGACCAAAACCATAACCAAAAAACCACCTAGCTAGATATACATGAAGGAGTTGTCAATGTTGAGACTTCATACCTCCAAAAGCTTGCAAAGTTGATGAAGGTTCTGGATCTAGAAACTTTACTCCAATCATAGCTTGATCACCAAGTTCCTTCTTCTTCAAGAGCCAAACATAACAAGTCATAAACGAACTAGATCCACATGAGAAAGCCACCAAGATTCAAACTTTATGCTTTCCGGAGCTAGATCAATTAGATTAGGGCTTGGATCCACAAGCTCCAAGCCAAGCAATGCTTCCTCAAGAAACTCCTTCTTCCACAATAAGCACCAAAAACCCACTAAATCACCAAAAAGCTCAAGAATCACTCAAATGGAGGCTAAATGTCGATTTCTAGGGCTTAAAGGGATGGAGGCTGAAGATATTAGGGTTAGGTTATGAGATATGGAGCTTAAATAGGGTCCAAAACCCTAAAATAGGGTTTCGGTCTGATTGGAGTACGCCCGACGTACTCCTAAGAGCACCCGCAACCATCTTGGTGGGTACGCCCCGCGTTGTGCTCTCTTCACTAATACGCCCCTCATACCCTTTATGTACGCCCTGCATACCCGACTGAACCTTAAAACCACCAAACTTCCGAAGGCCATAATTTCTTCGTTATAAGTTGTTTCCGACTATCCTTATATCCACGAAATGGTAACGAGAATCCCTACACTTCTATCATCTTTATCTTCCTGAAACCCACTCGAACTCAGATCCAAAATTCATGAAAGGCCCGAACCAACGCCTTTACCGATACCTTTGGGCTCTAAAGTACAAACCGAACCCTTTAATCACACAACCTACCTTACCCACATCCCAAAAGGGTCTAAACCTTCCTTCTTTAAACCCTCAAAACTTCTCATACCCAAATTACGACCCACGAGCCTTAAATCAGAGAACGCTCTGAAACAGGATGTTACAATACAAGCTTTACATCCTTCGTTACTTCATCTTCATGGGATCTTAGAATTCCCACAACCTTTGCCAACGTGTAGCTCTTGAACCATTCATGAGCTTTTACTGTGGATACAACTGATTTCCATTCATCCCTCATACCATTCATAAAGGTGACTTTTTGCTCTATTGTTTCACGCTTGATCTTGTGTTTTAACATCCTGCTTAAGAGATGATTAAAACGATTAAATGTTTGATCAAGTTTCTCTTGTTGCTTTTGAACAAATTCACCAAACTCTGATAAAAAAAAGTTTGTACAGAATGCTCCAGATCTGCATCGCTTGATTAGAGTTCCTTTAACCTATCCCAGATTTCTTTGGCCATATCACATGCACTCACTAGACGAAACGTGTCCGAGGAAGAGTGAATATGATTATTCTCATAGCCTTGACATTTCTTAAAATCTTGTTTTTTTTCATCTTGAGGAGTATCTTTACGATCAACCAGAATTGCGTTGTAGTCAGCTTGAGTTTTGACGAGCTTTCTTGTAGTCGTGTGACAGAAAGTATGTTGTGTCATAGCTTCCCATATGGTTGAGCCTTGTTCTACAAGACCTAGAACATAGTCTTCAAAGTGTAAGGCCCAAACCTTCATAATCTTGAGGGAATAGAATTGGGATCCTGGTAGTTGATCCGATGCTACTGGACAGATTGAAAGAAAAGTATGAGTATCTTCGGGTTGCATGATGTTGATTATGAAGAACTTGTATAGAATCAGATGTGTAAAACTATGATCGAGTTTAGGGATAAACAAGGACCCAGATCTAACGTCTACAATCGATGAAAACAACAAGAACAGATCCACCAAAAACGTAAAACCCTAATAATACCCGACAAAAGATTTGCGTATGTGTTACACAATCTCCTGCTCTGATACCAATTGATGAAACAATAATAAAAAGACCGAGAGATTCTAAACAGTATATTAAATCAAACAGTAATATCAATAATCAAATGTATGTCGAATGCTTTATAATCAATGCCTTAGAAGATTTCAATGAAAACTTTTCTATAAAGACAAAGTAGGGCAATACAAAACAATTAACCCTCAAACGACAAATGCATGTACTATATATAGGGCGTGTTTGGCACAAAGCTTTTGGAAGCGTTTAGGAGCTTCTAGCTTTTAGCTTTTGATAAAACTCTCTAGTTTAAACAAAAAGCTCTTTTGGCAATAAGAGCGTTTAGCTTTTAGTATTAACAAAACGCTCCGATTCTAAAAGCTACTTCATATAGCGTTTAACAAAACGCTCCTGAGCATTTGAAATCAATTTCCATAATTACCCTTTAAAATATATTTATATATTTATTTATTTTTAATCAATTGTCCTTTTATGTAATTTTATATATTTCAAAAGCTTCCATGTACTGTTGCCAAACATTCATATAACAGATAAAAGTTACAGCTTCCCGCTACTAGCTACCAGCTACCCGCTACCAGCTAACCGCTACCCGCTTCCAGCTAACAACTACTTTTGCCAAACACGCCCGTAGTCTAACCCTAGCATCATAATGATGGATGGACATGCCCAATCCGCTAATAATAAAGACTTAAATACATACATAGTAAATTTGACACAACACATTAAATGACCCAACAATCTCCCCCTTTGTGTCAAATAAGGAGTGGAGATTCTTCATTATTGTTCCACCTTCTGGAGAGGGAATCCCCAGCAAGGCTGGCAAGGGAGCACCAGGTAAAGCTGGTGAGGGAGTCCCCAACAAGGCTGGCAAGGGAGCGTCAGACAAGGCTGGTGTGTCAGGGCTGTCTAGGCCATGCTAATGGACCATATATTATCAAGTCCCCCAATTCGATGTGATTGGTACGCAGCCAATGGCATTGGACTGGACTCAGTCATATAAATTGTTCGACGTCAACTGATAATCTGGCCAGGGCCCAGAACAGTGAAACTATTCGAAACCGGGTGTTACAACTCTCCCCCACTTAAATTCGATTTCGTCCTCGAATTCATTCCTTACCATTCCCGACATGCTCGACAGCCCACATGACACAATCACAGCCTTTAGCATACATACAGTCTTCCCAAGGCAACCAAACCCAACCCAAGCAGAACTTTCCAAACCGAAGAATACAATCTGAAACCAATGCAGAAAACCAACCCTACTACTCCTAAATTCAAAAATCTTGAATTGGTCTGACTCCCCGACAGACTGCCCATACTAAACTATTGCTAAATCCATTCGACTTGATCCCCCAACTGACTACTCATATTTTGATAACTTGAGAACCCCAGTAGAATACAAAAACACCAACCAATAATTGATGTAGACGACTTATAATTAACAGAAGGCTCAGATAATCCTTTAAGTAGAGAACGCATCCCTGCAATGATTAGAACCAAACGAGAGTTGCGCAACAAAGTCCAATTAACCACTCTGAGATTATTTAATCCAACTGCAAGCAACTTTGCATATGCCCCGAATAACAAGCGACTCCACCCATGAATCCCACATCACTGAAACCACTCTGACTCCTCTTGCTGCTCCCTAGCTGCTTTCCCAAAAGCAGCCGAGACGTCCCTGGTCGCAACTTTTCTGCCAACTATCTGAGACACCGGACTCCTGCCCGATTGCTGAGTCGAAAGAAACATGTACACAATCACCCCACGTGACTCCCGAGAGAAACCTTATCTGGCGAGAATTGCTTGAACCATCTCGCCACCAAAATCCAATGCTAAGATAATGCTTCATAACCAATTGTTGTCTCATATCATACCCGGTCTCCAACGACCTACCATTTCCTGATTTCAAAAATGACGTGGCTCTCCTACAAGTAGAACCATCCTAAGACACAAACACAACTGCTTGATCTATCAACAAAACTAAATCCATTCATTACCCTTGAACCCTACGACTGATGTCCCTGGCAAATAGATACCCCAATCTTATTCCACTAAAATAAATATCCTAAACAAAAACTCGCGATACCCATCTCGAGATCTTACTCAAAAACCAATTCGATACTCAACTCATAACCCAAGATCCACAAATATGCACTTGCATTTCATACCAAAACCTTTTGATTCCCGACGACCCCTCACTTGACCGATATACGTAAATGTTCCCAAACAATCTCTAAGACTACCAGTCTCGTACCTGGTCCAACCACCAGGTTCCCAAGAGTCCAAACAACAAGGCTACCCAACCTATAAACTCCTCTACACCATATACTAACCACCCACTTGATCCTGCAACTCAAGATCGAAAACATCGACCCAATGGTCTCTACCAGGTCCAACCTGTTTTACCATAAACATACGAGCCTCACCCATGGCTCCATCCATCGAGAGCTACTCAGGCCTGAACCCGCCTCGCACCTTAATGGTCTTCAATCTAAAACAGAAAATACACCTCGAAAATCCTTGCCGACATGCCCAAGGCGTGAACTGATTCCCCCTCCATGCTCGTGACCATCTATTAAAATAGTCTACCTCGAACTGGTGAATGTTATGACCTCATCGCAGTCTTACAACACATCAACCAATCATGGTTATCACCCATTGCCATGCCACACCTTAATCATCACAACTCCAAGCATCCTGAGTCGAAACCTGAATCCAACTGCGTCCCAATCCGTTTAGGACATACTTTAAATTCCAAAGCCCTCAACCTGGACTCACCCACATGCCTAATATGCATAAAATAAAGGAGACGTCAACCAGTGGTTGGAAGTTTCCTAAACTCCCACTTATACAACCTTAATCTAAACAGCCACTCGGGTCATCCCTCTCCCCTTGGCCAGGATGTGAAACTTGGCCTAGCTCCACACCTTTCCCCACTTTCGGAGATCCGGATCAATCCTCCCCCACTTGGATTCGACGAAGCTCTCTCTCACCTCTTAATTCTGATGGATCTTCCACCCGCCTACCACAAATACCGTGAACCGCCTATAACCTTTGCTAATCAATACTAGTGTTCCATTGATAGCCAAACTCAGGGATCGCCCAACACCTGAACCCTAAAGAATTCTCCTGAAATCTTAGCTAATCTAATAATCCAAATCACCCCTCATGATACTATACCAATTCCCCAAGTTCTTATGTTGGCGGCTGAAAACCATAACCATTTCCCTGAACTAACGAACCCTCATCCCAGTTCCTACTCTCGAAGAATCTTTTAATTCTAGTCGAATGCACCTTGAGCAAATATAAAACCCCCCCTGACATTTTCCATGACCAACAAATCACGCAACTCACACCATCATCTCCCTGCTACCGCTCCTTTCCTAGCAACGGTAGTGTTTGAACCCCACAGTTCTTCCATAGGTAACTGCCACTCCTACCTGAACACATACAAAACCACTAAACCCTAACGATACTAGAGAACTATCTCGCCGAATCATGACCAAAGATCTTCCACATACTACTCCTGAACCGATCTCGACCAAACCTAGAATAACAACCGAACACATTGGAACCCACTACACGAGATACAACCCCTCAATAACCAACTAATGATTCAAGGCATGCAAGAGACATACAATATTCTCAAGGATATAACCCAAGAATAACAGAGAAGTAACCAAAGATAATGCTTAACCAAACCAATAGAAAATTCCAAGCAACAAAATATTGATAACAACCGAAAAGAACGCAAAAGATAACATAGCCGCAAAATCATCTGCTGGAGCACGAGTCTCCCCTGACTAACATTGAAATAATCGGCTCCTTAATGTTGGGGCTCCTTCCCTACCCTCACCACTATCAGAAATCCGAAAAATAGTCGGAGCACGTGCACTCACTCCTCCTCTCCTCCTTATCGGATATACGATCCTCTTGTGGCCCACTTGGTTGCAGAGAAAACATAATGGGCTTGCCCCTGACGATAATCCATGCTGACATGATCAGTTCTGCTACACTTGTAGCAATCCATACCACTGGAACGGCAAGCTCCATCATGCAGTTTCCTGCATGTGCCGCACTGACCCCGACCCTGCTGGGCTCACAATCGATGATGCGAAGTCTTGGGTATTTTCCTGAGACCCTCCCTTGTCTGCACCTGATCTGGACCCCTCTTTCCTAGATGCTCTAGATTGATCTCTCGCTCACAGAATGATAAAGTGCGAGATCCAACGATAGCCATAACCTCATCACAAATCCTGTCCAAGCACTCATCAAGGACCTCCAGAATCCCCTCCTTAACCAAACCAAAGATCACATGAGTCTGCTCCAAAATATTGGGGTTAATCTCCGACTAGATGAACTCCCGCATCTACTCGCTAATCGGATCAGTACCCTTACCTGAGTCAGAACCAAAACTAAACCTCCTTCTTGGAAGCTCATCACCAAACTTAAATACAACATGAAAAAGATCACAACATACCCAAAATTCTCTTCCCACAAGCTTCTTAGATTCTCCAAGACTCTCCCTAATTCAAGTATCGATCATGTGCTTTTAGCAGTACAGGGCCAATACTACCTCCCACACCTATCCATACTTTCCTCAAGAATCATCCTGAATCCTCTAACTCACCTTCTCAAATTAATGCACCTAAAACTCACTAAACAAAGCAACAAAACCTGTTGAAGCACTTCTTAGGCTCTCTTAGGTTCCTGACTTCACCCTGCCATCAACTGCTGAAGAACTCCCCATAAAGGCAGTCACTCACCTCATGAATACATTCATATTCACTTAGTAGCTAACTCCCATTACCTAAGAGTTCCACAAAGTACAAAGCAAGCAACATTCATGCAGTAACACTCAAATCCATAAAAAGATCATAAAATATTTCCACCCTTACTATCGGTTGCCATATGCATGCAAATTATACACAGAACAAGTTCAAATAGACTATCGAATAATAGTCTCTACCGTAGGACCACAACCAAACAAGGAACAGGAAATAAAGCCAAAACAATTATTCTAGGGCTATAAGATCCTAACCGTATACAATTCTTTAAGCATAAACTTAGCATTTACTGATACTAATAGATATTTCTATCAAAGCATAGCATCCAATACTCCCAATACTACAAAGCATCACACATGATAGGCAAATCTATCACTGACCAATCAGCTCTAGCATGCAAGCATACTAGCTCATACAATAGACATAAAAAGGCATCTCTCCTAGCATTCTATCATGCAAAAACTGAGTAGATCCTTAGTCCTAAGTAGCATGAGATCTACAGATTCATAAATCAAATAATATCAGATAACATGTATGGGTATTTTGGGAAAACATACTTGAGCTTGGCTGATTGCATGCGCCACACGATTTTCTTATCTTAGACAATTTCTCTTCTTAAAAATATTTTTTGTAACATCCTGTTCATTATAACCATTTTGAAATAATGATCAAGGGACTGGGTATTAATAGGCTTCGGGCCCTTAAGAGGTTGGGTTCTGGACTTAGTTGGAGTGGTTAAGGTATTTTGGGTAGTTCGGGTATTCGGTTTGTGTTTTGGAATCAAAAGGGCATTTTGGTAATCTATCAGCTTGAGTTTTTATGGAAAGCGAGTTTTCGTTTGGGATATCTTAGGGTGAGTATGAATTAGTATCAGTATTGAGTGTATCGGTCTCTTTATTTGGACATAAGGATCGTCATAATTGGAGTGGTATTGAGAGAGTTACGACCTTCTGAAGAATTAGGGTTTGGGGAAAACCCTTGTACACAGGGCGTACCAGGGAGGTATGTAGGGCGTACTGATGCGAAGCCAGTTATGCAAGGCCTAGTGTTGAGAACGCACAGCGTAGAAGCAAAGTTGGGTCGGGGTACGAGTCCTCGTACGTTGGGCGTATGAGGTGGTATGCGGGGCGTACAAGGGGCAGATTGAAAACCCTAATCTTAGGGATATACCCTATATAAGCATCATGTTACTATCTTTCTTCATTTCCTAAGTCATCCTCCACCCTCTAAAACCCTATAATTCACCCATAAGTCTTCATTTCCTAAGTCTTGAGCTTATGGTGTCTATTTTTTGGTGTATGTGGTCCATTTCTATGAAAATGGAGCTTGGTGCAAGGATGGAGATCAAGGAAGAGTTTATGGATCCGGCTTATGTGACTCATTTCCAGCTTGTTGGAGGTATAAAGCTTTTAACTTGATCATTGATGTCTTAGATCTACCATTTATGAGTTTTGCTTCATTTTGGTCCTAAGTATGAGAGCTAGTGGTCTTGATTTCATTACAGGAGCTTTGAGTTTCCCCTCTTACTGTTTCTAAGGTTCAAGGTTCATAAAGTTGGCACCTTTAGAGTTTAAATCCATCCATGCATGAGTTAGAACCATTTCCATGGTAATAGAGTGTTACATTTGAGTTTGGGTTCATTTGGGGCATACAAATTCATCAAGTCGGTGACTTTATGGGTCTAGACGCTATTTGGGACTGAGATATATGGTTTGGACTTATGGGCTAAGCATTAAGTCCTTAATGGAAAAATTAGGATTAAGAGGGGAGTTCGTTGGGTGTACAAGCCAGTATGCACAGCGTGCAAGCCATTAAGCGAGTACGCGTAACGTATTGCTGAGTACGTCCTGTGTACTAAGTCAGATTGGACTTTCAAATGTGGGCCTCGGGTTGGGCCATTTCTTTGACTAAATTGTTGTGGGCCTTTGTGGACATCTGTAAAAATAGGTTTTTAGACCAAGGAAACTATTGGGCTTTAGTATAAGGTCCATTGGAGATGTTTGGGCCGAATTTGGAAAATTGGGCCATGAGTGGACCATATTTGGGATTTGAATGGTTATGGGCTAATGAGTCATCGAAATGCCAAGTGTTTTTGACAAGAAAGATGGTTGGACCTTAAGGTAAGGCCATGTAGAGGTTTGGGCCCAATTTGGAAAATTGGGCCATTGATTAGTTAATTACCCTTTTGGGCCTTTCAGATTGCACTTTGGGCCATAGTCGTGGTCAAGGCTAGGTTAGGGGTAAAATGGTCTTTTTACCCCAGGTTTGAAATTATGATTATGGTTTAGGACCCAGTTGTTAATTGGGTATTATTTTGTTATTGGTAGTTAAGGATCTTTTAGCCAGCAACCAAGGGTTTTCTGTATGTTTCAGTAGTACGAGGTGAGTCTTTTCACTATATCCATGGGTCGAAGGAACCAATGCTGGCCCATTATGTGTTATATTGTATGTTAGTTGTTTCTATTATATGTGTTATGCTAGTTGTCTATGTGATACTTGCATGGAAGACCCCGGGGGGGAGCCTATGGCATTTGGATATCATACCATGTTGGGGAGCCCATGACCCTCCACATAAAGACCATGGGGGATCCCATAGCATACCAGATAAAGACCATGGGGGAGCCCATGACAACTATATGTATGTTGAATGAGAATTTGTGGTTATATGTTGTGTGGTATTTTGGGGGACTCACTAAGTTTTGTGCTTACGGTTTTTAGTTTATGTTTGAGGTACTCTAGTTTTCAATTGGAAGGGCTCGAGATGATTGCAGAGCACCCACCACATGTTTTCATTTTCTGTGAAGTACTCTGATTTGTTAATGCTATGTTAAAAATTAATTTTCCCTGGTTTTTATGGGAATGACGTGTTCTAACGATTTATTAATCTAAAAAAATTATGGCTTGATTTTTGGGGTGTTACAAGTTGGCATCAAAGCGTTGGTTTGAGGGATTCGAACATACTCTCGAGAGAACTGAAACTGAGGATTAGTAAAGTTTTCAAAAAGAAAAGTATTTTTAAGTAAAATGTTTTCTAAGATAAGAGAAGGGTGTGGTGCATGAAATTAGTCGAGCTCAAGTAGGATCTTATAGCCCTAGAATAATTGATTTGGCCTTATTTCATGTTCTTTGTCTGGTTGTGGTCCTAGGGTGGAGTGTATTATTGGACAGTCTATTTAATCCTATTCGATGTATAATTTGCATGCATAAGGCAGCGGGAAGTGAGGGTGGAAAAGGGATATCATGAGTTATGGTATGTGGGTTGAATGTTCTATGATAGTTTTATGGATTAGAGAGTTACTGCATGAATGCTACTTGCTTTGTGCTTTGTGGAACTCTTTGATGATGGGAGTCAGCTACTAAGTGAATATGTCGATATTCATGAGGTGGATGACTGGCATTATGAGGAGTTCTTCAGCAGCTGATGGCAGGGTGAGGTCGGGAACCAAGGGGAGCCTAGGAGGTGCTTCGTTGTGTTTTTTGTCTCTTTTTAGCAAATATTTAGTGCATCAGTGGAGTAGGTGACTTAGAGGATTCAAGATTATCCTTGAGGAAAGTATGGATAAGTGCGGAAGGTAGTATTGGGCCTGTACTACTGAAAGAACAGGATCCATACTCGAATTGGGGAAAATATTGGAGAATCTAAGAAGCTTGGGGAAGAGGATTCTTGAGTATGTTATGATCTTCTTCATGATTGTATTCCGGTTTGGTGATGAGCTTCCAGGAAAGAGAGTTAGGTTTTGGTTCCAGCTCAGGTAAGAGTACTGAGCCGATTAGCGAGCCGATGTGGGGATTCATCTCATCGGAGACTACTCGTGGTGTTTTGGAGAAAACTCCTGTGATTTTTGGTTTGGTTGAGGAGAGGTTTTTGGAAGATCTTGGATGAGCGTTGGGAGCGTTCCGTGCTGAGGGTATGGCTATCGTTGGATTTCGCATTCTTTCTTTCCATGAGTTTCGTGCTTGTGGAGCTCCTGCATTCCATGAGGTGTTTAGCAGTTATGGCTAACACGTTCAGGTCAAGTGCATTCAGTGGAGGGTCTCTAGAAGAAACCCAAGACTTCTGATCATTATTCGAGAGGCCAGCAGGGTCGAGGTCAGTGCAACATATGTGAGAAACTGCACGATGGAGTTTTCATTCTAGGAGAGGTCCATGTTCTATCAGGTGATTTTTCGGGCATGTTATCTTTTGTGTTCTTCTAAGTTATTATCAGTTTACATGATGCTTGGGATTTGATATTGATTTAGATAAGCGTATATTCGGTTTATTGCTCTGTTATCATTGTGGTACATTTTTGAGAATTGAGTTATATCTTTTGCATGCCATGAACCATTAGTAGGCTATCGAAGGGGTTGTATCTCGTGTAACGGGTTCCAATGTGTTCAGTTGATATTTTGAGTTTGTTCGAGATTGGTTCAAGGATTATGTGGAAGGTATATGGTTAGGATTCAGCGAGTTAGTTCTTTAGTAAATGCCAATGTTTGGTGGTTCTAGTATTTGTTTCGGTAGGAGTGAAGTTGCTTATGGAAGAACTTTTGGGCACAAGCATTGCCATTGCTAGGAAAGGAGCGGTAGTATGAAGATGGAGGTATCAGTTGCGTGAGTTATTTGGTCACTGAAAGTGTTAGAGAAGCTTTATATTCCCATGGGTTGCACTCAGTTAGAATCCAACAATTCTTTGGAATTGGAAAGGGGATATGATCCATTGGTTCAAGGAAATGGTTATAGTTTTAGCCGCCAATGTAAGAGAGCGGGGAACTGGTATGGTATCATGAGAGCAGAATTGGACTATCTGATTGGATAAGATTTCAAGAGCATCCTTCAGGATTTTGAGACTTGGGTGATCAATTGTTGGGTTTTGAGCATTCCAACACTCCTAAGGTGTACATGCAACCCTAAATACCTTGGATCTATGTTTTCTCTATTATAAATGCAAAGATGAATATTCCAAGGTATTACCCTATCTAGCATACAATCTATGATACTTGGGTAAAACAAGTTAGAATACATACCTTGTTGTTGTAACTTGTCTTCATGAAGCTTGAGTGCCTAGTGCCCCAAGTGTGACACCTCAAATGGTTCACACAACACCATGAACACTTGGAATAACCTTGAGAATAAGGATACTTTGGTTCTCACTAGTGAAGTTGGCCTTGCCCTTTTGTGTACACATACTAGTGCCCATTTCACAAACCAAGGACTTCTTTATATAGTGTGGAGATTAGGGTTAAACCCTAATACCCATGATCTTTCATTTCATATGATCCATGGGTTAAACACTCTATGGACTATCCATGAAAGCTTAGCCCAACCTAAATGAACTTGGCCCATCACACATATATATTTAAGAGTCCATATATAATTAGTCCCTTTTTGATCACTTAATTAATTATAAAATAATTCTTGATCAATACTAATTAAATAATATGATTATATATTAATATATTAGAACTTATAATATATTAATATAAATCACTAGTATCCTTTTTCCTCATCTTGTCAATCCAAATATCCCGATGCCATGCAACCTAAATGGACCATGCCGGGTCGGGTCAAGTCTTACCAATTATAGTTATGGAATTAGACATTAATCCAACATTCTCCCACTTGGATAAGTCTAAAACTATTATTGAGTATGACTTCAATCCCCAACTAGCAATCGTAGCTCTCAAAAGCTTCTGTCGAACTCTGACCTTGCCGATGAACTCTGACCATTGTCAATGACTTGTCCATTAGATAAGGGATCATATATTCTTCCATTCTAGATATCATATGGACTGAGACATGGATTATAATCATTCTCTTTGTCCATTTGTTGTTTCCCGATTTCCGATTTATGATGATTGACTGATTGAACAAATCAAATCAGTCTTGGCTAGGCCAAGCACTCACATGGGTCACCACTAAATCATCGAGGGGCCCACAGATATCGCTTTTATCCCGAAGGTAAAAGTAATGGATAAACTTCGACTCATCTGGCTTGTTCTAGTACTTGTTGAATCATACACAAAGGCACGTTTTATAACATCGAGTTACCAATGCGGTTTCATGCAATCAATGTACAACCAACTCATAGTAACAAATCATATCTCTAGGTTTGAAGAATATAAGATATTATCGTCTCATGATCACTCGTGATAAAATCCATGAAGTGATTCCAATGAGCGTGGGTTGAATCCAATACTCAGAACTTATGAGCACTCATGAGTGTTGTAGCACAACTTTTTCCACCAACTTGGAACTCTACAAGCCAACCCATGACAGTCTTGATTCATATCTACTTCCAACATATGACCGACTGTGGATTGTTTGAATAACTTAGTCATTCCAGAAGTATAACCTAGTTATTATGGAAGTCAAAACATGCAAAGTGAAACACAAGAATAAATGAATCAAATATGGTATAAAACCCTATGAATATAAATAGACCACTTTTATTTATCACCATTCTGATTACTCATTATTCATTGTTTTGGTTTTATCAACTTTATACTTGAATTAAAAACACTAGTTGTTCCATGCTCCAAGCATGTACACTATGTTTTTCTAAACAATAGCTTTGTCATACACCAAGTATGCACTCTATGTTTGTCTATGATCCTTACTTTGTGAAATAAACCAATTGACCAAACTTTCAATGATTCTAATTTCACACTCCCAAATCGAAATCTTGTTAGGCTTTAAACTTAAATGCACTACCCTCTTGCAATGAATGTGTACAAAGTCAAAAAGACTTGTCAACAACCATTACAAGGTATTCCAATGAAGACCTACTCCATGGACACAAAGCCTTATGTTCAAAGTATGCATTGCTTTGAACATGTTTCTTGCACTAAGTTTTTTCTAATCTTACACAGATTCCTTCTATCTATGGAGACAACTCTATATTCCCATTTTGTCTACAACTTTTGAACAAGAGTTGCCTCTTTTCAGACTATGTCAATATGTCACTTCCAAAATTCACACTATACTTCCAACTGTCCTTGAGCAACCAATCTTTGGTAAACCTTAGATTGTCCTCGACAATTGCTTAATCACTTTAGTCATATCCAATTCTAGACATTTTTCCCCTTAATGCCCCAATGCATTTGGGAAAATTCAGAAAGGATAAATATTATATCACATGTAATCGATCTTGTACCCAAAGTAAATGGGATATGATTCATGATTTTTCACATAAAGACATGGTTCTAGACCAATCTTTTGCCATAATAATTTTTTGTTTGCCATATTCTCAAATTTTGACTATGAAAAGGGATGCCGTAATCATAATTGAATTTTGAGAACGCAATATATAGAATTTTCTTAAGTTGAACCAATCCAACATGAAATTCATATTTATATTCTTGACTAAAGGTGATTAAAATCTCAATATAATCTCTTTAGAATGATTATAAACTCAATCTAAGCTTTTTATAATTGAAATGAAGTATAATTTCGTCTCCCTTAATTATAGCAAAACAACTTTTTCAACCCTGCAACCTCACGAATTGAAACTTTTGTTTTCTATAATTAACATTGCTAACTTTCAATACTTATCATAATTATCATGCTCCCACTAACATGATGATTACTAACATAACACTTATGCTCCCACTAGCTTTGACATGTATCCAGAAAACAGCTGGACCTCTAGAAGTCAATACTTTATTGACATGCTTACTGAAGTTCAGATTTCTGATACTAGATTGTTTTGATAAGGCTTTATCAAAATTATACACCTTATCTTAGATAGCTTACAGGCGTGTCTAAGCGATTTCAGAACTATGAAAAGGGATGCCATAATCATAGTCTCAATTTTTTAGACCTTTTGCCATTTCTCATAAGTCAATGTTAGTGTGCTGGTTAACCACGCACGCTCCACTAACGACTTTAAGAACTGCAAATTTCACAATTGCTATCTACTTAAAATCTACTTAGTGAAAGAATTTCCTCACCATCATTTTCATGAATCGGAGAGAAACCTTATGACCCTTAGATTTTATGGTGTATGTGTTCTTATCCATGTGAATTTGTCAAACCATAATCACAAGACTAGGTTAGTGACAAATCCTAACTCATATGGATTGAACTTGTGCAATCTTAACTTCTTGCCACCTGGAAGGTCAAGGGTCTGTCATTGCTTCCAAGTAGCTATGCAAACAATTGAGAACATGTAGAACTCAAATGTATAGCCAACTTAACTGGAATGGGCATAGAAATGTCAACACGATAGGTTATAAACCTCTAGTTGTGTGCTAGTGATGAAATACAGGTTTTATTCTTGATTACTTCTTGAAACCCTTTCAGGATCTTTTAGACTCCCACTGTCTTGTTGACCTATAAGACTTTCTTGCCAAATATTCAAGAGATAGTGTGGATTCTAATCAACACAAACACTTAACAAAATTGGCCTAAGTTGGTCTTTGTTTTATCCAAAACATCACAACTTACCAAATTCAAATGTACAAGAGTATAAAACCTTTTACTCTTACATTTCACTAGTGTTAATAAACCTTCTTTAAGATGTGTCACTCAAGTTACATTTGTGGTGGGCTTGATCTGTGTTGAAGAATGTGTACTCGATCCCTTAGTCCTTTACTTGACTCACACATCCATGTGAACAAGTAATTAGTCTTAATTTTCCAATGCTTGAAAGTTCTCATTCATCATACTATACAACTTGCATGATTCCAAGTTTCTGTCCAACTGAAACTTGGGTTATGAGAATCTTTCCTTATTTGGAAAATTTAGACACTACCACAAATGAAAGAATCAAATTCATATTTCCACTCTTGCTATTAATGGAATCATATAAGCAACAAGTTTTTTCCTTTTTACAAATGCCATTGTATTGATATTTTAAAATAAATAAAATCGAATTTTTTTCCATTTGTTTTAAAAACTTTGCGGAAAAACTATCCTTACAGTGCAAAAGTACATGAAAACTTTGTGTTTATCTATTCCTAAGCAATATATCATAACTCCTAAGCAACAACTCAAAATTCTGATCACAGAACCATGCGATCGAGATCCATCTTTGCAACCAGAATCAACATATACTTCCTTTAAGTTTCTTCACTTTTCTTTGATTCTTAAAACATCAACATGTGACCCAGTCACATCATGTAACAAAAATCTCATAATAGAAACTTAACAGAGTTAGATAGTGGACTTGACCTGAAGTAGAGTCAATCTTCTTGACTTGATCAACCTTATGATCTTTAAGGTAAATAGGCTGCTTCGCAATCAATTCCCCTTCCTTTGGCAAGAGAAACATAGGGACTCTTTGGGAATGGTACATGGAACTATCGCAGACTTAGCCTTTCTCTTTACCATTTGGTCAACCTAGTTGACTATGGTCAATCCATTTCCTTGGGAAGAGAACGCTTTTCTAGATATCCAATGTTACCATTGTCAATGTCCATGGTAGTTTGGGAAGTTGATCTACTAATCAAATTTTCTCTCCAGTGCTCCAAATTATTGTTGATTCAGCAGAACCAAGCAAATAGATAAGATCATTAAGGGTCATGTCATAGTCTGTTTCATAGTAGTCCCAAAGGAATTCACCATGTGACTTAGAATGTGATTGAACCACCAACTTTCTCAAGAGTTTGACACCCAACTCTCCCGGCTTGTCAATATGCGACTTCATCTCCAAGATGCGATCACACATAGACCTTGCTTGCCAATAGGGTTTGAGTGACCTTGAACTTGTGGGTTAGGAAGAATAATTGGGGGAGGTGGAGGAAGTGAAGTTCCAAGAGATTTGGGAGGATCATAGATGTCTAAACCAGACATCTTTTTGGGAGATATTCAAGATAGTTGATCTAAAGTCCTTAATATAACACCCACTATGAAATATTAAGGCTAGGACCTAGCAAACTATTTTATAACTTAGAAGAGGGATGCCATAATCCAAGCTATAAAATATTTGAAGGTAGGTGAATGACGATTCACCAATTTCCACCAAGATAAACGAAATGTATTATTAGGTTTTAATTGGTTTTGAAACTCCTAGATTCTTTTGAGATTCATTGAACTTTTCAAAGGTATGTTTCAATCTCGAGTGTGCCCTTCAGGTTTTGTGACTGGGATGCCGAGGATCACAAAACAAGGTGTGAAGTAACCATGCAAATTACTTGGTACCCTTAAGTGTTTATCCCTCAATTGATGTGTCGGTTAACCACATATGCTACATCGATACTATGATAAACATTAAGTTACCCTTTTCCTACCTTGTTAAATATGAGTTAGTGTGCCGGTTAACCACACACGCTCCACTAACCGACTTAAACAAAGTGTAAAGTGTAATTTCATGGGTTAGCACCAAATTCACATTTTCCTAAGTAACTAAGATTGGGTATTAATATGAGTTTAGTTACTTAGTATTTATCATTAATACTTTTAATGAAGGGAGAATTATAGTCCTTGTCCTACCGTTCGGCTAACGACCCTGCACCGGTCAAGGAAGCGGTGGGTGAGAGTGGACACCCATTAAACTACCATCTTATAGGCATAACCTTATACCCCCCCTTATAGACCGGCTTCGTGAATGAGGCCTACTAATGGTAAGACGACTTTACTCTTATACATATATATAAATATTATTAAATTATAATATTATAAAGTATTAGGGTTGAATTTTAACTTTTAAAATTCTAAGGGCTTAACTTGGAATTAAAGTATTCATAAGTGAAAACTTTACAAATTCCAAGACTTAAGGGCAAGTTTTTGAAACTATTCAAAACTTTTCATTTCATAACTTATGGGTTTAATGGTTCATTAAAATGAAGACTTTTCATTTTTTTTTATGTAACCTCTTATTCTTTAATAACACTTTTAAAGAAGTGACTCTTAAACATCCATAACTTGAGGACAAGTTATGGAGTCATAATACTATTTAATGGAAAAAAAACTCTTCATTTTTATGTAACCTATGGCACTTTTATGAGTTTTAAGATTCATAAATATGACCTTTTATGTAACTTGAGGACAAGTTACAAAAACACATTTTATGAACTACCTCTAGATTAATTAGGATTGAAAACAACTAAAACACAATTTTTTTTTCTCCATTAATCTAAACTAACTCATAAATCAAGGAAACATAAAACTTTTGGTAGTCCATAACTTATGGAGTTAAATGCTTGTTTTATAATGAAACTTTTCATGTTCCATAACTTAAGAATAAGTTATGGAATTCTTTAAAACATTAACACCAAATTTTGTAACTCCGTAAAAACTTTGAATCATTTTTTTAAAACCTTTTCATATCCATAACTTATGGAGGTTTCAAAACTCTTAAGATCATAACTTTAAAAAAAAAAACTTTTGAGCTCCAAAATTTTATGACAAAATTTGTAACTCCTTAAAACATTTAGATCAAACTTTTAAAACTAATAAAATAATAATATCATTTTATCTTTTACTAAATTTGACATAATTCAACTCATATAGCAAATGATTCAAATTTTACAAATAATTATTTTTTCACAAAACAAGTAATTATTTTAAAATTTGACAAACTTCATGTTTTTTTTTTCCTTTCAACTTTGAAAATCAAACATTTGCATGAATATAACAGAAAACAACCCATGGCTCTGATACCACTGTTGGGTTTTGAGCATTCCAACACTCCTAAGGTGTACATGCAACCCTAAATACCTTGGATCTATATTTTCTCTATTATACATGCAAATATGAATATTCCAAGGTATTACCCTATCTAGCATACAATCTATGATACTTGGGTAATAAAACAAGTTAGAATACATACCTTGTTGTTGTAACTTGTCTTAATGAAGCTTGAGTGCCTAGTGCCCCAAGTGTGACACCTCAAATGGTTCACACAACACCATGAACACTTGGAATAACCTTGAGAATAAGGATACTTTGGTTCTCACTAGTGAAATTGGCCTTGCCCTTTTGTGTACACACACTAGTGCCCATTTCACCAACCAAGGACTTCTTTATATAGTGTGGAGATTAGGGTTAAACCCTAATACCCATGACCATTCATTTCATATGATCCATGGGTTAAACACTCTATGGACTATCCATGAAAGCTTAGCCCAAACTAAATGAACTTGGCCCAACACACATATATATATATTTAAGAGTCCATATTTAATTAGTCCATTTTTGATCACTTAAGTAATTATAAATTGATACTTGATCAATACTAATTAAATAATATGATTATATATTAATATATTAAAACTTATAATATATTAATATTTTTCACTAGTATCCTTTTTCCTCATCTTGTCAATCCAAATGTCCCGATGCCATGCAACCCAAATGGACCATGCCAGGTCGGGTCAAGTCTTACCAATTATTGTTATGGACTTAGAAATTAATCCAACACTAATGAGTTTGGCTAGCAATAGAATGCTAGTATTGTTCAGCACATGGTAAGGGCGGTTCATGCTATTTAAGAGAGACAGGTCAGAGATCCATAAGGATTAAAAGGTGGGAGACCCTAGTTGAGACCAAGTGGGGGAGAAGTTAAGTGGTTGTTCTGATTGAGGTTGTGTTAGTGGGGGTTCAAGAAACTCCCGAGCGTAGGTCGACATCTCCATTTTTGTTCATTTTAGGTCGTGGTATTTAAATGTGTAACCAAACTTCTGGTTGGTTGTGGGTTTAGATCAGGATGCATGGCACTTGGATGTCAGACCATGTGGGGGAGCCCATGACATTCTAGGGCAAGACCATGGTTGGCTGGAAATGTTGTAAGACTGCGATGGAATCGTAGCATTCATCAGCTCGGGGTAGACTATTAATAGGGATGGTAATGAGCATGGACGAGGAATCAGTTCATGCCTTGGGCACGTCGGTCAGGGTTGTCAATAAATATTCTCTATTTTGGGTTGAGGACTGTTGGGGTCCAGGTTGGGTCGGTCCGTATAGCTCTAGAGGAGTAGGACTCATGGGCGAGGCCCGTGTGATTATAGTAGATCAGGCGGATCCTGGTAGAGACTTTTGGGTCCAGCTATCCGATCTTGAGTTGCAGTATCATGTGGATGATCAATGTGTGACGTAGAGGGGTTTTAGGCTGGGTAGCCTTGATATTTGGATTCTTGGGAATCGGGTGGTTAGACCAGGTGCGAGACTGGTAGTCTCAGAAATGGTTCGGGGGTAGTTATTTATCGGTCAGGTAGGGTTCGAGGGCAATAAATGAGTTTAGTTTTCATAGAAATTGAGCCGTTGTGTTGTGTTTGAGAGGACCTCAACGTGTTGAGAATAAGGAGAAGGTAGGTCGTTGGAGACCGGGTATGTTATGAGACTGCAGTTGGTCTTGCGACATTCTTTTAGCAGCAAGTTTGGTGACTATGTGATTTGGGGTATCATCGCCAGATAAGATCGCTCTCGGAATTCGTGTGGGGCTATTGTGTGTTTGTATGTCTTTTGGCTCGACAATTGGGTAGGAGTTCGATGATTCAGTTAGATGGCAGACAAGTTGGGACCAGGGAGGTCTCAGCTGCCGTTGGGAAGCAGGTAGTTATCAGTAAGACGAGTCGGAATGGTTTTGGTATTTTGAGCTTCATGTGAGGAGTCCCTTGTATTTTGGGATATGTATTAAGTCTCTTGCGTTTGGAATAAATAATCTCAGAGTGGTTGATTGGACCCTGTTGCGCAGCTCTCGTATAAGTTTAACCGTTGCAAGAATGAATATTTTACTCGAATGATTATTTGAGCCTTCTGCCAAGTGTAAATATTATGCAAACGTATTTGATCATTGGTTTTGTTTATATGGAAGTATCAAGATAGTCAGGGTTGGGAGAATTTTGTTTAGTATGGAATTCATGAGGTCATGGTATGATAGTGGTTCAGTGTGGGCGGTTTGTTGGGAAGTTAGATCAATTTGAAGTTTCCAGTTTCGGGAAAGATGGAGGTGGTTTCCTACAAGGGGTTTAAGGTTCATTACTTTTCACGTTTGGTAAGTTTTGCTAGAGTTAGGGGGTATTGACCAGATTGTTGGATGTGTTGGTAAAGGTAAGGACGGATTTCAAGGATGAAATCTAATTTAAGTGGGGGAGAGTTGTAACATCCTGTTCTCATTATACCCATTTTGAATTTATGATCAAAGTACTGGGTATTAATAGGCTTCGGACCCTCGAGAGGTTGTGTTTTGGACTTAGTTGGAGTGGTTAAGGAATTTCGGGTATTCGGTTTGTGTTTTGGAATCATAGGGGCATTTTGGTAATTCGTCAGCTCGTTTTTTTATGGAAAGAGAATGTTCGTTCGGGATATCTTAGGGTGAGTACGAATTGGTATAAGTATTGAGCATCTCGGTCCTTTTATTTCAACATAAGTATCGTCGGAATCGGAGTGGTATCGAGAGAGTTATGACCTTCGGAAGAATTAGGGTTTCGGGAAAGCCCTAGTATGCAGGGCATACCAGGGAGGTATGCATGGCGTACTGATGCGAAGCCGGTTACGCAACGCATAGCGTTGAGAACACACAGCATAGAAGCGAAGTTGGATCGGGGTCCGAGTCCTCGTATGCTGGGTGTATGGGGGGACAGATTGAAAACCCAAATCTTAGGGTTATATCCTATATAAGCATAATGTTAGCCTCCTTCTTCATTTCCTAACTCAGTCTCCACCCTATAGAACCCTATAATTTGTCCTTAAGTCTTCATGGTGGCATCTTGAGCTTATGGTGTCCATTTTGTTGGATTAATGTCTAAGTCCATAACTATTTTGGTATGTACTTGACCCGATGGTGCATGGTCCTTTTGGGTTGCCTTCACCAAAGCAACTTGATATGATGAATTGTGGATAGAGAGGATTAATTATGATTTATTAATATATTATGAGAATAATATATTAAAGGAGAAATCATATTGTTTAATTAATATTAGTCAACAATTAATTAAAAATTAATTTTGTGGCTAAAAGACATTAATTAAATAAAGGGGACTAGAACTATCAATTGTGTGATAGTTGAATATTGGGCTTATGTGACTCATTTCCAACTTGTTGGAGGTATAAAGCTTTGAACTTGATCATTGATGTCTTAGATCTACCATTTATGAGTTTTGGTTCATTTTGGTCCCAGGTATGAGATCTAGTGGTTTTGATTTCATTCCAGGAGCTTTGAGTTGCCCCTCTTAGTGTTACTGAGGTTCAAGGTCCATAAAGTTGGCACCTTTAGAGTTTAAATCCATCCATGCATGAGTTAGAACCATTTCCATGGTAATAGAGTCTTATATTTTGAGTTTGGGTTCATTTGGGGCATGCAAAGTCATCAAGTCAGTGACTTTATGGGTCTAGACGCTATTTGGGACTCAGATCTATGGTTTGGACTTATGGGCTAAGCATTAAGTGCTTAATGGCAAAAGTGGGATTAAGAGGGGAGTTCGTTGGGCGTACAAGCCAGTACGCACAACGTACAAGCCATTAAGTGAGTACGTGCAGTGTAGTGCTGAGTATGCCCTGCGTACTAAGTCATATTGGACTTCGCAAATGTGGGCCTCAGGTTGGGCAATTTCTTTGACTAAATTTTTTTGGGCCTTCGTGGACATCTATAAAAATAGGTTTTTGGACCAAGGAAATTATTGGGCCTTAGGATAAGGTCCATTGGAGATGTTTGGGCTGAATTTGGAAAATTGGGCCATGAGTGCGCCATATTTGGGCTTTGAATGGTTATGGGCTAATGGGCCATCAAAATTCCAAGTATTTTGGACTATAAATATGGTTGGACCTTATTGTAAGGCCATGTAGAGGTTTGGGCCCAATTTGGAAAATTGGGCCATTGATTAGTTAATTAGCCTTTTGGGCCTTTCAGATTGCACTTTGGGCCATAGTTTTGGTCAAGGCTAGGTTAGGGGAAAAATGGTCTTTTTACCCCAGGTTTGAAGTTATGATTATGGTTTAGGACCCAATTGTTAATTGGGTATTATTTTGTTATTGGTAGTTGAGGATCTGTTAGCCAACAGCCAAGGGTTTTCTGTATGTTTCAGTAGTGCGAGGTGAGTCTTTCACTATATCCATGGTCGAAGGCACCAATGTTGAGCTTTGGGTGTTAGACCATGTGGGGGAGCCCATGGCATTCCAGGTAAAGACCATGGGTTGAGCCCATGGCATATCAGAAAAAGACCATGGGCGAGCCCATGGCAACTATATGTATGTTGAATGAGAATCTATGGTTATATGTTTTGTGGCATTTTGGGGGACTCACTAAGCTTTGTGCTTACGATTTTCAGTTTATGTTTCAGGTACTCTAGTTTTCAATTGGAAGGGCTCGAGATGATTACAAATCACCCACTGCATGTTTTCGTTTTCTGTGAAGTACGCTGAATTTGTCAATGCTATGTTAGAAATTAATTTACCCTGGTTTTTATGGGATGGACGTATTCTAACGATTTATTAATCTAAAAACAAAAAAAATTTATGTATTGTTTTTTGGGGCGTTAAAATTTTCTTCTGAAAACTTTACCAAATCCTCGATTTGAGTTCAGACACACCCGAGAGTATGTCCGAATCCCTCAAACCAAGGCTCTGATACCAATTTGTAACGTCCCAAAAATCATGACATAAATTTTTTTGTTTTTAGATTAATAAACCGTTAATACATATCTTTCCCATAAAACCAAGGTAAATAAGTTTTAACAAAACATCATCAAATCAGAGTAATTCACATAATGTGAAAACATGTGGTGTGCGCTCTGCAATCATCTCGAGCCCTTCCATTTGAAAAACGGAGTACCTGAAAAATAAATTGAAAACCATAAGCACAAAGCTTAGTGAGTTCCCCAAAAATACTACATATCATAAAACCACGAAATATCATGCATCATGCATATAGTTACCATGGGTTCCCCCATGGTCTTTACCTGGAATGTCATAGGCTCCCCCCGTGATCTGATATCCAAATGCCATGGCCTCCCCCATGGTCTTTACCCGAAATACCATGGGCTCCCTCCATTGTCTTCCATGAAAGTATCACAGAGACAACTAACATTTTACATGACACGTAATGGGCCGACATTGGTGCCTTTGACCCATGGATATAGTGAGAAAACTCACCTCAAACGCTACGTGAATAATCCTACACTATCGTTGCAGATGCGAACCAGCTCCCAAATTGATCCAAACAACCTAACACCATAATCAATAACTAAACAAGGCTAAACCCTAGAACTATGCCCAAATATGGCCCAACTAACCAGGCCCACTAATGGTCCAAACCCAATAGGCCCATTAAGGCCCAAATCCATTGAGCCTACAAATGCCCAACATGGAAAGCGCATAATCGAGTCCAAAGAGGAGTCCAATTCCAAAAGCAAATCCTCAGACCAAGAAGTCCAACTATGAAAGCCCAAGACCCAAACCAAAGCCCAAAGTCCATAAATGTCAAACGAGCCCAAAATGGAACTGGGCTATTTAAGCTGGGCATACTGCCAAAACCTTCATTACGCGGGGCGTACTTTCAATTACGCTAGGCATAGACACGATTTTCCAAAAATTGACTTATGACTTAATCCCTGAAGCACTTAGTCCTAAAACCTGATGAAACCTTCATAATAAGATCTTAATTGATAAAGTTGACAACTTTATCAGTTTGCATATCTTAATGGAGCCCAAAATTCAAATTAAACCTTTGAGACCCATAATAACCACCTTAACACATGCATGGTCCATCCTAAAACATCAAGAAAGCATCTTTATGAACTAATAACCTCAGAGATAGTAAGAGTGGTAACTTATAGCTCTTGGAGTGGTGTCAACCACTAGATCTCACCCATGAGTACAAAATGGGACCAAAACTCATATACTGTTAGATATAGGCTTCAAATGAGCATGGTTAGAGCTTTATACCTCTAATAAGATGGAAATGAAGTAGAGAGTCCAAATCCACAAGCCTTCCCTTGATCCACCGCCTTGCATCAAGTTTACACATCTTGAATAATCACCAAAACCCACCAAAGATGCACACAAAGAGCTCACAACACTCTTGGAGGAGGCCTGGTTCAAAATTAGGGTTTTAGGACAATGAAGGCTAATAAATGAGAGAGTCTTGAGGTTATAATGATGTTTATATAATGCCCAAACCCTAAAAATTAGGGTTTGGCACTCTGCCCATTATGTAGGGCGTACCATTAGGTACGTTGGGCGTACCTAGTCCTCCCATGTGTTCTTTAGCGCAACACATGGGACCAATCAGCCAACTTATTCCACCAAGGGCCAAACTTGCCAAAACTTCAAACTATCGTAACTTTTTCGCTATAAGTCCATTTCCAATGAACTTTATATGCACAGAAAGGTGAAGAGAAGCCATACACTTATAATAACTCACCATTGCATAAGAAATTTCCGAACAAAACGCAAAATTCCTAGGGATCAAATTATCAAATTGTGATTATACCCTTGGCCTCCGGAACACAAACGAACACCCGAATCACTTAGGCTATAGCACCCACATCTAAAAAGGACCAAATCCTTCATTCCCCAAGACCCAAAGACTTATGATGACTAATAATCAGGCCACGACCCCGAACAGTGAAATTATTCGAAATCGGGTGTTACATAAGGATATGTTCTTAGTTCCCAGTCGCAAGGATACATTTAAGGGTGAGTTGTTATAGTGACTCTAACTTTCAAACATACAGAGACAACTTTTGTTCTCAATATAGTTGGGTATTCTCATTAAATGGTGCAGCAGTAACCTGGAAGAGTTCCAAGCAGAATACGATGGTTGATTCTACATGTGAATTAAAGTACATCGCAGCAAGTGAAGCATCAAATGAAGCAACTTGGTTAAAGATTTTATTGGGGATCTTGGATTCGTTCCGACTATTGAGGAACCTATGGAACTCTTTTGTGATAACGAAGGTGTGGTTGCTTTAACCAAAGAAACAAAAGATCATGGAAGGTCCAATCATATCGAAAGGAAATACCATTATATGTGACATAGAGTTTAATATGGACATTTATTGTTGAAATGAATATTATCAGCAGATAATCCTGTTGATCCTTTCACTAAAGCATTGAGCAAGGTTAAACACGACATCTACGCTAAGAACACTGTCTTAAGAGATGTCATTAGTTCTAGTGATTAGTTAATAGTTTAAACTTTGAAACAAAATAAATTGTAATTAAATAATAGAGACTTATTTATGACTATTCTACCTATTCAATTATTTATTATTTTGTTTTAGTTTGCATGTTTACTTCCTGAATAATTTATTCAAGGTCCACAGTCGTTCATACTTTGGAAGTAGTAGTGGTAACAGATTGTCATGTAGGATTTGTGGATTGTTTAAAGAAGTTGACATGGCATGGCGATTGCTACTATATTCATGAGTACTTGAAATAGGGATATAAATATTGGATAAACCCACAATTAGAGATTACTTCATGGATTCAATCAACAGTAATTCTAAGACGATAATATGTACTACTTTCAACGCAGAGATATATAGTTCATAGTTTACAAATCAGTTATGCAATGGTTTGCTCAAACGCATCTCGTAACTGGGTATTACAAAGAGTAATTTTATGTATGATATGGTAGGTAAAATGTATGATTATATAGTCAAAGTAATTCATTCATTTTTCTCTAATAGGAAAAGCGATATCTTTTGGGCCCCTCGGTGATTTGATGTTAACATTAAAGTGTTGGGACCATCCAAGATTGAATTGATGTGTTCAATTGATAGTCTAGTTAAGTCATCATAAATCAGGAAATCAAGAAACAAAATCTTGGACAAAGAGATTGATTGTAATCCATGCCTAGTGTCCATATGATATCATGAAGATAAAAGCAATAATTGATCACTTAACTTAGAGACAATGTTTGATTTTAAATCAGGGTTTAGTAGTGACTTTAGATTTCACTCTTTGTTGTTTGATTGAGAGTTATACTAGTGGTTTTAGTTAGACTTATCCAAATGGGAGGTTGTTGGATTAAGGTGTATAAGCTCATAACTAAATCGGTATATTATTGTAATTAAAAGCAAAGTACTTTTTGGGTTGCCCTCATAGTTAGAAGTGGTATAACATGATTTTTGGAGAAAGAGGAAATAATTTGTTAATTTAATATGATTAATAAGTTAACTAGAAATTAATTAGAAATTGTACCATTTAATTAAGAATTAATCATAATTAATTTTAAATTCATTTTGGATTAATTATAATTAAAGAAAGGTGCAAGGATGAGCTGTAATTATTTAATAGTTAGCCAATGGAGAGGTTCCAAAACCTTCCTAGGTTGGACGGTTTTGTAGTTCCCTAAAAGGGATTCTGGAAGCCTCCAATTGATATAAGGAAACTAGATATTCACTTATTTGAAATAATATTATTTTATGTTCAAATTTGTAGTTATCAAGGTTTCCATGTAGCTAAAGAAAGGGTCCTAAATCCTCTAATTTTTGGCCATCTATATCTTGAATAATCATAGCCACAAATTCCCTTATCACCCTATCTCAAAAAGTCTTTTAGTTTATACAGTTTAGGTGTGAGACATTTGATGCATCATAATTTTGGTGATAAGTTTTCTGAAGTTCTACAAGGGAATCAAGGGTACTGTTTGTTATAAAAATATCAAAGGTATCCACCCCGTACTTGTGAATTTCGATTAGAGTATAGGGATCTAGTAGTTTCATAGTATGCTGTTATTTATGTGCAAAGACATAGATCCTTTAGGTTTCATTTGCCTTAAAGTGTTTTAAGTGAATTTTCATGCATAGACTTGTAACCTAAAAATTTCATCAATATAAACATAAGAAATAGTACCTTATGCACTTTAAGTTGTGTTTGTCTTTATTTCATGGAGTAGAAATCACTTATCCTCATCCATAGGAAATGTATCAACAATATCTTTCTCCCGATGTTAACAAGAAAACAACTTTTTTGAAAATTATCATTCATTGTATTTTGGGGTCATATTTTATAATTTCATTGCTGAAAATGCTCTTTCAGATGTCGTGGTAGAAACAAGGAGAGTCAATATAAGTCAAATTAATCTATCAAGCTAACGATAAATATCTCACTTTCGTGTTTCTTGTAGGCCTCTACACAACTCAAAAATTATAGAAGATTTTTTCAATTCTTGGTCATTTTGCACATTTAGTTTGTAATGTTGTTACTCAAGTTTCAACAAATTCCTTTCATGCTTTGTAAAGTCTTACAAAGGATAATATGATGTTATCAATTTACATATATCCTCTACATTTAAGGAATTTATTGGATATATCATAACACTTAGACAAAGAAGCTTTGTTACAGACTCATTAAATCTGCATTTCAACTCTTGCAACTGACTATCAATAGTAGCAATGAATAGTTCAACTCTGTATTGACGCTTTGTTATTATATTGTGTTTGTCACGACATTGGCAAAGTACATATCAATAAGTTTCATTCATGTTAGGGGAATGGATATTATTTTCTTACAAAAACAAATCACTTGATCCAAAAGCGATTTCCAACCTTTATCTCTCAACTTTTGAATCAATATTTTTGTTGTAGAAACCAAGGCCAGAGCATTAATATATATATATATATATATATATATATATATATATATATATATATATATATATATATATATATATATATATTTTGTTATAAAATTTGGCAAAGCTTGTCAGTTATTGCCATTATTTCTTCCATCATGTGCAAACCAATGACAAAAACGAATGATAATGCATGTGTAAGTTTGTATCTCAAATCACCTCTTTGAGACGATATAGAACCTTTTATAGCATTGCCATTTAATATTACATAAGATGGACCAAACAATCTCATCTAACTGCATATTGATTTGAAATGAGAACTCTACCTAGTATCTGCATTTCGTTGCATTTTTCGTATTTGATTTGTGCCTTTTCCATTCTTAAACTGTCTAACCTTAATTAAATGAGAAATTTCAGCAATTTGATCATCTTTCAGTTGATCATTACAATGTATATAATATGCATACAAAGTTTAAATTCTTAAAGAAGTTATGTACCTCAAACACATCTTTAGACGTTGGAACTAGAGCCAACTGAAATTGATGGGGAAAACAATATATACAATAACCTTACATAAATTCTTTTAATAATAAAGCTTGCAACCCATTTCATTCTCTACGCATGTTACTATCCCTATCATATCCCTGACCTCGAATATCTTGAACACTAAGTTTGTGATAAGATAAAGAACATAATATCTCATTTTCTAAAGGTCAGTGAAGTTGTATATTTATCATGAACTAAGTCTAAAAACGTTCTTTAACATGCCCATCTTGGTCGACAAACCTCACAGAAATAGCCATTTGCTCTTTTTTAGATTCATCTTGAGAGTCGTCAACTATTAAACAAAATTTTGACATCATGATTTCATCACAAATTGTTTTTTGTACATTTGTAGCTAAAACACATAATATTTAGTTTTAGATATGTGGTGATGTGTACTTTGCATTTTAAGGAGCATTTTCTAGCACAACATCATCAACACTCTTATTTAGCCAAGTGATTCCAGCAACTTCTCTTTGAATAGTAGACTGTCTAAAAATAGCAATATATTTCTACAATGTATAACTAGACTGAATAATATCATTAATCACTATTACAAAGTAATTCTAGCTTCTAATTTGACCACTAATATAATGAACTTTTTTTATGGATAAAACACACCAAGAATATATACACTAAATAATTGAAACCCCATTATGCCATAGGAAAGGGAGCCCAACAAAAAATTAAACTTGGTATGTATACAAATCCTAATCTACCTACCTAAATGTTTGTATATAAACACACCAAACTTATACTTTGAGTGTTTTTAGTAAGTAGTTTCAATCAACACACACCCATACCAGATTGTATTGACTTCATTGAACCCACTACCATTAAGAAACCTTGAAATTTATTGTTCAAATTTGAGAAGGGAATGGCTAAAATAGTATCAACGGAATAGTAGAAAACAATGTTTAACAAAAGGCCTAACATAATAAACTTCACCATTTATTGACTTTCATAAACACCGATATAATCAATAAAAGAATATTTATTCAAGTTTGAACTTGTGACAACCCATAATTTCAAATCTTGTAAAAGTCAAACTTGGTCAACTAAAGTCAAACTTATCTAATAAAAGTCAAACTTGTGATTTGATGTAATCATAAGGTTAGATTAATAGCCTTTACATGTTAAAAACACTTAGTTAAGAGTGTTGTAGAAATTTTGAAATTTAAAACACTTAAAATCCGAGGAGCCTCACAGGAACCGAAAACCCTTCGCAACCGTAAACGCCTCACAACCGAGAACCTCGTTCTCGGCTGTGAACTCGCTTCGGACCGTAAAACCTTCGGTTTGCAACCGTGAACTCCTTCGGACCGCAAACTCTACCATACATATATATGTTTGACTGGAAAATTCCTCACTTCGACACTTCTAGCTGAAAACTCAAGATTTCTCTCTCAAGTTCTTCAACCGAAAACCCCTAGTTTTTCTCTCAACCATCATTCGAAGATCATTTGTTTCACCTTCGGATCTTACTAAGAACATCTAGTGTTCTTCTTTTTTTCGATCCAACACCCATCATTTATGGGGTTACAACCGTAAACCCTTGAAATCTCCTTGATTTCACCAAGATCATCAAGATCACACACTTGAGTTTACAGCCGAAAACACTTGAATCTTCAAGTGGCCATGAACCGTTTACAACCGTAAACACCAAAGCTAGCCGTAAACTCCAAGCAATCACTTGATTTCGCTTCTATCACTTCTTTTGTAAGTATTACTTACATCCTAGGGTGTTTCCTTAACATCTTTAAGGTTGTATTCACTAACTTCATGCCAATATATCGCATGAATTGCTATTTAGGACTTGGTTTTGTCTAGGGATCCAACTTGTGGAAAAACATCCTACATCGAACATTCCATCGAATCACTCACTTAAGGTGAGTTCATACCCCTACAATTTACCTTTTTAAATGCTTTTTAGGGGGGGGGGGGGGGGTTGGGGGAATACAAGTAGAACACAATATAATTTTGTTAATCATTTACATGTGGAAACAAACAAACAATAGGATTTCTTATGCTCAAATGTTGTTAAAATCACTTTAAAACTCGTTTAAACTATTTCTAGATTTCTGTTTATATCAAAATCATATTCGTGTACATATTTATGTATAAGTATGCTTTAACGGACTTAGGACTATTGCTAAATACCGTAACTCCTATTCCTTGTTTGATTGTGGGCTTAGGGTAGGATCATTAGTCCGATTTTCGGTTAAATCATAGTTATACTTGTTGGATAAGGTGTCTAAGTCCATAACTATTTCTGGTATGTACTTGACCCGACCCGACATGGTCCATTTGGGTTGCATGGCACCATGCAATTGGATAGACTAAATGAGAGAAATAAAACTTGTGGTTTATTAATATATTATAAGTTCTAATATATTAGTAGTATTATTTAATTAGTATTGATCAAGAATTAATTAAGTGATCGAAAGATAACTAATTAAATATATGGGTTGATTATGTAAATCATCCATAACTTGTATAGTGGGATAAGAGGCTCCATGGATTATCAAGTTGGGTTAAACCCATAGGATGCTCCATGGGAGTTACAAACCCATGGGTCATGGAAATGAAGAGTCATGACACATTAGGGTTTACATGGTGTAACCCTAGATGTGTCAACACTATATAAGGAACCCATTCTCCACCAAAATCGGCTACACATGAACAAGTGAGGGCTAGGCCAATTTTTGCAAGTGTAAGATTCTTTCAAAGTTTACTCCTTTGCATTTGGTGTTGTGTAAAACATTTGAGGCATCACACTTGGGGTGCTAGGCTCACAAGGTTTCAAGGATCATAAGCAACAACAAGACAAACATAGATCCAAGGTTATTAGGGTTGCATGTACACTTAGGAAGTGTTAGAATGCTCAAAACCCTTCGGTGGTATCAGAGCCTAGGCTTGTTTGTTTGTTATTTGTGCAAAATTGTTGAAAAAAGTCGATTTTGTGATGTCTGCCTGCTGAACTCGCCGAGTCCATGGGGGGACTCGCCGAGTTCATGAGTAAATTCATCCTACTCGCCGAGTAGGTTCGTGCATTTGACGAGTAGGAGCCTCAGAATGCAGATTTTCAACTTTTGTTGCTGGAAATGGAGTAGAAACATTACCCTAAACTGTTTTGGTACTTGAAAACTTGTTTTAGATGGTGTAATGTTTATGCTAATCCATTTACATTGGCAATTATCAAAATTACAAGTTTTTAAGTGTAATTTTATTTTCTTGAAATTGTTCGTATTCATGTTCTTGAACTTACGAAGATTAGATGATCATAGGAATTAGTAGTTTAATTCATGATCATAATGTGTTTTAATGGAGTCCATAACTTGTCCTCAAGTTATGGAAAATCAAAAGTCACACTTTTATTAAAGCCATTAAAAGAACACAAGAGTTATAAAAATGAAGAGTCTTCATTTTTATTACTCAATTAACACATAAGTTATAAGAAATGAAAAGTTTTGAAAGTTTACAAAACTTGCCCTCAGGTTTTGGAACAATAAAGTCTTGATTAAAACTTTAGTTCCAACCCTTAGAATTTTAAAAGTTAAAATTCAACCCTATACTTTATAATATTATAAGTTAATATATATATATATATATATATATATATATATATATATATATATATGTATAAGATCAAGTTGTCTTACAGCTAGTACGCCTCATTCACGAAGCCGGTCTATAAGGGGGGTGTAAGGTTGTTGCCTATAAAATGGCAACTTAATGGGTATCCACTCTCACCCACCGCTTCCTTGATCGGTGGAGGGTCGTTAGCCGAACGGGTAAGACAAGGACTTATAAATTCTCATTAAAAGTATGATGAATATTATAAAGTAACTAAATGCTTTTATTAAATTCCCAATCTTAGTTACTTTAGGAAAAATGTGAATAAGGTGCTAATCCATGAAATTACACTTTACACTTTGTTTAAGTCGTTGGTGGAGCGTGTGTGGTTAACCGGCACACTAACTTGGACTTAACAAGGTAGGTAAAGGGTAACTTAAGGTTTATCATAGTATCGGTGGAGCGTGTGTGGTTTACCGGCACATCGATTGAGTGATAAAATTTAAGGGTACCAAGTGATTTGCATGGTTACTTCACACCTCATTTTGTGATCCTCGGTATCCCAGTCACAAAACTTGGAGGGCACACTCGAGATTGAAACATGCATTTGAAAAGTTCACTGAATCTCAAAAGAATCTAGGAATTTCTAAGAACCAATTAAAAACCTAATATTTATATTTCGTTTTTCATGGTGGAAATTGGTGAATCGTCATTCACCTACCTTTCAAATATGTTATAGCTTGGATTACGGCATACATCTTCTAAGTTATAATATATTGTGATTGGATCCTAGCCTTAATATTACATTTGGGTGTTTTATTAAGGACTTTATTAATATCTAAACTAATCTTGTCCTATTCTTTCAGATGTCTTCAAACAACGCTGCTTCTGGCTCTAATCCTAATGGCTCCTTTACCCTTATTAACTTGTGTGGGAAAGTCACTTTTGATGGATCCAACTTCAATAAATGGATCAGAAACATCAGGATGATTACCCATTATGAGGACAAAGAATATGTCCTCGATAAGGAGCTTAAGGAGACCACTGCAACTCCCCAGGAGATCGCTGACTTCCAGGCACATGAAAGGGATGCTACCAAAGTGGCATGCATCATGTTGGCCACCATGACAGCGGAACTCCAAAAGTCCTATGAGGACTTCTACCCTTTTGAAATGCACCAAGATCTGATGGAAAGATACCATCAAATTGCACGACAAGAGAGGTATGAAATCATTTGATCCATGATAACAACCATGATGAAGGACGGGGAATCCGTCACGAGCCACATGAAGAAAATGCAAAGGTATGTGGATCGGTTGTTGAAGCTTAATGTGAACTTTCTTGAGGAGCTTGCAATAGATATCATTTTTCACTCCTTACCATCGTGCTATGATCAATTCTGCATGACATATCACATGAATAAGGAAGAGGTCACACTCAGCAAACTTCAGGGACTCCTCAAGACCGCAGAAACAGGTCTTAAGGGTAAGTCGGTTGTTAACACTCCTACTCCAAACTCCGCCCCGGTTTTGGCAATCGGGAAAGGTCGAGGGAAGAAGAGGAAGAGCTCTTCGAAGGGTTCCAAGGCTAGGACACTTGATGGCTCTTCTTCAAGTGGAACCAAGAAAGGTTTCATCACTCCTTCTTCTGACCCAAAAGAGGCTGAACGCTTCTATTTCCATGAAAAGTCACATTGGAAGCGGAACTGCCCAAAGTACCAGCAAGATGTGAAGGATGGGAAAGTTAAACCCAACGATGCAGGTATTTACACTATCTTATCTAAAGACTCACCCCATTGTAACTCTTGGGTCCTTGATACCGGTTGTGGTATTCATATCTATTATGATTTGCAGGGACTAAGAAGAAGTGAGAATGTGGAGCATGGAAGAATAAACTTAATCATGGGGAATAGGAAAGCTTTATCTGTCACCAAGATTGGAGTTTATACTTTATCGCAAAGTAGTGAGTTTAATTTAGATTTGAATAAATGTTGTTATTCGCTAGAAATGGAAAGAAATATTATTTCCTTTCATGCATTGTATAAACAAGGTTTCACCTTTTCATTTAATAATGAAGTTGGTTCGATTAATGCTTTCATTAATAATGTTCTTTATTTTAAAGCATTACCTTGTGATGGTGTGTATGAAACTGTATCTGTGGTTGATAACTTAGGAAATAATGTATTGTGTATTGATTCTGTTAATGATAATAACTTGGATAAAGCATCATTATGGCATTGTCGTCTTGGACATATAAGCAAGAAACGCATAGGCCAACTCCAAAAGGATGGAGTCTTGGAGCCATTTGACCTAAAGTCAGATGATAGTTGCGAATCATGCTTACTTGGAAAAATAACAAAGTCACCCTTCACAGGTTCTTGTGAGAGGGGTGAAGGTTTGTGGATCTTATACACACGGATGTGTGTGGACCCTTCAAACATGCCACAAGGGATGCTAATCGTTATTACTTGACTTTTACTGATGATTACAGTAGATATGGATATGTTTACTTAATCAAGCATAAGTCAGAGACTTTCGAAAGGTTTAAAGAATTTAAACAGGAAGTCGAGAATCAATTGGGCAGGAACATTAAGATGCTTTGAGCCGATCGAGGTGGTGAGTATCTTAGTTCAGAGTTCCTCGACTATCTTAGGGAATGTGGGATTGTCTCACAATTGACACTTCCCAGGACACTGCAGTTGAATGGTGTGGCTAAGAGGCGTAATCGAACCTTGTTGGATATGGTTCGTTCCTTGATGAGTCGAGCTTCACTACCAATCTCATTTTGTGGGTATGCCTTAGAGACTGCCGCCTGTATCCTTAATCAAATCCCTACAAAGAAAGTTGCCAAAACTCCTCATGAGATGTGGATTGGTAAAGTACCCAAACTAGACCACATTAAGATTTGGGGTTGCGAGGCTTTCGTGAGATGTGAGACTCATGATAAGCTCGAACCTCGAAACGAGAGGTGTATTTTCATCGGCTACTCACAACAATCCTTTGGTTACCTCTTCTACAGACCTAGTGAAAATGTGGTCTTTGTAGCTAAGAGGGCTTCCATTCGAGAGAGAGAGAGAGAGAGAGAGAGAGAGTTCATAAGCCAAGGAAATAGTGGGAGGCAAGTTGTCCTTGAAGAAATTCAAGAGTCAAGTGGTGAAGGAACTTCAAGCCCTAGCACTTAACTTGAGGAGGAAACTCCTGTTGAGCCAATTGACAAGTCTGTACCTCTAAGGCGTTCCACAAGGGTTAGGAATGCACTTGAGCATTACTATGGATTCCATATTACTACAGAAGGTGATAGGCTTATTAGTGATGAGACACTGATAGGTCTGGATGATCCTAACAATTACGCGAAAGCCATGGCAGGCCCTGAGTCAGCCAAGTGGAAAGAGGCAATGGACATCGAGATATAGTCCATGTATGACAATCAAGTTTGGAACATGGTTGAGAATGTACCATGTCGTAAGACTGTAGGGTACAAATGGATCTTCAAGAAGAAGACCGACATGGATGGTAAGGTACACACTTATAAGGCACGACTAGTTGCAAAGGGTTTCTCACAAACTCCGGGAGTTGATTATGATTAGACCTTTTCTCCAGTGGCCAAGATTAAGTCTATTAGGGTTCTGTTAGCCATAGCCGCATTTCATGACTATGAAATATGGCAAATGGATGTCAAAACCGCTTTCCTTAATGGAAAGTTGGCTGAGGATGTTTACATGAGTCAACCAGAGGGTTTTTTCAATACAGAGTACCCTAATAGAGTGTGTAAGCTTGAGAAATACATTTATGGGTTAAAGAAAGCACCTCGCAGATGGAATCTTTTCTTTGATGAGAAAGTCAAAGAATTTGGCTTTTCTAGGAGTGAAGATGAATCTTGTGTATGTCAAGGCTAGTGGGAGTATAGTTAGCTTTTTGGTGTTGTATGTGGATGACATACTACTCATATGAAATGACATCCCAACTCTGCAGGAAGTTAAGTCCTGGCTTGGGAAGTGTTTCTCTATGAAGGACCTCGGAGAAGCTGCCTATATTCTAGGGATAAGGATCTTGAGAGACCGGAGTAAAAGACTAATTGGACTTAGTCAGAGTACCAACTTGGATAAGGTGCTGAAGAGATTCAGCATGTAGGACTCCAAGAAAGGAGAGTTACCCATCCAGAGTAACGCCAGATTGAGTAAGACATAAAGCCCTAGTACTGAGGCTGAGATAGCAGAAATGATTCGAATACCTTATGCTTCGGCTGTAGGATCGATCATGTATGCTATGACTTGTACTCGACCTGATGTAGCCTTTTCCTTGAGCATGGTTAGTAGGTATCAGGGGAACCCTGGCAAGGCACACTGGACTGCGGTAAAGAATATCCTTAAGTACCTACGGAGGACTAAGGACTGGGTCCTGAGTGATGACTTGAGAGTTGTAGGGTATAGTGATGCTAGCTTTCAGACCGATAGGGATAATTTCCGCTCTCAGTCAGGCTGGGTCTTTACCTTAAACGTAGGAGCAATTTCTTGGAAGAGTTCCAAGTAAGAGACAGTGGCTGATTTAACTTGCGAATCAGAGTATATTGCAGCTAGCGAGGCAGCAAAGGAGGCGATATGGCTAAAGAACTTCATTGGAGACCTTGGAGTTGTACCAGCTATTAAGGAGCCAATGGAAATTTTCTGTGATAGTGAAAGTGCAGTTGCCTTAACCATGGAACTAAGGGATCACGGGAGATCCAGACACATCGACAGAAAATACTATTTCATCAGACATCGAATAGAAGAAGGACTCATCGTGGCAAAGAGGGTATCATCGGATGAGAATCCAACAGATCCCCTCACGAAAGGGACTGACTTGGGTTAAGCATCTCTAGCATGCTCGGAGCATAGGGCTGAAGGATGATATTAGATTTTGTAGTTAGATAACTTCGAAATTTGTAAAGTGTAATTGACATTATATGATGTATAAAAGGTGTTTTATTTATGAGTAAAGTGTTGCTATCTCTTGTCGATCGTTTACTATATTTCTTTTGCATGTTTTTGATGGGTTTTAGCCATAAGAACATCCTATGTGCTCATGCAAACCCTAATGCTTGGATCTAGGTTTCTCTATTGTACATGCAATTCATCCAAGACTATAAACCCTAGATCTAGTATATGATAAACAATATAACATATGAATTAGGGTTTAGATCATACCTTGATTGTTAAGTAGCAATAACAATCTCAAATCCTCCTTGTAATGACTTTAGAAAGCTTAGAGTCACAAACGTCACTCCTCTAATGGTTCACAAACACCAAGAGCAAGAGGATGAAGAAGAGAAGAGAAGGAGGCTGCCCAAAACGTGTGGAAACCCTAATCAACAAGTTCACCATGTTTTTGGGGCTTAAGGGTCCTTTAAATAGTGAGGCTATTAGGGTTATCTAACAAGGAAACCCTAATTTGGATGCTTAAGCCCTAAGCAACCCATGGACTTCTTCCTTAAAGGCCTAGGGATGATTTCTAATGGGTTTCCCCATAGAATTCGTCCACTCCTTTAATATGGAGTCCATTAGCTCAATATTCAACTATCATACAATTGACAGTTCTAGTCCCTTAGTTTAATTAATGTCTTTTAGTCACAAACTTAATTCTTATTAATTATTGACTAATATTAATTAAACAATATGATTTCTCCTTTAATATATTATTCTCATAATATATTAATAAATCATATTTAATCCTTTCTCTCCATTATTCATCCTATCAAGTTGCTTTGGTGAAGGCAACCCAAAAGGACCATGCACCATCGGGTCAAGTACATACCAAAATAGTTATGGACTTAGATACTAATCCAACAGTTTTGACTTCCAGAATAATTATGTTTGGTATATCATATTATTCTAACCTCCACAGTTGGTCATATGTCGGAAGTAGGTATGAATCAAGACTGTCATGATTGGTTGTAGAGGTCTAAGGTGTTGGACATGGGTACAACAATCATGAGTGCTCATAAGTTCTGAGCATTGGACTCAACCCACGCTCACTGAATCACTTCATGGAATTTATCTTGAGTGATCGTGAGATGGTAATATCATATAAGTCTTCAAACCCAGAGATATGATTTGTTACTTATGAGTTGGTTATGCATTGATTGTACGTAAACGCATTGGTAACTCGATGTTATAAAACATGCTCTTTTGTATAATTCAATGAGTAGTAGAACAAACATATGAGTCGAAGTTTATCTGTTCCTTCTTGGATTAGAAGCTGATATTTGGGCCCCTCGATGATTTTGTTTTGACCTATGTACCGGGCCCGGTCAAAACTAAGTTGATGTGTTCAATTAAGTTCTTTGTCAAACAAATCGGAAATCGGGAAACAAACTGCTGGACAATAAGTAAGACATTGTTCCATGTATTTGTCCAGATGATATCTAGAACAGAGGATTATATGATCACTTATCTTAAATGGCGTATCATCATCTTCTTAGTTTCGAGAGACCTTGAAATAGCTATGATTGTTGATCGGTTCCTGAAGTCATACTTGCAGCTATAATTATTAGACTTATCCAAGTGGAAGACTGTTGGATAAGGTGTCTAAGTCCATAACTATTTCTGGTATGTACTTGACCCGACCCGGCATAGTCCGTTTAGGTTGCATGGAACCATGCAATTGGATAGACTAAATGAGAGAAATAACACTTGTGGTTTATTAATATATTATAAGTTCTAATATATTAATAGTATTATTTAATTAGTATTGATCAAGAATTAATTTGGAATTAATTAAGTGATCAAAAGATAACTAATTAAATATATGGGTTGATTATGTAAATCATCCATAACTTGTATAGTGGGCTAAGAGGCTCCATGGATTATCAAGTTGGGTTAAACCCATAGGATGCTCCATGGGAGTTACAAACCCATGGGTTATGGAAATGAAGAGTCATGACACATTAGGGTTTACATGGTGTAACCCTAGATGTGTCAACACTATATAAGGAACCCATTCTCCACCAAAATCGGCTACACATGAACAAGTGAGGGCTAGGCCAATTTTTGCAAGTGTAAGATTCTCTCAAAGTTTACTCCTTTGCATTTGGTGTTGTGTAAAACATTTGAGGCATCACACTTGGGGTGCTAGGCTCACAAGGTTTCAAGGATCATAAGCAACAACAAGACAAACATAGATCCAAGGTTATTAGGGTTACATGTACACTTAGGAAGTGTTAGAATCCCTTCAATACTTGCTAAATATATGATTGGATATTAAACCTAATTTTCAAGGAACATACTTAACTCAGTTGCACATGTTGAACAATTGAGTCTTTTTTTTTTTACAAAACATTAACAGTTCAAACAAACATACTAGTAAACTATAATAGGTATAGTTTAGAGGATCACTACATACTATTTTTAGAACAGAGAAACAATACATGAGTCAATACATACATACTATTACTATTCATTAAAAAGTATACTATTCATTTACAAGAACAAGAAGGAACTTACATACTATAACAAGAACAAGATAACTAAAATGTGAGATATTATTTCATGGCATAACAATATTTTTGTTATGTCACGTTTTGTAACCAGAGTCTCCTGGAGGGAGAGCGTGCGTTTGTGTATAGATCTATATGGGATTGACCATCCCACACCTTGCTGCTAGCAACAATGGGACCTGCAGGTCTACGGGTGACAAATGTCATATCATTTTCGATGCCCGAAGAACGTCGTGTTTTATACTCGTCTATCAAGGATGGTTATAACCTAATCACATTTTAACCTTAATTAACATTTTGGTTTTAAGGTAGTTAATGCATCTGTAGTGTATTTTATACAATACTACTGTAAATCTTCATTTTCCATTACATTCATATAGTTATATTTTCACACGAGAAATGCATGCTATTTTTCAAGTAAAGATAGTTTTACAAATATGGAAAACATACATTTATACTATTTCAAGTACAAACATACATTTTATACTATTTTCAGAGAACAAAACATACAAACGGTTGAGTCTTGGTAGAAGACTACTTTTTATTTAATGCTGAAAATATAGAATTTTTTGGGAAAGATACAAACATTTTCACTAGTCAAATACAAACATTTTCACTAATCAGATACAAACATTTTCACTAAACAAATACAAACATTTTTCATAAAACAAATGCAAACACTTGACACTAAAATACTTATGAAGTCACCAACTTAAATGTTGATACTCTCTTTCAAAATAACTTGTATTCTCAGGGAACCAGTAGTCAGGTACACTGGATCAGGTTTTGAGAAGACGGAGGATGTTCAAGACTCGTCTTTTATATTTTTCTTTACATTTTTGATGTCATACTACTATTCACAGAACATACATGTATTAACTGTTCTATTAATGCAATAGACGTTGTTGCTTGTTTTACTATTGTGCATTGCTATGATACTGTACATGACGTCCTCTGCACCCGAACGTTTCTGTCGTTTCGGTTTGGGGGTGCCACAAAACTCATGGTTTATTTCTCAAAGAAAGTTGTAATATTAATGTCTGTAAAATGGAACTTATAAAAAATCCCATTATTTCGTAGTATGAATATCAGATTTTGATAGAGATGTGAATTTTTTTTGAACCAAATACTCAAATTGAAGCGAATCTTGTTTCGTTTATTTGGTTTTATGATAATCTTGTTTGCTTAACCGAATAAAGTTTGATTTATTTTATTTGGTTTCAGTTAATATTTTTTATTTTAGTTAAAGCAAATAAACTAAATATGCATTTAAATATCAACATTTTTATATTTAATTTTTATAAATTAACAGTTTATTTTTAATTATATAGATTAACTACCAAGTCTTTTTTATTTAACTTATTACTTAGTAATAATTAATTAAAACTAACTATATTTTTGTTTTATATATTATTAAATAAATAGGAATAAAGCAAAATTTTAATTTGTTGATAAGTGATATATTTTTTGGTTTGACCTGTAAAATAAACAGAATTTAGTAATCCAAAATCGATTTATCAAAACTTTATTTGGTTGGTTATCGAACAATATTGATACGTTAAAAAGCCAACTAAAATGAAACAATTTATCAAAAGCCTATTTAACCGATTGAATATCACCTTAGATTGTATAGTAAGAAAAACATAAAAATACATGCTTTGTTGTAATTGAAAAATCTTATTTTCTCAAATAACATGTGCAATTTTACACATGTCATATAAGAACATGAAATTTTGACATTTTCAAAGGATTTTCTATCGGTTGTTAGCGAAATCTTCAATTTTATCTGAAAACTCCACCTCTCACAACACACACTGAAATACTCAATTTTACATATAGTCAGGTAAGAAATCTCTTTTCTTAAATTAACTTTGCAAATGTTATTTAACAAAATGAATTTCTCACTATTGTAAAGTGTTTTATAAATGTCGTGACTCCTTTGTCTTCTCATCGTCCGTCATTCCTCTTCCCTTCCTTCCTTTTATACATTTTTGTAAATGCTATGTCCATGTTGTTGATATTTGTAAAATTGATGAGTATTTAATAAAAAAGTAATTTTTTTTGTAAGATCTTAAAAATTAGTAATGGAATTAACTTTAATGTTTTTTTTTTCTATATAAATATTATTATTAATATGATCTTAAATGAAACTCACTTTAAAAATTAATTTAATAAAACCTTAATTGATTTACCTAATATTAAAAAATAGAATTAATACAAATAATAATATTTTTTTTATTTAACACTATGTTAATAACATAACAATTTAAATTAGTGACTTAAAAAATTATTAATTACTGTTAGTTTATTGTTTTTATATATGAGCTATTTTGAGGATAAGACAATATGCATAAAGTAATGGGGAATCTTAATTTTATTGTAAAGGATAGTTTATGAAGAATAGATAGAGGTAGAGAGATAGAGAAATAGGAGGAACAGAGAAAGGCTGACACAATGCATATGCCATTTCAGCTCAAACTCAGTCTTTGTCTGCTTTTTGGTTCTTTAAACGCACAGGAGATGAGAGAGCCACCAACTGCTTCAATTGAATACACCTTTCTACTTCTATAATTCCGGTCTATAACTTTTTACTATTACGACACCGTATCACCACCTCTCATCTTTCTAATTTTTTATTGCCCTCCTTTTTTTCACCCTATTTAACTATTTTGTCTTTTCCTAAATATTTCTGTCACTTCATTTTATTATATTCATTCTTTATAAAAAAAAGAATGAAAAATATAAAATACTTTTATTATTTTAGTAACAAGTCAGTTTCTTTTTATTAAAATTTTCGTTACAAACAGAATACGGTTAATGTTCATATATTAAAATAATTAGGTGTGAGACTCGTGTATTATACGGGTTGATTTAAAAAAAATTAAATATTAAAGTGTAAATAGAAAATAATATTTTAATTTTTTAATATACAACTTTAAAATAAAAAAAAGAAGAAATGTATTTATTGCAATTTAATATCATATATATGATATTTAATATTTTACATATATAAATATATGACTTTAATTTTAAAAATTAAAACAAACAAAAAATTAACAAGTGGATAATATTTATTTAAAAAATACAACAAAATGACAAGTATCAAAATTTATAATAGATTTACATGTGATAAAAAATTTTCATTTATTAAGGAGGATAAATGTTTAATTGTAAAAATATGATATTACGAGTCTTGTTTAACGAATTAGTAGATGCATTATATTTTTGTTCTCTATTTATTTTTTAACTAACCTTTTTAATAAAAAAATGTTTAGCACAATGATAGTAAACGAATTGAAATATATAAAAACAATATATTGATTTCAGTTTCTTCAATAACATCTTTCTTTTACTTGTTTCCATATTAGCATACTATAATGATAAATATACTAAATTATATAACATTCGAATGAATAAAAAAATAACAATAGTTAAAAAAACCAATCAAATAAAAGAATAGCAACCGATTAAAACATGATGAAATAAAATTACGTTTAAAATTGAAAAAAAAAATATGATTGAAAATGTCAAAAGTATTGTTGAATTACATCTCAAAAAAAAATATGATTGAAAATGTCAAAAGTATTGTTGAATTACATCTCAAGTTCATTTATATATTGTTCATTCATGTAAATGTCTTAACAAAGTAAATTGCAATTCTCATAGTTTCACAAAGTATATTGTTACTCACTTATTACCTACATCAGATACCAAAATAGAATGAAACAAAAGTTTATTATAAAATAATTTATTTAAATGTTTTCTATATCATACGAAATACGTTATAGCTTACTTAATTGTCTTTCTCGTCGTTTGAATCGGTCATAGAATTGTCGGAAGCATCGACTCCCGTATTAGCACAAATAATCTAAATGTAAAAGTAAAAAACACCAATCTAAGAATGGCGACTCACACTCTAAATTTTACTTTGATGTAAAAACAATGGATCAATTTTACTTTCTTTCATAACATCTTACCTTCATTTGTTACCATTATACTCTCAACTTGTTAATTTTTTTTAGTTATATCGTTCATTTGTTCCAATTATTGTTATATCATTAACTGAAAGTTGTTTGTATTTAAGGTAAACTACAAAAATAACAACTAACTTTCAAATATTTGTATATTATTAAATCATATTTAAATTTCTTTCTTTTTATGTCCGGTTTTTATAAAGTATCAACATAAAATAGAGTTTGATTATAACCAAACAACCCTTACAGTTAAAAAAATTACCAAACAACACCCTGTAAATATTTTATGTACAAAACGGTTAAACGCAAGTAACAAACAATAAAATTCCCTGATTTTTATTTTAGATAAAATTACATAAATGCTCCATGTGATATACCAAATATCACAAATTCAGTCCTTATTAATTTTTTTTGACGAACATGGTTCATATGGTTTTCAAAACTTGCGTGAATGATCATTTTTGCTAACATTATTAGTTTTTGTGTAACGCACGTAGATCTGGGCTAGTCAATTTAGAGATAATATAAAAAGATTATTTAGAATAAATAATCTTAAATAATCTTAACCAAGTTGTAGAATATGTCTCAATGGTTCCGTACATATAAAGAACGCCGAAATCCGAGTTATAACGAAGAAGTTATGGCCCGTCGAAGTTTTACGGCAAACCGGCACGACACCGGGAGACGTAAATAGTGAATTTTTGATAAATGACTTTTTAGCCTTAGTGATCTAAATAAAAGTTGTAGTATACATTAAACCAAGAACATACAAAAAAAGAACGCCCAAATCTGACTTCGTATGAGGAAGTTATGAATTTTCTAAGATTTGACATAGCAGTGCATGACCCGAAACTTGAATTTTAGTTCGAGCGATTTTTGGCCTAAGCGACCTAAATGAGAATTGAAGATCTCATTAATACAAACTCAACGGTAAAAAGACAGACGAAAACAGAGTCCTTATGTAGAAGTTATAAATTTTACGCGGATATTTAACAGTATAATCTCCTCATGCTGTTAAATTTAAGATCGGTCGAGAATTAGCCGACGGAGTCAAAATAAAAGTTGTAGATATTATTTTTACCTACGTGTGGATATAAAGAACGTCAAAAACGGAGCTCGTATGTGAAAGTTACGAATTTTAGAATTCGGAAGTGTGTTGTGCGAAAATGGGTGATGTGGCACAATCTTGACCATTGCTTTCTCCCCAAGTCTTGCCACTAGATGGTGACATGTGACACCAAGTTCAACCATTTTCACCCTATAAATAGAACCTCTCCCACCCTCATTTTTTTTCACACATTTCCCATTCTTTCTTCTCTTTACTCTCTTTCTATAACCTCTCTCTAGCCCTGAAACCCCCGAAAAGCCTAGGGAACCTTCTTAGCACGAGGCGGAAGCCCCGGAGTGCTCGAAGGCTCCAAGAAGAAGATCATTTCGGCTAGGGAACGTTGCTCCAAGCAAATCCCGGTTTCTATAAAACCCGCTGTGAGTGAGTTACGCCTACGCTATTTTTAATATATCGTTTATTTAATTATAGTAACGTTATTAGGAACTTATAATAAGTACTTTGACTATTATTATGGGTTATATAAGTATTTTTAATGCTTATATAATAGTAATAATAACTAGACTATTAATTAGTCTCAGCGAATAATAGACTAAACTCTAGTGGTAATAATAATAGGTTTCGTCGAAGGAAATTATTTTTAAGATGCGAAGCGCTGTCTGAGTTCGGATTCACCACATTTTCAAGTGAATGCATGGTCCCTTTCATCTTACACATAGCTATGAAGTATTTTATATAAATGACGTGCTATGTGTGCATATTATCTGAATACTTGTTGTCTATGATGGATGAATGATTTTATACATGTTTTAAATGATTTAAATATATATTTATTTTATATCTACAAATATGTTGGGATAACACATGGGTAGATGAAATAGTTGGTGTGTGATGAAATAAAATGATGAGAGATAGGTGATGATAGGAAGGTGATGATAATTAGGTGATGGATAGGTGATGATGAATCGGTGATGAAGGATGAAAGATACTATAACCTTGTCCGACAATTTGGAGATGTAAGCATCTACTAAAGTATAGATGGCGACCACGGACTATTCTAGACAACCCGTGCAAACACCAGCAGACTTATAACCTGTAGGAGATGAATTACGAGTCCAGGTGATGTTGTGATTGTATATTCATGTGATGATACTCTAACCCTTACTATGAATTACGAGTTCAGGCGACGTTGTAACTACGTATTCATGCCTTAGGAATGAGCATATAAGGAAATGTGAGGTAGAAATATAAGAGGTAAATATGATATAGGAGATGACCCTTCAGATAATTCTTTAAGAAATATTAAAGAAGATAACGGGGATGGGTAATCAGGTTGATTGTTTGATGTTTAAATATAATAATTACATTATTGTGGGTTGAAAACCCTATGTACTCACCATGTTTCCCAACCTTACCCACTCCAACTTATTTGTATCACAGGTGTCAATACAAAGCTACTTTGCACTGAGAGATTTAAAAGAGATGTAGATCACTAGTGTAAATGAATGTAAGTTCTGTTTATGCTTATGTTTCTGTATTGACGATGACATCCCAAATGTTTTAAATGAATAAAAATACATTTCTTCGAAAATTCTTTGATAACGTATTTATCATGTTTTTCTAGGAACAAATTCCGCAACATTTTTATTAAAAGAAGTACTCTGATTTTTATAAATCATAAACAAAATCAGTCTTTTCTGGCCGTGAAAATGGGGATGTCATAGTTGGTATCAGAGCATTAGTTTAAGCGAACTAGGAATATGGATTTATTTCTAGACTTAAACTTAGAATGCTAAGCAAGGATTGTGAGGAGTGTGTCTTAGGTAATACACCTGAATAGACACAAGCACTAGCTTATTTAGTGAAAATGCCTAACATGCTTTTATGTGCTAAATGATTTATGATGCTAAATGTCTGAACGGATCTATGGTCTGTTGCCGACCGGATCTGGAAATTTTATGTGTTCAGATTTCTAAACGTTTAGATACGGCATTAGAACTGGCATGTAACTTTTCGGAATAATAGGAAGATTTACATGTCGATCGTAAATAAAATCTTTCCTATCTTAATTCTCATCATTATACACCAAACGTTTATAGATCGAATAGCTAGAACCCAAAGCGGAGTCGGGAACGCAAACGGAAATGGGAATCAACAGCCCCCTATGATTGAGCAAATACCTGTTGTAATGGGAGTTGCACCTGAGCTAGTCACCATGGCTGGAGTACAAGCTATGATTCTGGCTATGTTAGCTGAACAAAGGGAGGAAATGAGACAGATGTTGCATGAAAATAGGGAAGAACCTACCATGCCTATCGAGCAAACCAAGCCGATTCCTGAGCAGTCGGAGGAAGGGAACTACAGCCGCCAAGTGAGTCAAATAGGGACTCAAGGTGAACGAAGGGATGGCCCGGAGAGGGGAAAAGACAAGGATGGGTGAAGGTATAAGAACTTCTTGAGTGCAAAACCACCAAGTCTTTCCGGAAGCCTGAAGCCGGTTGAGATTATGGACTGGATCTCCGAGATGGAGATGGTGTTTGAGAGTTGCGACTGTAGCAACAAGCAGAAAACCGTCTTTGCGATCAGGCAACTGAAGAGCGGAGTCTTGAGCTGGTGGAAGATATTAGCAGATACGATGCCCAAGGGAGAAGCAAGTAAGATGTCTTGGGAAGATTTCCTGGTGCAACTGAAAATGCAGTACTACTCTGAGCAGGATCTACTAGAGATCAACAACGAGTTTCAGAACCTAAAGTAAGGAAAATTGAGTGTCACCAAGTACGCTGCTAGTTTTACGGAGAAGATGAAGCTTGTTCCTTATCTAGTTCCAACAGAACTTTTGAAGGTCAATAGGTTTGCCAATGGATTACCAACGGACTTTGGTCCAATGGTCAAACAACGAGCCACTTTGAAAGCCGCCATCTGGGCAGCCAAGAATGCTGAGACCCAAATAAGAGAAAAGGGTCTAGAGAAAGTTGAAGTTTGCGAGAAGAGGAAGCTGGAAGGATCCTCAAGACCTGATAATAAGGGAAAGTTCTCGAAGTCTAATCTGGAAGACCGCAGGAATGGAGCCAAGTGGTGTGAGAAGTGCAAGAAGAAGCACTTCGGAAGATGCGGTGGAGAAGTGACATGCTATAAGTGTGGTAGGACCGGTCACTATTCCAGAGATTGTACATTCGACAACAAGAAGTTCTACGAATGTGGAAATGATGGGCATATTTCAAAGAATTGTCCAAATAAAAACGAAGTTGCAAGACCAAATGTACCCCCGAAACCAAGGGCATTCCACATGATCCTCGATGAAGCAGACAACAACGTGAGGAATCAAGAATGAGGACTTCTTACCCGAAGATCGGATTATGCAGTAGCCATAGTTTCGTATGATGTAGCCTACTAGAGGCATAGTCTAGGGTGAACTTGAACACCTATGTAATCGTTTCAAGAAGTAACATAAAACCTTCGTTTTGTTATCTGATGTGTTAAGTTGTTGTGTGGTTTTCTTGTATGGTGACTTGGAAAAACTACGTCACAATACTTGGGACGAATATGAGTAGGTGGGATAGCCATATGGGGGTAAGATAGGTTGAGGTGGTCCTGTTATATGTTGTAGGCCAAGATACCTGGTGCGGGCGGGTTGTAATTCGTACACACGAATGCTCGAGAAGAGAGGTTTGGTTAAGTCGACATGCCGACAAACCCTAGGTATTCCAGTTCGGTGACCAATTGGACTTGTTACATGTTGGCATTCCAGCCTGATTACTGATTGGGCCAAGGTATTCCAATCTGATGAGTGTGGGCTCGTTATGCATGATAATACGTTTGTTGTATCGAGTATTTTGGGGGAAACTCACTAAATGTTATGCTTACCCAAATGTTTATGTTTTCAGGTTCTATCGTTGATCGTGGGAAGGCGAAGGCATGACTGTACACACTCATCAACAATATTGAGGATTCTATGTTTCTTATATTACTCTGATTTTCGATAAATGTATTTTGGAATAAACGTTTTTTTCTTAATAATGGATTCAAAATTAGGGACTTTTACCTTTTGGTTGTGAAAATAAGACGTTACACATAACATCAACAGCCCTACACACTTCATTAATGATTGTCCCATGTAAGATTTCGTGAGAAAAACCTAAAGAAATCATTCATAAGTACTGAATGAGTACAAAAACAAAAATGACTTATTTTGAAACAAAAAAATATTAGTGACTAAATGTGTACATAAATATTAAAGACTAAATGTGTACAAAATGATACATATATTACCCTATTAAGTCCTTTTTCCTGGTTATCCTAGAGTAACCGGTCATAAGGACTGAATGTGTACAGTTTCACAAGTTGAAGGGGTAAATATGGACAAAAAAAACTCAGTTACCAAATGTGTACAAATCGAAAAATATATGTCATTATCCCTTTGGTAAACCGCATGGACCATTTATCTAATTTTATATTTATATTATTTTACAAAAATTCGCCTTTACTTTTATGACATTTGGTAAACCACATAGACCATTTATGTAATTTTATCTTTATATTATTTTACGGAAAAGCCCATTCAATTTTCGGTTCATTCTGGTTCAAAAGCATATTAATGTTCTTTCGGATTTGAAACACCAAATCCAACTACTTTTGGTCCTAACCAGTTCCATACCTGATTTAACCAATACCAAAACCAGAATCGGTCCCTACACATTGATTCGGTCTTAGGTTATAGGAAAAAACAATTTTGGTTTTCGGCTATTACACTCCTAATACGGTTCCGGAACCGAACACAACCCTAGTTGACGGTTAGATAAATGATTCCACTAAAAGCAATATTAGTAGTTAATATATATATATATATATATATATATATATATATATATATATATATATATATATATATATATACATATAGACTTAGGTTCAAATGTTTTCATTATCTATTATTTGCATGTATGATTAATTCTGGACCAATCATTTTAGTTATATTAAGAAAGTAATTAATGCATATTAAATGCTGAAGATGTAATTAATATCCATTATATCTTCAACATGTAATATGCATTAATTAGTTTCTTAAAATAACTAAAATGATTGGTCCATAATCAATCATACATGCACACAATAGATAATGAAAACAAAATAACCTATCCCAATATATATATATATATATATATATATATATATCACAATCATTTATTTAAAAGTTAACTCATAATCAACTTAAAAATGAGGAATCATAAAAAATATACACCTCGGTTTATATGGCATCAGGTTAGATCTAAATACACCTGACTTTATATTGCATTTGGATGCATAACACAAAAAAATACACCCAACTTGATTCTTTCATTTTTCAAAAACAATTTTACAAATAATCTTTAAAGATTAACCTTTCTGAGAACATAATGTATTTACTCATCATGTTAAAGCTTTGATACAACATTAAGATCTTGTATAGTCTCTTCTACTAAACAAAGTCACCCCAACCCAACCCCTCACCCCCACCCAAAAACAAAAGGAAAAAGAAATAGCCCTTTGCTCTTGGTTACACAATATCGTTTCTTCAAGCTTCACCATCAATGTTCTTTACAACCTCTTCCACTAATCTAAAAATGAATAAATTAAAACCAATGGAACCTAAATAAGTCATCACATATGTGTAAATGAACCAAATGTAAACCCAAGAAATAGGAATACACTATCATTTATTTATGTATTGGTGACATCCCTTATTTTTCAGAACTGAAAAAAATTTCTTTACGCTTTAAAAATCATAGTATCTTGGTTTGCAGAAAATCCTAGTTTATTAAAACATATTGAGTACAAATGATTATCTCAAACTAAAGATGTCATAATCAATACAGTACATAAGTTACAACATAAACAACTAATGATCCTGAGCACTATTGCAAGTCTTCTCTTTAATCATTCGACATCCTATTCAACTCTTCAGCAGGCTTAACACTGCTACATGTGATGCATATAGATTGAGTGGTCCAGGTTGGGAAACTTGATGAGATACATAGGGTTTTCAATCCCACTATGTTATTATGATATTAAAACATAATCAATAAACCTGAAAATTGTTATCCAACGACACATCAGAATATCTTTTAAGACATTTTACCCTTAGTTACCCATATCGTCGATCCTCACATATTGATCCTATAATAGTGATCTTATAAGATCTATCATAATAAATCACTATAAGCAACGAGTTAACTATACTACTTAGGGGATTCCTTGGCAGCAAACGAGCATCAATAAAGCCAACAATGAGGGGATTTGAGTACTCGAATGAATATACAATCATTTTCTCTAGATCATTATGATTCATTAACACCATAAGACAGTTAAGTCAGGGGTGGTCATCTATACTCCCCTAAATGACTTAGATATACCTAGCAGTAGGCTGCTCTCAAGTGTTATCAAATAGAGTTTAACCCTCAAACACAACCTTTCTGGCTATCTAAAAAGAATAAGTGGGGGAATATTAATATAGTACTCCGGTACATAATTCATACCCCTGACATGTAATTGTGTCAAAAAAGAATTAGTACAAAATAGTACTTCCGGTACATAATAGTACCCCCACACAAGTAACACCTAAGAAATAGAGCTTTACTCCCCGTTCCAATCTTACGCATACCCCAATATAAAATTACCCAATGTCCAAACTTCATTGAACTAAGCATCTCTTTTGGGTCTTAATCTATAACTAGACAATTGTTGGGCTGAAGTTCTATTTTGTATTGCGTCTTTTGGGCTCGTAGATTAGCCTTGTATTCACCGGTTTGGGCCTGTCCAACCGAGAGCCTTTTATGTATAGTATATAAGTTATTGCTTTCATGCATATTAGGTTAAGATTCAAGATTTCCGTTTTAGCGCTTCAGAGTTTTACGTATTTACTCTCTTGTAATCTTCTAATCCTTTACAGTTGATGTTCTTAATCGAGCTCTTCTAAGGATTTTATTTAATCATTCAACACGTTTGATTCAAGCTGTTTGCTCTTAATATTGCGTTCTTCCTTGTTATTTACATTGTGTTCTTACTGTTTCACTTTCACACACTTGTTCAAGATCTAATCGATCTTTATAGATTAAAAGCTATTGTGTTTTAAATCTCATCAATTGGTATCAGAGCAGGAGGCTGTGTAATTGATACACTTCTTTTCTGTGAAAAAGGTTTTCATTAGGGTTTTCCGCAATCATCGATATTTATTGAGCCGTCATCTTAATTGACGTATCTTAGTATTTATTGTTTTGCCCTAATCTGCTTTATTACAAGTCTGATCTTTGAACAGGTTATTACGATCATTATGGACGCAACGCAATCAAACCCTATTAATATTTCCAACAGCATTGGTTCGACGACAAAGATTCCAATCTTATACACCCATGACTATGAAGTATGGGCACATCATTTTGAAGATTACGTGATTGGATCGGAGGACAATGGTTTTCTCATATGGGAAGCCATTATCAATGGACCATTTACTCATTCAGCGACATCCAGAGTTATTAAGACGCAAAAAGAATACAACGATTTGCTCAAGGACGTGACGAATCTTGCACAGGATGAGAAAGATAAATTCCAGTGCAACATTAAGGCACTAAGGTTGATCAGATTCGCCCTTCAGTCCGACACATTCAGACTAGTTAGCTCATGCACTACGGCGAAGGAAGTGTGGGATAGACTTCGCGAACTGTATTCAACAGACGAAGATCTTGAACACTCAATCCAAACCTTGCTTCTATCTGAGTTTGGAGAATTCAGGCAAGGAGCCGAAGAAACCGTGACCTAGACGTTTGATCGCTTCAATCATCTTCTCAGCAAGATGATCAAACACGACATTGAAAGGAAGCTCATCGAACAAAAGGTTACCTTCTTGAACGGACTGAGATCGGAATGGAGAGTAGTAGTTTCCACAGTCAAAGCCCATGAACAGTTTAAATCATACTCTTTGGCGAAACTGGTGGGTATTCTAAAGTCCCAAGAGAAGATTGTAGTTCAAGAGAAGAACGTGGTGTCTAGTCTTGGTTCGTTGGCCCTCCTATCTAAAAGTAAAGCCGTGATGGAGGATGAAGAGCTCAACTTGGAAGAATATGACCTCACAACTGAGGATTATGCCATGATGGTATCCAATCCTAAAAGGTTTATAAAGAAGAGGTTCCCCAGCAACAAAAACCGAAACTGGCAGGGGAGTTATAGCTCTGAGAAGGCAAACAATGAACCGAAGGCTGAGGAGTCCAAGAAGGAACCGAAAGCAGATGGCGATTCCGGAGTAAGCTGTTTTTACTGTGGTGGCAAGAACCACTATGCTAAGGACTGTGTCCTTAAAAAGATGGCTGAAAAGGATGACGGAAAGGATGAGGAAGCCGTACTGCAGAAGAGGTTGGACGAGTTAAGGAAGAAAAAGTCTACCGCTAACCCTTCTATTAATGCTCTTATTGTGCAGGGTTCGGTTAATAATGATGAGTTCGGTAGCACCGAAGTTTGGTCTACTGACTCAGAAGACGAAGAAGTGAGGAAGCCTACTCATGGAAAGGCTTACATGGCTAAGGAGGAAAGCAGTGGTGGAAAATGTTTCATGGTGTCAAGCGCATCTCAAATGAGGGGATACAACACCGATGGAGGAAGTACTAGACCGAAAGTGCAGGAAGATATGTGCTTCACAGCCAAACCACTCAGCCAACAGTTCAATGAACTTGATGAACTGATAAAGAAGGTACAATCTGTTTTTATTTCATCTAAAGTACCATCATCCTCATATGAGAAAGAACTAAAAGGCGTTAACACAAGAATCTCTCATTTAGATAGTAGCTTAACTCAAACTAGAGTCACCAATTCTAACCTGACTGATCAATTAAGCAGGGTGGCGTCGAAGAGTGAGGAGCGGCGTATGTGGATTGAGTTAAAAGAGTCGGAATTAATTAAAGTCAAAGACGAAAACATTTATTTGCAGAGAGACAATTTGAAATTGTTAAAACAACGAAATGTTTTTTGTTTAATAGCTAAACGCTTATATTCCAATATTACTCAGCTGCATTTGGACTGTGAGATAGGCAAAAAGATCCACCGTATGATTTTACCATTCCTAGAATTTAAGGAGGATGAAATCGATGCCGAAGCTTACAATTGTGAAAGTGTGATTTCATCTGATGATGTCAACCCATCTTATCAAATTGGACTGGACAAAATTGAGTCCTTCATTAAATCCAAAGACCATAAGGACATGCTCAAAAATCTGTTGGACGAAAATGATAGACTTAAACTGAGAACTGAAACCATACAAAAGTTTGACTCTCTAAATGCCAAAGTAAGCTCAGAAAATAAAATTGATGTTGAAAATGCATCTGAGCTTAATGAGGACGAAAACATGAGTGAAATTTCTGTAGAGGATACGGTTGACTGCTCAGAATTTGTGAAAAGCGAAACTGAAAACCACAAAAATCTTATTTCTGAAAATTCTGTGGAATTCGCTAGATTGTCCCAACAAAAGTCCCCGAAATTAGTTGAAAAGGCTGTTGTCTATCAAAAGGTCAGAACCACTCCAAATCAGGTATACAAAGTGACTGGAGTAACCGAACATCAGACAGCTGAACTCACGGCTATTGTTAATGAAGACAATGCTGATGGCTGTGATGAGTTCTTCTGGGAAGCTCCTATTGACAATGGAAACGAAACCGTTGGCCTATCTGAAAGAACCTCTTGGATGAAGAAAGGGAGATACATACCTGAACCTTTGAACAAGCCTGATAAATTCAGTGAACCAAGCACAAGTGGTACTAAAGACACTCCTCAAGAGGATGATCATTCAGCAAAAGAAGACATTCCTTCATCACCAACAGCTCGAAGTGAAACTTCATCAGATACTCCTTCCACTTCCTCAGGGCAAACTGAGTCTTCGTCAAACATTCCCTCTGTACCCTCAGCTCAAAGAAAAACTCCTAAAGATCAAAAGGAACCAGCCAAGGTGACATCAAAAGCGAAAGCGAACGTTCATCATCAACCCAAACAGATGAGGGATAGAAAGATAGAAAGGAACCTAAGATACAGGAAAAACCTTTCTGAAAGGAAACAATTCTGGCACTCCCAGAATGCATACTATTCACACAAGGAGAAGAATCTGGAGTATGAAAATAATCCCGTAAGAAAGCATAACGATTCCAACAACCGAAAGCAAAGGTTCGGTTCGCAAGAAGATACCAACCGAAAGCCAAGGTTCGGTTCGCATGAAAATACCAACCGAAAGCAAAGGTTCGGTTCTGAAAAGGATTTCAACCGAAACCAAAGGTTCGGTTCCAAGAACTACTCCAACCGAACTCATAGGTTCGGTTCTGAAATCAGAAGAGAACAAGACTTAAAGGTTCAACCCACTGACGGTCAAAAGCAAAAGGGTCACCTAGAGTCATCAGCAAGGATGACACGTCAATCCCCATCCAAATTCTCTCAATCTAACTCACCTCGTCATTCTACTCCTACTCATTCATCTTCATCCTGCTCTAACGCTAATCCCACTTTTCCTCAAAAATCTCACTCATCAGCTGAACAGAAGGGAAAGCAAAAGGTCGATGAATCCAAGCCTGAGCCTAAAGGAAACCAACCTAATCTTAACAAAATAAAAGTTTTCACCATTAAAAAGAAAGATGAAACAACTTTGATTAAAAGAACATATCTTGTTGATATCTCTCTAACTATTCCTGTTCCCATGAAATCCTCACATGGACCCAAGAAACTTTGGGTTCCTAAATCTGCTTAACTTTTGCAGGTTATAAGTGACGAGCAGTTTGACGAAGAATGGTACATCGACAGTGGCTGCTCGCGTCACATGACAGGAAGGAAGGAGGAACTCAGGGAATACAGATCTCTTGCAAATGGTGGCAACGTTAAGTTTGGAAATAACTCTTACGGTACCATAAAGGGATATGGGATGATAACGAATGGTGATTTTACCATAAGAAAGGTGGCTTATGTGGAAGGACTTCAACACAACCTCATCAGTGTATCTCAGCTTGTTGGAGGTACAGGTCTCAAAGTTTTATTCGATGATGAAGGTTCTGAAATCATAGAGAAAACAACAAAGAAAGTGATTCTGAAGTCAGAGCGAAAGGGTGAAATGTTTCCGCTGAACATGAAACCCATCAAAGGGAACCCAACAATCTGTCTGCTATCAAAAGCTCAATTCGACGAAAGTTGGTTATGGCACAGAAGACTCTCTCATCTCAATTTCAAAGATATCAACCGACTTGTCACTGGAGGTCATGTTAGGGGTCTTCCATTGCTCAAGTTCGACAGAGAACATTTATGTGCTGCATGCGAAATGGGAAAGCAGAGTCGTCAAAGTCACCCATCTATAATCAACACAAAAGTTGTTGAACCACTCGAATTGCTTCATATCGATTTGTGTGGTCCTTCATCTATAGAAAGCATCGGTGGTAGCAAGTATATTCTTGTTATCGTTGATGACTTTTCACGATTTACATGGGTGTTCTTTCTAAAGCTCAAATCTGAAGCGACTCAAAAGCTGAAAGTATTTATCAAGCAAATTGAAGTCCAGCTCAAGAAGGTCGTTCGGAACATCAGAAGCGACAATGGACTCGAATTCAAGAACAAGGAGTTTGAAGAGTTTCTTGCAGAAAAGGGAATAAGTCATAATTTCTCAGCTCCCTATACACCACAGCAGAACGGAATAGTCGAAAGACGAAACCGATCTCTGTGTGAAGCTGCCCGAACTATGTTAAGTTTCGCTTCCTTACCTCTTTATTTTTGGGCTGACGCTATTTCTGCTGCTTGTTATACACAAAACAGGTCCTATCTCAACAAGCGATTCACGCTCACACCATATGAGATACTGAACAATAGGAAGCCCAATGTGAAATTTTTCCACGTTTTTGGCTCAAGGTGCTTCATCTTTAACTCTAAAGAACACCGCAACAAGTTTGATGTCAAAGCCGACGAGGGAATCTTTCTGGGTTACTCACTCACTTCAAAGGCGTACAGGGTCCTAAACAAACGATCAAGAAGGATTGAAGAAACATACTACGTGACCTTCGACGATAGTTATGTCAAAAAGCTACAGGCCATAAATGACACTGTCAGGGAAATCTTCCCTCAAACTGGTCAAGTCACAATCCCAATCGCCAATATGTACGAGCATTTTCTGGATCTCTTTGATGAACCGGAAAAAGCTTCTTTCTCAGAAGCAGGGGCAGCCGACAACAAAATAGATCATATGAAGCAGATTGTCGAAGATGCTGCAAGAAGAATGCATGAAGGAGAAACGCCTACTGTTGAATCTCCAACCAACAATGCTTCTGTCGAGGGGGAGCCAATCTCACAAGTCCAGGGGGAGCCAAGCTCTACTACTTCAACCGAAGGTCCTTCACCAACCGAAGGTACCTCTCAAACCGAAGATGCCCCTCCAAACGAAGGTGCTTCAATGCCTGAAAGTTTAGCACCGCAAAAAACCCCTGAACCTCATGTTTCTCAAGACTCATCGATTGAGGGGGAGCATGATGATATGACGCTTGATTTCGATAGCCAATCTGAGCCTGAAGAGATGATCAACGCGGAACTAGATCCATCATTTGATCCGAATTACCCTCCTCTTACAAAATGGACCAGAGATCATCCTATCTCTCAAGTAGTTGGTGATGTATCTGACAAGGTTCTGACCCGATCTCAACTGAAGGCAAGACAGACATCCTTATTCTCAAAAGTTGAGTTTTGTATGTTTAACTCATTTGTATCAAAAGTCGAACCGAAGACAGTGAACACTGCCCTCGATCACTCGGATTGGGTTCAAGCTATGCAAGACGAACTAAACGAGTTTGAGAGGAACAAAGTCTGGCGCCTCATTCCAACTCCTCCGGATGCTTCAGTTGTTGGTCTCAAATGGGTTTTTAGAAACAAAATGGACAAGGAAGGTAATGTCATAAGAAACAAGGCTCGCCTAGTTGTCAAAGGATACTGTCAAGAGGAAGGGATAGATTACGAAGAGACGTTCGCTCCAGTAGCTAGGCTAGAATCAGTTAGAATATTTCTGGCCTATGCTGCTCACAAAAACTTTGAGGTATTCCAAATGGATGTCAAGTGCGCATTTCTCAATGGAGAACTTGAAGAAACGGTGTATGTGGAGCAACCTCCTGGGTTCGTGAACGAAAAGTATCCACATCATTGCTACATTCTGGATAAAGCTGTGTACGGCCTCAAACAAGCTCCGAGGGCCTGGTATGAAACGCTTACAAAATTTTTAAAGATGTCCAAATTCAAACAAGGTTCGGTTGACCCCACCTTCTTTCGCAAAAAGGAAGGTAACCACCTTATGATAGTTCAAATTTATGTCGATGACATCATCTTTGGCTCTACGAATCCCAGCTTAACAGCTGAATTCAGAAAGTTGATGGAGACTAAGTTTGAAATGAGCTCAATGGGTCCTATTAATTTTTTCCTTGGTTTAAATATAAGACAGGGACCCGAAGGCATCTTTATCAATCAGGAAGCTTACACGAAGACTCTCCTAGCAAAGTTTGGCATGATGGGAGACTCAAAAGTCAAAGTCCCTATGGCATTCGGCACCAAACTTACCCCTTCACTCGATAAACCGGCCGTCGACATCACGCTCTATCGTCAAATGATTGGCTCACTGATGTATCTAACTGCTAGCAGGCCTGATATCATGTTTTCTGTATGTTATTGTGCTCGATTTCAGGCTAACCCACGCGAACCTCACATGCTAGCAGTGAAGAACATTCTACGCTATCTCAAGCGAACCGCCTCCTTGGGTCTATGGTATCCATCCAACTCAGGCTTCTTCGTTCAAGCCTATTCTGATGCCGACCTTGGAGGGTGTGGACTCGACCGCAAAAGCACAACTGGTGGCTGTCAATTTCTTGATGGGAAGTTGGTCAGCTGGCAATCCAAGAAACAAACATGTGTGTCGCTGTCTACTGCTGAAGCGGAATACATTGCCGCTGCATCCTGCACATCACAAGTGATTTGGATCCAGAGTCAACTTCGAGACTATGGACTCAATATGAAGAAGATCCCTCTATATTGTGACTCTGAAAGTGCAATTAGGATCTGTCATAACCCGGTGCAACACTCCAAAACCAAACACATAGCACTACGGTATCACTTCATTAAAGATCATGTGGAAGATGGAAATGTCGAAGTTCACTTCGTAAGAACCACTGATCAACTGGCTGATGTCTTTACCAAAGCTCTTCCTGAAGCATCATTCAATAAAATTTTGCAAGGGCTCGGTATGATGGAATCAGAATCAGTCCCTCACACTACCACTCAATCTCAACAGTAAGAAGCGAAACCAACCGAACGTTCAGGTTCGGTTCAACTATCCGACTCGCTCATTACTTCAAAGGTAGCTTTTCTGTGTTGTATATTTCTTGTGCAAAATTTATTTTCTTTATGTACAAAGTTTTTTTTTTTTGCATATCTAAACTCCTTGGTTTCTTAAAAAAAAAAAAAAAAAAAAAAAAAAAAAAAAAAAAAAAAAAAAAAAAATTTTCAACCACCGGAATCAACCGAAGGTTCGGGTTCGGTTTTCCAAAATTTTCAAGAACCGAAACCAACCGAACGTTCGGGTTCGGTTTTCCAACTTTTTCCAACCGAATCCAACCGAACGCTCGGGTTCGGTTTTTCAATCTTTTTCAAAATTTTTTTTTTTTCATTTTTTTACTCTTCCATATTTTTTTATTTTTTTTATTTTTAATTTTTTTTTATAAATTTCAAAAACTATAAAAACATTTTCTTTTGTCTTTCATTGTGTGCTCATTTGTTTATGGGAATATATACCATGCCTTACTTAAGTGTCCCTAGAAGCATGCTGCTGTATGTGTCCCAAGCCTCATAAGATTTTGAATAATAGCCTTCATGACCTGGTAAACACAAACCTTGTCTTCCCAATAAGGCTAACTTATTTATTCTAATCGTGAGCTACCTCACTCTATTCTCACCCGAGATGAGAGTCTCCTGCTTGGTCCTTTTATTCGCAGCAGAGGTACTATGTCTTCTTCCACCATCTCCATTACAATTCTCCATAACATTCGTTTCATCACTGTAACCCTTGAGACTCTCAGAAACTACCACTGAGGTTTATGGTTACACAACTTCTGTGTTTATGATCTTAGTTTCGTGCCACTACGAACTGAGTGAAACCCAAAATTCAACACCAAAGAATTGACGGTGACCAATCAACTTGATCAAGTTTTCACCAATGAATTGACGAATGTACATACATGAAATCTCAATTTCTTTTCTTTTTGCATGGTTCCAATGCAATTGTTACACACCATAACATTTCTTCCCAAGGGATCCAGTTTTAAATTTTTATCTGAGATTTCATCTTTGTCCAAGCCACTTAAAAATCAACTCCAAACCTACTTGTTCAACAGACTACACTGGTCTCACAAGTACTTTGTTCACACTCGTTCTTATATCAAGAATTGAATTGTTGAATCAAAGCGAAACCACCCTTAATTTGCCTTATTAAAAGAAGCCTTTCAACATTTATTAATAGATGTTTGATCGTACTTTAACGGGATTCCACACTAACACTTTGAGGTCTCTCTTGACCTTCAAGGAAGAGATTCGTGCCCGGGATCATCAGTTTCGTGTCCTTATGGACATCACAGATTATCCTAAAAAGAGTTGCTTTATTTCTTTTTCTTTTACACTCTTTGCACGAAAATCCACGATTTTCAAAAATTCCGTTACTAATTATTCTACAGGCTGGATATTTACTGGATGATTACAAATGAAGTTGTGGTTAATAATTACCCACGTGGATCATTAATTCCAAACAGCCGTTTAAAAAGGGGAAAAGACAAAAGATGCTGACGCGGCGGAAGTTCAAAGGATAGGAATTCAAACGACGGTAAAAAGCAGGCGCGTGAATTTGAAGAGGCCGCGCTTTTTCTGACACGATTGGACGCGTGTGCAAGTATTGAAGCGTCATCCATCAAGCATTAATGGCGCGTGTGGAAATAAAAACGGTTTCTCTCTCTCAACCGGCGCTTATTGGGCGGCGTGATCCTAGGAATCTGACACTCTCTCTCCTACGTGATCATCGCACGTCCCAACTGTCACCACTCAGTCACTCAAAAACCCTTCCATATTTCCATAAGAGATTTGCATCGATTTTTCTCTCTCCTATCACCTACTATAAAACCCCAGCCAGACCACCTTTTATCTCTTTACTGCCCCCATAATTTCCAAAGCAAAAATACTTCCAAACTCTCTCCCGGTTATCTTCTTCTCCAACCTACAACAATGGCTGAATCCTCTTCCGTCCATGCTACTTCTCAGATTCTTCCAATCCGTCCTTAGCAATGCCTCGTCATTGATCTGAACCCACTGGCCTATGATCCCTACATGTCGCCGATCATCGAGTGTCTGAAATACTCCCAGCTTGCTCCGGCACTGACACGGATTGAAACGGTGCCAATGGTGGCCCTATCTCAAGTCTACGCAACGGCTTATTACGACAAGGCCGTTGACAGAATCTTCTTCGAAGTGGCGGAACACAAGACGTCGATTTCTCGTCCCCGGTTCTGCTCTATGCTTGGGTTTGCTGCTGACCCATCGCGTGTTCACCCGGAGACAATTCCGGTTGGTATGTTCTTCAGCACGTTCTATAACATGGGCTACACGGAAGTTCTCACCTCCGTCGCCAGATTCAAGAAATCATGCCTACCACCCCAATGGAATGGGTTATTCACAGTCCTCTTTAAGGGACTGTCAGAACGAAGCTCAGGATCGGACGGGGCCAGTCGTCTGTTTCTGTCCATCATGTATGGGGTGTACAACGGGATCAATCTGGACTACGGATTTGTTCTTTGGCAACAACTAATTCAGAGCCTCTCTTCCACTTCCCGACACTCCGAGGTGTCACTAGCTCGGTTCTGGATCTTGATCACAAGATGGGCTATGGACAAGTTCGATGTCCAAACTGCTGACGGTGCACCGATGTCTTCGGTTGGTACGTTCCACACCACGAAGATCATCGTGTCAGCTGCATCAAAATTCTCCTTCATTGGCTCTATCCCGGAGTCGATGTATGGGAGTGTACCATCAGAAAGCAGCTTCATCAAGGCGATCAAGGAGTTAGGGCCATCAGGTCCGAGGGAACTGACTCCGGATATGTTGAGATCGATCCATGATGCCGACAAACCGGTGGCAAGGGGAAAGAAGGCCGACAAGGGGAAGAAACCATCCAAAGCCCCAAAACCTACTCCCAAAAAGCGCAAACAACCAAAGGCTGCCTCGTCACCACAACCGAAAAGGAGGAAGACCCAACAAAAGCGAAAGCTAATCCTTTCCTCCTCATCTAGTGAATCCGAAGGTGGGAGTTCGGGCTCTGAGGAGTCACATGGAGACGACTCTCCACAAAGAGGCAACACACCTCCTCGTTCCCCAACCCCGGAGATGGAACTTCACCAATCCCCAGTTCCTTCCCCTCCACCAACAATCCCTATTTCCATTCCCACCATAACCCCCACAATTCCACCAACCTCATTCCCTATTCCTCCACCCATATTCACCACCTCCACCGAAACACCACCTGTCACCGAAACCACTCCCGTAACCGAACCTCCACAAACCGAAACCCATACACAACCACCACCCGAAACTTCCCCCCCACCCACTCAACCAGCACCCACCAAACCTATAACACCCCCAGCTTCACCACCACCATCTCCAGAAGACGCCACCGATGGCGATGATCAATACCTAGGTGGTGATCACCTGAGCTTTGATTCGGTCTACTACAGTCCGTTTCAAGTTCAAAGCGATGAGGAGGATGATGCTCCTGTTACTAAGAAGCATCTCCGCGAGCTGAACGAGAAGGTTGATCAACTTCTCGCCTCCTCTTCAAATCAGCAGTCATCATTATCTGAAGCAGCCCTTCAGAGGATAGTTGATGACTTCTCTAGGGCTCAACATGACTCAGTGGCCTCTGCTACTGCTGCTATTGATGCCTCCACCCGTGCTTGTGAGGCAGCGACCGAAAAAGTCGATAAACTATTCCACGACGCTTCCATCCTGCTGCAGTCTATGCAGGAAAGCGCCGAAGCCAACAAAACAACACTGGAACCTCTTGTTAATCAATTGGCCCAGTTTGTGAAGACGGAGTTATCCTCGTTCGCTACCCTAAGACAACACCTTAGCGACGACAACTCGGCACTCCGTGCCTCCATTGATGCCCGCTTGGCAAAGCTACAAGAGGATCTTGCGGCTGAAAACAAATTGATGGACGTTCTAGCGAGTAAGACCACTGCCCTCAAGGTCAAGAGCACCCAACTTTCCAACTCCGAACAACAATTGGAGGCTCTTCGATCCGAAAGGGAAATAATCAAGACGTGTGTTTCGGATGTCCACGCGGCTCTATCCAACATCCTGGAAGCACACGATCCAATCCTGAACCACTCAGTGAGGCGTACCCTCGCTGAGAAACTCTCTCCGGCCATGGCTCTCCTAAGTAAAATTGAAGGCTTACCAAGTTTCGTGTCCATTCCGAAACAAGGGGGAGATGAGAAGACTGGATCGAAACCACCTCCTTCCTCAAAAGCAACTCACACAACCGAACCAACCCCAACTGGTCATGCCTCGGGTTCGGGTGTGAAGGACAAGGGCAAAAATATTGCAGAGGGAGGAGATGAAGATGAAGATGAAGAAGAAGACAAGGAGACTATTGCGGACATGCTGAAAAGAAAGAACAGTCGCAATACTCATGACGATGTCAATCGTGTGGCACGTGAAGCTGAAGAAGCCGAACGTAAACAGAAAGAAGCCAACGATCTCCTTGAGAGCCGAAAGCTGCTCTTCCCTGCCTGGACCAGGGATCGACTAATAAAAGAGGCCATAGAGACTCCAAGCATACTGTGGCTCGAGCCAGTGATATCATTCGACTGCATCAACTCGGTCGATTCGCAATTTGATATGCCGCTGACTCGAAAGGCGTTCATCTTCCACGCCTTCTCGAACATTTACGAAGTCCCGCATCCGAACGATGAGCTTGACAGGGAGCTCATTGACTTTTATCTGGAGGCCGCTCGCCCTCAATTCCTTACATGGAGCGCCCAGAAGATTGTCAGTGTTCGGGTGATGAAGCCGTATGCCGTGGGGAGATTCACCAACGTCAAGTTCAAGCTTATCCGAGGATCTGCAAGAACTGCTCACATGATCTCTCTGGCGGATCTGCCCAATCTGAACCCTCACGATTGGATAGTCTTGTACAACATCTTGCTGACAAACGAAGCTGAATACAGTCCCATCTTGGACCATGTCAAAAGGATGCTGGCATGCTATATCATGGAGGTGGCCCTAATGGATCAGGAGGTTGCCACAGTGTTTAAGAAGAAACCGAAAGTCAAGCCTGTGGGATCGGCCAGTGATCTAAACACGATGAAAATGGGCAAGATAGATTCGAGGCGAAACTCTGTGATGTTCACCAGAGCCGAAGGACAGAAATGTCTGTTCGCGTTAGCTGACAAGCACCTCTACACCACTCCCTGCTTGGAACACGTCCTATCTATCATCAAGCGGTGTAAGGACAATTCGGCCGATGACATCAAATATTTTGAAGACATGATCAATTGGTACATCCGGTTTAGACAGACCATCCTTTCAATAACCAAGTGTCTGTTTAGTACCGTGAAGAAGAAGGTACCAGCTTCAGCCGCCGGCCCAAGTAAGAAGTGAAGGTCTCGCTCCAAATTGACGCAAAGGGGGAGATTGTTGGGCTAAAGTTCTATTTTGTATTGCGTCTTTTGGGCTCGTAGATTAGCCTTGTATTCACCGGTTTGGGCCTGTCCAACCGAGAGCCTTTTATGTATAGTATATAAGTTATTGCTTTCATGCATATTAGGTTAAGATTCAAGATTTCCGTTTTAGCGCTTCAGAGTTTTACGTATTTACTCTCTTGTAATCTTCTAATCCTTTACAGTTGATGTTCTTAATCGAGCTCTTCTAAGGATTTTATTTAATCATTCAACACGTTTGATTCAAGCTGTTTGCTCTTAATACAGTCTTCACGATACTATCGCGATATAGAGTATGACTATACTACTATCCAACTTAATTAGATCTAAACATCCTTTATACATCTCAGTTTAGAAACTAGACTAGACTACAATATATGTAATATACTTCCAATACCAACTTCGTTTAGATAAAATTATTCTAATTTAGTGTATATATTTATCACAGATGGTTAGGTATTTAATATACATTAATCTTCTCAGTAATGACTAATGATACTTCTATTAATATTATCATGTATCATATATTCACCTTATTCACCTTAAAACATATATAAAGATATCATGTTCGCAAAATGAATGTCATCAAGTATACATCTAACACATATTCTAGAAAATAAGCATATAATTCACATATAACTTTTTAACAGAAATTTAATACTTTTAATAAATACTTGTATTCAAATAATGTTCATGAAAGTAACTATGCACTCACTTGATTGAGATGGATGATCCACAGGAAGGCTAGCTCATCGGCTAATACTTCAGCTTATCCCTTTAAAACAAGATAGTTTCTACCAAAGGTTTGGAAAGTTGCGGTCAAAATTTCGACACCGAACACTTCTCTATATCAGGTTTTCTGATGATTTAATGCCCCGTTAAAATGCTCTATAAACTCAAAAAAGTCGGATTCTCATAGATAGATAGATAGAGACAGATAGAGAGAGTGTGTGTGTGTGTGTTTGAGGGAATGTGTGAATAAATGGAAAGAAATGAAGGCATATTTATAGTGCTCGCGTAGACGCGCAGTGTTCCACAATGGTGTGTCGCGCCCTATGCGTTCTTTGTTGATTGGTGCTACGTGACGAAAATCTGTTGGGCCATATCATAAGTCGCATGTAGCCTACGACCTTGCCACATGTCAACTCATGGTGGAGCCAGGTGTCGAAGAATCTATGGTGCCATATCATTAGCGAGACATGGTGTCCGGTGTTGCATATGGCACCCTCTGATTGGTGTTATGTCATCACTTTCCTGGTATTTTTTTTGCAATCTTCGAAAAATCACAACTTTTGCATACGAGCTTTGTTTTCAACATTCTTATATCCATGCGTTTGTATTGAGGAGTACTAAAGCTTTCCTTTAGATATCAACAACTAATTCTCATTCTATTTTAACTTCATATTTATATAGAGATTACACTGTTAAAATCCATGCAAAAATCATAACTCCTTCATATGAACTCTGTTCTTGATGTTCTTTATATTTACAAAGTCGTATTTTGAGTAGTTTAACTCTTGTTTACATTTTTTGGCTAACAATCAAAGGATTTTGATTTCGATTTCTGTATTGCACACACTTGTACTATATCACACCGAAACTTAAAAAAAAACATAACTTCTTCATACAAAGTCAAATTTAGGCATTCTTTATATGCATACTTTCATAATTAAGATTACCACGCCTTTTATTTAGGTCACTTAGGCTAATAAGCAACTTATCTCCGATTCATCCTTTTATGACACACTTTGTCGTATGGGTTGAACACGAAATTTCGAAAAATCATAATTTCCTCATACGAAGTCAGATTTGAGCGTTTTTTATACCCATGGAATCGTCATTGCGACTATTATAAACCTTTTAATATTGTTTATCTTAAATATTCTTTTATTTTTAAATTTTATTTAACGTAAATCGTCAAATTTATAATAATGTTTTATACAAACATTATAAGCTCATAATATTTGTCCACATAACATGTACACAAAATATAAATCATCTATATAACTCGTATCGCATACGAAGGATTCTTAATTATTTACAATTATCGTATTCGAGGATTTAATTATTCGATAAAATGAATATTTAGAATCTATATTCCTTAAAATGTCTAGTCCGAATTGGCGAGCGTTACAATTCTCCCCCACTTATGATGATTTTGTCCCAAAAATCACAAAATCAACGAATAAGTGCGATCTCCATTACTCGCTTTCAATTTCTTTCCTAAGTAACAATTGTTTTTGTACTGTGATCCCATAATATTAAATCCTAACTTTATTGTCTTATGCTCAATATAATATTTTAGGTTCCTTTATGACAACTTATTAGCCTGTCGACCTAGTTTCATCATCGAAACATCAATTATGTTGTTTAAAATTTTACTATAACCAAACAACTATTTTTTAAATATTTTCCCCACACAACCATCCCCTTTATCACTAAGGGTTAAAGTATGTTTTGTGTCCTCTTTGGGTTTCGATTTTGTTGATTACCACTGTTTTCACATTATCACTAATGTAAGTTTTCTCAAGAAATTTGCGAATAATCAAGACCTTTACTTATTCATGATAACGAGTCTATGAAAACATTATCTGGAGACCAATTCTCCACACATGTAATGCCCCAAAAGACTTACATTTATCTCTTAGTCATGTATAACACATAACATATTGTTGTTCTATACAATCCTGGGACTGAATGTGTTCTTTTATTTATCGGTGGACCTTCAATCCCAACTCTATGAGTTACAAACTCAACTCTTTATTGAGAATCATGCTCTTCACTAAATCTGGGTCATAGACTCAACTCAAGATAAGGTCTTTACTTCGGCTTCAACAACTGGCCGAATGGTCACATTCTAATGACCTTCCATTGCACATCGCAAGAATACATAACGAACTAGAATCTTGTCTCTATGAGTTAAACACTTAACATGGAAGAGACCTTCCTTCTTGTGATAAAGTGGTACAACCACATCATAGTAGGTAGCATCTATAGCTACTGGATGCTCATCCCTAACAAAGGCTACACAATTCTTTTGTCAATCACCTTGATCATTTTATTCTTAAATCTTTCGTCTAAAGTCGATCACTATATTGAACAAGGTTCTCAAAACCAATCAACTCACTCACACATATTTATCCTACTCGGAATCGATCTTTTATGACTACTAGGGTTTGAAAAAAACTTATTTTTCTAGTCATCGCCAAAATACAGGTAATGAAGAAAACAGACAAAATGAATTTGTAGTGCTAAACGCACTATCTTCTCAACTACAAGTGCCTTAGTAACCTTGTCACTATTACTGATCCATGTACGAATCTTGTGCTTCCGGTAGTACATGCCTATACTACCTTTCATACCTATGCATCCTCATCCCAAGAATTTCCTCGCACTTCCCAGGTCACTATAAAAGAAAAATCACAAAGAAAATTAACAAATGTGTATGTGACTAAACGAATACATGCAAGAAAATCTTCCTAGACTCAACTAGGATCTCCTTCACGCATATACATGATCAATTATATTCTATATTTGTGCTCCTTTTTCAGCATCAATAATCCATATAAATTTTATACATCAAAGAGGTCTTTAGGAATGCGTCTACTTAGAATATTATCTTCATAATAACATGTTCTTCTACTCTACTTCTGATCATATCCCATTGATACAATTATTTTATGATAGAATATAACAACATCATGTCTTCCAGATTTGCTTGATGGTATAACTGCACATAATTACCAAAAATACTATACTCACTTATTAACACTTGCAATCTTACAACAATCCTCTGAGGCTTACATGATAGGGATTCATAAATCCTTAATTGTGTATTCAACATACTACCAATTTCTTCATAATTTTTTTTCCCAATGTCCAGTCAACATGACACACTACAACTGAATTTATTCTAGTGGTACAGAGACAAATGCCCTCCAACTACTTGTACCACCTTTTGACATATGCACATCACCATGCATATCATTAACTATCTTCCATTCATCATCCTCAAATCTAGAAAGTTTGTTTCTTAACTGAATATCCTTTCATATTTACTTTATTGGAGTCAATCCTAGGAAGTCTACATTTCTGCTTCATCTCAACATGTCCTACTAGCTCCAACTTGGTTCCTTTGTCATCCGTGACACCAATAATCTACTTCGCACAACACTTTAGATGTATTGATACTACTTCTAAGTACTCTAACTTACTAGTAAGTTACTTAGCATTTCGCCAAACAATGACTATTTTCACCATCCTAGTCCTGTATGTTAAAGTCGGCTTAACACATCCCATAATTCTTGTAAGGATGTGATAGAAGTCAATCAACACTTAGTATCATTTAGCACATATTAACATATAAGACATATCTCCTAAAGTATGCTAGTGCATATCATAGCAAGTAAAGTATTCAACCTAAGGCATGCCATAAAATAAGTCTCATTAGCTCATAATAGTTATTAAGGTGTACACCTTAAATTATCTAGTAGTTATAAAACCTAAAATGTAACATCTTATTTCAAATTTTTCCCATTTTGAATTAGTGATCAAAGGGTTGCGTATTACTAGGCTTCGGAACCTCGAGGGTTTGAGTTTCGGACCCAGTTGGAGTTGGATAATGTACCTTGGATTGCTCGGTTATTCAGTTTGAGTTTTTGGATCAAAGGGTATTTCAGTAACTTGTCAGCTTGGGTTTTTATGTGAAGTGGATTTTAGTTTGGGATATTTTATGGTAGGCATGAATTAATAATAGTTTTGGGTGTTTCGATACCTTTCTATGGATATATGAATGGTTGGAATCAGAGTTGTATCGAGTGAGTTAGGGTCTTCGGAAGAATTAGGATTTTGGGAAAAGCACTAGCACGTGGGGCGTACCAAGGTGGTATGCAGGGCGTACCGAGGAGAAGGAAAAATGCAAGGTGTAGTTGGGAGGAACGCGCGGTGTTTGTGCGAGGTTGGGTCAGGGTGCGCGGTCTCTTACGCGGGGTGTACGAGAAGGTATGCGGGGCGTACGAAGGGCAGATTAAAAACCCTAATATTGGGGTTGTACCCTGTATAAGCATAATGTTAAGCCTCCTTTTTCATTCTAAGTCAACCCCCACCCTCTAAAACCCTAGAGATCGTCCTTAATCATTCATGGTGGCATTTTGAGCTTATGGATTCCATTTTTGGAGTGTTTGGTCCATTTCCAAGAAGGTGGAGTTTGATGCAAAGATGGAGATCAAGGAGAAGCTTATGGATTTGGCTTTTGTGACTCATTTTGATCTTGATGAAGGTATAAAACTTTGAACTTGATCATTGGTGTCTTAGATCTACCATTTATGGGTTTTTGTTCATTTTGGTCCTAATTATGAGATCTAGTGGTCTTGATTTCATTCCAGGAGCTTTGAGTTGCCCCTCTTAGTGTTTCTGAGGTTCAAGGTCCATAAAGTTGGCACCTTTAGAGTTTAATACCATCTATGTTGGAGTTTGAGCCATTTCCATGAAAGTAGAATGCTATTTGGTCTTTTTTAGGCATGCAAAGTCACCAAGTCAGTGACTTTGTGGGTTTAGACGTTAGTTGGGACTCAAATCTATGGTTCGGACTTGTTAGACCAAGCATTAAGAGGTTAATGAGGATTTGGATTAATGGAGTCGTATGCTGGGCGTACAAGTCTGTACGTGCAGCGTACAAGTCAAACAGCATGTACGCTTAGCGTACAACTGAGTACGTAGTGATAACGGTTCTGAATTCAAAAACCAAGTTGTTTCGGGCCTTCGTGGGCCAAATGGGGATAGGTTTATGGACTGAGGAAATTATTGGGCTTTAGGATAAGGCCCTTAGGAAAGGCTTAGGGCCAATTTGGAAAATTGGGCCATTAGTGGGCCAATTCGGTATGTACGTAGTGATAACGGTTCTGAATTCAAAAACCAAGTGTTTGAAGAATTCTTGACTGAAAAAGGAGTCTCTCACAACTTCTCTGCTGCTTACACTCCTCGGAAAAATGGCGTCGTTGAAAGACGAAACCGATCTCTTTGTGAAGCTGCAAGGACCATGCTATCATTTGCGAACCTTCTACTTTATTTCTGGGCTGATGATATCGGAAGTGCTTGTTTCACTCAGAATCACTCTCTTATCAATAAGAGATTCCTTATCACGCCTTATGAGATTTTGAATAAACAAAATCCTAACGTTAAGTTCTTTAATATCTTTGGTTCCAGGTGTTTCATATTTAATTCAAAAGAACAACGGAACAAATTCGATGTGAAAGATGACGAAGGAATCTTTACAGGGGTACTCCCTTATTTCTAAGCCATATAGGGTTATGAACAAGAAATACAAAAAGATAGAAGAAAGATATTATGTCACCTTTGACGTCAATCATGTAAAGAAGTATCAGAAGGCTGATTGTCAAGCTGAGGAAATATTTCCTTCAACAAATCCGAAGACGATTCCTCTTTCAAAACTTTTTGAGGAATTTATGAATTTGTTTGATAATTCTGAAAAGGCTATTTATTTAGAACTGTGCCACCCATTCCGAAGGCCTCTGAAATTCCACCTCAGCCACAAGCTCCGAATGCTCCAGTTCAGGGGGAGGGTTCTACTTCAACCTCCACAACTGATACACCTATTTAGGAGGAGGATTCAAATCCCGTTTCCAATCCAGGGGGAGAATCCAATTCCGAACGTAGAGTCACATGTAAACTTCCAGGGGGAGAATGAGAATGGAAATAATGATTCAGACGTTCAATCAGAATTTGAAGATGTAAATGTCGAATCGGACCCAACCTATGATCTGACCTATCCGCCATTGGACAAACGGACCAAAGATTGTAACGACCAAAAAAATTCCAACCAATTTAAACTTTTAAAAAACAACCCGATTTCATTAAATTATTACAAAAAGGTTTTCAATACAGTTAAATTAAAGTATTCCGAGAATCACATCACAACATAAACATAAGGAGCGGTACGATCACGCCTTCGCCTTGCCACGGTCTCCTGAAGAACCTGAAAAACATAAAACCACAACTGTAAGCCCGAAAGCTTAGTGAGATATCCCCAAAATACCAACCATATATACCATACACGCATATCATGCCATATCATATCCGATCACAGAACAACCATGCACTTCGGGTCTACTGTGTGACTGGTCCGCCGCACCGGTCAACAGTCCACCTGGTCTACCCTCCGAGTCTAGCCATATACATCGAGTCTGCAGTGTGATTGGTCCGCCCGCACCGGGCCTTCAATCCACCTGGTCCACTCTCCGAGTCTAGCCATATATATCGAGTCTGCAGTGTGATTGGTCCGCCCGCACCGGGCCTTCAATCCACCTGGTCCACTCTCTGAGTCTACAGTATGACTGGTCTGCCTGCACCGGGCCTTCAGTCAGCCTGGTCCACTCTCTGAGCCTCGGCACGTCTAGTCCGCCATCTTGGCGCCTACAGCCTATCCGGACCGCTCGCTGGGCCTTCGGGACAACCGGTCCGCCCTGGGTATCTTGGCCTACAACACAAAGCAGGACCCGCCTCAACCCAACTCCAGTACAAACAACCATGTGCACATAAACATACAATCATATAACAATTCACAGTCAACAAACCGATCAAACAGATCACATAACATGTCATCGTCCTAACCAGGATACCGACCTAACCGGTCACTAGCATAACATCACTCTACATCTCAGGATACCGACCTCAACCAGGTCTCTAACATATACCATCCTAGCTACCAGGATGCAACATATCAAATCAATATCATAACAACAAATACCCGGATCTCAATCTGATAAAGGGCCGGCCTTGGTGCCTTAGACCCTGTTGATATAGTGAGGATAACTCACCTCGAAATTGTCGACTGAACAGATAAACCCAAGCTACTCCAACCACTGATACGATCTCCAACACTGACCAACACCAAGAGACTGAACTCAAAACAATATTCAAAAATTACCAAAATGCCCCTGGAAAATAACTGGTCAACCCTTGGCCAAAGCCAACCCCTGACTGACTCTACTCGCCGAGTCATCCCAATGACTCGTTGAGTCCACATACACAGAATCTCCCCCATCCGCGACTTAACTCGCCGAGTCCAGCAACTCTGAGTCCTTTCTCACTCGACTCACTGAGTCATCCCTTGACTCACCGAGTCACAGATCAACCAGAAGAAACTTGGACCTCACGACCAGACTCGCCAAGTCCAAGAACAGACTTGTCGAGTCTAAGGCTATCTTCAACCTACTTGCCGAGTTGTTCTTCTAACTCACCGAGTTCCAGACCATCTTCAAGCAACTTGCCGAGTGCCTTTAGATCTCATCCCAAACAGAGCCTTCCAGGCCATGCAATTGATCCAAAATGTAGATCTAGCCTCCTACAACCCATCCATCACGTAAAGTGGCAAACTTTACGTGAATCCAAAGAGATCTAGGCATTTCACACTTTAGGGCTAGGGTTTGGGACATGATGGCTTCACTAATCACTGAAGAACAGGGACTTTAATGCACTTTAGACCTCCTCCACTCCAGATCTGAGGTAGCAACCTCAGATCTACTCTTCAAACTCAAGATACCCCAAGCTAAACCTCCCATACATTCCAAGAATAATGAATCTAGAAGAATAACAGCCCAAGAACGAGATAATACCTCAAAAGGAAGCCCCAACAACAATGAAATCCGAATCTAAGCAAAGCCCCTTGCTCCAAGCCTCCTAACTCTCCAAAATCTTCCTCCAATTCTCTTCTCCAAGGCTCAATTGCACTCAAAACCTTCACAATCGCGTTTCTAGGGTTTTCTGGACTTCAAGGGAAGGTAAGGAGGCTGGGGAGAGGATATAATGTCCTTTATATAGGGCTCATCCTCCGAAATTAGGGTTTTCTTCACTCAGCGCCAACTCGCCGAGTCCAGCCGCCGACTCGCCGAGTCGGCCAGTTAACACGCGACCAAAATCGCGACCCTATTCGCCGAGTCCACTCGTGGACTCGCCGAGTTGCCCTTTCCAATTTACTCTTTTAGCCCTTCAACTTCACTCTTGATATTACGGGATGTTACAATTCTCCCCCACTTAAATTAGGCTTCATCCTCGAAGCCTGCGGCAACTCAAATCCAGAAATACTCCCGCAACACACCACCTGGAATTAACCCAACCAGGTTCCTCAAGACGCAACCATCGAAACCCGAAACTCATTTTCTCCTTTCTGGCGGTGTCCTGACCACCGTCTCTAGCCGGCCACCGGCTTTACCCTCTGATAACCACACCCATCAGGCTCCACACTTAACAATCGAGTACCACTCCATGGCACTTTTCTCGATCTTGATCACCACAATCACTTGACTCTTACGAGCTAGATATAACCTTGAACCACCGGGTTCCTGATCCGAGTCCAACTTTATCCACACCCTGCTGACAGAATGACACATTCTTCAGCCTCAGAGCAACTCCCATGAGTTCTCCTCTTGCAATCGCATGCACATGCTGAACTAGCCCTAGCACTCTCGGGTTGGGAAAACTCGTCACACTGATGACATCTCCAAACATCCCCCAGGATGAACCACCACTACATACACAATTCCTTGATCAGAATCACACTGGGAGCCCAAGACTCCCTCTCTGCATCCCTTCCGAGCCTCTTGGCTCTACAACCGCGGAATTCCTTCCGCGGCCTCAGCAGACATCCCAAACCGCATGTGATCCCATACCACTGCCGCAATAACGCTGCTCAATGACCGCAATTGGACCACTCCAATCATAACTCTGCGTTGCTGCTTTCACTTCCATGAATTTACACTCCGTCTTGGAGTTATATTCCTCTCTCTTTCCTTTACCAAGGAAATCCACTTGGCCGCCTTGTCACTACGACAAGTGCCACGGTGCTCGCCCAACGCTACACCACTACTTTATAGCATAACCGCTATCCATGCAACACACATGCTCTGAATCTGCTCGCAAGGACTTTCGAGTCCATGCACTATCTCCACTAATCAAGATCAATACCCGGGGCCAGACCTTCTAATGCTAACACATCGCAACATACTCAATCCATTTCCTCGAACCGATCTAACAATACCTGCAGAGTCTTCAGCATGATTGGACCGCCTTACCAGGCCTTCAGCCAATCTGGACCACTCTCAGAAACTTCAGCCAATCTGGACTACCCTCCAGTGCCTTCAGTCTGGCTGGACCGTTCTCCGAGCCTTCGGCTTGACTGGTATGCATACCGGCCTTCAGTCTATCCGAACCGCTCAACCAGCATTCATCACTCCGAGTTATCTCTCCGGGAAACCCTCCCATGCAAACTGTTCTAGCCCTCTAGGGGTTCCGAACTCTATCTCCATCATACATAATCGATACAGGCCTGATCCCAGGCCCTCCACAATCAAATGCCCTGGGTCTATATCCCGCCCTGCATGCCTGCCACTTACTCATACCAGCCTACGCTCTGGGCTGACAGAACCCTACTGAATCCCAAACAGCTAAACAACCTCACATGCTCATCGATCTTCTGGAGAATTTTCCAATTCTCCCCCACTTATAGCACTGATTAACAATCACCGGTCGCCATCACCGACCTCCCTCAACAACCTTACACAACACAAACACTTAGACGCGAACTGCGTCCTGCAAGCACAAACAACCTTCACAAAATCACATTTCCACACTGATCATCCCGCTCGAAAGAAACTCAATCTGCAGCTAACCACTCCTCAGAAAGCAGATGCTACCCGGCATTCAGACCAACGCATGATTTCCACTAATAACCCTCATGAATGATAACCAACGAATTTCCCATCACTAACCCATAACCATACCTTAACTCTCAAAGAACAACGAATACCACACCGAAAACCACACAATGAGACTAACAGATAAACAATACTCCACAATAATCGAAAGATAATCAAGACATCAAGAGAGAAACATACCCGCAGCTGCATCTGACACTGCTCTGACCTCCTCTGCTGCAAGCTGAAAAGCACGACCCTGAGCCCTTGGGGGCTCCGCTCCACCCTGACCTCCACCCGTGATCCTCAAAGTGGCCGGTGCTGGAGCCTGCACCGGTCTTGCAGCGAGCTGTGGACAGTTGACCCTCAAGTTCCCAACCTGATGACAATGATAACAAATCCTCAAATCCCGAGCCAGCGCTGACTGCCGACAATCCCTCGCATAGTGCCCCTCGTTTCCGCACTTGCGGCATGCACCACCGGACCTACAAACTCCGGTGTGACCCCTTCCACACTTCCCACAAACGTGGCTGCTCTGATCTCCCACCCTAGAATCAACGGTCTTGGACCGTTTCGGCGCCGGCTGCGACTGCACTGGAGCCAGCCTCAGCTCACGCAACTGCAACTCAATCTCTAACTTACGCCGCCTGGCAGCCTCCTGCAACTCTAACAAAGTCACGCACCTCTACGTAGACACAAACTGTCTGATATCCCTCTTGATCATGCTCAGATATCGAGACATCTGAGCCTGCTCTGAAGCGAACTTAGGGCAGAACATCGCCCTCTCAGTGAACATCCTGGTGATCTCAGTCATCGACTCCGAACCCTCCTTCAGCTCAAGGAACTCCTGAGTCAATCTCTCTCTCTCAACCCGCAGAACATAACGAGTGCTGAACATCTCTCTGAACTGATCCCATGAAACCGCAGCCCTCTGCGCATCCGAATATGACCCCGTGGTCAATCTCCATCAATCCTTCGCCCCGAGCCTCAACAGGTTTAGAGCACACCTCACCCTCTGATCAGCAGGGCATAAACACGTGAAGAAACACCCCTCCACGTCCGATAACCATCTCATAGCAACAATCGAGTCCTTAACTCCATCAAAGGTGGGAGGCTTCGTATTATCGAAGTCCCGATACTGAAAACCCCGACCAGCTCCATCCCCTGCCGCTGCTACAGCCGATGTAGCCGCCGCGACAGCCGTCTTTGTGAGAGCTGCATAGCGCTCATCAAAATACTCAACCATGGCGGTCTTGATCGACCCAAACAGTTCCGGCAACTTAGCCCGGAACAATGCAGCAATCTCATCATGCAGGATCTCACGAATCCTCGCATCTAACTCGCACGTGCTCATCTGACCAATAACCTCGGGTGGTACTGACCCGCCCGGAACTCCCTCTCCTGCTCCCGATCCTGACCCGGATCCACTCCCAGCATGCCTCGGAATCTCCATACTGAAAAAAACCAAAAAATCTCAGACACTTCCCACCAACCCGGGAACCAACTCTCAACCCAACCCTAGAGGTCATGGTTTCCCTGATACGCATATGGGTCATGTGCTTTCAGTAGTACGGGCCCATACTACCTTCCACACCTACCCATATTTGTATGAAGTACTACCACAACACCCTAGTGAAAACATACAAAACAAGCGCTCAACCCTCACTACTAGAGGAACACTGGAAATCTCTCACAAGGAAACCCTAGGCTAACAGGCATCATAAATTAGGCAACATTATCATGAAATCCTGAAGATCCCTAGCCTAGCACTAGCATGCTGTTCTATCAATGCTCAAAAACAAATATCATGTATGGTACTTTGGGGTTACTTACTGGCTCCGGCTGATCGTACCTCCGCGTCCTCCTTTACTCATTTTGAAAACCATTTTAAATTCTCTTTTGAAAACCCTCCTCGATTTGAGACTGGAGTCATACGAATGTTCCTCCAATTCACTCAAACCAAGGCTCTGACACCAACTTGTAACGACCAAAAAAAATTCCAACCAATTTAAACTTTTCAAAAACAACCCGATTTCATTAAATTATTACAAAAAGGTTTTCAATACAATTAAATTAAAGTATTCCCAGAATCACATCACAACATAAACATGAGGAGCGGTACGATCACGCCTTCGCCTTGCCACGGTCTCCTGAATAACCTGAAAAATATAAAACCACGACTGTAAGCCCGAAAGCTTAGTGAGATATCCCCAAAATACCAACCACATATACCATACACGTATATCATGCCATATCATATCCGATCACAAAACAGCCATGCACTTCGGGTCTACTGTGTGACTGGTCTGCCGCACCGGCCAACAGTCCACCTGGTCCACCCTCCGAGTCTAGCCATATACATCGAGTCTGCAGTGTGATTGGTCCGCCCGCACCGGGCCTTCAATCCACCTGGTCTACTCTCCGAGTCTAGCCATATACATCGAGTCTGCAGTGTGATTGGTCCGCCCGCACCGGGCCTTCAATCCACCTGGTCCACTCTCTGAGTCTACAGTATGACTGGTCCGCCCACACCGGGCCTTCAGTCGGCCTGGTCCACTCTCCGAGCCTCGGCACGTCTGGTCCGCCCTCTTGGGGCCTACAGCCTATCCGGACCGCTCGCTGGGCCTTCAGGACAACCGGTCCGCCCTGGGTATCCTTGCCTAAAACACAAAGCAGGACCCGCCTCAACCCAACTCCAGTACAAACAACCATGTGCACATAAACATACAATCATATAACAATTCACAGTCAACAAACCGATCAAACAGATCACATAACATATCATCATCCTAACCAGGATACCGACCTAACCGGTCACTAGCATAGCATCACTCTACATCTCAGGATACCGACCTCAACCAGGTCTCTAACATATACCATCCTAGCTACCAGGATGCAATATATCAAATCAATATCATAACAACAAATACCCGGATCTCAATCTGATAAAGGGCCGGCCTTGGTGCCTTAGACCCTGCTGATATAGTGAGGATAACTCACCTCGAAATTGTCGACTGAACAGATAAACCCAAGCTACTCCAACCACTGATACGATCTCCAACACTGGCCAACACCAAGACACTGAACTCAAAACAATATTCAAAAATTACCAAAATGCCCCTGGAAAATAACTGGTCAACCCTTGGCCAAAGCCAACCCTTGATTGACTCTACTCGCCGAGTCATCCCAATGACTCGCCGAGTCCAGATACACAGAATCTCCCCCATCCGTGACTTAACTCGCCGAGTCACCCCAATACTCGTCGAGTCCAGCAACTCTGAGTCCTTTCTCACTCGACTCACCGAGTCATCCGTTGACTCACCGAGTCACAGCTCAACCAGAAGAAACTTGGACCTCACCACCAGACTCGCCGAGTCCAAGAACAGACTCGTCGAGTCTAAGGCTATCTTCAACCTACTCGCCGAGTTGTTCTTCCAACTTGCCGAGTTCCAGACCATCTTCAAGCAACTCGCCGAGTACACCTTTGTGACTCGCCGAGTGCCTCTAGATCTCATCCCAAACAGAACCTTCCAGGCCATGCAATTGATCCAAAACGTAGATCTAGCCTCCTACAACCCATCCATCACGTAAAGTGGCAAACTTTATGTGAATCCAAAGAGATCTAGGCATTTCACACTTTAGGGCTAGGGTTTGGGACATGATGGCTTCACTAATCACTGAAGAACAGGGACTTTAATGCACTTTAGACCTCCTCCACTCCAGATCTGAGGTAGCAACCTCAGATCTACTCTTCAAACTCAAGATACCCCAAGCTAAACCTCCCATACATTCCAAGAATAATGAATCTAGAAGAATAACAGCCCAAGAACGAGATAATACCTCAAAAGGAAGCCCCAACAGCAATGAAATCCGAATCTAAGCAAAGCCCCTTGCTCCAAGCCTCCTAACTCTCCAAAATCTTCCTCCAATTCTCTTCTCCAAGGCTCAATTGCACTCAAAACCTTCACAATCGCATTTCTAGGGTTTTCTGGACTTCAAGGGAAGGTAAGGAGGCTGGGGAGAGGATATAATGTCCTTTATATAGGGCTCATCCTCCGAAATTAGGGTTTTCTTCACTCAGCGCCAACTCGCCGAGTCCAGCCGCCGACTCGAAAGTTGGTGAGTTCATAAGTAGTGTTTTGAGAAAATGAATGCCATTCGAAAGTTCGTGTATGTTTTCCAGAAAATCCCTTATTTTGTATTAGATGTATGAAATGAGTATGAAAGATCGTTGTATAAACTATATGTATTTGAACTAGGAAAATACCTTATTTTCCTAAAAGTGAAATGCAATCTAAAAATGACCAAGACCGTAAGCTGTAAGCAACTATGACATGCTCAAAAGAATGATGTATAATCTTATAATAAAATTATACTATAAGAACATCGTATTTGTAAATGATAAGTGATTGTAATAGTCATTTTCCCCGTGAAAACAAAATACCATAATAACTGTCTATCTCGTGAGTTTTCATAACCGCACTATCATACTTTGCTTGTAGCGACATTCTTCAGGCGTGGAAATGAGATGACACTTGTCACCCTGGGGACTATAGCGCGCAGTCAGGGCGCGGGATCATTAATCCCGTATAGATCTATACACACTTGTCACGTTCTCCGGATGGGAGATTCTGGTTATAAATAGGACTTCTAGCGGTACCTTAATAGGTATAATGAAGGTGAATGGCTCACAGATTCTCAACTAAGCCTATATTCTTGAAAATGATGATTTTGTATGAAATGATTTCCCTTTTTCCACAATATTAACAAAGGTATAATAAAAGGAGTATGATCTTGTATGTTTAAGAATGGTATACTGAAAATGATTACTTCTGATATGATAAAAAAGTATAAATAAGATTATTGTATTTATAATCATGTTTTATCCCGAGAGGGTAAAGTAAGGTAAGATGTTTTGCATGTTAACAGATCCATATGATAGTTATTAAAACAATCTGAAATGTATAACGAAAGATAGATGTTTTCACACAAGATTAATCATGTGTTTACTTGTATTCTCCCCCGTAATGTGTTAAAAGCATTTGAAAAGTATTTAAAAGTGTAGAAATGGGGTATGAACTCACTTGGTAGTTTGAAGAGGCTGAGACGAAAATCGAGCAGAACTTCGACTAGAGAAAACTAATTTTCTCGGGATTCTTGGGAATCTCGGGAGCGTAAAACTTCCTCCCGAACTTGAATATGAAAATCGGGACTTCGGGATGGCTCCGAGGGTTTAAACGCAAAGCTTCGACACGAGAAAGAGAAGAAATGAGCAAATAATCTCGGAACCCTTGCACCCTTTTTATAGAGGCTGAAACCCCCTCGTACGCGGGGCGTACTCACCCCAGTTACGCTGGGCATAATGAGCCGTAATCGCATGCGTAGCTCGGACCTGATGGCCAATGGGAGAGCCTGCTGGCCGATGGGACGAGGCTCCTATCCTCTGGTACGCTGGGCGTAACTCACTCGCAGGGCGTAGTTTGAATTTCCAAACTTCTAAATTGCATATCTTTCGCGTACGAGCTCCGTTTTCCGCGTTCTTTATATCCACGCGTAGGTGAGACTGTACTCTACAACTTCCATTTAGACTCCATTGGATAGTTTTCACTTTATTTTTAATTATTTATTTTTAATAAGCCGTGACACGAAAAGTCCGTTTAACATCCGTAACTTCTTTATCCGATGTCCATTTTCGACCGACTTTTCACTGTTGTGCTACTATTATTGAGGACGTTGTTTATCGTTTAGGTTGTTTCGGCCAAAAATCTCTCGATCTCTATTTCGAGTTTTTAGCTGTCTCCTGCTATGTCCAAAATTAGAAAAATCATAACTTTCTCATACGAAGTCAGATTTGGACGTTCTTTTTATGCACGTTCACGGTTTAGTATAATCTACAACTTTCGTTTAGATACCTCAGGCTAAAAAAATAATTTATTGAAATTTTACTTTTTACGTTTATCATGGTTTTACTGGTTTTCACACGAATCTTCAGTTGGTCATAACTTCCTTGTTATAACTCAGATTCGAGTGTTTTGAAAAACCTTGACACGATATCTATCATTTAGGCATCCCAATTGAGACTTTCTGAACATTTTATTTTCGAATAAAAACGGGTTACAAGGTTTGACTGGACGTCATTACATTGGTTTGAAATTTCGGGTTGTCACAAAGATTGTGCTTGATCATTCAGATTGGGTGCAAGCTATACAGGAAGAGCTTAATGAGTTTGAACGTAACAAAGTATGGAGATTGATTCCAATTCCAAAGGATGCATCCGTGGTTGGAATGAAATGTGTATTTTAGAATAAGCTTGAAAAAGAAGGCAATTTGATTCAGAAAAAAGCATGGTTGGTTGTAACATGCTATTGCCAAGAGGAAGGTATAGACCATGAAGAAACATTCGCACCATTGGCAAAGCTAGAATTTGTTTGGATATTCCTTTCCTATGCAGCACACAAGAATTCCGAAGTCTATCAAATGGACGTAAAATTTGCGTTTCTAAATGGTGAATTAGAGGAAACAATCTATGTGGAACAACCACTAGGTTTCGTAAATGTGAAGTATTCAAATCACTGCTACATCTTGGATAAGGTTGTGTACGGCTTAAAAAAAGAACCATGTGCATGGTATGAAACCCTTACTCGTTTCTTAAAGCAATCTAAGTTTAAACAAGGTTCGGTTGATCCAACCTTCTTTTGCAAGTAAGATGGTGATCATCTAATGATTGTCCAAATTTATGTTGATGACATCATTTTCGGATCTACTAATCCTTGATTAACAAATGAATTCCCAAAAGTGATGGAATCTAAATTTGAGATGAGCTCAATGGGTCCAATTGACTTTTTCCTTGGTTTAAATATTAGACAAAGTTCGGAGGGTATTTTCATCAAGCAAGAAGCCTATACGAAGACTTTTCTTGCGAAATTTAGAATGGTGGGTGATTCAAAGGTCAAGGTTCCAATGATGTTCGAAACAAAGCTCACTCCATCCTTGGACAAGCCTGCCGTTGATATAACCCTTTATTGACAAATGATTGGTTCTTTAACGTACCTAACAACTAATCGTCAAGATATTATGCTTTCTGTTTCCTATTGTGCCAAGTTTTAGGAAAATCCTGGTGAGTCCCAAATGACTGATGTGAAGAAAATCTTCCAATACCTAAAAAGAACAACCTCTCTCGGAATCTGTTACCCTTCCAACTTAGGGTTCTTTGTTCGAGCATTCTATGATGCATATCTTGGTGGATGTGGTCTCGATCGTAAAAGCACTTTTGGGGGATGTCAGGTCTAGATGGCAAACTTGTAAGTTGGCAATCAAAGAAGCAGACATTTGTATCCCTATCTATTGCAGAAGTTGAATACATCGCAGCTGCATCATGCGCTTCTCAAATCATTTGGATTCAGAATCAGCTAAGGGACTATGGGATAAACATGAAGAGAATCCCTCTATACTGCGATTCCGAAAGCACAATTCGGATATTATAATCCAGTGCTACACTCGAAGACAAAACATTTTGCACTGAGATATCATTTCATCAAGGATCATGTTGAGAATGAAAAAGTTGAAGTGAATTTTGTTCGATCCTCTGATCAATTGGTTGATATCTTCACGTAGGCCTTCCTGAAGCAATATTCAATTATATTTTGCAAGGTCTCAGAATGATAGAAGTTGAATCAGTTCCAAAATCTCATTCATAATCAAAAATTAATTTTCACATCCGAGCATTCGCAATCATTCACAAGTTATTGTTCACATCCGAGCGTTCGCAATCATTCGGATATTACAGTTCACAATCCGAGCTTTCAAATGGTTCGGGATGCACTGTTCATATGGGTTTCGAAATGCCACTGTACACTTTGTATACTAACTGTTTTCCGATTGATTACGAGCTTTAGAACGCTTCGGAAGCCACCGTTCATTTATATTTCTGAACTCATTTTTCCTAATTTTTACTTTATTTTCGTTTTTTATTTCTTTTTCAGAAAAATCCTAAAATCACAAAAATATTTTTCCTTATTTATGTTTTTATTTCTTTTTCAGAAAAATTCAAAAACTACAAAAATATTTTTCTTCATTGTGTGTATGTGTGTTATCTTTAGAATATGTTCTTGTTTAAGGTACGCTTTTTGTAATCTTCAATTCTGAACGATGGGACAAGTATGAAATTCTGAATCTTTGTACTAGCTAAGTGTCCCTAGAAGCATGTTGCTGCATGTTGACCCAAGCTTCTGAGACTCTATGTTCAAAGCCTTAATGAAGCTTTCACTCCGATTGTTTCTTCCCAATCAGGCTGATATTCACATAAGTCAGTGAGCCACCTTACTCTTCCCATAATGATTTAAGAGTTGACTGCTTAGTCACTACTTTATAGCAGAGGTGCACTTTTTATTCGGAAACATCTCTAACATTTCTCCATCAACCTCACTTTCATACAATGTAACCTTTGAGACTCTCAGAAATTACCACTAAGGTTTACGATTGCATGACATCTATGTTCAGATCTTTAAATCATCATCACAACGATTTAAGTGAAACCCAAAATCTGAAACCTATTTTGAATTGATGGTGAATAATTAATATGTTCTATACTTTTCACCAAGGAATTTACGCAAATAACCTTTTGGTTAGTACCTTCATAAGCATGAAATCTCATTTTATTATTTTTGCGTGATCTTTATGAAAAGCTCTCTACCTGAGACTTTTCTTCCCAAAAGATCCATTTTTTTTAGATTTTCAAAATTTAACTTGTTACTCAAAATATATCCTAAGCTTACTTGTTTTTATGGCTACACTGGTCATACAAGTACTTCATTCAGATTTTCAAACTTATGTTGAGTTTCAGAATTCGATTGGAGCTTTAGACACCAATATATGCCTATGAAAAGAAACCTTTCACTATTTCTTCACAAATAGATGATCATAATTCAATGGGAAACCAAACAAGCACTTCTGATTCTCTCTTGACTCCGAAAGAAGAGATTGTTGCCCGGGATCCAACTGCTTTGGTGTCAATTTTTAATTGACATCACAAAAATCCCACATATATAATTTGGTTTCTTTTTTTTTTCTTTGGCACACTCTTGCACAAAAATCTTTATGATTTTTCTAAGTCTTGTTATGATTTCAATTGGTTACTAATTGTTCCGAGATAGGTTATGGTGATTGGTGATTGATTCTGAAAGAGAATAATTGAAATGGCGGTTTGTTAGGGATAAGATTTCAATTAGGCGCATCAAATTTTCAAATCTCTGACATCACGCCTGTCATTTCAAACGTCGCCTAACACACAACAGCTATCACGCTATCCCAAGCTACTTTTACAGGATTTTGGAACGTCAAACGACAAGATTCTCTCTCTCCACTTATCACAGACGTATAAAAAGGGTTTTTGATGGTTTATTTCTCTCACCACTCATAATATACTCTCAAAGAAAAACCCTTTTATCTCTCTACTTACTGTTCATCGTCTTCCTCGCTGATTCCATGGCTGGTTCGTCTGAGACTGCATCGTTTGCTGACCAATCGACCTCAGTGGTCTTGCTCAATGTGAAACCCAGTCAGAATTTGATCCATAATCTCACTGCCTCACATTATAATGACGTTTTATGGCTGATGATTTAGTGTTTGTGTTTCTCGTCATTGGCTCAAGCCTTGATAATGGGAAAATCCATTCCTCTCATCCACCTTTCAAGTGCGTTCTCCACTACATCTTATGTTCTTGCTGCTGGTGCAATTAACTTTGAGGTTGACTCTCGAAAAACCTCCATTACTAAGGCTCGATTCTGCAGAATGCTTGTGTTTGGTACGACTGAGGGCATGGTTGATCTTGGTTCGATTTCTTCGGTGATCTCATTCACCGTTTTAGCAAATGGGATATAATGGTGAGCTTACTCTTTTATCCAAGTTCAAGAATTCTAACCTTCCTCCTATGTGGAATGGTCTTATTACCTTATTATTCAAAAGCTTCTCAGAACGCATCACTGGACCCGACAGTGCAAGTAAGATCTTTACTACCATTCTTTATGGTTTGTATCATGGCATCAACTTGGATTACAACTCTATTCTCTGAGCTCAACTGACTCAAATCATATATTCCACCACTCGGAATTCTAAAATTTCTTGTGCTCGGTTGTGGTCCATTATCGTCAAAAGAGCTGTGGTTTACTTTAATGTTTCTTTCGCTGATGATGTTGTTGTTGCTGCAATTCCGATCCTACAAATGTCAATGTTTATGTTAACCGATACAACTAAGTTCTGTTTCATTAGATTGATTCTAGAGGTCATGCTCGCAAAGGTGCCTTAGGACAATGCTATTGTAAATGCCTATCGGAAGTTGCCTTGATCAGGTTCTCGTCCAATGACTAATAAAATACAAACAAGAATTGAAGAGGCCAATAAACTGAAGAGGGGAACAAAGTGAAAGGAAAAGTTGGTATGTCTGAAGTGATTAAGACTCCGAAGAAGAGGCTCAAAATGCAAGCTCGCAAACCAAAGTCTCATTCTCTAGTCACCGAGGAGGATTCGGAATCCCGGACTATTTCAAATTTCCGTAGGGATGATATCGTCCAACATGAAACTAATGACACTGCTGCGACCTCGACACCTCCAACCTCCACTCCTATTCCGAAGGTATCTTCTCCACCAACTTCATTTAAGCCATTTTCTGATTCTTTTAAGATGCGCACTCCTCCACTTGCTCCGACCACCACTTCATCTCTTATCACCATAACTATTCCCACAACCATTGCACCACTACCAAACACGTCTGTGGGTGTTTCTCAACCTCAGATTTTTGTTCCTCTCTCCACTCCATTATTTTTTGAATCTACAACTACAACCATTACCTTTCTGAGTACTCTGATGTCTACTGTCAACGTATCTGATATGGGGGCATATGATTCCGATATTACTATCGGTCCAAATACTTCAATAGCTTCTCCTCTACATGAAGATGATCATGGTATGATGTATGGGGATAATCAGGATAATATACATTATTTGGTCTTTATCCCTTTGATAGTTCATCAAACCAGTGATGAAGATGAAGCCCCTATGACGAAAGGGAAGTTCAAAGCTCTTAATGAAAAATTGGATTCTCTACTAGAGTCTTCAAAATCCTCATCAAATTATGAGTATTTGCTTCAGTCACACAAAGCATTAATCGAGACGTTAACCAAGGAGCATGCCAAAATCCTTGATGCATCTACAAAACTAGTTGAGAATTCTAAGAAAATTGTTAAGGAAACGACCAAAGAAGTCGAAAAACTACTTGCTGAAGTTATGAAGTTCATGGCTGACTTCCGAAGTTCTTTGGATCAAAACACTGCAGCCGCAAACCAAGTTATTATGACTCTCGAAACCATTCTACAAAACGAAAAGAAGCTCTTTCTCGAGTTCAGAGTGAAATCAAAGTTTATAAATTTGAAATGAATGCTTATATCGTTTCGAAGATAGAGCAGCTTCAGAAAGATCTTGCTGCTGAAAATGTGATCATGGAAAAACTGGCTCAGAAAACTGAAAAACCCAAGGTTTTATTCATCAAGCTGAATTACGCAACCACGCATTTAGATCACTTGGAGTCTGAAAAGGCAGCGTACCGAAGTTGTATCTCCAATATAAATCAATACCTGTAAAGTCTCATTGAAACTTGTGACTCAATGCTTACAATTTCAGTCCGACAGCACCTTACTGAAAAAGTCAAGATTGTATTGCATTGTTAAATCAACTAGAGGGTGTTTCGGGAAGCAGCGCTATTCCAAAACAAAGGGGAGATCAGGTTACCAAAGAAACCCATAAAGAAGAATCCCAACCTCAGCCAAAATCTGATGAGCATCATGAAGAGAAACTAAAAGTTGACCAGAAAGGTAATGAAGCTTCTGGGTCAAACGGTAAAGAAAAGATGATTGATGATGATGATGAAGAGGAAGTATCATCTGAAGGGGAACAACTTGTCAAGAAGTAGAGGGATAAAGAGCTTGATAATATTTTGCGCGTTCGTAAAGAATTAAAAGCTCAAGAAAGGGAAGCTATGGTTGCAAAAGTTACTTTGAAAACTCAAGAATCCCTTTTTCCTCCTTTGACCATGGAAAGGTTTCTGGATGAGGTAGTCGACAATCCAAGCTTACACTAGTTGGAGCCTATGGTATCCTTTGAATTAGTTAATTCGCCGGATCATAAGCTCTTTTCTTTTTATGTCAAGTATGGGAGGCCACAACTTCAAATCTGGAGCATACAAAAGATGGTTGTTGTAAAGGTTTATGCACCTTTCTTTGTTGATGGCTTAATCAATGTCAAGTTTTAAGGATTCAGGGGATCAAGTCATACGAAAGTTGATTTCACTATTGCTGATCTTCCCTGCATGAATCCGAATGATAGGATTTCATTATTTTTAATCTTGTCAAAGAATGAGAAGATGTATGAACCGATTGTTGCTCACTTGAAAAGAATGCTTATTTGCTATATTCATGAAGTTACAAAGATGGATATAAAATAGATTCTGTTTTAAAGAAAAAGCCTATGGTGAATCTTGAACCAGATTGAAAGGAATTATGAAAGCTAAAGCAGGGGAAGATCAATAAAGAAAATCGGAACGTGGTTTAGCAACAAAGGGAAGGAGGAAATGTTCAAAAGAGCTTGTTTTTCTTACTCGACAAGCATCTATATTCAACAGCTTCTCTGAACAACATTTTGGGTTTGGTTGAAGCAACAAAGTCCAACAACGTAGATAATTGGAAGTGTTTTACCAACATGATCATATGGTATCTCACGATCCAAAATACCCTTCTGACTCTAGTGACTCGAGTGTTCATGGTTGAGAAAGTAAAACATTGAAGAATCTCTACTCTTTATTTGACACAAAGGGGGATATTGTTGGGTTATTTAATGTATTGTGTCAAATTGTTATGTACATATTTAGTCTTTTATTAACAGATTGGGCCTATCCATCCATATTTATGTTGCTAGGGTTATACTATTTAATGTGCATGCATGTATCATTTTAGGGAATCGATTGTATTGCACACTTAGCTTTTACAGAAAAGTTCACGTTAAACTCTTCTAAAGCTTTGATAATATTAAGCATTCGACACATCTTTGATCATTGTTCTTGTTCTTTGATTCAATTGAATGTTTAGAATCTATCGATCATAAGTTCATTGATTCTACACAGGTTATGTTCTAATCATTTGTGGGAAACAGGTACTGTTGCAATCATTATTGAATAAACAGGATGTCGTGAATAAACCAACTAGTAAGTACTTGCAATGATTTTATAATCAATTAAAGAGTTTAATGGTTATATAATTTGTAAATATTCAATACTTTTGTCTAACAATGAATTAAATATACATATATTTGGTTGTGGTTTTTTCATAATGTACCACATACAGAATCTGTGATTAGAGTTAGGGAATATTGCTTCAACCGCTTGTATAACAGTTAGATCTTGGTTTGTTAATACTTAATACTAATTGAGGGTATTTCCCGTGTGCTTTCAAAAAAGCTTCAAGCAATCAACGATATGATTCTCTTGACTTGTTGCTTAACAAACATGCTCCAATGTGGTTGTAAACAACACAAAAATCATTCCCTACCTATATTAAAAATTAATTAAATACAGATTCACCGGTTATTCAAAACTAAATAAAATAACAATAATCGTAATTAAAGTAAATATATAAAACTATAACATCATACTTATTTGTTCGGAATGTAGCATCAAATGAGATCACGTCTCCAAAATCCTTGTAATATAACTTATTGGTTTCCTCCACCCAAAACATTGTGTTTAACACATTATCAACACATTTATACTCAAATGAGTAATTCGGTAACTCATATTTTCTCATGTTCATTTTGTCAACCACCAACTATGCATCTTTGTCACCTATAATGTTTCCTATATTCCTTCTAAAACTCATATAATCAATGACTTCAGGGCCAACATTTTCATAACCTCCTTGCAAACTAGCTTGTAACTTATGTGCCTTTGTTGCACCAATGTTTGATGTTGTGGAACACACTATAAACTCCTTCTCTTTATAACTAAGTTGTCGTGCACTTTTGGAATATTGTCTTTCTTCTTTAGTATCTAGGGGTGGTTGTGCTTCTCTTCGAACTCATATATTTTACAAGTATTAGTTACCATATGTAGTCGTTCAAACTTTATCAATGCCTTGCAGTCTGTGATTCTGAAGTTTGAGTTTCCTTTATTCCTACCACTTCCTTCGGTATCCAAAGTGTCAGTTGATCTGTTAGGTATTTTACCCATTTTGTTGCACACTACACACCTTAATTTAATGGTTTTCTCCCCGAACCTCTTTAGTGTATGTAACCTGACACCAAAACCTGCTTTATCTGCATATAATTTATACATTTCAACCACCTCCTCTAATGACTCATAAGTAGCATCTGCACCCGGCATAAATTCTTTAGGAACAATAGGTTTCCATAACTTTGTTTTTCCACAAGGCAGGTAAACAGCATTACTATTGAATGATTCTCCGTCAGAATCAGATCTATTTATACCTATTTTTTAGACAACAAAACCAATAAACAGAAAAACAACTTTGTATGTAACATCCCAAAAATCCAGACCAAAAATTTCGTTTTAAATCATTAATAAATACCATAATCGTCAACCATTTCATTCATAAACCAAAACCGTTATATCAAATCAGAGTATCGTCTTAAAACATATTCGTTTTATTAGAGTAAACATCCCATGCTAAAAACTTCTTGGTGTGTGCCATGCAGTCATCCCGAGCTCCTCCCCCCACTATCGGAAGTACCTGAAACCAAAACTTCAAATTGTTAGCATGAATCTTAGTGAGTTCCCCATGCGACCAAATACCATACACATAAACACATACTGCAAACATTGGGCCTAGCCCGCTACATCAGGCCCCGCCCGACATCGGATGAATTCGACATCAGGCACGGCCTGGCATCGAGCCTCGCTCGGTATACAAATATGTTTATAATAGGCCCACCCGGTATGTACATACAACAATAACATATAAACATGATAATACATAACAAACAATCGCTATACTATATCTGCTAGTATAAAGGCCCCGCATATCTTGGGCCTCGCCCCTACTCTACTACTAATGAGATATGGAACCCCATCCACACTTAGCTAGTGATGAGATACGGGCCCCCGCGCACACTCATCTCCCTACCAGGCACATACAAGTATCACGAAGATAACAAGTATAACGGAACATACACTACTGCCTCGGGTATCACCCGACATCGAACCGTAGCTCGGAAACATACCTATAATCCTACCTTGGGCCTCGCCCGACATCGGACCGAAACTCAGAACATATAAACTACATCAGGCTAACCCCAATGTAGGATCTAAATCCGGTATACACTAACATAGATAAACGAGCCGACATTGTTGCCTTATACCCATTCCTGCTGGAGAAAACTCACCTAACAAAGCTGATTGTAGAATCTTGCGAATAACCCCTCGCTGCTAGCTGGCAGATCCCTGAACATCTGATCTTTTGACTCCCCGAACTATCAATGCCAAAATATCACTTAGTCCAAAACAACAATCCTCCTTAGGGTAAAATGACCATCTTACCCCTAGTCCAACTTGGTCTATATCTAAGGCTCAAAATCATAATATAAAAAAGCCCAACACTAGATGGGCTTCTCAAGCCCACTAATGGCCCAATTTGCTAATTTGGGCCCAATCCCTCTAATCGGCCTTACCCTAAGACCAAACATCTTCTTGGCCCACTAAGGCCCAAAGGACCAAAATCCCATGCATGGCTCAAACTGAGGCCCAAAACTCACAAGACCCATATCTGATGAGTACGTTGGGCGTACTCCTATGGACCCTAAGCATAGTGGCCAAATGGTGTGTATGCTGGGCGTACGTGCATGTACGCTCAACGTAGTCCCATGTTAAGTCACTTTCCCATTAAGTGCTTAATACTCTAATCCAGAAGCTAAAATCACAGATCCAAGTCCTTTTTAACGTCTTAATCCATAAAGTCACTGACTTGGTGACTTTGCATGCCCCAAACAAGTCCAAACTCCAAAAATGATATTCCATTCTCATAGAAATGCTCTTAACTCATTCATGAACCCAATAAGACAATCAAGATGGCAACTTTCTGCCTTAGGGATACATTTAGAACTGAGAGTAGCAACTCTAAGTCCTAGAAATCGGATTGAACCACAAAGCTTCAACCTTTGGACCAAAATTGTCCAAAAACTCAATCTAAGAGATCTAAGAAGATAATCACCAAGTCTAGATCTTTATACCTTGGAAATGTTAGAAATGAAGCAACAATCCTAGATCTGCAACCTCTCCTTTGAACCACCACCTTTCCTTTCTCCTTTCTGGTTTGGAAAATGGATCCACAACACCAAAATGCTTCTCTAGTGACCTTCTAAGCTCCAAGAACACTCAAATATGGAATAGGGTTTTGTAGTAGCTCCTTTAGGGTGGATATGGAGGCTGGACATTGAGACATAAGGTTATTTATATAGGGCTCAACCCTAAAATTAGGGTTTGGGAACTCTTAGCGTACGCTGGGCTTACGCACCTCTGCACCCGCATTCACTTAACTTTTCTACACTGGGCGTACCCCAACTTACGTTGGGTGTACTCTTGAGCTGGCCACCCTGCATGCATGGTCCTTTCTTGCCATCTTTCTCCATTAAGGACCAATATTGCCAATAACTTCAAAGGGCTATAATTCCTTCATTCTATGTCTGTTTCCGACGAACTTTATACCCACGAAAAGGTGGCGAGAAGCCCTACGCTCCTAACTACACACTCAAGCCTTAAAACTTTTATAATAAACCCCGAGACCCATAAAAGACCGAATCTCTTATACCCTGGGCCTCTGAAACCACAACCGAAGTACTTTTCAAAATAGGGTGTTACAACTCTCCCCCACTTAAACTAGACTTCATCCTCGAAGTCTCTCCTTACTAACACCCAACTCCCAAAAATTTATCTGAGGAACGCAACTGATGATTCTACGCGTGAAACAATATTCCCAAGACGACTGAAAACCAAATCGGTCTTCCATTCTAAAGAAAACGAACTTCAACCTCCGTAACCCACATCTGTCTTCCTAAAGTTCGAATCCCAAACTAGTCTGTCTCTCTGACTGACTACTCCTGCACAACCATCTGCTGGTCAAATATACTTGACAGAAGGATCGGATAATCCTTCGAGTAGAAGATTCATCCATGCAACGGTTTGACTCAGACGATTGTTGCGCAACAGGGTCAAATCCATTACTCTGAGATTATTTAATCCCACTATAAGTGGCTTATCACTTCCGATCCACAAGCTACTTCACACACAAGAACCCTCATGATCGCCAATTCTGCCCGAACACCATGTTGCCTCTTACATTCTTTCCAAAAGAACCGGGACCTCCCAAGTCCGAACCTATTTGTCCACTATCTGGAATACCAGATTCCCTCCGGTTACTGAACCCAAGCTTAAACTCTCAGTCACTCCTGACGACTTCCGAAGAAACTTCTGCTATCTAAAATTGCTTTATCTATCTTTCCACTCTGGCTCCCTAAGTAATGGGATCCATGATCCCCCTATCTTGACCCTACGGTCCCTACCAGGTCCGACCTGCGCTTCTATAAACACACGGGCCTCACCCACGGGTCTCACCCAAGATGTATCTCGGAGTGGCCTGCTCCATAGGTCCCACCTATTTAGGGCTATACAAGACCAAATCCATCCTGAAACTCATCGAATTATCCTTTCTCAATATCTATCATGCTATGTAGGAGATACAAGCCTCGCCCTCACTCCGCTAACTAGGAGATACGGGCCCTCGCCCACAATCCTCTAACTAGCTGCTAACGAAATGTTACGGCTATACCACAACCTTACTACTCTTCCTGCTCCGCCTAACTGCTAGGGAATGCTACGGAGATCCCGTAGTCTTACATCCTGACTAACCTGCATCCTAAGAAGAAAATCTGCCACCTGGTTCCCAACTAGTTATCATTTATCGTGAATACATGACCTTAATGTTGGGATGTTTCCCAAACTCCCAACTCGCACACTCCTCTATCTTAACAGCCACTTGGGCTGCTTTCCTTTCCAACAAAGTTGCGAACTCATCCCAATTTTGCACTTACTTCTGCTCCTGACCTCTGGGATAGTTCTCCCCCACTTCGATTCAACTAGATCCCTACAACTCCCAGCTTGGAAAGGATTCCCAATCCTTCTACCCATCTAAAGGCTTGATCTGCTGAAAACCAACACTTACCACTGCTAGAGCTCCAAAATTAACCAATACCAAATCTGAACCACTCTTGAAGACTAACATAACACCTTTAGAGCCCTACTCATACTTGCTACAGTGATTGCATCCTGAGAACCTGCTCTTAAGGGAAACATCTTCGAACTACTACTCTAACATCCAAAGTATGCAGATGACATATAATCTTAATCATATGCAGGAACATAATTCCAAAGTTCATTAACTAACATCAATGCAGTACCTTAACAAATAAATCACAAATAAAAACTGATAGGAAAGTGAAAGATATGTACCTGCCACATCAGGGGCTACTTGCGACTCCTCTGCAATCAACTGGAAAGCCCTGCTCCCTGCCGCAGGCGCCCCTGCCTAGCGCTGAAGGCCGTCGGTGATCCTTAAAGTTGCAGGGGCAAGTGCTATCACCTGTCCTACTAAAAGCAAACTCGGACACTGGGCCTTCTTGTGGCCCCACTGACTATAATGAAAGCATATCAGGTCTGATCCCTGGGTGGTGGTGGCTATACAATCTCTGCTAAAATGACCAGTCCGGCCGCATTTGAAGCAGCCAGAATCACCACTACTACGCTCCTGCACGCACCCTCGTGCGTCCTGCCACACTTCCTGCGTTGGCTGTGACTCTGATAGTACCTCAATATCGAGTCTGACCCCTTGGATCTCTTGCCTAAACCTGTGGCTACCAGATTCTTATCCAACTTCCTCTTCCTGAGGTGCACTAGGTCAACATCCTTCTCCCTGTCTCGAGCAATCATATCCTGCAGCGTCTTGCAGCTGGATCCACTCACAAACTCCCTGATGTCAGCCCTCATCATCTCGTGATATCGGGCCTTCTTCATCTCCTCGTCCACGACATATTTCGGAACAAGAAGAGCCCTCTCCCTAAACTTGGAGGTAATCTCTGCCACTGTCTTAGTATTCTGATGGAGGTCCTGTAACTCCCGCGCTAGCTATTTCACCTCAATCATTGGTGCAAACTCGGCCTTGAACCTGGCCGAGAAATCACTCCATGTCATCGCGTCCAACGCGACATCATACCCAATGGCATGTCCAACCTCCTCCCACCAATCTCGTGCTCTGTCCGTTAGAAGACAGGAGACAACTCAGACCTTGTCCCCCTCGAGACACTGGATTGTACGAAAAGTGTTGGCAACATCGGTCAATCACCTGCTGCTAGCGATGGGGTCCCGAGCCCTATGGTAATCTAGAGTTCTACAAGCTCTGAACTCTCGTGTAACACTCAAAATCAGAAAGGCCAAGAAAGGAAAGAAAACCCTAGGTCAAAGGGTCAACTCGTCGAGTCCAGGGAGGAACTCGACGAGTCGGAGCGGGATCTGGGGGATCGATTAAGTAACCGACTCGGCGAGTCGGCAAAGAGGACTCGCCGAGTCCGGTCTGAAGAGGGAAACCCTAAATCCGGGACTTTGTGCACTATTTAAGCATCTCATTCTCTCCCTTAGGATTCCTTATAGCCTCTCTTATCCAGAATACAAAACCCTAAGCCTCCATTGTTGCACATTCAAGCTTTCTTGCTATTTTGGGTGATTTGAAGGAATAAGGAAGAAGGGAACCATTGGGGATTCAAGGATTGGCAGTAGATCCAGAGTTTGTGGAATTTTCCAGAGCATTTGAGGGTAATGAGTTGCTACTTTCACTCTTTTGCATGTAGATCAACCTTTAACATGAGATTTGGGGCTTTTAGGGCAAGCTTAAGAACCATTTTGAGTTAGAAGCCCAGATCTGAAGTTGCTACTTCAGATCTAAGTGTATCTTGGCCTAGAGAATCATAAAGCATCAGTCTATGGGTTTATTGTAAACTCTCTTTGTCTTAAACCCTAGTTTTTAGTGTTTTGAGCCTAGATCTCCTTAGCTACATGTAAAGTTTTCCACTTTTCGTAAGGAATAGGCTTTAGAAGAGTGGATCTGCAGTTTGGAGTCCATGCATGACTCAAAAGCCTCTGAATATGTGAAGGATTGAATAGACTCGGTGAGTCCTTCGAGTGGACTCAGCGAGTAGTATGAAGATGGAGATGAACTCGACGAGTCGGATGAAAAACTCGGCGAGTCTGTTGAAGGCTGCCTTAGACTGGGCGAGTCAAGTCGCGAAACCCCAAACCATTCGAGTTAAGACTCGAATCAGTGAGTTGAGTGGGGACTTAGTGAGTTGGTCAGGACAGGACTCGGAAATAAGTAGACTTGGTGAGTCAGGGGCTAACTCGGTGAGTTGAGTCGCGAATGAAAGGATTCTGAGCATATGAACTCGACGAGTCGTCGGGCTGACTCGGTGAGTAGGGTCAGTCAGGAAGGTTGACTTTGACCCGGACTTTGACTTTGTCAAGAATGGACTTAGTTGGCTTCTAGAGTTCTGTTTGGATCTAAGTGTTATATGTATTGATATTGGTAGCTCGGGGAGCTAGTGGAGCAGCGGTTCAGAGAATTGCCAGTCAGCGGCAAGGGGGTTATCAGCAAGTTCTGCAGTGCATGTGAGTTTCCCTTTGTGTGAATGAGTCTAAGGCCACAATGTCGACCCATGTAGATATGAGTAGGAAGACCCAGGGGTTAGCCCTAGACACGGTATGCCAGTATGATAATTAGGACCAAGGTCTATTGATAGCGGGCGGGTGCCCAAGGGATGGTTTGCATGATAGAGTATACTTGTTTTCTGTGTGATACTTGTATGTGCCTGGTAGGGAGGTGAGTGTGGGTGAGGTCCCGTATCTCACTAATAGCAGAGTGTGGACAGTGTTCCACATCTCATTAGCAGCAGAACAGGGGTGAGGCCCAAGTTAGGGAAATAGTGAGTGTGGGCTGGGCCCGTATCTCACTATCAGTAGGAGCGTGGACGGGGTTCCATGACTCATTAGTAACAGGACAAGGGCGTGGCCGAAGATAGGCGAGGCCTTAGGACACGGTCTATTAGTTTATGTTTAGCTTATGTGTTGTGATATGTTTATGTGCTAGTATATTTTAGCGGGCGAGGCCCAGTGACAGGCGAGGCCTAAGTGAAACATATCTGTATCTAAGCGGGGCTCGAAGCAAGGTGGGGGCCTGGAGCGGCGGGGCCGTTGTAGTGGTGAGGCCCGAGGTAGCGGGCGAGGCCCGAAATATCGAGCGTGGCCTAGTATGTGTTGTATGTGTTTATGCAGGATATGTGGCTGTTTGGGGAACTCACTAAGCTTCGTGCTTACGGTTTTTAGTTTTGGTTTCAGGTACTTCCGGTAGCGGAGGGAAGGGCTCGGGGTGATCGCATGGCACACACCATAGATTAGACAGTCTGGGAATGTTTTCCTCTGATAATGAAAATATGTTTTGGAATTAATACTCTGATTATGTTATGGATTGATAAATGTGTTTTAAGTAATGTTTTATAAACGAAATTTTTATTCTTGAAAATTGGGGCGTTACAAGTTGGTATCAGAGCCTTGGTTTGAGGGATTCGGACATACTCTCGGGTGCGTCTGAACTCAAACTAAGGGATTGGTCTAAAAGTTTTCAAAATGAAAAGGCATTTTTGTAAAAAGAGTTTTTAGAAATGAAACAGTTTTAAAAAAGCAAAAAGAATTTAGAAAGAAAAGGAATTTGAAAAGAGAAAAAGGGTGTGGTGCATGCAATCAACCGAGCTTAAGTAAGTAGCCCAGAATACCCATACAAGTTATGTTACGATTATCAGTTAGTAGGAAAGCATGCTAGATTAGGACTAAGGATCTGGGGAGGATGCCTTATGTGCCTGTTATATGTGCTTTTGAGCTGCATGATAGTACTGATTAGACAGTAGTAGGGTAGCATGTTTAGGCTATGCCTGAGTTACGAGCTTATGTTACATGCTAGTACAGATTCTTGATATGAGGTTGTGATTGCTTGAGTATGTTATGGTTAGATTTTCCCTTGTCTGAATGCTGCTTACTTTGTGCATTATGGGATTCTAAGTGATGGGAGTTAGCCATTAGGTGAATACGTCACATCACATGTGATCTGGGTTGAATAATCTCAGAGTGCTGGATTTGGCCCTATTGCGCAGCTCTTGTATGAGTCCAACCGTTGTAGAGACGAGTCTTTTACTCGAAGGATTATCTGAGCCTCGTCACATGTGATGGTATTCAGGTGATGGCTAATTGGCATCACAAGGAGGCCTTCAACGGCTGAGGACTGGTTTGGTTGGAGTCAGAGGTTTCCCTAAGGTAAGCCCAGGATGAGATAGTGCTGGGAGCAGTAGTAGTAGAAAAAGGGACCTGGTGGAGTCGAAGCAGTTCTTGAGGAAAGTACGGATAGATGTGGAAGGTAGTATGGGCCCGTACTACTGAAAGCAGAGGATCCGTACTCGATTCGGGAAAGGCCGAGATGAGACTGGAAAACTTGTAGTGTGTGTGGTTGATCTCGCAGCAGTGATGAGTACTCTGATAGTTATTGTGTTATGTTTTCAGCATGGTGACATTGTGAGAAAGACCAATGGGTGGATCAGGCGCCGGAGAGGGATCAGACTCGGGTTCAGGGGCCAAGCAGCTCGAGGAGCGGATGAGGGAGTTGATATCAGCTGAGGTTACGCGCAGTATCCTAGATCAGACTCCTATGATCTTTGGCACGGTCAAGGAGGGTATACCGGAGATCTTGGATGAGAGGTTGGGAGCCTTCCATACAGAGATGATGGTTTTGATGGGAGCTCATACTTTGACATTCCGAGAGTTTAGCGCTTGCAGAGCGCCTGATTATCACGGGGCTAGGGACCCCATTGCTAGTAGCATGTGGTTGGCTGATGTTGCCAACGCTTTTCGTACGAGCCGGTGTCCCGAGGGGACAAGGTCAGACTCGCCTCCTGTCTTCTGAAGGACAGAGTGAGGGATTGGAGGGAAGAGATTGGTCATGCTTTTGCGGATGATGCCGCGTTGAACGCGATGACATGGAATGATTTTTCAGCCAGGTTTAGGGCTGAGTTCTCACCGACTATTGAGGTGTAGCAATTGGCACGGGAGTTTCAGGATTTGACACGGACCACTAAGACTGTGGTGGAGATCACCGCCAAGTTCAAGGATAGGGTTCTTCTTGTACCGCAGTATGTCACGGATGAGGTGATGAAGAAGGCCTGATATCATGAGATGTTGAGGGCTGACATCAGGGAGTTCATGAGTAGTTTCGGCTGTAAGACGCTGGAAGATATGATTTCTTAGGCTCGAGAGAGGGAGATCGATTTAGAACAGATCCGGAAGAGGAAGTCGGATGAGGTTCAGGAAGCCAAAGGTTCGGGAAAAAGGCCCAAGGGGTCAGATTCGAGATCGAGGGATTACCAGGGCCGCGGCCGATGTGGGAAGTGAGGCAGGACGCACAAGGGTGCATGTAGGAGTGGTAGTGGTGGAGATTCGGGCTGCTTCAAGTGCGGCCGGACTGGTCATCTTAGCAGGGATTGTACTGCTACCACCACACAGGGATCAAATCTGATATGTTTTCACTACAGTCAACGGGGCCACAAGAAGGCCCAGTGTCCCAGTTTGCTTTCAGCAGGACGGGTGATGGCACCTGCCCCTGCAACTTTGAGGATCACAGATGGCCGTCAGGGCTGAGCAGAGGCGCCTGAGGTAGGATGCAGGGCTTTTTAGATGACTACAATGGAGGCGCGAGCAACGCCGGACGTTGCAGGTATGTGTTTTCCATTTTTTGCTTTCTTTGTTCATGATTATATTGTTTTGGATCTTCATCGTTTGTGGTATAAGTATTTTAGAATTGAGCGGCTTGCTTGTGACCTAGTTGTATGCCATCTGCATATCTTGGATAATAAAGTGGTAGTTAAGGGGTGGTGCCTTATGGAAGCAGGTTACTTAGGACGCAACAACTATAGCATGCTTGTGTAGAACTCAGTAGTGACCCACTGAATTCAAAAAGGTTTTATTGAGTGATGGATCGGTTAGATCCCTAGCTATGGAAAGCTTGGTTCTTCAGCATTGAGCATTGTTTGCGGTATAGCAGAGAAGATTGGGAATTTTTCTCAAGCATTAAGCATTGAGGTATAAGCAGGATCAAAGTGGGGGAGAACCCTCCGAGTGTTCTAGGGTAAGAGCACGCAGATCCAGAATGAGTACACGACCTCAGAGAAGGAAAATAAGTAGCGCAGTGATTGATGGATTGAGGAGTTCAGCGTTGGGAGTTTGAGAGACATCCCAACAGTTAGTTCATGTAATCAAGATGGTTAGTATCGGGTTGGAGGATCGCCTGTAGGACTCGAAAGAGTTGGAATGACGATCTTGAGAATAGTTAGCATGGGATGCTTTCGTGATAGTGGTCAGTGGCAGAGATAGCATGTAGAGCATGGTAGAGCGGCGGGAGAGCTGCAACATTTTTCCAGCAGCGAGTTAGAGGTGGGAGGTGTTGTTAGACTACGGGTAAGCTGTAGCATTCCCTAGCAGCTTAGTTAGCGGAGAGTGGGCAGCGGCCCGTATCTCCTAGTTAGTGGATTTTGGGCGAGGCCCTTATCTCCTAAGTGATCAAGGTGGGGATCAAGAATGTGTAGTAGATGAGAATAGTATAGTCGGTGAGACCCGTGGGCGAGGCCCATATGAGAGTAGCAGTATAGGTGAGACCTGAGAGCAGGGTTGCTCAGTAGTATAGTCGGGTGGGACCTGTGTGCGAGGCCCGTGAGTTTTAGTAGCACAGGTGGGACCTGCTAAGGACCTTAAGGTCGAGTTAGGGGGGATCGGGGATCCCAGGGCATGTAGTGCCAGAGTGGCAGAATAGAGGGGGCAGCATTAGGTAGCCTAAGTTTCCTTGGTAATCGCTGGGAGCGACTAGAAGTTTCTGTTGGGGCTAGCGACTGGTGGGAGCCGGTAATCCAGATATTGATAGATCAGTAGGGACCAGGGTGGTCTCGGTTCATCCGGAAGGCGGATAAGGGACAGCATAGATTTTCAGTCAGTGGCAGTGATGGTAAGTAGTCTATGGTGGAATTCAGTTAGTTGATCGAGGGGTGCTCAGCACTAAGTTATAGTAGTGAGAAGTGTCCAACGGACACTGGCGGTAAGGACCCGTACTGGAAGTAGCGGGGGGTAATGGAGTTGGTGAAGGATAGGAACTTCACAGTGACAGAGGAAGTAGTTGGTTATGGAATGTTGCCTTGGCAAGGCCAAAAATCGCACAAGGAAAGAAAGGGGTGAACCCCTAGGGTGTTCATCATAAGTACTCGGGGAGTATCACAAGGTTTGTCAGTTGAGTAAGTTGTGTTCCCAGAATGTTCAGGGTCAGGGTTGACCCAAGATTATTATCCGCAAGGATTAATATTAGTCAGAATGATCGGGTAGAAGGCCAACAGAGGTAGCCAGCGGGTGTTAGGTTCCCAGACAAAGTGTTGGAGGCAGATCATAGGTCAGTTGGCCATAGCGAACTTCGATGATGAAGTTTAGTTTAAGTGGGGGAGAGTTGTAACACTCAAAATCAGAAAAGCCAAGAAAGGAAAGAAAACCCTAGGTCAAAGGGTCAACTCGTCGAGTCAAGGGAGGAACTCGACGAGTCGGAGCAGGATCCGGGGGATCGATTAAGTAACCAACATGACGAGTCGGCAAAGAGGACTCGGCGAGTCCGGTCTGAAGAGGGAAACCCTAAATCCAGGACTTTGTGCACTATTTAAGCATCTCATTCTCTCCCTTAGGGTTCCTTATAGCCTCTCTTATCCAGAATACGAAACCCTAAGCCTCCATTGTTGCACATTCAAGCTTTCTTGCCATTTTGGGTGATTTGAAGCAAGAAGGAAGAAGGAAACCATTGAGGATTCAAGGATTGGCAGTAGATCCAGAGTTTGTGGAATTTTCCAGAGCATTTGAAGGTAATGAGTTGCTACTTTCACTCTTTTGCATGTAGATCAACCTTTAACATGAGATTTGGGGCTTTTAGGGCAAGCTTAAGAACCATTATGAGTTAGAAGCCCATATCTGAAGTTGCTACTTCAGATCTAAGTGTATCTTGGCCTAGAGAATCATAAAGCATCAGTCTATGGGTTTATTGTAAAGCCTCTTTGTCTTAAATCCTAGTTTTTAGTGTTTTGAGCCTAGATCTCCTTAGCTACACGTAAAGCTTTCCACTTTACGTAAGGAATAGGCTTTAGAAGAGTGGATCTACAGTTTAGAGTCCATGCATGACTCAAAAGCCTCTGAATATGTGAAGGAATGAATAGACTCAACGAGTCCTTCGAGTGGACTCGGCGAGTAGTATGAAGATGGAGATGAATTCAACGAGTCGGATGAACAACTTGGCGAGTCTGTTGAAGACTGCCTTACACTCGGTGAGTCAAGTCGTGAAACCCCAAACCCTTCGAGTTAAGACTCGGATCAGTGAGTTGAGTGGGGACTCAGTGAGTTGGTTAGGACAGGACTCAGAAATTGGTAGACTCGGTGAGTCAGGCGCTGACTCGACGAGTCGAGTCGCGAATGAAAGGATTCTGAGCGTATGTACACGAAGAGTGGTTGGGCTGACTCGGCGAGTAGGGTCAGTGAGGAAGGTTGACTTTGACAGGACTTTGACTTTGTCAAGAATGGACTTAGTTGGCTTCTAGAGTTCTGTTTGGATCTAAGTTTTATATGTATTGATATTGGTAGCCCGGGGAGCTAGTGGAGTAGCGGTTCAGAGAATTGTTGATCAGCAGCAAGAGGGTTATCAGCAAGTTCTGTAGTGCATGTGAGTTTCCCTTTGTGTGAATGGGTCTAAGGCCATAATGCCGGCCCATGTAGGTATGAGTAGGAACACCCAGGGGTTAGCCCTAGACACGGTATGCCAGTATGATAATTAGGACCAAGGTCCATTGATAGCGGGCGGGTTCCCAAGGGATGGGTTGCATGATAGAGTATACTTGTTGTCTGTGTGATACTTGTATGTTCCTGGTAGGGAGGTGAGTGTGGGAGAGGCCCAAGTTAGGGAAAGAGTGAGTGTGGGCTGGGCCCGTATCTCACTAGCAGTAGGAGCGTGGACGGGGTTCCACGACTCATTAGTAACAGGACAAGGGCGAGGCCCAAGATAGGCGAGGTCTTAGGACATGGTCCATTAGTATATGTTTAGCTTATGTGTTGTGATATGTTTATGTGCTAGTATATTTTAGCGGGCGAGGCCCAGTGACAGGCGAGGCCTAAGTGAAACAGATCTGTATCCAAGCGGGGCTCGAAGCAAGGCGGGGGCCTGGAGCGGCGGGGCCGTTGTAGTGGTGAGGCCCGAGGTAGCGGGCGAGGCCCGAAATATCGAGTGTGGCCCAGTATGTGTTGTATGTGTTTATGCAGGATATGTGGTAGTTTGGGGAACTCACTAAGCTTCATGCTTACGATTTTTCGTTTTGGTTTCAGGTACTTCCGGTAGCGGAGGGAAGAGCTCGGGGTGATCGCATGACACACACCATAGATTAGACAGCCTGGGAATGTTTTACTCTGATAATGAAAATATGTTTTGGAATTAATACTCTGATTATGTTATGGATTGATAAATGTGTTTTAAGTAATGTTTTATAAAATAAATTTTTAGTCTTGAAAATTGGGACGTTACATATCGGAATGTAAGGGTATGCGCCCCCATCATGGCCATCATCTCAATGCGAAAAGCTCCCAACTTCTCTTCCAGTAGCTCTAAAACACCCCCTTGACCGAACCAGTGATCACAGGAGTCTGGTCTGGAATACTGCGCGTAACCTCTGCTGAAATATACTCTCTCATCTGCTCCTCGAGCTGCTCGGCTCTTGAGCCCAAGCGCGATCCCTCATCGGCACCTGAATTGTCAACTGGTCTACCCTGTAGCATCACCATTCTATAACATATCACAATAATCATCAGAATACTCATCACTACTGAGGGATCACACACACCCTACTAGTTCCATGCTTTTATCTTGGCCCTGTTTGATTCAAGTACAGATCCGTTACTTTCTATAGTATGGGCCCCTACTACCTTCCACATATATCCGTACTTTCGTCAAAGATTTTCTTGACTCCAACAAGTCCCTTGCACTACTACTATTGCTCCTAGCACTAACCTCATCCTAGGCTTACCCAAGGGAAATTTATAACCCAACCCAGTCCTCAGCTACTGAAGGTATCTTCGTAATGCTAATTAGCCACTACCTGAATACCATCACCTGTGACGAGGCTCAGATAATCCTTTGAGTAAAGGACTCATCCCTACAACGGTTAGACTTAGACAAGAGTTGTGTAATAGGGCCAAATCCAACACTCTTAAATTATTCAACCCTGATCACATGTGACTTGATGTATTCACCTAATGGCTAACTCCCATCACTCAGAGTCCCAAAAAGCACAAAGCAAGTATCATTCAGACAAAAGGAAAATCTAACCAGAACATAATCAAGCAATTCTATCCATATGTCAGGAATCTATACTAGCATGCAACTCATAAAGCTCATACACATAATAGGCACATAAGGCATGCTTCCTAAATCCTTTGTCCTATTATAGCATGAAGTTCTCATAAGCATATCATATCTAAACAAACATGTATGGATAATTTGGGGGAACTTTGTAACGCCCCATTCCTAAGAGTACCTTATTGTGAGTCCCCGGGATTTAAGAGAAATGGTATTTTGATCATCTTGTGGGAAAAGTGGATTAATGAGGGCAAAGTATGAAATTTGGGGACTCGCCGAGTACGCCCAACGTAAGCTGGGATTACACCCATCGTAAGGCGTAAGTGGACGCGGGTGCAAGGTTGAGTACGCCCAGTGTACTCTCAGAGTTCTAAAACCCTAAAATTAAGGTCAGCCACTATATAAGGAACATGTTGGTGCATACCCTAGCCTCCATAAGCTCTCCCTTAACCTCAGAAACCCTAGATAGCCGTTCCACCTCCATTGTTGGGTGTGTTTGGCCTTGAAAAGCTTATTTTAGCAAAGGAGAGGCTAGAAGAAGAAAGTGGCGATGTTCTGCCCTGAGTTCGCTTCGGAGCAGGCTCAGATGTCTCGATATCTGAGCATGCTCAAGAGGGATATCAGACAGTTTGTGTCTATGCAGAGGTGCGAGACTTTGTTGGAGTTGCAGGAGGCCGCCAGGCGGCGTGAGCTACAGATTGAGTTGCAGTTGCGTGAGCTAAGGCAGGCTCCGGTGCAGTCGCAGCCGGCACCGAAAGGGTCCAAGACCGTTGATTCTAGGGTGGGAGATCAGAGCAACCACACTTGTGGGAAGTGTGGAAGGGGTCACACCGGAGTTTGTAGGTCCGGTGGTGCATGCCGCAAATGCGGAAAGGAGGGGCACTATGCGAGGGATTGTCGGCAGTTAGCGCCGGTTCGGGATTTGAGGATTTGTTATCATTGTCATCAGGCTGGGCACTTGAGGGTCAACCGTCCACAGCTTGCTTCAGGACCGGTGCAGGCTCCAGCATCGGCCACTTTGAGGACCGCGAGTGGAGGTCAGGGTGGAGCGGAGCCCCCATGGGCTCAGGGTCGTGCTTTTCAGCTTACAGCAGAGGAGGTCAGAGCAGTGTCGGATGCAACTGCGGGTATGTTTCTTTCTTGATGTCTTGATTATCTTGTGGTTATTGTGGAGTATTGTTTATCTGCTAGTCTCATTGTGTGGTTTTCGGTGTGGTATTCATTGTTCTTTGAGGGTTATGGTTTGGTTATGAGTTAGTGATGGGAATTTCGTTGGTTATCATTCATGAAGGTTATTAGTGGAAATCTGGCGTTGGTCTGAATGTCAGGTAGCCTCTGTTTTCTGAGGAGTGGTTAGCTGCAGATTGAATTTCTTTCGAGCTTGGGATGATCAATGTTAATATGTGATTTTGTGAAGGTTGTTTGTGCTTGCGGGACGCAGTTCGCGTGTAAGTGTTGTTGAGGGAGGTCGGTGATGGTGACCGGTGATTGATAGTCAGCGCTATATGTGGGGGAGAATTGGAAAATTCTCCGGAAGATCAATGAGCATGTGAGGTTGTTTAGCCGTTTGGGATTCAGCAGTGTTCTATCAGCCAAGAGCGTAGGCTGGTATGAGTAAGTGGCCGGAATGCGGGGCGGGATACAGACCAAGGGTATTTGATTGTGCAAGGCCTGGGATCAGGCCGGGATTGAGTATGTATGATGGAGATAGAGTTTGGAACCCCTAAAGGGCTAGAATAGTATGCATGGGAGGATTTCCCGGAGAGATAACTTGGAATGATGAATGCTGGTTGAGCGGTCTGGATAGATTGAAGGCCGGTAGGCGTACCAGTCAGGCCGAAGGCTCGGAGGACGGCCCAGCCAGACTGAAGGCCCTGGAGGGCGATCCAGATTGGCTGAAGGCCTGGTAAGGCGGTGCAGTCATGCTGAAGACTTTGCAGGTATTGTTAGATCAGTTTGAGGGAAATGGATTGAATATGTTGCGTTGTGTTAGCATTAGAGGGTCTAGCCCCGGGTATTGATCTTGATTAGTGGAGATGGTGCATGGACTCGAGAGTCCTCGCGAGCAGATTCAGAGCATGTGTGTTGCATGGATAGCGATTATGCTATAAGGAAGTGGTGTAGAGTTGGGCGAGCACCGTGGCACTTGTCGTAGTGACAAGGCGGCCAAGTGGATTTCCTTGGTAAGGAAAGAGAGAGGAATGTAGTTCCAAGAGTGAGTGTAAGTTCACGGAAGTGAAAGCAGCAGCGCAGAGTTATGTTTGGAGTGGTCCAATTATGGTCATTGAGCAGCATGATTGCGGCAGTGGTATGGGATCACATCCGGATTGGATGTCTGCTGAGGTCGCGGAAGGGATTCCGCGGGAGTAGAGCCGAGAGGCTCGGAAGAGGTGCAGGGATGGGACCTTAGATTCCCAATTTGATTCTGATCAAGGAATTGTGTATGTAGTAGAGATTCATCCCGGGGGGCTGTTTGGGGGTGTCGTCAGTGTGACAGGTTTTCCCAACCGAGGGTGCTAGAGCTAGTTCAGTATGTGCATGCGATTGCAAGAGGAGAACTCATGGGAGTTGCTTTGAGGCTAAAGAATGTGTCATTCTGTCAGCATGGGATGGATAGAGTTGGACTCGGATCGGGAACCCGGTGGTTCAGGGTTATATCTAGCTCGTAAGAGCCAAGTGATCATGGTGATCAGGATCGAGAAAAGTGCCATGGAGTGGTACTCGATTGATAAGTGTAGAATCTGATAAGTGTGGTTATCAAGGGGTGAAGCCGTTGGCCGGCTTGAGGCGGTAGTCAGGACACCGCTAGAAAGGAGAAAGTGAGTTTCGGGTTTCGATGGTTGCGTCTTAAGGAACCTGGTTGGTTTAATGCCAGGTGGTGCGTGGCAGGAGAAGTTCTAGAGTAGAGATGCCGAAGGCTTCGAGGGCGAAGCCTAATTTAAGTGGGGGAGAATTGTAACGCCCCGTTCCTAAGAGTACCTAATTGTGAGTCCCTGGGATTTAAGAGAAATGGTATTTTGATCATCTTGTGGGAAAAGTGGATTAATAAGGGCCAAGTATGAAATTTGGGGACTCGCCGAGTACGCCCAGCGTAAGGCATAAGTGGACGCGGGTGCAAGGTTGAGTACGCCTAGCGTACTAGAGGTACGCCCAGCGTACTCTCAGAGTTCTAAAACCCTAAAATTAGGGTCAGCCACTATATAAGGAACATGTTGGTGCATACCCTAGCCTCCATAAGCTCTCCCTTAACCTCAGAAACCCTAGATAGTCGTTCCACCTCCATTGTTGGGTGTGTTTGGCCTTGAAAAGCTTATTTTGGCAAAGGAGAGGCTAGAAGAAGAAAGAGGAAGTTGTCAAGGAAGGAGTTGAGTGGCTGGAGCTTGTAGATCTGGAGAGATATCATCCTTTAGAGCCTATTTGAGGTATAAAGCTTCTTGCTTGTCAATTATTTTGCATAGATCTAAGTGTTGTGAAGTTTTGGCATCATTCTTGTCCCAAAAGTCCTCATGTTGATGCATGCTTTGAGTTGGCCGAGATTATCTGTCCTTTCAGACCTTTGGAGAGGTCTTGAGTGAGAAAATGAGGTCCCAAGGGCTGTGGTTGTTCCATGTGTGAGATATGTAGGTCTTAATGGATTAAGACCTTGGATTAAGAGCTTTATGGACGTCCCAAGTGATAAAGTTTGAGACTTTATGAATCTTAGGCATATTTGGCCTAGGGATCTGAAGTTTGGGCTTAAGAGCTTAAGCCATTAAGAAGTTATGAGGACTTAATGAGTAGCGAAGTTACGCCCCGCGTAGCGAGTCAGTGCCCCGATCCCCTGTTGCGAATCGGCGTGTACGCCCAGCGTACTAAGGAGGTGATGGGTTTTGGCCATATGACCATTCCTATGTGCACATGCAAACCCTAATGCTTGGATCTAGGTTTCTCTAATTAAACATGCTTTGAATCCAAGACTTCTAATGACTAATTAGGTATAAGAACAATACAAAAATTAGATCTAGAAGTTTACCTTTGGATCTCTTGTTTTGATCTTGTTGTCTTGGAGCTCTAGAGTCACAATTAGCACTCCTCTAATGGCTTACAAACACCAACTAGCAAGGAGGATGATTTGTGGGAGAGGAGAGGGATTAGAAATCGGCCAGGGTTTCTTTACTTTTGCAGAGGTGCCGATTTCCCTTGCCCTAGGGGTCTATTTATACTTGTAAGGCTCCTAGGGTTTCACCCTTAAACCCTAGTTGGATAATCTTTCCTTAAAGCAATCCTAATCCTTACCTAAGATAGCCTTGGACGAATTTGAGGCTATCCCAAGCCCTAGAATCCGTCCATCCTTTATCCAAGAAGGATTTACAGCCCAAAGTATAACTATCAAACAATTGACAGTTTATACCCTCTTATTTAATTAATCTCTTTAAGTCACCAAATTAATACTAATTAATCTATGACTTATATTAATCAAATAACAATATTATTATTACTTATATTACTCTCATAATATATCAATAATATTTATTCTCTCATAATAAATCATCCTATCAAGTTGCTATGGTGAAGGCAACCCAAAAGGACCATGCACAATCGGGTCAAATACTTGCCTAATATAGTTGCAGCCTTAGACACTATTCCAACAGTCTCACACTTGGATAAGTCTAGTAACTATATGCACAAGTACAATTCGATTTGCAATCGTAGCTCTCAAAGACGCTGTCAAACTCTGATCTAATCAATCTTGTCCTTTAGATAAGTACAGTCCTCTATTAGATATCATGCTGACAATTCTATGGAATGATTAGTCTAGCATCGATCTCCGATTTATTTAACATTGAACTTAATCGAACACATCAATTCAGTTCTGACCGGGCCCGACACATAAGTCAAATCAAATCATCGAGCGGCCGAGATATCGCTTTTACCCTCTTAGAATAAAAGTTATAGATAAACTTCGACTTATATGTATTTATTTATTCATTAATCAACTATACACAACAATGCGTTTTACAACATCGATTACCAATGCGTTTTCGCATTATCAATGTACAATCAATTAACAAATAACAAACCATATATCTGGGTTTTAAGACTATATGATATTATCGTCTTGCGATCACCCTTTAATATCATATTCCATAAGGTGATTCCAGCAAGCGCGGGTTTGTTCCAATGCTCAAAACTAGTTCATAAGCACTCATGAACGTTGCAGCAACCCTTGCTATGTCTAATACCATTTAGACAATCTACATACCAATTCATGACAATCTTCATTCATATCTACTTCCAACATATGAACGATTGTGGAAAATTTGAATAATTCGATTATTCTTAATAAATTCAATTATTCTGGAAGTCAAAACATGCAAAATGAAACAATAGTTAAACAATTAACATAAGACAGTAACATTACTCATAAATAAAACTCCTTTATTTAATCATCAAATGTTAATTACATTTATCTATTACACGTTTCTACTACTATCTAATCTATGCTAATATCATCCTTCAGTCCAATACTCCTAGCATGCTGCAAGTGCTTAACCCTACTCAGTCCCTTCGTAAGCGGATCTGTTGGGTTATCTTCTGATGATATCCTCTTCACTACGAGTTGTCCTTCTTCTACACGATGTCTAATAAAGTGATATTTTCTGTCGGTATGTCTAGATCTACCATGATCCCTCGGTTCCTTGGTCAAGGCAACCGCTCCTTCATTATCACAGAAAATCTCCATGGGCTCCTTTACGGCGGGTACAACTCCAAGATCACCTATGAAGTTCTTCAACCATATTGCCTCCTTCGATGCTTCGCTCGCTGCAATGTACTCTGATTCGCACGTTGAATCAGCTACGGTTTCCTGCTTGGAACTTTTCCAAGTCACTGCTCATCCATTCAGGGTAAAGACCCAGCCCGACTGCGAATGGTAGTTGTCCCTGTCGGTCTGAAAGTTGACGTCATTATACCCTCGCACCTTCAAGTCATCACTCCCTCCGAGGACTAAGAACCATTCCTTCGTCCTCCAAAGGTACTTAAGGATATTTTTCACTGCAATCCAATGAGCTCTACCAGGGTTCCCTTGATATCTGCTAACCATGCTCAAGGCAAAGGCTACATCAGGGCGAGTACAAGTCATAGCGTACATGATTGAGCCAACTGCGGAAGCGTATGGTACTCGTCTCATTTTTTCTATTTCAGCTTCGGTACTCGGACTTTGAGTCTTACTCAACTTGGCATTACTTTGTATCGGTAATTCTCCCTTCTTCGAGTTTTCCATACTAAAACGTTTTAGTACCTTCTCTAAGTAAGTGTTATGACTAAGTCCTATTAGTCTCTTACTTCTCTCTCTTACTATCCTTATTCCCAAAATGTAAGAAGCCTCTCCGAGGTCCTTCATAGCGAAGCACTTCCCGAGCCAGGACTTAACCTCTTGCAGATTCGGGATGTCGTTTCCTATGAGTAATATGTCATCGACATATAGAACGAGGAAGCTTACTATACTCCCACTGGTTTTGACATATACACACGATTCATCTTCGCTTCGTACAAATCCAAACTCTTTGACTTTCTCATTGAAGCAAAGATTCCATCTGCGAGATGCTTTCTTACGTCCATAAATGGACTTCTCAAGTTTACACACTCTATTCGGATGCTTCGGATCCACAAACCCCTCTGGCTGAGCCATGTAAACATCCTCAGCCAACTTTCCGTTGAGAAAAGCGATCTTGACATCCATTTTCCGAATCTCATAATCATGAAATGCGGCAATAGCTAGCATCACTCTAATAGATTTTATCTTCGCAACTGGTGAGAAGGTCTCGTCATAGTCAACTCCGTGAGTTTGAGTAAAGCCCTTCGCGACCAATCGCGCTTTATATGTGTGTACGTTTCCATCCACGTCGGTCTTCTTCTTGAAGATCCATTTGCACCCAACGGTCTTACGTCCGGGCACATTATCAACCAAATTCCAAACTTAGTTATCATGCATGGATTGGATCTCGCTATCCATTGCCTCTTTCCATTTCACAAACTCCGGGCCTACCATGGCTTCCTTATAGCTATTAGGTTCATCAAGGTTTATTAGTGTACCATCACTAATATACGTGTCCCCTTCGATAGTAATATGAAAACCATAAAACTGGGGTTGAACTCTAACTCTTTCGGAACGTCTAAGAGGTAAGGATTCGTCAATCGGTTCAACCGGAGTTTCCTCCTCGGGTTGAGTGTCAGCGGTAGAGGTTCCTTCATCTATCGACTCTTGAATCTCTTCAAGCTCAATTTGCCTCCCACTGTCTCCTTGGCTTATGAGTTCTCGTTCTCGAAAAACTCCTCTCCTCGCAACGAAGACAACGTTGTCCTTCGGTCTATAGAAGAGATATCCAAAGGATTTTTGCGGGTAGCCGATGAAAATACATCGCTCACTACAAGGTTCGAGCTTTTCGTGAGTATCTAATCTTACGAAAGCCTCGCAACCCCAAACCTTGATATGTGCCAACGAGGGAGCTTTCCCTGTCCACATCTCGTGAGGTGTTTTGGCAACCTTCTTAGTAGGGACTCGGTTAAGGATATGGGCGGCAGTCTCTAAGGCATACCCCCAAAAAGAGATAGGTAGTTAAGCACGACTCATCATAGAGAGAACCATACCCAATAAGGTTTTATTACGCCTTTCTGCCACACCATTCAACTGCGGTGTCCTAGGAGGCGTCAATTGTGAAACTATTCCACACTCCTTGAGATAATCGTGGAATTCAAGACTTAGGTACTCTCCTCCTCGATTGGATCGAAGCATCTTGATTTTCCTGCCCAATTGATTCTCCACTTCATTCTTGAACTCTTTGAACTTTTCAAAAGTTTCTGACTTTTGCTTGATTAAATAGATATACCCATATCTACTATAGTCATCGGTAAAAGTCACGTAGAAGCGGTTCCCATCCTTCGTGGTTGATCTAAACGGTCCACATACATCGGTATGTATTAGGTCCAATAGACCCTCACCCCTTTCACATGTACTTGTGAAGGGTGACTTGCTCATCTTTCCATGTAAACAAGACTCGCATGTGTCATCTTCCCTAAGTTCGAATGACTCCAACACTCCATCCTTTTGGAGTTGGGCTATGCGTTTCTTGTTGACATGTCCAAGACGACAATGCCACAAGGATGCTCTATCCATACTATTGGAAGAATCTATGTTCAAAATATCATTTCCTAAGTTATCAACAATCATAACAGTTTCATAAATTCCATTACATGGTATAGCTTCAAAATAAAAGACAGCATTTAGATAAGCCAAAATAGAACCATTCTCATTATTAAAAGAAAATCTAAAAGCTTGTCTAAACAAACCATGAAAGGAAATGATGTTTCTAGTCATTTCTGGCGAATAGCAACAATTGTTCAAATCTAAACTTAAACCATTCCTAAGCACCAAAGAATACACTCCAATCTAGGTCACAAGCGACGATCTTCTGTTCCCCATGATTAGATTTATTCTTCCAGCCTCCACATCCCTATTTCTTCTTAGTCCCTTCACATTAGAACAAATGTGGTAACCACAACCGGTATCAAGAATCCAAGAAATAACATGAGATGAATCGTTAGATTTGATTGTGTATATACCTGCGAAAGACGGCTTGATCTTTCCTTCCTTGATGGCTTGCAGGTACTCTAGGCAGCTTCTCTTCGAATGTCCTATCTTGTGGCAGTGGTGGCACTCTGCCTCCTTTGGTTTAGGGCAGGGTTTAGCAGGATCAACTTTGGTCCCACTAGAAGAGGCACCATCTCGGGCTTTAACCTTGCGATAGTTCTTAGACGAAGCCTTCCTCTTCTTTCCCTTTCCTTATCCAATAGCCAAGACAGGAGCAGCGGGTGGATTGAGAGTTGGTGCAACAGACTTGTCCTTGAAGTTGCTCTCAGCGACCCTCAAGAGACCTTGGAGTTTGCTTAGGGTGACCTCTTCTTTGTTCATGTGGTAGGTCATCCTAAATTGATTGTAACTTGGAGGCAAAGAGTGAAGCACCATGTTGATCGCCAAGTCTTCCCCAAAGTCAACATTCAACTTGCGAAGACGGTCGACATACCTTTGCATCTTTTGCAGGTGCACGATAAGAGACTCTCCATGACCCATTTTAGCGAAAATCATGTTAGTGAAAATCTCATAACGCTCTTGTCTCGCGTTTTGGTGGTATCTCTCCAATAAGTCTTGATGCATCTCGTACGGGTACATGTCCTCATAGGACTTTTGGAATTCGGAGTTCATAGTGGCTATCATGATGCAATGTACCTTCGTTGCATCACGCTCGTGTGTTTCAAAAGCGGTCATTTCAGCCGGAGTAGCGATTTCAGGGTTGATTTTCTCGAGCTTCTCATCGAGGACATACTCCTTATCCTCATAGCGAGCAATAGTGTGAATGTATCTTATCCATTCGCTAAAGTCCGTCCCATCGAAAATGACCTTTTGACAAAGGCTCATCAATGTGAAAGAACTAGCAGCAGCGTTGTTCACGTTCGAAATCTACAAATAGAAAGGACAAAGATAGATTAGAATATGAATCCCTAATTATCACCCAATAATAAAAATTAGGGCTAGGATCCAACAACAATATTTACATATTAGAAAAGGGATGTCGTAATCTAACATGCAAACAATTTGAAGGTAAGTGAATGACGATTCACTAATTCTCCACCATGAAGACCTAACTTTAAGTTCTAAATGAATTTGAGAATTACTAGGTTTAGATGAGATTCATTGAAACATTTCAATGGCATGTTTAAATCACGATATGCCCCTCTTGTTTGTGACTGGGATACCGAGGATCACAAAGCGGGTGTGAATTACCATGCAAATTCACATGGTGCCTTCATTGTAACGTTCACCTATTCGATATGCCGGTAAACCACACACGCTCCATCGAACTATGATAAACAATGAATCACCCTTTGCCACCTTCGCTTAGAACCAATTAGTGTGATGGTAAACCACACACGCTCCACTAACTTCTTAGCAAGGTGCAAAGTGTAATTTCATGGGATTGCATCAATTCACTTTTCCTAAAGTAACTAAGATTGGGAAAATTTTGAAAAACATGTAGTTACCTTGTATTTCATATTATACTTTTAATGAGAGGATGAGGTTGCCCTATCCTACCCGTTTGGCTAACGACCCTCCACCGATCAAGCAAGCGGTGGGTGTGAGTGTACACCCATTAAGCGCCATTTTATAGGCCACAACCTTATACCCACCTTATAGATCAGCTTCGTGAATGAGGCCTACTAACGGTAAGACTAGCATTTTATTTATATATATATATATATATATATATATATATATATATATATATATATATATATATATATATATTAATCTTGTAATATTATATTAGTATAGGGTTGTATTTTAAACTTGTAAAATTCTAGGGTTTGAAATTTAAATTTTTCTAAATTAAACTTTTAATCACAAAACATAAATTTCAAAACTTGAGGACAAGTTTTAAACATTTAAAACATGGAGGATCAAATAACAAATAATCTTAATTAACAATTAATTCCAAAATTATCCATATTTGATTTATTTAAGATTTCTTGCATAATAATTTACCAATTTAATCAAAATAATTAATTAATTATCACATAAGGAAATTAAATATTTTATTAATTGATAAATCTATTTAATTAGATCAAGATTATAGTCATATATATCAAAAAATCGGATTAGGGTTGATCTAATATGATAAAGGCAAGTTTCCATAAGATAAATATCAAAAAATCCCGAATCTGGCCCTTCCTGACGCTTGGACTCGCCGAGTGCACCATAGGACTCGCCGAGTCAGGCCAACTCGCCGAATACACAATGGGACTCGCCGAGTCCATGACTCAAAAACACAAAATTCGAATTTTGCAGGTAAGATTCAAACAAACAAGCAACAATTTAATAGAAATCAATCTAGGCTCTGATACCACTGATGGGTTTTGGCCATATGAACATTCCTATGTGCACATGCAAACCCTAATGCTTGGATCTAGGTTTCTCTAATTAAACATGCTTTGAATCCAAGACTTCTAATGACTAATTAGGTATAAGAACAATACAAAATCAGATCTAGAAGTTTACCTTTGGATCTCTTGTTTTGATCTTGTTGTCTTGGAGCTCTAGAGTCACAATTGTCACTCCTCTAATGGCTTACAAACACCAACTAGCAAGGAGGATGATTTGTGAGAGAGGAGAGGGATTAGAAATCGGCCAGGGTTTCTTTACTTTTGCAGAGGTGCCGATTTCCCTTGCCCTAGGGGTCTATTTATACTTGTAAGGCTCCTAGGGTTTCACCCTTAAACCCTAGTTGGATGATCTTTCCTTAAAGCAATCCTAATCCTACCTAAGATAGCCTTGGACGAATTTGAGGCTATCCCAAGCCCTAGAATCCGTCCATCCTCTATCCAAGAAGGATTTACAGCCTAAAGTGTAACTATCAAACAATTGACAGTTTATACCCTCTTATTTAATTAATCTCTTTAAGTCACCAAATTAATACTAATTAATCTATGACTTATATTAATCAAATAACAATATTATTATTCCTTATATTACTCTCATAATATATCAATAATATTTATTCTCTCATAATAAATCATCCTATCAAGTTGCTATGGTGAAGGCAACCCAAAAGGACCATGCACAATCGGGTCAAATACTTGTCTAATATAGTTGCAGCCTTAGACACTATTCCAACAGGAGGGTACGCCCAACGTACTCCCTCTGTTGGGTTTTTATTTTGGGCCTTAGGGTTTGGGCTGTTATTTGGGCTGCTGGATTTTGGACCGTGACTGGACATTATGGTTAGAGTGTTGTGGGCCCATTGGTTGTTATGGATCATGAGTTTAGGCCCATTTGGTGAGGTGGGCCCAATTTAGTAAATTGGCCAATAGTGGGCTTTGCTTCGGACTTTTGGACTTTGGGCCATTGGTGGGCTTGGGAGCTTACCTAGTGTTGGGCCGGATTGAGTTAGGGGTAAAATGGTCAATTTACCCTTAGAAAAGTATTGTGCTTGGCCTAACGTTTATTTATGCTATGTTGGCTAGTTCGGGATTTTTGGGTCTAAGGCACCAAGGTCGGCCCTTTATCGTATTGAGATCCGGGTATTGTTGTTATGTTATTGTTTTGATATGTTTGCATCCTGGTAGCTAGGATGGTGTATGATAGAGACCTGGTTGAGGTCGGTAAACTGATATGTAGGGTGATGCTATGCTAGTGACCGGTTAGGTCGGTATCCTGGTTAGGATGATGATATGCTATGTGATCTGTTTGATCGGCTTGTTGACTGCGAATTGTTATATGATTGTATGTTTATGTGCACATTGTTGTTTGGACTGGAGTTGGGTTGAGGCGGGTCCTGCTTTGTGCTGTAGGCCAAGATACCCAGGGCGGACCGGTTGTCCCGAAGGCCCAGCGAGCGGTCCGGATAGGCTGTAGGCCCCAAGAGGGCGGACCAGAGGTGCCGAGGCTCGGAGAGTGGACGAGGCCGACTGAAGGCCCGGTGCGGGCGGACCAGTCATACTGTAGACTCAGAGAGTGGACCAGGTGGATTGAATGCCCGGTGCGAGCGAACCAATCACACTGTAGACTCGATGTATATGGCTAGACTCGGAGGGTGGACCAGGTGGACTGTTGGCCGGTGCGGCGAACCAGTCACACAGTAGACCCGAAGTGCATGGCTGTTCTGTGATCGGATATGATATGGCTTGTTATGCGTGTATGGTATATGTGGTTGGTATTTTGGGTATATCTCACTAAGATTTCGGGCTTACAGTTGTGGTTTTATGTTTTTCAGCTTCTTCAGCAGACCGTGGCAAGGCGAAGGTGTGATCGTACCGCTCCTCACGTTTGTGTTGTGATGTGATTCTGGGAATGCTCTAAATAAATTGTATTGAAAACCTTTTTGTAATAATTTAATGAAAACAGGTTGTTTTTTGAAAAATTTAAATTGGTTGGAATTTTTCGGTCGTTACAAACTTACTTGAGCTCGGTTGATTGCATGCACCACACCCCTTTTCTCCTTTCTAAAAGCTCTCTCTCTCTCTCTCTCTCTCTCTCTCTCTCTCTCTTTTTCAAAACTCTTTTCATTTTCTTAAAGCTTGTTTTTATAAAAATGATTTTCTTTTGAAAATTATCATACCAATTCCTCAGTTTGAGTTCAGACACACCCGAGGGTATGCTTGAATCCGTCAAACCAAGGCTCTGATACCAAAAATCCAGACCAAAAATTTCGATTTAAATCAGTAATAGAAACCTTAATTATCAACCATTTCATTCATAAACAAAAATCATTATATCAAATCAGAGTATCATCTCAAAACATATTCTTTTTATCTGAGTAAACATCCCGTGCTAAAAACTTATTGGTGTGTGTCATGCAGTCATCTCGAGCTCCTCCCTCCGTTATCGGATGTACCAGAAACCAAAACTGCAAACTGTATGCACGAATCTTAGTGAGTTCTCCATACTACCACATACCATACACATAAACACATACTACAAACATTGGGCCTAGCCCGCTACATCAGGCCCCGCCTGGCATTGAGCCTCGCTCGGTATACATATATGTTTCTACTAGGCCCCGCATGACATCAAGCCTCGCTTGATTGATCGCCAGATTGATCATTATCGTCGCTAATATCACCAAACTATTCCATATTCGATTTTAATTTGGATGTTCAAACGTATCTGTTCTTTGTTTTCCTGATTATAATCGATCTTCTTGATGTAATTGTCGATCGACTAATACTCTTCGATTGACTTTCTTGTTTGTTAGTTTTCAAATAGATAGAAACTCTATCGGCCAATCCACAATATTTATGGAATATCCCTTGATTGTAGATACCGAATAATGGATAATATATGAATTATTAATTATATTAAATACGAAATTACTCCTTTTCCTTCCTTAAAGGATTGGTTGATAGGTGTTCTCGCGTTCTCAACCTTTTAGGTGTTCTTATTTGATCATATATATATATATATATATATATATATATATATATATATATATATATATATATATATATATATATATATATATATATACCTTGAGATTTAACTATAACAAAAACATAAAGACCACAAAGAAGATGAACAATCCGATAATGCATAGAAAGAGGGACAATATTAAATTGAAGAACACATGGAGAGATAACTCTCAAATTCACTTTAACTAGAAAACAAGAGTACATTTTGGTGCACTAAAGTAAAACGACCATCTATCTCTATTTATAGAGATAGATAACTTACAATACAATAAAAAGGAATAAAAAAACGTAACTTATCACTCATAATTTGTGGAACATTTTCATGTTCCAACACATAAACATACACACATACACACACACACACACACACATATATATATATATATATATATATATATATATATATATATATATATATATATATATAAGATAATATATGTAAAACATAATCATTAACGGAACCGATCGACAAGCTTACTATCATTATCGATTCATAAGATATAACAATAATATATATATATATATATATATATATATATATATATATATATATATATATATATATATATATATATATATATATTATTGTTATATCTTATGAATCGATAATGATAGTAAGCTTGTCGATCGGTTCCGTTAATGATTATGTTTTACATATATTATCTTTTATAAATGCATCGAATGTTATCTTTTTTATCTCAAATGTGCAACTGTGGTCCACATTGAGCAAAAAGTTCACTTATGTTAACCGACTAACTCCAAAATTACAAGTTAAGTCCTTAATGTATTGATCTCTTGCTATATTTGGAAAACATAATTCTACACAAGTCATATAAATATATTTATGGAAGTAACTAATCAATTTTTAGATCTATAATCTGCTTATTATTTTTTTCCTTTCATCAAAATATAATAACTTTTTTTATTTAGATCATATTATCTTACAATTATCTTAACCATTTTTTGTTGAAAAAAAAAAACTATGAATCATTTAAGTCTTATTTATCAAAATACAATATTATCCTATATTGACAATCATATTTTAATATAGTTTAATATTGAATATTGAATTTATTCATTTTATTAATCTATTTTTTGGTCTATCTTATAAATTCGTGGTTTTCACGGATCTCGAATCTAGTGTGTGTGTGTGTCTATATATATATATATATATATATATATATATATATATATATATATATATATATATATATATATATATGTTGGGTTTTATGTACTATAACACTCCTATGGTGTACATGCAACCCTAATGTTTTGAATCTAAGTTTTCTCTAGTTATACATGCAACAAAAAATTATCCAAAGCATGAAACCTATCTAGCATACAAATTTGGTACATGAATCATAAAACTAGTTAGAAGATTACCTCTTATTTGTAGCTTGTAGTTGTTGGCCTTTCAAGAGCTTAGCACCTCAAGTGTGATGCCTAAAACAAGTCACAAACACCAATAACAATTGGATGAATATGAGAGAGAGGTTATGAACCTAAAATCGGCTAGACATTCACCTTAGGAGTCTTAGGGGCTGATTTTAGCAAGCTAGGGGTTCATTTTTTTAGTTTGGAATTCCTAGGGTTTCAACTTGTAAACCCTAATTCAATTGGGCTTTTAATCCAATAACTCGTTAGCCTTTTGGACAAACTCTTCATGGACTCTCGCAAAGATTTAGTCTAATCCTAATCAACATAGATCTTTAGCCCAAACTATGAGTATTATTGATTTACCTAATCAGTCCTCCTAAATTTAATCAGTCTCTTTTGATCACTAAATTAATTCCAAATTAATTCTTGATCCATAACAATTAAATAATATGATTTCTCAATTAATATATTATTCTCATAATATATTTATAAATCACAAATAACCTCTTTCTCAAATATCCATCCTGTCAAATTGTTTTGGTGAAGCCAACCCGAAATGGACCATGCTACTATCGGTCAAGTACATACCGATTATAGTTATGGGGTTAGACACCAAATCAACCAGTCTCCCACTTGGATAAGTCTAATAACTATAATTGCAAGTATGACTTTAAAACCCGACTAGCAATCGTAGCTCTTCAAAGTTGTTGTCGAACTCTGACCTAGTCAATGACGCATCCATTAGATAAGGGATCATATATTCCTCCATTCTAGATATCGTATGGACATGAGACATGAATTATAATCATTCTCTCTATCCATGTGTTGTTTCCCGATTTCCGATTTATGATGACCAACTATTCTAACAAATCAAATCAGTCCAGGCTTGGCCAAGCACTTAGGATTGTCATCACTAAATCATCGAGGGGCCCACATATATCGCTTTTATCCCTCTCAGGGTAAAAGGAATGGATAAACTTCAACTCATATGTTTGATCTATTTACTCATCAAATCACACACAACGATACGTTTTATAACACCAAGTTACTCGTGTGTTTACCCATCATTAATGTGCAACCGACTTGCAAACTACAACTCATATGTCTTTGTTTCAAGAATATAAGATATTATTGTCTCACAATCACTCGTGATAAAATCCATGAAGTGATTCAGATGAGCATGGGTTTAATCCAATATTCAAATCTTATTACATGAGTACTCACGAATACTGCAGCAAACTTATGTTATGTCTAACACTTAGACAATCTACAGACGGATTCATGACAGTCTTGCCTCAATACCTACTTCCAAAATATGATCGACTGTGGATGGTTTGAAAAATCTTATTATTCTGGAAGTCAAAACTTGTGAAATGAAACACAAGAATAATCGAATCCAATATGGTATCAAAACTTTTGAATATAAATAAAACACCTTTTATTTAATTACCATATCGATTACACATTATTCATTATATAATGTTTTGACTCATCAACTTAATACTTGAATTAAAATAATAGTCATCCCATGCTCCAAGCATGCACACTATGTTTACCTATGGTCCTTACTTTGTAAAATAGATCAATTGTAAACATTTCCAATGACACTCATTTCACAATTCCAAATCCTTATCGCAAGTGTAAGAATAACAAGTCCTTGCCACTTACTGTAATCTGTTAGATTCTATGTTTATATGCAACGATCCTTTTTTAAGGACTATGTACATAAGTCACATTAATTTTCCTACTTACATAACTTTTCATTGGAAATTGTTACAAGACAATTCCATAGATACGAAGTCTCATATTCAAAGCACATTCCTTTAAACATCCTTCTTGCATAAAATTTTCTAACTTACTCATAGATTCTTGATATCCAACTCCCAATATGGACACTTTTCCGTAATTGCCATATGATCATCTATTCTTAATAGAATCATATCTATTCAGAATTATATCAATATGGTCCATTCATTACTATACTTCCAATTACCCACAAGTGACCAATCCTTAGCGAAAGTTTTGATACCCTCGGCATTTGGAAAATTAGAACATGTGAATATTATAGCGTATGCAATCGATCCTATATCTGAAGCATATGGAACACGAGTTATAATGTCTTACATAAAGACATGATACATGACCAATCTTTTGCTATAATATGTCCATATATAGAATTTCCAATGTTGAAATATTTCAACATGGTATTCATATATCCATGACTAGGTTTGATTAATACTTCAATCTAAACTTTTAGATTCAAAATAAAGTATAAGTATCCTCTCCCTTACTATAGCGAAACAACTTTTCAAATTTTTTTTCAACTTTGCAAATTCTTAGCCTTTCTTTCCTATAACCAGTATTGCTAACTTGCAACACTTCACATAATAATCATGCTCCCACTATCATGATAATTATATTCTTACTAGCATAACACTTATGCTCCCACTAGCTTTGACATGTATCCAGAAATCAGCTAGACTTATAGAAATCAATACTTATTGACTTTCTTACCAAAGTTCAGATTTATGATATGTGATGCTTCAATAAGCCTTTATCTAAGCTCATACACCTTTTATTAGAAACCTCATATGTGTGTCTAAACTGTTCAGAATTTACAGCAACAAGTTCCGAATGTTCAAACTATTTTCCATTTCTCACAATTCAAACTATGAAGAGGGATGCCGTAATCATAATCGAATTTGAGAATGCAATTAACACAACTTCTATCTCCTTAATGTCTACTTAGTGAAAGCGTTTCCTCACAATCATTTTCAAGAATTGGAGAGAAACCTTATGACACTTAGATTTTATGGTGTATGTGTTCCTATCCATATGAATCTATCATTCCTAACCATTATCATAAGACAAGGTCTATGACAAATTCAAACTCATATGGAATGAAGTTTTTCAATCTTAATTTCTTGCCACTTGGCAGCACAAGGGCCTACCATGTCTTCCAAGTTGTTAAGCAACTCACCCTTACTGATTAATGAACTTTCACAGATCAAGGTGCTTTGCCTTATGCAAACAATTGAGAACTCATAGAACTCGCATGCATAGTCAACTTTAACTGGAATGGGAACAGAAAGAAGAATATGTCAACACGATAGGTTACAAACCTCAAGTCGTGTGTTAGTGATTAATAATAGGTTTACTCTCTATTAGTTCTTGAAACTTTTCAAGATCTTTAAGACTCCCACTGGCCTCTTGACATATAAGATTCTCTGTCAAGAAACACTCCTTGACAATTTTTTTCAAGAGTTAGTGCGGATTCTTATCAAGAATGACACTTCACTCAATTGGTCTTAGTTGGTCTTTGTCTTATCTAAACATCACAAATACCAATATCAAATATGCAAGAGCAAGAGAACTTTTCTACTCAACTTTTCATGATGTGTTTTAAACCTACTTAAGACATGTCACACAAGACACAATCTTGGAGAATGACTCTAGGACTCGACTTTGGAATGAAGTATGACTCACCTTAATTGATTTAACCATTTCAACAATTCCTGATTCCTCTTCTTAGCCATACAAATGCACCAAGTCAACAGTCAACATTCTCGACACAACGAATCATAACATTCTCAACCTGTCAATGTGTGACTTCATCTCCAAGACATGTGCACACACGGACCTTCCATCTTGGTGTTTGCTTGCCAATACAGTTTGAGTGACCTTGAACTTTTCAAGTCGACGAACATGTGCGTCAGGGAGAATTATTGGAGGAGGTGGATGGAGTGAAGTATGATATTGTGGAATATCATCTTCATGTGGTAGGCTTTTTCCCACAGGATAAGGCAGACCATAGTTGTCTGACCTAGACATCTATAAGGGGAGAAATTCAAGTTAGTTGATTTAAGTCCTTAATATAACACCCAACATGAAATATTAACGCTAGGACCCAACACAATATTCTACAATTTGGAAGAGGGATGTCGTAATCCAATTGTAAAATATTTGAAGGTTGGTAAATGACGATTTACCAATTTCCACCATGAAAAACGAAAAAGAGCATTAGGTTTTAAATGAATTGAAATTCGTAGATTCTTTGAGATTCATTGAAATTTTTTAATGGCATGTTTAATCTCGATTATGCCCTTCAAACTTGTGACCGGGATACCGAGGATCACAAACAAGGTATGAATAACCATGCAAATTAGCTTGGTACTCTCGAAGTCATTTATCACCTAATCAATGTGTCGGTTAACCACACACGCTCCATTTATGTATGACAAACTACGAGCTACCCATTTTCATCCTTCATTAGTCCCATATTAGTGTGTCGGTTAACCACACATGCTCCACTAACGACTAATAAGATGCAATGTACAATTTCATGGGTTAGCTTCAAATTCACATCTTTCCTAAGTAACTAAGATTGGGAATTTATAAAAGATTTAGTTACTTAATATTTCATCATACTTTTAGTGAGGATTTAAATGTCCTATCAAACCCGTTTGGCTAACGACCCTCCACTGGTCAAGGGTGCGGTGGGTAAAAGTGTATACCTAATGACGGTCATTTTATAGGTTGCTTCCTTAAACACCCCTTATAGACCAACTTCGTGAATCAGGTATAGCGCCTGGTTCCTGGTACGTAAAATTTATCTAACTATTTTGCATTTTTGGCCTTGGACTCGGCGAGTTGTAGGCTCGACTCGCCGAGTAGAGGCGGTTTTGGGAGCACGTTTAAGTTGGCGACTCGGCGAGTCTCCGCTGTCTGATGAAACCCTAAATTTCAAGGGTTTGCACCCTATTTAAACCAACCTTATGCACCCCAACCTCGCCCCCTTCACCCTCAGAGCTCCAAACATCGTCCAAACCCTTATTCCTTGTGAGATTGAAGTGCTTTGGTGTGTTTCTTGAAGTTTTTGATAGAAAAGAAGAGTAGATCAAGAAGAGAAGAAGGAGGCCAGGCATTTTGGTGTTATCTCAGTGATTTCCTTGAGGTATAACTCAGTTTCCCTCTGTTTCCATGCTTATAGTCCCTTATAGCTCCATTAAAGTCCTTCTTGAGCCATTTCCAAGCTTGATTACGAATTAGGGTTTGTAATAAGTTGATCTACCCTTAGATCCAGGCATGATTGAGCTCCAAGAGCTCAGATCCACTGCCTTTATGGATCCATATTGCATGAAAGCCCTAGATCTACTCTTTTAGTGCATTTTGAGCCCTAAAACCTTCATTGGTGTTTATTTACACATAAAGTTGGAAACTTTACGTGTTAATCAGGCCCTACAAACCCAAATCTATGTATGGCATGAGCTGGATTCGAGCAAAATCGAGTATATAGTGTTTGCATGTGAAAGACTCGGCGAGTCGAGTTGCGAGTCCCCGAGTTTTCCCCCTTTTCGTGTTTGCAGAGTGGAGTAGTGAGTCATGGGGTGTGACTCAGTGAGTTGGAAGCCAGACTCACCCATGAATGAACTCAGCGAGTCAATGCCCTGACTCGGCGAGTCCACGACAATCTTCTTGCCTCAAGAACAGACTCGGCGAGTTGTCCATACAACTCGGCGAGTCTTAGCATAGAGTGTTCTTCGGATGAAGATGAACTCGACGAGTTGTTCATACAACTCGGCGAGTAGGATGAAGGACTATTGGACTTTGGTTTAGAAGGAAAACTCGTCGAGTCAATGCCTAACTCCACGAGTAGAGACAGGATTATAGTCAGATAAAGGGATAGGGACTCGGAGAGTTGGCAGGCCAACTCGGCGAGTCAGGTCAACTGGAAGTTGACTTTGATGTTGACTTTGACTTTGACATTGACTTTGACTCTTGGTTTGGTTAAGGGTAAATGGTCATTTACTCTGGGGGCGATTAGCAGTATTTGACTGAGTGTTTTGTGGGGATTATAGTCGGAGGATTTCCGGGACAGTAGCAGCAACATGAGACAGTCAGTTCCCACGCAGATCAGCACCTACTTTGAGGTGAGCTACCTTCCAGTAGCGGTGGGTCTACGGCTACAATGCCGACCCACCAGTAGGAGTTGTACGTTAGATGATTGTCTTTGTGATATCATCTAGGTTTGCTACTACCTGATATGTTATATGCTGGCATGATATCTATATGTGATAGTAGTAGAGTTCGGTTGTTAGGACAGAAGGGTAGGTTAGACACCCCAGATATGTCTGACAGTATGTGATGATATGTTTATATGCTGGCATGATATGTTTGTTGGATTAGGTGTCTAAGCCCATAACTATAATTGGTATGTACTTGAATTGATAACAGCAAAGTCCTTTTGGGTTGCCCTCAAACCTGGCAACCAGACAAGGAAATTATGAAAGGAGAGATATTAATTTATTATAATATTAATAAATTAATATAAATGAATTTATTAATATGTTAAAAGATTAATATATTAATAAGAAATCATTTTGTTTAATTAATTGTTAGCCAGAAATTAATTAGAATTAATTTTGGAGTTAAAAGAATTGATTATAAGGTGCAGGGACTAGTTTGCAATTATCTAATAGTTGAGTGGAAGGCTCTAGAACCCCCTTGGATAAGGTTGGATGAAATCTTTAGGGGAAACCCTAATAATTTCGTCCATAGGGGCTTGGATAAGGCCCTTGGGTTTGCTTAGGCCCTAAGCAAATGATAACTAGGGTTTCCCCTAAACCCTAGATCCCTCAGCTATATAAGGAGCCACCTGGTTCATGTTTTGGTCACTCTTTTCTTTTGAAGAAACCCTAAGGGCCGAAATTTTGCATACTCCCTCTCCCCTCTCTCCTCTACTTTCCTTCTTGCTAGTTTGGGTGTGATTCCATTAGAGGCATTACACTTGTGGTGCTAAGCTTCCAAGAAGATCAAGATAAAGATCAAGGGAATTATCAATTGTTTACTATAACAATTGAAAGGTATGTAATTACTAAACCCTATTTTGTAAATTTCGATTATAGCCTCTCTCCTCTAGGGTTCTTGTTTTGCAATTCAAAGTTGTATGTTCAATAGATAAAACATAGATCCAAAGTAGGTTGCATGTGAACTTAGGAATTGTTTTCTAGTTTATTTGTTTTACCTAAAACCCATCAGTGGTATCAGAGCCATTGTTTGTTTTAAATTGAATTGTTATAATTGTTGAATTGCAAATTAGGGTTTATAGCTATTAAATCCTAAAGGCCATTTTTTTTGATTTTTAGGGTTGTGGATCAAAGGGTTTTTAAAAACCCTAGCCTCCAAAGAACCCTAATCGAAATTAGGGTTAGGGTTTTGAAAACCCTAGCCTCCTCCCTTGAAAATTTCGAAATATGCTATAAAGATTAGGGTTTCTTTGTTTTGGATAATAGTTGCCTTATTGGATAATTGAGAAAATAAGGAAATTATCCTATCCCCATATTTTCGAAATCTAAAAGGGATATGGATTAGGATTAAGTTAATTGTTTAATTTAATTAGATAATCCTTACAAGATTTTATAAATTAATTAAAAGTTAATTAATAGATAAATATTAAATCTAATTAATTGGTTTATTTAAATTTAAAATTTAATAGTTTAAATTTCGAAAAAATTTATATAAACCCTTGGATTTTTAAAATGTTTTTAAAACACACCTTATATATATATATATATATATATATATATATATATATATATATATATATATATTATAATTAAAAGTTAAATATTATATATGTATAAGAATATGGTTAGTCAAATCGCTAGTATGCCTCATTCACGAAGCTAGTCTATAAGGGGGTATAAGGAAACTGCCTATAAAATGGTAGTTGAATGGGTGTCCACTCTCACCTACCGCTTCCTTGATTAGTGGGGGGTCGTTAGCAGAACGGATTTGATAGGACAACTACTTCCCATTAAAAGTATAATGCTATTAAAGAAAGTACTAGAACACTATTTTTCAAAATCCCAATTCTAGTTACTTTAGGAAAAATGTGAAAAGTATGCTAATCCATGAAATTGCACATTATGCTTTATTGGTCGTTAGTGGAGCGTGTGTGGTTAACTGGCACACTAAAAGGCACTAATAAAGAGTAGTAATGGGTATCTTATAATTATCATTTGGATGGAGCGTGTGTGGTTTACCGGCACATCAATAGTTAATGATAAAGACAATAAGGTTACCAAGCACATTTGCATGGTTATTCACATCTAGTTTGTGATCCTCGGTATCCCAGTCACAAATAGTAGAGCATAATCCGAGATTAAAACATGCCATTAAATAGTTTTAATGTATCTCAAAAGAATTAGGAATTTCGTTTATTTTGTCTAATGGTGGAATTGGTGAATCGTCATTCACCTACCTTTATGAGATTTGAACTTGGATCTCGGCATCCCATTTCTAAGTTGTAAATCGTCATAGTTGGGTCCTAACCTTGATATGATATCTTTGGGTTATTATATTGAGGTGTCTTGGAATCTAACTAAAACTATCTTTCTTTTCAGATGTCTACTCCTGGAAACACTTATGCTTCATCATCCTCCAGCCACAACTTCTCTCTACTAAACATCTGCTCTAAAGTCGTTATGGATGGCTCCAACTATAACGATTGGATGCGTAACATCAAGATGGCGCTTAGATTCGAGGACAAAGAGTATGTCCTTGAAAAGGATCTCAAAGAACTTGATGAGTCAAAAGCCACTCCCGAAGAGTATGCTGCCTACAAGAAACACTATGATGATGCTACCAAAGTGGCATGCATCATGGTTGCAACCATGTCCCCAGAATTGCAGAGGTACTATGAGGACTACTGGCCTTTTGAGATGAACAAGGACCTTATGGAAAAGTACCATAAGCGAGCTCGTCAAGAAAAGTTTGAGGTAGCCAAGTCACTCATGGCTTGCAAGATGAAAGAGGGGGAATCGGTTGTATCTCATGTGCAAAGAATGCAACGCTACATAGAGCGTTTGGTCAAGCTCAACATTCACTTCGATGAGGAATTGGCCATTGACATGGTCTTGAACTCGTTGCCTGATTGTTATGGTCAGTTTATCTTAACTTACCATTTGAACAACACTGAGCAGACTTTGGCCCAATTACACAACTTGTTGCAGATAGATGAGGCAGGGATGAAGGTTAAAAGTATACCCTCCACACCTGCAAGTGCCCCTGTCTTGGCCATTGGACAGGGAAAGGGGAAGAAGAGGAAAGGTCCTCCCAAGCAAAACTGGAAGAGCAAGGCTCAAGCTGTGTCATCTAGTAATGGCCTGAAGGCTAAGCCCAATGGTTCCACTCCCCATGTTTCTGATCCAAAAGAGGCCATTTGCTTTTACTGCAATCAAAAGGGGAATTGGAAGAGATCTTGCCCACAATATCTGCAAGATATCAAGGATGGCAAAGTGAAGCCATCCTCGGCAGGTATTTACACTATTTCTGCTAATAACTCATTATCTTCTCGTTCATGGGTCCTTGATACAGGATGTGGATTTCATATTTGTTCTGATTTGCAGGGGCTAAGGGAAAGTGAGGAGATAGAGCATGGGAGAATAAACTTGATCATGGGGAACAGAAAGTCTTTACCAGTTACCAAGATCGGAGTTTATCAACTTTTGCTCAGTAATGATATTAGATTAGATTTAATAAATTGTTGTTATTTGTCTGAGATGACGAGAAACATTATTTCATTTCATGCATTATTCAGACAAGGTTTTAAATATTCTTTTAATGATTTGAATGGTTCAATTTCTGTTTATAAGAATGGTGTTTTTGTGTTTGAAGCTTTACCTTGTGATGGTGTGTATGAAACAGTGACTTGTGTTGATAGCTTAGGAAATAGTGTACTTAATATTGACTTGTCTAATAATGTAGACAAGACATGCTTGTGGCATTGTCATCTTGGACACATTAACAAGAAACGCATAGCCCAACTCCAAAAGGATGGAGTGTTGGAATCATTTGACCTAAAATCAGATGATATGTGTGAATCTTGTCTTTTGGGAAAGATGACAAAATCACCATTCACAGGGTCTTGTGAAAGAGGTGAAGGTCTATTGGATCTCATACACACAGATGTGTGTGGGCCCTTCAGATCAACCACAAGGGATGCTAATCGATTCTATGTGACTTTCACTGATGATTATAGCAGATATGGTTACATCTACTTGATCAAACATAAGTCAGATTCCTTTGAAAAGTTCAAAGAGTTTAAGCATGAAGTCGAAAATCAATTGGGCAGAAAGATCAAGATACTTAGATCCGATAGAGGCGGGGAGTATCTTAGTACCGAGTTCAACGACTATCTGAAAGAATATATGATAGTCTCACAATTGACTCCTCTTAGGACACCACAGTTAAATGGTGTAGCTGAGAGGTGTAATCGAACCTTGTTAGACATGGTTCGTTCTATGATGAGTCGTGCCTCGCTTCCTATTCACTTCTAGGGGTATGCCTTAGAGACAGCTGCCCACATCCTCAATCTTGTCCCTACAAAGAAGGTTGCCAAAACACCTCACGAAATGTGGACAGGGAAAGTTCCCTCGTTAGCACATATTAAAGTCTGGGGTTGTGAAGCTTTCGTAAGACGAGAGACTCACGACAAGATAGCAGCTAGAAGTGAGAAATGTGTTTTCATTGGTTACCCAAAGCAGTCTTTTGGATATTTGTTCTACAGACCTAGTGAAAACGTGGTGTTTGTAGCTCGAAAAGGAGTCTTTCTGGAAAGAGAGCTCATATTCAAAGAGGACAGTGGGAGTACCATTGACCTTGAAGAGATTCAAGAGTCAACCAATGAAGGAACCTTATATGACACTAGCACTCAACCAGAGGAAACAGTTCTTGTTGAACCGGTTGATAAATCATTATCTCTTCGAAGATCCACTAGGGTGAGTGTGCCACCTGAGTTGTATGGTTTTCATATTACTTCAGATGGTGACACATTCATAAGTGACAGAACACTGGTAAACTTAGATGAACCAGTCAATTATAAGGAGGCAATGGCAGGCCCAGAGGCTTCCAAGTGGAAAGAGGCAATGGACAGCGAGATTAAGTCCATGTATGACAACCAAGTTTGGAATTTGGTTGATAGTGCACCAGGTCGGAAGACAGTTGAGTGCAAATGGATCTTCAAGAAGAAGACAAACATGGATGGGAATGTGCATACGTTTAAGGCTCGACTGGTTGCAAAAGGTTTCACTCAAACCCTAAGGGTTGACTATGATGAGACTTTTTCGCCGGTGGCTAAGATTAAATCTATTAGTATATTGCTCGCCATAGCTGCCTTTCATGACTATGAAATCTGGCAGATGGATGTCAAGACTGCCTTCCTTAACAGGAAGTTGGCTGAGGATGTTTACATGAGTCAGCCAGAGGGTTTTTTTGATGCAAAGTTTCCCAATAGAGTATGCAAGCTTGAGAAATCCATTTATGGATTGAAACAAGCATCTCGCAGCTGGAATCTTTGCTTCCATGAGAAAGTCAAAGAGTTTGGTTTCTCTAGAAGTGAAGATGAGTTTTGTGTGTATATCAAGGCTAGTGGGAGTATAGTAACTTTTCTGGTATTATATGTCGATGACATATTACTCATTGGTAACGACGTTCCAACCTTGAATGAAGTTAAGTCTTGGCTTGGAAAGTGTTTTGCCATGAAAGACCTAGGAGAAGCCACCTATATTCTTGGGATTAGAATATTGAGAGATAGAAAGAAAAGACTAATTGGACTTAGTCAGAGCACATACTTGGATAAGGTACTAAAGAGGTTTAATATGGAAAATTCCAAGAAGGGAGAGTTACCTATCCAGAGCAATACCAAATTGAGTAAGACTCAATGCTCGAGTACAGATGAGGAAATAGATGACATGAGTCGTGTACCTTATGCTTCCGCTGTCGGATCGATCATGTACGCTATGACATGTACTCGCCCTGATGTGGCATTTGCTTTGAGCATGGTCAGTCGCTATCAGGGAAACCCAGGTAGAGCTCATTGGATAGCCGTGAAGAATATACTCAAGTATTTGCGAAGAACGAAGGACTGGGTCCTTGTACTTGGTGGCAATGATACTTTGAGAGTAGATGGTTACAGTGATGCCAGCTTTCAGACAGATAGAGATAACTTCCATTCTCAGTCAGGCTCGGTATTCTTATTAAATGGAGGAGCATTTACTTGGAAGAGTTCCAAGCAAGATACGGTGGCTGATTCTACTTGTGAATCAGAGTACATAGCAGCAAGTGAAGCGTCGAAAGAAGCAGCTTGGTTGAGGAACTTCATCAGGGATCTCGGAGTTGTTCCAACCATCCAGGAGCCTATGGAACTGTTCTGCGATAATGAAGGAGCGGTTGCCTTGACAAAGGAACCAAGAGATCATGGTAAAACCAGACATATCGACAGAAAGTACCATTTCATCAGACATAGAGTAGAAGAAGGCCATCTTATAGTGAAGAGGATGTCATCTGAAGATAACCCAGCAGATCCCCTCACAAAGGGTCTGAGTAGGGCTAAGCATATTCAGCATGCTCGGAGCATAGGACTGAAAAATGATATTAGTTTTAGTAGTTAGATTAGTTTTCTGAAACTTATAACAAAGTAAATGTAATTGACTTTTGGTGATTAAATAATAAAGTATTATTTATAAGTTTGGGTTCTACCTTTTGTCAATTGTTTATTATTGTGTTTCATTTTTGCATGTTTTACTTCCCGAATAATAAGATTTTTCAAACTCCACAGTCGCTCGTACTTTTGGAAGTAAGTAGTGAATCAAGACTGTCATGAACTGGATTGTAGATTGTCTAAGGATAGACATGGCAATGTATTTGTTGCAACGTTCATGAGTACTTATAAATTGAGATTTGAGTATTGGATAAACCCTCGCTCAGAGTATTACTTCATGGAATTCATCACGAGTAATACTGAGACGATAATATCTTATAATCTTGAAACAGAGATATATGAGTTGTGATTTGCAAGTCGGCTATGCATTGGTGATACGAAAACGCATCGGTAACTTGGTGTTATAAAACGTATTATCATGTATGGTTTGATGAGTAAAAGATACAAGCATAAGTCAATGTTTATTCGTTCCTTTTGCCCTAATGGGAAAAGCGATATTTGTGGGCCCCTCGATGATTTGGTGTTGACTTGTGTGTTGGGCCCAGCTATGACTAGATTGATGTGTTCAATTAGAAGTCCTACATCATCACAAATCAAGAATCGGGAAACATAGATTCTGGACAAAGAGGTTGATTGCATTCCATGTCTTTTGTCTAGGGATATCTAGCAGAACGAAGGATTATATGATCACTTATCTTAGGACACGTAACTAACTGGGTCAGAGTTCGGCATCAGTCTTTTGGAAGCTACAATTTGCTGGTCAAATTTAGAAGGCATACTAGCAATTATAGTTACAGACTTATCCAAGTGGGAGACTATTGGATTAGGTGTCTAATCCCATAACTATAATTGGTATGTACTTGAATTCATAGCAGCACAGTCCTTTTGGGTTGCCCTCAAACCTGGCAACCAGACAAGGAAATTATGAAAGGAGAGATATTAATTTATTATAAGATTAATAAATTAATATAAATGAATTTATTAATATGTTAAAAGATTAATATATTAATAAGAAATCATTTTGTTTAATTAATTGTTAGCCAAAAATTAATTAGAATTAATTTTGGGGTTAAAAGAATTGATTATAAGGTGCAGGGACTAGTTTGCAATTATCTAATAAATGAGTGGAAGGCTCTAGAACCCCCTTGGATAAGGGTGGACGAAATATTTAGGGGAAACCCTAATAATTTCGTCCATAGGGGCTTGGATAAGGCCCTTGGGTTTGCTTAGGCCCTAAGCAAAGGATAACTAGGGTTTCCCCTAAACCCTAGATCCCTCAGCTATATAAGGAGTCTCCTGGTTCATGTTTTGGTCACTCTTTTCTTTTGAAGAAACCCTAAGGGACGAAATTTTGCATACTCCCTCTCCCCTCTCTCCTCTACTTTCCTTCTTGCTAGTTTGGGTGTGATTCCATTAGAGGCATTACACTTGTGGTGCTAAGCTTCCAAGAAGATCAAGATAAAGATCAAGGGAATTATCAATTGTTTACTATAACAATTGAAAGGTATGTAATTACTAAACCCTAGTTTGTAAATTTTGATTTTAGCCTCTCTCCTCTAGGGTTCTTGTTTTGCAATTCAAAGTTGTATGTTCAATAGATAAAACATAGATCCAAAGTAAGTTGCATGTGAACTTAGGAATTGTTTTCTAGTTTATTTGTTTTACCTAAAACCCATCAATGTTATATGTGATAGTGGTAGGAGGAGGGGAATAGTCCCCAAGTTCGGTCGTTAGGACCGAAGGGTAGATCGGACACCCCAGATATGTCTGATAATATGTTATGTATGATATATGTGACAGTAGAAGTAGGGGGTGAAATAGTCCCCAAGGATCGGTTGTCAGGACCGATGGGTAGTCAGCACCCCAGAATGGCTTGACATGGGTAGTCAGCACCCCAGAACGGCTTGACACGGGTAGGTCGGCACCCTAGAATGACCATACCGGGTAGGTCGGGCACCTTAGAATTGTCCGGCAGTATGTATGATATGTGATTGTATGGTATGTGGTATGTTGGGGGAACTCACTAAGCTTCGTGGGCTTACAGTTTTCAGTTTTGGTTTCAAGTACCTCTTCTTCGAAGGGGAAGGAGCTGGCGCGGTAGCAGCCCATCACACACACGCCTTGTATTCCGCATTGTGAGATCCTCCTGGGAATTTGTACTCTGACTTTATTATGTTTTTATGAAATGTTTTTCAAGACATGCGATAACTTTTATGAAATGATATGATCAGTGAACGTTTTATTTCTAAGGTTCGCTAAGAATATGTTTTAAAAATGAAATTGTTGGCTCGTATTTTTGGGACGTTACATGAGGCTTACTAATGGTAAGACTGAATTTTAACTTATACATATATAATATATTAAAATTTTAATTTTATATAGTATAAGGGTGTATTTTAAACATTTAAAATACTAGGTGGTTTAATATATTAATTAAATTAGACTTTTAATTTAATTAAACTCAAATATAATTATGGATTTATTAATAATCTTTGAATTAATCTTTTAATTAATTATCAACAAAACCAAAATTAAAAAACTTTTAATTCTAAACTTAAGTTATGGAGTCAAAAGGTTTAGTATTTAATATTTCACAATTAAAACTTTTTTAATCAAATTTTAAATTCTAAAACTTGAGGGCAAGTTTTGTAACTCTTCAAAACCTTTTGGATTCCAAAACTTAATGACAAGTTTTGTAACCTTTCAAGACTCTTGAATTCCATAACTTAAAGAGTTAATTTGTTTCATGAATGAGACTTTTCAAGTTCCATAACTTGAGAACAAGTTATGAAACACTTCAAAAACACATTTAGATCAAATTTTAACTAATGCAATTATCATATAATTTATCATTTACCAATTTGATCTAATACTTGTGTAGTAATATAATTTCAAATTTTACAAATAGTTAGGTTTTCGTATAAACTATCAATTATCTTAAAATTTTGACAATTATCTTTTAATTAATATGAGGATAATTATTTTCATAACATAAAAATTGAATTTTTTATCAACAAAACAATTTATACTAATTATCCAAATCCAAATTAAGCCATGAAATCCGAAATCTACCATCAGATGCATCAGCACGTCGTGGCAAGCATTGCCACGTCGTGATGATCATGCATAATCGAAATTGACAGATTTTCCAGCTTTGAAAACAATACTAATGCATCAATATAACAGAAAACTACCATAGTCTCTGATACTACTGTTGGGTTTTATATACTATAACTCTCCTATGGTGCACATACAACCCTAATGCTTTGGATCTACGTTTTCTCTAGTTATACATGCAACAAAAAATTATACAAATCATGAAACCTATGTAGCATACAAATTTGGTAATGAATCATAAAACTAGTTAAAAGAATACCTCTTATTTGTAGCTTGTAGTTGTTGGCCTTTCAAGAGCTTAACACCTCAAGTGTGATGCCTCAAACAAGTCACAAACACCAATACCAATTGGATGAATATGATAGAGAGGTTATGAACCTAAAATCCACTAGGCATTCAGCTTAGGAGTCTTAGGGGCTGATTTTAGCAAGCTAAGGGTTCATTTTTATAGTTTGGAATTCCTAGGGTTTCCACTTGTAAACCCTAATTCACTTGGGCTTTTAATCAAATAACTCATTAGTCTTTTGGACCAACTGTTCATGGAATCTCACAAATATTTGGTCCAATCCTAATCAACATAGATCTTTAGCCCAAACTATAAGTATTACTGATTTACCTAATCAGTCCTCGTATATTTAATTAGTATCTTTTGATAACTAAATTAATTCTTGATTAATACCAATTAAATAATTTGATTTCTTAATTAATATATTATTCTTATAATATATTAATAAATGGACCATGCTACTCTTGGGTCAAGTACATACCAATTATAGTTATGGCCTTAGACACATAATCCAACAATATATATATATATATATATATATATATATATATATATATATATATATATATATATATATATATATATATATATATATATATATATATATATATTCTTGAAAATATTAAGCGGTCAATAAATACTACAAAATAAGTTATCTACATTACTGAATGTTTAATAGAATAATGATAATTCAAAAAAAAAGTATCATTGAAAATAACTACACTATGATTTATTTTACTTTATACATATAAAAGCTGTCGAGCCATTTAATAGAAATGTTTTAAAATTAATTAATTGAAACAATAGTTAGAAATAATACTCAATCAAATAAATAGTTTTTAAATTAATTAATCATAACAATAGTTAAAAATAACATTAAATCAACAATTATATTTAATTTTATTCATGTATAAATCACATGTAGTGGTCATTGCAAAATTTGATTACAATATATGTTTATCTTATAATATTATTCAAAAAACTTATAATTTTATATATCAAAATAATGTACATATTATTTCGTAGTTAATGTGAATAATTATATAATCTTACCTTACGTAACGTGTGAGAATTCGATTGATATACATAAACTTCTTTTCTTTGGTGTTGAGATGGGCCTTTGTGCTTTGATATGTGATTTGGTTAAGAGTTGTTGCGAATGAGGTAGCCACATCAATACAAGAGTGGGTCTTGGCCTCCCGTGTGTGTGTGTGTCTATATATATATATATATATATATATATATATATATATATATATATATATATATATATACACTTATAAAGCTTGCATTTTTTCTTGAACCACCTTCATTTGAAACTCCCATGAATTTTCAATTTCTTTCTAATAATTTTTATAAGTTGGTTAATAAGGTTAATAAATATCAAACCTAAAGTGTAATCATATGTAAACTAAATTTCAATATTAAAAAAATATATTTTCTTCTACTTATAAAGTTTGTTTTTAACTTTTAACATATTATACTTAATTTATTAGGTCTAATATGTTGTATGTAACCCATTATCATTTTAAAGCTACAACTTTTGATCAATTTGTATAAAATACTTAAATTGTTAATTTAAATATAACCTTACATGATCAACTTAAATATAAAATTTAGTTCAAATTTAACAACCTAATGAATATTTTGTAAATAGTTAAAAGTGATAAATTGTAGTGCTTTTCTAATAATGATTATAAATTGGTTAATAAGGATAAATAAGTATCAAACCTAAAGTGTAATAAAAAAAATAAACTAAATTTCAATATTAAAATAATATTTTTACTTCTACTTATAAAGTTATGTCTTTAACTTTTAACATATTATACTTAATTTATTAGATTTAATATGTTGTTGTATGTACACCGTTATCAGTTTAAAGCTACAACTTTTGAACTGTATGGACCAAATACTTAAATTGTTAATTTAAATATAACATTATAGGGTCAACTTCAATATAAATTTCAGTTCCACTTAAAAAAACCCAAAGAATATTTTGTGAATAGTGAAAAGTGATAAATTGTAGTGCTAAATGCAAAAAACTAAATTTTAATATCAATTCACTAAAATATTTCGTAAAGATATTTTTATAATCGTTAAAACTTTTGAAATACGTAGCTTAAAATAACTTGGAATAACAATAGTTAAAAATAACTCTATATAAATGATTATATTATTACCTTTAAAATAAAAAAAATGTTTGATGTTTTAAATAATTACACTGATAGAAATTAAAATGTTAAGCAAATAAATTTTTAAAATGAATTAACAATAACAACAACTATAAATAATATTAAACAATATATTATATTTAATTTTATTTATGTGTAACCCACAGGTAGAGGTCATTCAAAATATTAAGATTATTCAGTTTTAATAGATGTATATATTATCATATAATTCAAAATAATCAATATACAATATCAACTTAGTATACGAATTATTATATTAAATTTAACAGCAACATTATTGTTATATTTAAAAAAACATATATTTGTAAAGATTTCAACTATATAAATGTTTCTGCGCAATGCGCGGGCATTCGCCAAGTGTGTGTGTGTGTCTATATATATATATATATATATATATATATATATATATATATATATATATATATATATATATATATATATCAAGGTTGTCAAGATCAGGATCCTATGTAAGATTGTGTTTGGGTGTGCAAGATTGGGATCAGGATCTTAAGATCCCACAAAATAAAACATAATTTTAATTTATAATTTTTAAACATGAAAAATATTTCATACATTTAATTTTTCGTTCAAAAGTTATAAAAACTTCAAAATATTAGTCATAAGTCACAACACAAAATTATAAATGGTAAATTGGTAAAGGGTAAAAGACATAAAATGGTAAAAGTAATTTTCATTTGCAAAAAAAAAAAAATAATTAAAAAAAATCAAAGGAAGGTAGAATTGGTTCTCGACCCTACGATCATACCTATGATCTTTCAATCCTACCTGTGATTCTACCCCAAATACGATCCTTTTACGATCCATATCGTTTTTCATACTTAGGATCATAAGATCGTAAGATCCTAAGATTGTTTTTCATACCTAGGATCATAGGATCGTACGATCCTATGATCATGATCGTGATTTTGACAACCATGATATATATATATATATATATATATATATATATATATATATATATATATATATATATATAATATTTTTTATTAAATACAAAAGACTAGGGACTTGAATTGTCATATGGTCCACCTATTAAAAATTTAAAATTCTAAATGAACAGATTACCTTTTGCTGCATAGTTACTTTTTGTTATCACATTTTAAGTATTTTGATACCATTCGTATTTTGTAAATTAATTGGCCTAAACTAAATCAAAATCTTCGCTATGGTTTGTCTCTTTTTTTCTTCCGAAAATGTCATCTTTACACCTGGTGTTGGGTTGCTTAAATTCTCGAACAATCATATAGTGTTTGTTAAGTTGACCTTAGTCTACAATGTTATTACTTGTGTGTCACAAAAGTTCATTACTATTATCTTTTGGAGGGGAGCAAATTTCTTTTCTGTTGGAAATTTTTCTGGATATCCATGTATTAATTGGTGTAATTGTTAATGATTATTACTATTTCGTTTGTTGTCCAGGAAGAGCTTCCTTGTGATGATTTTTCGCCATGTTAGTATATAAAAAAACTTAGGTCCCGTTTGATAGTTTCTGTCTGGAAAAATGTTGTCTGGTAAAGTGCTGTTTGGGAACGTTTTCTGACTGGGAAAGAAATCATGCTGTTTGATTGTACATCTAATTGACTGTGCTGAATGATGAAAAAAAGTAATAGTTCAATAAAAAAAATAAATTAAAAAAAATTATTTAAAAAAATTAATAATCCAATAAAGAAAGAAAGAGGCGGGGTTTGGTGTATAATTGTCTTTCCAGCCCATTCAGCCAGAAAGATATGATTTTGGGGCTTTCTGAGAAAGACATATCTTACCGGGAAAGACCCCTTCTTTTGTGCATATCAAATAGTTTTTCCGGTCCATTCAACCAGATCTGTTTAGACTTAGAAAGACGCATATCAAATGGGCCTTAACGTGAATGGTTGGTTCACACATAAAGTTTATGTCCATAAATGATAAGTGTTGAACAAAGCGAAGATCTGAATTTCATGAGAAAATGTTATCTGTTAAATTAACACTAAAATGCTAATATACGCATATACAATATACGAGTTCGTATTGTAAATTTTCTTGGTTTTTAGTTAAAAAAATAATACTTTTAATAAATTATTTGGGATAGGTTTGGTCCCAACGACCTTGAAATTTACTAGAAACGAGATATTCCCTCAAAGTGTTTTCTCTAGGTATTATTTTGACAGAGCCAACATTATTTTGCATGCCCAAGAAATATATGGCACTTTAGACGATACATTTGTTTTATACAAAAAACAAAACCAAATAAAATATTGCCAAGTTTATTGGAAGTTTAAACTCCGTCGTATTTTTAACTTGGGATTGCGATTTGAAAAATGGAACGCTTGTGATAATTTTGTTGTGTGCTCTATTGTTTTCTGATTTTGTTATTTCTTATTAGTTTTCTCAACTATATAAATCGTTTTGGTTTTTGTTTTATTTCTTTTCTTTTTCTAGTATTTCTATTTTTTTTGTCATCTAGGAAAATGTACCACCGTTACCAACATGACTTATTGTTTTTGATTTAGGTTTTAGTTAATTTCATAAAGTTACGATTATCAAATACTAATCATTATCATATTTAGAACGTTGTGCTAAATTTACACAAATGGTCTCTGCTTTAATAAAAAAATTATAAAGGCGGTCCATATGTTTCATATATTATAGAAAGCGTCCTTGTTGTACCAAATTTAAATAAATGGTCCTTGCTTTAATATTAAACTTACAAAGATGGTCCCTGTATTTCATAGATTATAAGGGTCCTTGTCTAACAGTAAACTTATAGAAATGGTCTATATATTTAAAAAAAATATTTCCAAAATTACACGTATGGTACTTATGTTTAAAAAATTACATATATGCTCCTTGTCTAAGAAGAAAACTACATAATTGCTCGTTATGTTCCATAAAACTAAAAAAATGGTCCCTATTTAATAACAAAATAACAAAAATGATCATCATTTTTTAGAAAACTACACATAATAGGAATCTTACAAACATGATGTGTCATAAATTATACATATTTTAAAGGATATTTTAGATACATTTATGAGCATTTTAATGATTAAAATAAGACAAAAGGTGTTTGATTGATTTATATTTATGTTTTATAGCTAAAAAATGCCACTTGGAGCATATTTCCATGAAGTATTGAGCAAGAAAAGTAGTAACATATTAGCATGGAAAGAAACCAGATGATTATGAAGATAATTGTCAAATTCATAATTTGAAGCCGTGGTTTTGTGTCGCTCAAAAGAGCTATAAACATATCCCTAACTTCGACCTAAAGGTCATTAATAGAATTGAGAGGAAACATATTAATAATATCAGAAGATTGCGACCAAGGAGGCCTGTTTTGAGGGCCCTTTAGCGGTACCAGCCATAAGGATGATATGAAGCATAAATTTGAAGATCAAGAGAAGAATCATTAGGTTATTAATTTGTTTCCTTTTGTGTCTATAGTTATTCTCATAAACTCTTTGATTTTTTAAATGTTTTTGTTGAGATTTGGGATCATACCCTTTAAGAATAGTTGATATTTATGAAACTGTAATTCTATTGTTGATTGATATTTAAGAAATTGAGAAATTGGTTAATATATTATGCTTACTTGATTAAAGATCCATGAGTATTAATATTGATATTATTATGTCTATGTAATTGAGTCTCATAATTTATATTGACTTTGGATTAGTTTATTGTATCATATTGTAGCCGAGAATTATATGCAAGAACTCGACTAATTGAGGTGTGCAATGGTGACCGGAGGAGGCGCCCTAGGTTAGACATTAGAATATTAATTTAATGTTTATGATTACACTGTTAACTTAGGCCATTTGAAATGTTATCCACTAATGCATGAGACTGATCGTACCGATTAAGTCTTGCATAATACAAATTAATATAATGGATCTAGGAAAGTTATCTCATAAGGTAGATACCTTATAAGCATATGATTAAGGATATGAAAATCGAATTAATTTCTTCAAGAATCGGTAAACAATGAACCAATATCCATTGTTGGTGATTTTAGTGTCACATGTACATTTTATGTAATGGGATTTATACATGTTTCATGGGTATTATATTATCCTTTAAATACATGGTTGGAAGTGCGGAGTCCACACTTGTATTAATCTAGATTAATCTGGTATGACCAAAAGAGTGGGGTTTAAGGGGCTGCGTCCCTTGTAGAGTTCCAAGGGGTAGAACCCATTGGCAGGTGCCCATGTTGAATTTCAGATTGGGAAGGGGGGGGGGTCAAATGCAATTTCGTGTGGTTATCAATTGATAGGTTCCTTATCCATATTTAGTTGAGTTTTTGAATTCTGAGAGATATCAGAACGTTTCCTTTGTTTATTGAAACGTACGAAAAATATACACACCATATTCTCTAACGTGTTGATCAATTTTCTGTGCCTAGAATCTATATTTTTCCGTTAAGGATTATCCAAGATCGAATTTCTCGTAATCCAGGCATAGGGAGAAATATTGAATTAAAAAGTGAACCTACATGATCCTTGAAGAATCCAATGGTTACATATTTTGTTTCTATCCTAATTCCTAACAATCAAATCAATAGTTTCTGGTGGTGATCATGGCAGATTTTATGAAAGACATGACTTCAAAATTCAACAAACTTGACAAGTTTGAACGGAATGATTTCAGATGTTGGCAGAAAAAGATGCATTTCCTGTTGACAAAATTGAAAGTGGTGTACATGTTGAGTACTCTGATGCATGAAGAATTGGAAGATGAGACATTGGAACAGACTCTAAAGCTCAATAAGTGGGACAATGATGATTATATCTACAGAGGACACATTCTAAACGATATGTCTAATTACTTTTTCGATATCTACCAAAATGTTGAAACTGCGAAGGAATTATGGAATTCTCTTGAATCAAAATATATCGTTGAAGATGCTTCTAGTAAGAAGTTCATAATGATTGATTTCAATAACTATAAGATGGTTGATTCAAGGCCTGTAATGGAATAATATAATGAACTCCTTCATATCTCAGTGAAGGATTTCATTGTTGTCTCGAATGTGATAGATAAACTTCCCTCTTCATGGAAGTAATTGAAACACACTTTCAAACATCAAAAAGAGGAACTCTCTTTGGTTTAGTTGGGTTTTCACTTGTGCATACAAGAATCTCTTCGATTTGAAGAGAATTCCAAAAATAGGGGAAAGGTTGAATCTAGACAACCCTCTATTCATATGGTTTAAGACAAGAATACAAACTCCAATAATAAAGGAATAGGCAAGAAACACAAAGTTTGATGGACCGGGCAGATCCTACGAGAAAACGTTCATTAAATTGTTGTGTTGGAGATGTCATCGAGTGGGTCATGGGAAGCGTGATTTTGTGTGAAACCAGCTGATAGTGTTGGTGGATGTGGAAGTGGTAATGGTTGACAAGGGTTAAAAGACAAAAGTTTACCGAAAGGAGGTCATATTTTGACTAACCTTGACAATTCTATTAAGAATTATATCACACATTATGTTTCTCACATTTCTAAATGTTGTTATGTACATGATGATGATTGTTCATGGTGAACCGACTGGTTGCAACAACTAATGTTTGCAAGGACCGAAGGTGGTTCGATAAATTCTCAACGATGGCTGATGTTTCTATTTTACATATAGGAAATGAGTCAAGTGAACTAACATGTGGAATTGGAGTAGTTAATTTAGAATTTACTTATGGAAAGTTTGTTAAACTACATGATATAATATTAGTACCTAATATGCACAAGAATCTTGTTGATGATACTTCTCTTAATTGCCTAAGATATAAAGAAGTTTATGAGTCATATATATATATATATATATATATATATATATATATATATATATATATATATATATATATATATATATATATATATATATATATATATATAGTATATCTCGATGTGGAGTTTTATCGGATTTGGATATCTATGTAATCGTATATTTTCTTTGAATGTAGTTAATAAAATACGTGTGGTTAATTTTGCATTTTTTTCATCTTCTTCATCTTGTAAAATTGATAAATCTGTAAATTTGACATAATAGATAGGGTCATGTCAATTTTAGAAGAATGCATAAAATGTAAAAGGATGGATTAATTATGTGTTTTGATATTAACACTAAAAAGTGAAAAAATTGCATTCTTACTAAAGTAACAAACCAACCATTTCCAAATGTTAAAAGAAATTCAAGTGTTTTAGTTCATAGCGACTTGTGTGATGTCCACTCTACTCCATCATTAGGAAATAAGAAATATGTTGTAATATTCATTGATGATTGTACTCGGTTTTGTTATGTGTATTTATCACATCCCAAAGACAAAGCATTGGACACATTTAAAATATACAAAATCGATTTTGATGTATAATTAGGTGTTTCAATAAAAATCCTAATAAGTGATTGGGGAGGAAAATATATGAATCCCATATATTTTCAATCAGCTGGAATTATTCATGAAGCAACAAAACCTTACACTCCATAATAAAATAGAATAGCGGAGCACAAAAATCAAGTTCTAACAGAAATGTTGAACTCGATGCTCTATTACTTGGGTTTGAGTGAGGGATTTTAGGGAGAGGCTATGTTTACATCCAACTATGTTTTGAAGAGAGTTCCATATAAAATAAACAAAGTAGCCCCATATGAACTTTGGTTAAAGAAAACTCCAAATCTGAGGTATTTTCGAATTTAGGGTTGTAGAGTTGTTGTCAAGTTAAATGAACCTATAAGAAAGAATTTAGGTTAACATGGAATTAATTTCATCTTTATTGGATATGTTGAGTATTGCAAGGCTTATAGGATCCATGTAATGGAACCTAATGATTAGGTGTCGGTTCACATCGTGATTGAATTGTGTGATGCAATTTTTGATGAAATGAGATTTTCATTAATGGTTAGGCCTAAGGATATGAACCCTAGCACTGGTGAAGTGCCAAATTAAATAAAAAATTGGATGTTGTTGTCGAAATGGAAAAACAAGATATTCAGAGAAGCAAAAGAGGCTGAATTGACAAAGATTTTGGTTCTGAATTTCAAGCAAGGTTGTAAAAATCGCTCGACGTTCGTTAGTTGGTGGACTGGGGTCAAGGGATTAATCGGCTAGGCGGAGATTAATCGGGGACCATTAATTGCTAATTTGTTAAATATTAAAAAATTAAATATGACTAATATCATATAAAAGTTAATAAATATCACTAATATCATAACAAAATAGGTTAATATGATAAATACAACACTAATCATACCTCAAATAGTTTCTAATGAGATATAACTTCTTCAAAGTGTTAAAATTTCATTGGGTTCTACTGTTTCAGTCATTTTGTATGCATGGATTAATCACTAGACGCTCTCTAATCGGTCAAGTAGCTCCTAGGGATTAATCGGAGATTAATCGTGACCTTATCGGGATTTTTACAACAATGCTTTCAAGTATATTAAGTGGAAGGATCAAGAGATGAAACTGGCTCTCAATATGCTTATTATTATAGCACATCAGATGAGCCTAATACATTTAAATATGATATGGAGCCTCAAGATGTTGCCTTTTGGAAGGAAGAAACTGATGATGAAATATCTTGAATTCTTGATAGTAACACTTGGGTGTTGTCAGATTTGCCTGCGGGTTCTAAACCACTTGGATACAAATGGAAATTTAATGGAACCATTAATACATTTAAAGATCAGTTAGTCATTCAAGGGTTTAGGCAAAAACCCAGTATCGACTATTTTGACACTTATGGTCTAGTGACACAAATTTCTACCATTAGACTATTAGTTTTATTAGTGGCTATACTAATCTGATTATTCATTAGATAGATGTGAAAAAACCTTCTTGAATGGTGTACTTGATGAAGAAGCTTACATGAAACAACCAGAAGGTTTTGTTATGCCCGAAAATGAGCATAATGTTTGTAAACTTGTGAAATCTGTGTATGAGCTGAAACAAAAACCTAATTAATGACATCATAATTTTTATGATGTCATCTTATCCAATGGGTTTGTATTAAACCAATGTGATAAATGTATTTATATTTTATAGCAAGTTTTATGCTAATGGTTCGGGTGCCATTATTTCTTTGTTTGTGGGTGACATGTTGATCTTTTGTACAACTAAGATAAGTAGATGATACAAAGAAATTATTGTCATCTAAGTTTTCTATGAAGGACAAAGGGGAGGCGGATGTAATCCTTAGGATAAGGATTAAGCATATGAAGAAAGGGATTTTTATGACACAATCACATCATAGTGAGAAAATTTTAGATAAGTTTAACTTTGGTGATTGTTCTCCGGTGAGTACCCCTATGGATCCTAGTGTTGAATTGATGCATGATACTATCAAATGGGATGGTTGAGTAGATATACTAGTAATCCTAGTACTAAATATTAGCATGTAATTCAAAGAGTTTTTAAGTATCTCAAAGGAACTGCTGCTTTTAGTTTGAGCTACTTGGGATATCCTTCAGTCCTAGAAGGGTATTCAAATGCAAGTAGGATTTCATACTTAGAGGACCATTCCTCAACATGTGGCAGGGTATTCTTATTTAGGGGGAGGGGAAGCCATATCTTGGGAATCCAAGAAACAAAATTTCATTACAATATCTACAATGGAATTTGAATTTGGTGTGTTAGTTGCTGGTGGTAAAGAATCATAGTGGCTGAGAAATTTTATTCATGGGATTCCATTGGGGCATAAGCCGATTGCATGTATTTCTATCTATTATGATAGTGTTGCCACTTTAGCTAAGGCCTATAGCCAAGTTTATAATGGCAAGTATAGACACGTAGGTGTTAGACATATCATGATTATAGAATTAATCATGAATGGTGTAGTTTTGGTAGAATTTGTGAGAATGCAACAGAACTTGGTAGATCATTTGACTAAAAGTCTGGCAAGAGAAGTAGTGTACAATTCTATTATTGGGATGGGTTTAAAGTAAATTTAATTCTATAATGGTGATACAGCCAAATACTTCTAGTACTGTGACAAGCGTCAATTTCCAGTCAAGTCAAAGTCAGCTAAAGTCAACAAGTCAAACCGGTCGACTCAATTAACCCTTGTGTACTAGGGCATACGTTAGGTAATTACTATACAACTCGCTATGCTAATGAGAAATCATCAATTGAAAAGTTCGTATATCTAGATTTCATTAACCGAAAACTATGGTAAGTAACGAACCAAACTGATAAAACAATGTTGCATACTCATCGGGAGGGCGTAAGATCCTTAAACATGGCTTAACGGGGCTTACAGACCTTGCGTTGCGGAGCCAAGCACTCAAAAAGGTCACAAAAGAAGCCTCTCCCAATCTCTTTCACTCTATCTCTCTCTATTTAAAATCTCTCCTAAATCTCTCTAAGTATAAGAAATCTCTCCAAGTATGTGAAATCTCTCCCAAATCTCTCTCAAAAGTCATTTAACTTTTTATAGTCTTTCGGGCCATCCCGACCCTTAACCGGGTCGAAAACCGCTTAAAACGGGGTAAAAACGGGTAAAATAGACTTAAGGATCCAGGACCCCTCTTAAAGGGCTGAACCCTCTTAGGGCCGAAGGTCCATGAAGGGACCGAACTAGGAAGAACCGAAGCTTGCTATAGGGACAGAACCTTCCAAACCGAAACCCTTAGGACCGAACCCGAAGCTTCTGACCCGAACCCGAAGCCTCTCGCCTTCGCTTCCTACCTTCGCCATCGGGCTATTTTGCTCCATTTCGCTTCTAGTCCTTTCGCTCCATTTTGCCTTCGGGCCCAACAGCCTTAGGACCGAACCTCGGCCCAGAACCGAGAGGTCTCGCAGGTAGGCCATTTCTTCCCGGTTTTCGACTAGTTTTGCATTTTAGGCCCGTTTTTAATTATTTTAACGCGGGATTTTCACCCAAAACTTTATTTTAACATATAAGGCCCCATATTTATTAATTAATCACGTTTTTTGGGGATAAACCTTATCCAATAAGAGTGGGTAAAGTACAAAAGGTGGAGTGTTGACTTTCCTTTAGACTAGCAACCACCCCCGCGCCCACTCCATGACCAGCCACACTCCTTCCACCATACCTAGGTCATGTCAATGTACTTTCTCATCATTTCCAGCCATTTCCCACATTATTAGAGCTGGAACATCCACCCTCTCTCCTCACACATCATTCATTCTCTCATTTTCCACCAAGAATCACACTCCAAACTCTCTCATCTTTCTCTCTCAATTTCGAGAACTTCAAGGAATACTCCAAGGCTTTTCTCCTTCATTTGGTAAGTATCATCATCTTTCTTATAATTATTACACATCCTCCTACTCCAATCATGGATTTCTTACACAAATTCCATCCTTTTGGTGTTAGATTCTCGAATCTTCAAGGCAACCTTCTAAGTGTTCTTGAGTTGAACACTTCTCTTCTTCGACATTCATCCACCAGAAATCACTCAAGGCGAGTTCATACCCCCATATTTTAATGTTTTTCTTAAGTTTTAAGGGAGGGGGGGAATACAAGTTAAAACACCAAGAACACAACTAAGCTCAAACAACAGCTTTCATCAGAAAAGTTGGGTCTTATTCACGGACTGTTTTGACTATCTTAAACTTAATATCTTTGAAAATTGTTTAATATTCAAATATTTCAGGTTCATAGCTTTAAAATAACTACTTGCACATCTCCATACAATTTTTCTACGATTTATGGTGATTTTTACAAAACTGCCTATCATTTCATAAATGAATTCGGAGCAGTCTGTGAATATGAACATTTTAACACAAGTTAAAGACTTCCAAAAATATTAATAAAAAATATGAATAAAGTAGACACATTTTATGAACTCTTAGAATTTACGGATTCAGTTTTTGACTTCGTATGATTTTTCTAAAATAGTGCAGAAAGGTTAAAAACTAGTTAAAGGCTTATAACTTTCATAACACTTTGTATTTTGTTGAGCAAAGTGTATAACAAGAAGTTCTAAATATCGAATGTGTTTTCCTGTTAGTTTATCATCGTAAACTGAAATTTAGTCATTCATGAAAATATTCTTCATTCATTTAGAATACATATAATAAGCTATAAAAGCATAGTTTATGGATTCATAACACTAATGTATTTTCATAAAAGAGTTCTTTTACATTACAAATGTTTTGGATAAACTATAATAGATATAGTTTATGTATTTTTTACATTTCAAACTTATTTACCAAAGGTTTTCAGTTCAGTTCACGTAAATCTGTTAATGAATAAATTTGTGAGTCATTCCCTTCGTGTTACCTTCATGGTAACAAAGTCAAAAGTCCTGTAAATTGTAACCAGCGTCTCTTGTAGAGAGAGCGTGATAGTTGTGTATAGATTTATATTGGGTGTGACAAGCCCGCACCAGAGCTGCTTGCAACAGCTAGACCGGTAGGTCTGAGGTGACAAGTGTCATTTAACGTGCGACGCCTGAAGAACGTCGTATTACGAGGCCGTTTGAGTCTTAGCATGGTTATAATAGCTCACATGTGGTATTAACAAATCATAAGATTTACGGGTTCTACATTTAAATTAGCGAGTTATGTCGATTTAACTCACAGGAATTCCTTTAAGTATGGAAAAATACTTGTACACTTTTATATGAAAAAGGGTTTTATGCCGATTTAAGATCACTTGTATATCTTTAAGTATGGAAAAATACTTGTTTATTTTCAGTCCTGGGATTTAGGACTACTTAACTCTTATAAGGAAAATATTGGATTTTCTTTGGAAACATATTTCTGTTAAAACTACATTCATCTAGAATTGTTCGGCTTCGACTATAATTGCTAAGTGTATATGTTAGAGTTATATAAGAATCTATTCATAATCGACTTAGAATTGGTGGGCCCACCTTTCTTCCTATTCCTTGTTTGGTTGTGGATCTAGGGCAGACCCATTATATTCGACGGTTTATTTAATTTAAATCTTATATAACTTATATACACTGGGTGATTATAGAAGGAATCTACGGGTCGTTCTAGGGTTCATTATCGCATAACATAGAAGCATTCATTTCACACTTAATAAAGAAAATATTGGATTTTCTGGAAACATACTTTGTCGCTTTTACAAGGAAAACGGTTTCTTTCTCAAACAAAACTCTTATGAAGTCACTAACTTAATTGTTGACACTTTTTCAAAATTACTTGTATTCTTAGGAAATCAGTGAAACAGGAAAACCAACAGCATTTTGAGGATGGGACGATAAATCGTCAAACAGTTCATTTTGACATCATAATGTAATTGATTTTGAAACATGTAAAATTACTATGATGTAACTTTTTCAATTATATTTATGATGGTTTTATTTACTTTGAGCACTATTATACTCGTTGTTGTGATACTATAGATGAAGTCCTCCACCCCCGGACGTTTCCGCCATCCTTGGTTTGGGGGTGTGACAGATACAAAGTTAGAATCTGAATCCAATGTAGAAAACTCACACTTATAGATTAGAACACATAATGCATCATCTCGTGTATTTGTTGGGTACTACAGTACGGGTGACTGAAGTTTAATGTCTTTATAATTTCCTTGAAAAAGTGTATTGCATGTACATGATATAAAGGAATTACCTATGTGATTTTGAAGTGTATCCATGATTCAAAGGTTGTGGAATTGGCCTTTATACAACCATGAGAGGATTAGGACACACGGCTTAATAATAGTGTTAGGTTATTTAGACTACTTAGGAGTTATAAACTTGTATGCATTTTATCTTCAGGTATTCAAATAGGTTGACGGGTTTAATCCTTAGGACACCCTAATTCTCAAATATTTGAAACTTGTAAAATACTAATATGAAAATTCAATCGATTCGACATTTTCATTTATGTGCAAGTTTTGGTGTGTTTAATTGCTTTTGTGTAGGTCAATTATTACACTAAAATGGGAGAGGATTGTTGGTGATTTTAGTGTCACAGTTTCATTTTATGTAATAGGATTTATATATTTTTAATTGGGATTATACTGTAGTTTTAATATAAGGTTAAAGGTGTAGAGTGCACACTTGTATTAATCTAGATTAATTCTGGTACAATGAAATGACTAGGGGTTAAGGGGGTCATGCCCCCTTGCGGGGTTCCAAGGGGAAGTGCATCTTGTTGGGAGTCAATGATTGAAATTAACAGAGGGACCTCAATAGAAATTAACAGAGGGACCTTACTAGAAGCTATTGAATTTCACGGGGGAGGGGTGTTTCAAATGTAATTTTGTGTGTTTATCAACTAATAATTTCCTTATCCTAATTCAATTGAGTTTTTGAATTCTAAGATATATATCAGAACGTTTTCTCTGGTTATTGAAACATACAAAAATATACACACTGTATTCTCTCTCTCTCTCTCTCTCTCTCGTTTTGATCAAATTTCTATGCCTAGAATCTTGATTTTTCCTTTAAGGATTATCCAAGATCGAAGTTCTCATAACCCTAGACATAGGGAGAAATATCAATTCGGAAAGTGAACCAACAAAATCGTTAAATAATCTAGTGATTACATATTTTATTTCTACCCGAATTTGTAGCATCTATTGCATATAATAGAAATCAACCATAGAACTGTTTAATCTACGTGCTCAAGAATCATGTTAGAATGATATTTGCTAATACCATAGGATCCTATAGGGTTAGACCAATAACAAGTTGACTTGAATATATTATTTATAAGAATTTAAGTCTTAATATATAATTTTAATTCTTGTAATTAATTGTAATTTATTTATTTTGAAAGAAATAATATTATTCCAATGAGAGTGTCATCATTTATATTACAAAGATATGATTTATAAAGTCATGTACATCTTTTTGGAGTTAGATTTTTTTTTCTTTTAGCTAATATGCCATGGCTTTATAAAATATAAATTTTGGAAGAATTTTTGTTGTATGAGGGATTTAAAAGGAAACAAAGGTGAACAACATAAGCAACAAAAACAATAACTTCATAAGCCAAAACGGATCCAAGCTCAACAAATCTATTACAACAAAATAAACAAAAAGAAACACAAGAAAACATAACCTTATAGTCCTTTAGAATCTTCTCCATATCTTGTTATAGGTTACAAAACATTGTACATGTGGAATTACACTTAACTCTTAAGGGTACATGCAACCTAAAGGATCTATGTATTTTACAATTAATAGCAACATACTTATGAAAGTAAACTAAGAACCCTATGAGATAAACACAATTCTTAAAATGAAATACATATTTTTATATTGTAGTCATGTATAACACTCTAGAATTCTCAGATTTGCTTCAGAAAGCTAGCACCAAAAGTATGGCTGCCTCTAATGACTCACCTAAAACCCTAGAAACCCTAGAATGCAGAGGAGAGAGAGGATGAAGGAAGATAACTTCATTTTCAACCTTTTAGGAAGTAAGAACCATAAAATTAATGAGCCAAGGGGTCATATTTTTAGTTAGGGGATTACCAGGCTAAACCCTGACTCATAAGATTACACTTAACCTTATATACTTAATCCAACATTCTCCCACTTGGATAAGTCTCCAACTATAATTGCAAGTACAAAATTTGAATAACCAACATATGTGCTTTGCAAATCCATTGCCAAAATCTAATAAAAATGAAATGCTGGCCCTAAGATAAGTGATCACCTATTCCTCGGCTCTACAAGATATCGTATGAACAAAATCATGGATTAAATGATCAACCTCATGTTCATTGTTTGTTTCTTGGTTTTTGATTTTATGATCAAATTCAGAATACAAAATCGAACACATCAATTTAGTTTGAACCAAGCATGGTTCTTATAGATCAACTCCAATCACCGAGGGGCCCATTGTTATCACCTTTCCTTATTCAGGAAAAAGGAACCAATAAACTTTGACTACATAATTATAACCTTTAATCGTCATGTCATACATGGAACTATATTTTATAACATCCATTTATGGATGCCTTTATGCAATACTAATGCATAACGTATTCATAAACTATAATTTATGCATCTCAGTTTGAAGAAGAATAGATGTTATCGTCTTAGAATTAATGGTGATTGAATCCACGAAGTAATCTCTAAGCGAGGGTTTATCCAATACTTAAAATCCCTTCAAGCACTCACAAGTATAATAACAATCTTCATGTAATACAAATTTATGATATATAGTTCTATTAACACTCTATGAAAATCTTAAATAATTACATACTCCCAAAAGTATGACTGTGGAATTTTGAATAATATTTACGCAGGAGAGTATACATGCAAAGTGAAACACAATAATAAAATACTTAACTATGGTATTAAAACCTTTGACTATAAATAAATCCCAATTATTTAATCACCATAAGAATTACTAATTTATTCATTGTAGATTGTTTCATGTAAGCAACTACCCACTTGAAATAAATAACATCAGTCATGCCATGTTATAAACATATATAGTATGCCTCTCTATGGTCCTTCCTTTGTGAACATATCGACTGGACATTACTCCAGTGATGCTCATTTCCCAATTACTAATTCTTATCGTTATCTAATATGTGGTGGAATTTCATTTTCACGTGCATTGACCTTTTGTGATCTCGAGGTTCTAAAGTTAGAGAGACTGAGCCTTCGATATTACAAAATGTTTCACCGAACCTTGTTACTCCGAACATTTCAATGGTGATGAAGTCTCAAATTCAAGGTACATAGTGACATCCCCAAATTTTCAAGATCAGAAATGACCATTTTAATTATGCTTATTTTAAATTAGAGTGATATTTATAAATGTGGAATTTGTCCCATACAATGTATTTCCGAAGAAAACGTTTTCCATTGATTATTTAAAACTTGGGATGTCATAACTAATACAAATCATAAGAATAAACGTAATCATTATAGACCTTAAATTAAAATTTTGTACTAATGGCCTAAATCCTCGAATCTCTTAATGGATTGTACCTTCGTACCGCTACCTGAGATACAAAGAAGTAAGTGGGTCAGGCCTAGGAGCCTGGTGAGCACATCGGGTTTTCAACCCACAATATGGTAATTATACATTTTTCATTATAAAGAAATAATCCCTCATTATCCATTGCCGTTATTCTTTCTCTCTCGTTCCTAATCCTAATCTGAAGAGACCTACCCTAAAGGTTCTTTGTGAGTAGACAATACTGCTTCGTGGATTCCGTAGTAATATGTTTCAACAAGGAAAACTAAAGGGGGATAGAGTGCCCAAACGAACAAATTTCCTTTTCCTTGAGAAATATGATCGTTAACACCTATAGGTGGAAAACCTGCTAATGTTCCACCAGACTACCTAAAATAGTCAGTGTAACATCCCAAAAATTACTATGTAAACATTTATTTTTAAAACTATCAAAACCATCATTAATTGATTCCAAAATCCATCAAGATGTGATAATGTATAAAATAGACATCAGACTACAAATAATGTCACAAAATGTGGAATACTGGTGGATGTGGTGCGTTCATGCCAGACCATTCCCTTTCGAACTAGAAGTACCTGATACCATAAACATAAAACTGTAAGCACAAAGCTTACCGAATTTCCCCAAAATACCCAATACAGAAACATACATAACAGTTAGAAACTAAGCTAGGTCTATTTCACCCTAAGTCTATTTCAAATTCTTCGGTATCTTTCAACCGATATTGGGTCCATTTCACCCCCGTAGCCTATTTTAACTCCTTTAGTATCTTTCAACCTGTACTAGTCTATTTCACCCCTGAGTCTGTTTCAGCTCCTTCGGTATCTTTCAACCGATACTGGGTCTGATTCACCCCTACAGCTAAGCATACATAAACATCAGCAAGCGTGAAAAAGACAACAAGAACATACAAGCATATCAACAAGTGTCACAAGGACAATTATCATTCTACAAACACAATACATTGGGGCGACATTGGTGCCTTCGACCTACGAGTACATTGAAGAGACTGACCTATCAAACGATGATCTACTGCTACCGCCCCTACTGGGGGTGTGCATGGGGCGGATTAGGTCATTTTTGAGCTAAAACAAACCCAACCTGCTAATTTTAGCTCTGAATAATTTGAACCCAAACCCAAACCGAAACTAATGGGTTCGGTTTTTAGGTTCCCGATTTCCCGAGTTCGGTCCGGTTCTACATTTGTAGACCACCTTGAGATAATTTAGACTTGAGATATCAGAATGAAGAGGCTGTAAAGTTTATATAACGGGTGAGAAGGATTTAAATTCTTTGTTAGAAGCAATGTGGGACGTCCTAACAAAGTTTAAGGAAGACAGGTTTAATATAAAAGATGAGTATAACAATTGTTTGATCAATTCAACGATTTTGGATGGTTGGATTTTGGTTGGAAAATAAAAACTCATGCGCGCAAGGGAGAAAGATCGAACTCATGACCTCGCGCTTCCGTTTCCAGCGTTTTAGCCACTGAACCACGCCTCTAATTTGTTATATATCACGGAAAACATAATAAATATATATTATTCATAGAATACACATATTTCAAATATTCCGGTTCAGTTTTACCAACCCAAAAAACTGAACCCAAATCGAAATTTTTGGTTTTTGAAAAATCTAAACCCAAACCCTCTGTTTTTGTTTCGGTTTCAGTTTCGTCGGTTTTTGTCGGCTTTTGGTGTTTGGGTTTGGTTTTGCTCAACCCTAGCTGCTACTGCCGCAAAAAAAGATACTCCCCCCGTCCCAATATTATTGTTCACAGACAAAAAACACACAGATTAAGAAAAGCATTAATTACCACTAACTTTATATAATAAAATGACAGTTTTGTCCTTACTTTGCATTTAATGTTCCATTAAATTCTTAGTTGGTTAAGTAATAATGAGGGGGTATTTTGGTAAAAATATTATTTATTTGTAGAAGTGGACTATTATTTTGGGACAAACCAAAAAGGAAAGATGGACTATAATTTTGGGACGGAGGGACTACTATATACCACCTAGACAGCGATACAAGGTGTTGTAGCCTATTTTGACGACCGGTTTGTGCGGAATAAGAACATCTTGAGACCATATTGGATTCAATTATTCTTGTGTTTCACTTTGCATGTTTTGACTTCCAGAATAACTAGGTTGTTCTTCCTGAATGACTAAGTTATTGAAACCATCCATAGTCAGTCATACGTTGGAAGTAGATATGAATCGCGACTGTCATGAAGCTGGATTGTAGATGTCCAAGGTATGGGACATAGCTAGTGGTGCTACAACATTCATGAGTACTCATAAGTTCTGAGTATTGGATTCAACCCACACTCATTGGAATCACTTCATGGATTTTATCACGAGTTATCATGAGATGATAATATCTTATATTCTTCAAACCTAGAGACATGAGTTGTTACTTTGAGTTGGTTATACATTGATTGCACGAAAACGCATTGGTAACTCGATGTTATAAAACGTGCCTTTATGTATGATTCAACAAGTAGTAGAACAAGCCATATGAGTCGAAGTTTATCCATTCCTTTTACGCTTGAAGGGATAAAAGCGATATACGTGGGCCCCTCGATGATTTAGTGATGACACCCCGAAGTGCTTGGCCAAGCGAGGACTGATTTGATTTGTTCAATTAGTCGATTGTCATAAATCGGAAATCAGGAAACAACAAATGGACAGAGAGAATGATTTTAATCCATGTGTCAGTCTATATGATATCTAGAATGGAGGAATATATGATTCCTTATCTGATGGACGCCTCATTGATTTGTTCAGTGTTCGACGACAACAACTTTTAAGAGCTACGATTGCTAGTCGGGTTTTGAAGTCATACGTAATAATAGTTTTAGTCTTATCCAAGTGGGAGACTTTTGGATTAGTGTCTAAAGTCCATAACTCTATTTGGTATGTACTTGACCCGATTGGCTTGGTCCTTTTGGGTTGCATGGCATCATGCATTTGGATAGACTAAAATGAGAGAATAACGCTTAAGGTTTATTAATATATTATAAGTTCTAATATATTAATAAGATTATTTAATTAGTATTGATCAAGAATTAATTTGGAATTAATTAAGTGATCAAAAGGAGACTAATTAAAGATATGGGTTGATTGTGTAAATCGTCCATACTTGTATAGTGGGCTAATGCTCCATGGATTATCAAGTTGGGCTAAAACCCATAGGGATCTCCATGGATGCTCCATGGTGTTTTTGTACCCATGGATCATGGAAATGAAAAGGCCATGACAAGTAGGGTTTACATGGTGTAACCCCAATTGTGACATACTATATAAGCATCTTATTCTTCCCAAAAATCGGGCACTATGAAGGAATGGTGAGGGCTAGCCGATTTCATGAAGTGTCTCATTTCTCTCAAGTTATTCTAAGTGTATTTGATGTTGTGTGAATCAAGCTACATCAAAAAGGTATGTATTCTATCTAGTTTTGTTATACCAGTACTTATGATTGTATGCTAGTTAGGGTAATACCTTGGAATATTCATATTTTCATGCATAATAGAGAAAACATAGATCTAAGGTATTTAGGGTTACATGTACATTTAGGAGTGTTAGAATGCTCAAAACCTAACGAGATCGACCAATATACCTTTCTGATTGACAAGGTGTCCTAGAAACTGCACTAGAACTCGCATTTACAAAATCTTTCATATATTATCTCCCCCTCAGAGTCTCCAGAACCTCTCACAGTTGATCCTCATGTTTCTCCTGATGGAAAACGTAGGTTACAAAATTCTAAGAACTAAGCGGAAAAACATTTAATAATTTAATGATTGTGGCACATGCAACCTATCAAGGTTCTATGTCTTTCATGTAAAGGAAACATACTATGAACTATCATCCTACAAAACTTTTGTATATGAAACCTAATTTGTAAGGATGAAAACTTACCTTGATGATTGTTGTAGCAAACAATCTTGAACTCCTTCTTAAAGCTTTTGGTAGCAAGCACCACAAATGTCGTCCCTCTGATGGTTCACACCCAACACAAGCAAGAAGGATATTAAGGAGAGAGTGGATGGAGATCAGAATTTCGGCCTAACTCTTCTAAGGTATGAGTGCCAAAAATCATAGCCCCATGGGACTTTATATAGTGTAGTCAAGAAACCCTAGATAAGCCCAAACCCAATATAATAATATTAACTTGAATTGGGTAATTATCCAGCTACCTAATTATCCACCAAGGATAATTCTATAAACCAAAAATCCATAGCCTGAAGGAGGGTTCTAGAATGCCTCTTGTTGAACTATTTAAGAATTGCACTTCAGTCCCTACACTTTCAATTAATTCTTTTAATCACCAAATTAATTCCAATTAATTTCTGATTAAATATTAATTAAATATTACTATATCTAATTGATATATTACTTCCATAATATATTAACGAATTATTTAGTTCAATTTATTAATCAAATAATAAATCATTCTCTCTCTCTCCAAATATATCGTGTTCATTGCTAGGTTTGAGGCAACCCAAAAGGACTGTGTTACTATCAATTCAAGTTTATACCAATTATAGTTATGGGATTAGACACCTAATCCAACAGTCTCCCAATTAAATAAGTCTGTAACTATAATTGCCAGTATAGCTTCTAAACTTATCAACAAATTACAGCTTCCAAAAGCCGATATCGAACTCTGACCTAGTCAGTTACATCTCCTAAGATAAGTGATCATATAATCCTCCATTCTGCAAGATATCAATCAGACAGGAGACATGGAATAGAATCAATCTCATTGTCCAAAACTTTGTTTCCTGATTTCTGATTTGTAATGACATAGAACTTCCAATCGAACACATCAATTAAGTCCTGGTCGGCTTATCATTATAAGTCAACACCAAATCACCAAGGGGCCCAAAGTTATCACTTTTCCCATTAGGGCAAAAGGAACAAATAAGCTTTGAGTTATATGCTTGCACCTTTCACTCATCAAATCATGCATAACAATATGTTTTATAACATCAAGTTACTGACGTGTTTACATATCATCAATGTACAACTGACTTGTAAACCACAACTAATAAATCTTCATTTAAATATTATAAGATATTATCATCTCAGAATTAGCCGTGATAAATTCCATGAAGTAACTCTCTGAGCGTGGGTTAATCCAATACTTCCATTTCAAAGTACCCATGAATATTGTAACAATACTACTGATATGTCTAAAACCTTTTAGACAATCTACAATCTAATTCATGACAGTCTTAATTCACTACTTACTTCCAAAAGTACAAACGACTGTGGAATTTGAATAATCGAATTATTCGGGAAGTAAAACATGCAAAATGAAACACAATAATAAACAATTGACAAAAGGTTGTAAACAAACTCATAAATAATTCTCTATTATTTAATCACCAAAAGTCAGGTACATTTACTTTGTTACAAGTTTCAACTATCTAACTACTAAAATTAAGATCATATTTCAGACCAATGCTCCTAGCATGTTGAACGTGTTTGACCCTACTCAGACCCTTTGTGAGGGGATCTACAAGATTCTCTTCTGATGATACCCTATTTATGAAGAGGTGACCTTCTTCTACCCTATGTATGATGAAATGGTATTTGTTGTCGATATGTCATGAATAAACACAATGATTAACTGATCTAGCATCGGTATGCAAACCTTGTTCATGAGATCCATGAACATTGTTGGTGCATTGGTAAGCCCAAAAGGCATCACCATGAACTCGTAATGACCATAGCGAGTCTTGAAAATCATTTTCTGAACATCATCATCCTAACTGTCATCTAATGATAGCTTGAACGTAGATCGATCTTGGAGAACCAAGACGCACCCTATAACTGGTCGAACAAATCATCAATCCTCGGAAGAGAATAATTGTTAACTTGTTTAGCTCCCTATAAGCAATGCACATCTTATGGGAGCCATCCTTCTTCTTCATACACAAAATTAGTGCTCCCCAAGGTAAACTACTCAGTTTGATAAAACCCTTGGCTAACAGCTCCTGTAGCTGTATAGACAACTCTTGCATCTTCGAGGGTGGTAACCGATAACGTACCTTGGATATCAGAGCCGCACCTGGAACCAGATCAATACAGAAATCATCCTCCCTCTCCGGAGGCACTCTAGGAAAGTCCTCCAAGAACACATCTGAATACTCTCGAATGAGTGACACATCCTCAATTGTACTCTTTCTATCCCTCCTCGTGTCCAATACATAAGCCCCAAAACCCAAACAACCCTGTTGAAGATATCTCCTAGCTCTTGTAGCTGAATAGAGAGTCGGTCTATGTTGAGCGCCCTCACCATGAATAACTAGTTCTCACCCACTTAGGGTTTGAACCCAAACTAGCTGGTGCCTACAACCAATCATCGCCCTATTAGGGCTCAACCAATCCATCCCCACGATCACCTTGCTCTAGCACAAAGGAATATGAACCAAATCAATTAGGTATCTCTCTCGGAACAACTCAAGAGTATAACCTTGATGAACCCTCGATGATCTCACTTAATGATCATCGACGATCTCTACCTCCAACGGATAATGAAGCTCCCCATGAGCATCTCCAAATCTCATAATGAGAGTAAGGGACATGAACGATCGGGTAGCAACCGAATCAAAAAGAGCCAGAGCAGGTAATGTGTTCACTAAGAACATCCTTAAACATTACAACATGAAAAAAAAAAGCATAAACACTAATAAAAGCGCATAAATGGAAAACATTCCCGTAAGCAAAAAAGCCCTGCTCTTCTCTATAGGGGCCGTCAGCTTGCCCTCCCAGCCATCTGTGATCCTCAATGTCGCCAGAGCGGGTGCTGCAATTGTTTCTACCATCAAACTCGGGAAATTGGCCTTCTTGTTTCCCTTTGATTGCAATGAAAGCAAATCAGACTTTAAGCTTTGGTTGTGGTGGTGCTAGTAGTGAAATCCTTGTCGAAGTGCCCTCTCTTTCCACACTTATAACAACCCGAACCAACCGCCTTGCAAACTACGTCATGCATCCTGCCGCACTTGCCACAACGGCCCCGACCCTTCCAGCCCCTTGATCTAGAATAAAAAACTGTGGGTTTCTTCATTGAACCTCCCTTCATCTGCGTCCGCTCTGCCTTGCTCTTTCCGATGTGCTCCAAATCAATTTTTCGTTCCTAGGCCCTGGATATCATGTATTCCAATGTCGGATAAGCTGAATAACTAACAAACTCCCTGATATCTGACCTCAGCATGTCGTGGTACCTAGTCTTCTTCATCTCCTCATCTGCGACATACTATTTTACCAATGAACTTCTCTCCCGAAACTTGTCATTAATCTCAACCTCATTCTCAATCGTATGACGCATATATTAGGACTGCCTCACTAGCTGTTGCACCTTGACAGTCGGTGTAAACTCATCTCAAAAACATGTCACAATTTTTGGCCAGGTTATGGTGTCAATAGTCGATGCTCCCATAGCATATCCAACCTCCTCTCCCCAATCTCGGGCTCACCCCTCCGACAGCCTATACCGAACCTCACATTTGACCCCTTGGGGAAAAAGCTAGTCGTTTAGGCACAATACATGTCTGCTATTCATCGCCTGGAGGCAATGGGGCCCTTCAACCCAAAGAACTCCTATGCCTAACATCCCATGAATTCCTTGAAGGAGAGAGAGCGAGCTCCATACTAACCAGTAGATAACTCGACTCTAAGGGCCTAGAAATGCTCCTCCATCAACTTGATGATACCTACCTTGACCGTCTCAAACATCACCAGGGTCGCATCAAGGGTACCTCTTGTAATCTCATACGCGATGAACTCGTATAGTCCATTGTCAATTGATTTGAAGAACACGCCCGAACCAGATCCAGATCCCGAACCTCCTGCTCCACCACGTGTCATCACCATGATGAAACACAATACATGAACAATCGGCATACGTATGAAGAGGTTCAAACTCCTAAAGTTTATTGAAATAATCAATGCCTTCGTTGTCTCGGGTGTAGATCATATTCTTTCAATAGTACAAGCCTAATACTACCTTCCACATCTATTTATACCTTCCTCAAGGATCGTCTCAAATCCTCCCAATTCACTTCCCTACTATCAATTACTTCACTCACAATATAGAGCGCCCTACACGCTAAAACGATTCCTAGGATTTCCTAGGGTTTCTTTCCCACCACTCTCTTCAATTAGCTACAGAAGAGACTCCTTCTAATACCTTCTAACAACCTCAAGAATACAGTTACATGTTACCAGCACCAGATAATTTTTGACTGCTAGGTCCCATCCTACAACGGTTGGACTCAAACAAGAGCTGCATAGTAGGGTTGCACCTATCCTTGAAAAATTATCTACTCCCCACTACATGTAATTTAACATATTCACTTAGTAATTAGCAGAAACCAGTGCAATCCCTAGAAGCACAAAACAAGCAACATTTGAGCATTGAGGTCTAAACCAGTGCACTACTTAATCAGGCAACTCTGCCTAACCATCTAAATTCTATACTAGCATATAATTCTAAAGGCTCATACAACCGGCATACAAAAGCATCTCTCCTTACAACCTACCATGCAATTCTGACTAGATCCTTAACCCTAATCTAGCATGCTATACACAGATACATATACTAAAACAATAAACATGTATGGGTATTTTTTAGAATACTTACTTGAGCTCGGATGATTGCACACAACACATCCCTTTTCATTATAAAAATCTATTTAGAAAACTCATTTTCTTTCAAAAATATTACCAATTCCCCAATTTGAGTTCATACACATCCGAGAGTGTGCACGAATCCCTCTAACCAAGGCTTGAATACGAACTTGTAACATCCCAAAAATTACTATGTAAAATTTTTATTTTTAAAACTATCAAAACCATCATTCGTTCATTCTAAAATCCATAAAGAAGTGATAATGTGTAAAATAGTCATTAGGGTACAAATCATGTCACAAAATGCACAATACTGGTGGATACGGTGCGATCATGTCGGGCTCTTCCCTTTCGAACTAGAAGTACCTGAAACCATAAGCATAAAACTCTAAGAACAAAGTGTAGCAAGCTTCTCCAAAATACCCCATACATTAAGATACATAATAGTCAAAAGCTAAGCTGGGTCTATTTAACCCATGAGTCTATTTCAACTCCTTCAGTATATTTCAACCATTACTGGGTCTATTTCACCCCCTGAGTCTATTTAAACTCCTTCGGTATCTTTCAACAGGTAATGGATCTATTTCATGTCCTTTGGTATCATTCAACCAGTATTGGGTCTGTTTCACCCCTACAACTAACATACAGTAACATAAGCAAGAGTTACAAAGACAACAAACACATACAGACATATTAGCAAGTATCATAAGGACAACTATCATTCTACAAACATAATACAATAGGACGACAGTGGTACCTTTAACCCACGAGTATAGTGAAGAGACTAACCTATCAAATGATTATCAATTGCTACCGATCCTACTGTCGTGAAAACAAATGTTATCTACCACCTATACGGCCATATGAGGTATACCCTTAGCTTACCTTCCAAAACTAGGGGTTTGACCAAAAGTCAATGCAAGTCAAAAGTCAATGGTCAAAGTTAACTATCAAAGTTGATTTGCCACGTCATGGCCATCCTTAGCCACGTCGTGAATGACAAAATAGAAATGGCTTCCCCCAGTCGCGATGACATGGCAACATAGGGCCACGTCGTGGTTAATGGGTTCAAAACTTCTTAATGGGTTAAGATGCTTCCTTCAGCCCCAAGAGCTCTAAAGCTTAGATATAGTCTGAAATCTGGTCTAGAAGGATAAAGTTTGCCACTCTATCTATTAAGTCTACCTAAAAGAACAAAAATCTCAAACCCTAGGTTCAACACGGATAAAAATAGCAAAGACTCAAACATCAAGTACTTAATCCCGCAGGTCCTTAGTCCAACTTCTCTAGAATTCCCTAGGACCCCTAATGGTCCATAAAAAAACCCAAAATTTATAGACATGCACGTTCTACACATGTCCCTCTTCAAACTACGTCAAAAAGGGGAACAATATGACCCAAAATCCATGTATGTTTAACAACTTACCACACAATTCCAGATATATAAGATATAACATTCAAGGGACATAGAGAAACCACAAAGTTGCAAACTTTATCTCTTATAACCACTCAAACCACTACAAAAAGGACCAAAACATGCTCTAAAACCTAGATCTATGAAGAAGAACACAAAAAGGTTGAAGATTGGGGACTTAAAAGGAGTCCAGAAGGTGCACTCAAATGAGGAAATGATCACTTGGTGAACCAAGGCGCTGATTCTTCTTTTTCTTCCTTCAAAACCACCACAAGTTTACTAAAATGAGTATAAGAGAGCCATAGAGGATTAGGGTTAGGTTTTATGGGATTTGAGAGTGATGGAGGTTGAGAATGAACAACCCTAGCCTCCCACTTTCCTTTAAATACCCAAAAAATTAGTGTTTAACACGTTAACAGCGGCCACGTTGTAAACTTTACTTGCCATATTGTGGCTAGTCAAAAGAGACCGGTGACCAAAAATGCCTCGCCACGCTGTGGGGGTCCTTTGCCACGCCATGGCAACTCCAAAATCAAAGTTTAATTAAACTAAAATATACCTCAAAAACCAAATGTTATGGTGAGTGGCGGTCAGCTATACTCTGCTTGATGACTAGTCCCAGTAATACAATACGTGACCTCTCACCATTATTTTATTTTCCCAAAAACCCTTTACTTCCCTACCCATTGTTTTATCTTTCCCAAGACCCTTCACTACCCAATGAGTATGAGATAAACTAATTTACACAAATAAGATCATGTCATATTATAACACACACACACACACACACATATATATATATATATATAGTACACAGATAGTAAGCACATATAGAATTTAAAAGATACTTCATATCTATGTGTAAGCTGAAAGTAACTATGCACTCACCGTTAAAGTGGATGAATCAGAATTTGGGCAGCGTTTCACCTTAGCACTTTGACGTTTCCCTTGACATGACCTAGATATGATTATTACTAACTCTTAATCTAATATTCCATATGACTAAGGATAGTCTAGATTCATTAACAATCCCAATATCTACATCAAGATCTATCAAGTAAGGAATGAGCAGGTAGAATCATATCGAAGGTAGAGTCTGTTTGAAATATACTTTGTATATTTCAAAATATTATACAAAGTATACAATTTTGAAATCTCACTTTAAACACCTCACTAAATCCATCCTAGGCATCACTCCTGTAACTAGATCAATCAGTAATAGGACTTAGAAACTAAAAAATCTTAATTATAGGTTCATAATAACGACTATGACTATAATCAAAAGTTATGCTAAAAACGATATAAGTGTAGCTTAACTTAAAGATATTCTCCTGTAAGAATTCTAGAAAATGCACTGGGAGAGCTTCTACTCGAATGGTACTACTGGTTGGGCCTCAAGGACCTCAGGTCTGTGCCAGAATACTAAAAACTAAGGTAAAATGGGGCTAAGGCAGAGAAAAATCGAGAGACAAAGGCTGTAGAGGTGAGGAGATCAAATGAGAGACCGATTGCTAATTATACGGCGAAAATTTTATTTTCAAGCCGTGCTCCAAAGTGCATGCAACACACTTGGTCGGACCAGGTGACATCACGATTCTTGAGTGGTGACACATGTTGCAATTTGGGTGGGGCGTTAGATGTACACCATACGTCTTGTCTATGCGTGCGACTATTCATGAAAAAATCTATTTTTTAAAGAAATTCATATATTCTTCATACAAGCTCCATTTTTACATAATTTATATCCACGCGCAGCTATCGAAGAGATCTACAACTTTAATTTAGACTCCGATGACTAATTTTAACTTTAATTTTACAAAATCTCTCGTCCGATGTCTGTTCTCGATTGTATTTATATTGACATACACCTATTAACGAGATAATCGATTCTTGTTTAGATTGTTTTTCTAACAATTAGCCGATTTTATTTTTGGTTTCTGTGTCACATACTACTACACTGAAACTTCTAAAAATCACAACTCCTCTCACGAATTCACTATATGCACACTCTCAGTTTTATGATTACTATGACTTCCGTTTAGGTAACTTAAGCTAATAAGCAATCTATCTAAAATTTTGTTTTTACGATATGCATAGCCCTGTCGGTTTAATCGTGAAACTTTGAAGAAGGATAAATTCTTCATAAAAAGTTGGATTTCAGAGTTCTTGATATGTATGGAATCCTTGTTACACATACCATAACTTTGGTTAAGATTATTTATCCTAAATAATTTTCTATCAAAAAGTCATTTTGTCGCTTATTTGCCTAGCCCGAATTTGCGGGCATTACAGTAATCTCCCCACAAGCATGATTACCTCCCTAAATCATTAGCAAAACAGGGCTCGTATAATGACTTCGTACGTTACCTTTCCATCCTAGGTAATAACCTTAGCTCTTTTGTCTTTTCAGTTTCAAACTTTTGGTATTCTTGACTATTGGTGGTGCTCATACTTGCACCTGCTAGCTGATCTATATCGGATGCTCCTTCTAAAACAGTTTTATCCTAAGAGAACATCTTCAGTTCAACTACTGTAATAGACTGAATGATCATGCCTTTATGACCTTCTATTTCATGATGAATTGGTTAGACTCATGTCTCTTCGAGTCTGACTCTAGCATGGAGGATACCTTCGTGCATGTTCTAATGTGGTACCACCACATTATAATAGGTAGCATTTCTACCTACCGGTTGCTTAGTCTTTATGATGATTAGGATACTTTTTTCTATTTATTTGATTGTCTTTCCCTCCAATCTTTTGACTAAAGTTGGATTCTGCATCGAACTTGGTTCTCTAAATTGAGTAACTTATTTCATGGCTTTCATCTTAGTCGGACATGAACTGCTATGACTACTAGGGTCAAAATAACATTTACTTTCTTAGTCACTACCGAAATGATGGTAATGATGGACACAAACGAAATGAATTCGACTACTAATGCCTTAGTAACCTTTTGACTCATTGTGATTCAAGTATGAATCATGTGCTTCTAGTAATATGAGCCCATACTACATTCCACACCTTTTCATACTTATCACAAGAATTGTCCCGCAGTCCCCAAGATACTATTCCTAAAAATTACAAAATCAATTTAACACATGTAGATATATCCACACAATCATATACAACAAATTTCCTAGACTTTACTAGGATTTTTTCCATGCGTATCTTTGATCGCAATTCCACTTCCTAATCTGTGGTATAAATTCATTATTGTGTAGTGTCCTACCTACAAGGCACACTATACCAACATTTATTCGTAACTAATCCATTATGTTGAAATCATAATTTCTTATTGTCACACCGAAAAATGTAAGATAACTAAAAATTTTATAACTTCTGAAATTGATTACAAGATTTATTCATTCTTCATGCCTTATACAGTAGGATAGACATCCTATTATTATCTATATAGGATAATCACTTTGATTCTTGAACCTTGGAGAAGTGGCTTCCTTCTCTTCTCTTCCTTAGGCCTTATCTGCTTCTGCGTCCAAGATCATCTGTAATGCCTTACCTTTGACACATTTGATTTGACAAATCCTTTCTTTTTTGGGCAGGCATCCATGAAATGCTCGGCTTCTCTACATTAGAATAACAACTTTTGGTTGGCTGTGCATTTTCTAGAATATTGACCTGTCTTGCCACATCTGTAGTAGGTCACTCCTTCTGGGCACTGTCCAACATGCTTCACCTTGCACTGGTCGCACCACTTCTCTTTTTGGTTGCTTCCATATTTTTTGTTGTTTGATTTCGAGAACTTCTTGTTCTTCTAGATGTTGTTGTTGTTTTCTAAAAAACCTTTAGTTTTTCTCTTTTAATTGACATCAACCTTGTCGACAGCTCTCCTTTTGATCATGTTCTCCATAGACTTTGCAACCCAGATGACAGCTTCAAAAGTGGGTGCTTGATGTACTGGCACTGAATATTTCCATGGAAGTCCCTTGGCATACCTTTCAATCTTTTATAGTTCATCGAGAGAAATGCATAAGGAGAATTCGATTTTGTAATAAAGGCGTTGGTGTATTCACCGACCGTCATATAATCCTTTTTCAGTGTCAGAAACTGGTTTTCCAATTCCAGTATCTTTTGAGTTGGACAATACTTTCGCTTGAAATGCATTAGAAACTCTGACCACGTGCGTTGCAATGCCTCATTAGGGTTTATCAATTTAGTTAACATGTTCTACCAACGAAAAGTTGAGCCCTTAAGTGTCTCACAACGTAGGTATTCTTCAACTTTCCGGTACAACCACTTGTGATGAAGGCTCGCTCCATCTTCGAAACCATATCCATAACTCCATTTGGATCTTCCTTTCCAATGAAAGATGATGACTTGCAAGTCATGAAGTCCTTATACTTGCAATGGCCTCTGGTTCACCATTCCTTCGGACCTCTGGTTCCTCTTGTCCTTGATAACTTTCTGAATCATCATTATTTCCTTCTTGAGTTGTTGTTGCATGCGAAGGAACTGACCCATGGTTAATTCGCTCGACGACTATTGGTTTGTTGATCACTGGTACTCCACCCCTAACGTTAGCTAGCCCTTGGGTTAGGAGTTCCATAAACTCACACCTTTGTTGATCTAGCATGTTTTGCATCATCAATAGAACTTCATCCATCGGGAGCTGAGCAATTCATACTCTGGCGTTGTGAGGTACTAGACCTCCTTCATTATTGACGAATCTACCAGCCCTCATGATCACCATGACGTTATATGTTCGTAGGTTCGGGTATTTTAATAGATTAATGCTTTACTTATATATATATATATATATATATATATATATATATATATATATATATATATATATACACACACACACACACACACATATATATATATATATATATATATATATATATATATATATATATAAGCAATTAAGGCATCTTCCTATAGCATACTATAATATAAATCATTTAGCACATAATGGGGATTAAGGCACATTCCCTAAGTATTCTTGTGTTTGTGTCAATTCAGGTACACTACCTAAAGTAAATAATATACACACATGTCTAAATTATTGCTTATCATTCTAAGTTGAAGTCTAGAAATTCCCTAAAATTCCTAGTTCGCTTAAACTAATGCTCTGATACTAACTATGACATCCCCAAATTTTCAAGGTCCAAAAATACCATTTTATTTACGCTTATATTAAATTAGAGTGATATTTATAAATGCATAATTTTTCACATATAAAGTATTTATGAAGAAAATGTATTTCATTGATTATTAGAAATTTGGGATGTTATAACTGATACGAAATATAAGCATAAACGTAATCATTACATGCCTTACATTAATTTTTTGTACTAATGGTCTAAACTCCTCTAATCTCTCAGTGGATTGTACCTTCATACTGCTACCTGAGATACGAATAATCTGAATGGGTCAGACTTGGGAGCTTGGTGATCATATATAATTTTTAAACCAAAATATTATAATTATACATTTTTCACAATAAACATATTATCTCTCATTACCCGTTCACGTTATTCTTACTCTCAAATCCCTAATTCTAATCTCAAGAGACCTACCCTAAAGGGTCGTTGTGAGCAGACAATACTGCTTCGTGGATTCAGTACCAATATATGTCAACAAGGAAACCAGAGGGGGATAGAGTACCCATACAAACAACTTTCCTTTTCATTAAGAAGTATGATCGTTAATAACTACAATTGGCGAAGCTGATAGTGTTCCACTAGACTACCTAGAATAGTCAGTGGGCATCACCTATACTGTATTAGATGACAGTTCCCAATAATACAATGTGTAACCTCTCACCATTATTTTATTTTCCCAAAATCCCTTTACTACCCAAACTATTATTTCATTTTTCCCAAAACCCTTCACTACCCAATGTATAGATGATAACGTAATTTACATAAATAAAATCATATCGTATTATAGCACAAATATCAAGTACATAGATAGTAAGCACATATAGAATTTAACAGATACTTCATATCTATGTGAAAGCTGAAAGTACTATGCACTCACTGTTAAAGTGGATGCCTTAGAATTTAGGCAGCGTTTTGCATTTGTATTTTGACGTTTCCCTTGACGTGACCTAGATATGATTATTACTAAGTCTTAGTATGATATTCCTTATGACTAATGATAGTCTAGATTCCTCAACAATCCAAATGTCTATATCAAGATCTATCAAGTAAGGAATAAGCAGGTAGGATCATATCGGAGGTAGGGTCTGATTGGTATACAAAGTATACTGTTTGGAAATCCCACTTTAAACACCTCACTAAATCCATCTTAGACATCACTCCGGTAAGTAGATCAGTCAGTAATATGAATTGGAATTACTAAAAACTCTTAGTTACAGGTTCAAAATAATGATTATAACTATAATCATAAGTTATATTGAAAGCGATATAAGTGTAGCTTAATTTAAATATATTCTCCAATCAAAAGTCCACAAATTGCACAAGAAGAGATTCTAATCAAAAGCTACTACTGGTTAAGCCTTAGGGATCTCAGCACTTCGCCAGAATACTGAAATCTAAGGGAGAATGGGGCTAAGGCTGTGAAAACTCGAGATAGAAAGGTTGTAGTGGTGAGGAGACCGAATAAGAGACTGGTTGCTATTTATAGGGTGGAAAATTTATTTGCACGCTATGCACCAACGTGATCGTAGTGCACATGGTTGGACCGGGTGATGTTGCGATTTTTGAGTGGTGACACGAGTGGCAATTTGGGTGGGGTTGCAAAGTATGAATATATCGAGAAGGTCAAAAGAGTGCAAGTAAAAAAGGGCGACTTTTTATGACTTCTAGAGAAGGTATTTCATCAAATAACCCTTTTGGTCGATTTTATAAGTGGAGAATCAATTTGGAGAAAAGATTTGAAGAATCAGAAGATAAAGGTTTAGAACTACGAATTGGTTTGCTCAATGATTGTGATTTTTAATTCGTTTCTTATGTTTTTCTATTTTACTTTGTTGATTATGCGGTAAAAGCCTAATGTTTTACACTAGATTAGATGTAAGCTAACGATTTGGTGTGATTCAATTGTTCAAATATTTGGTTTTATTTAATATATTATGTTTGTTTGATCAAAATCCTTATGTGTTAAAGTTTTTTTTTTTTTATGTATTGATAAGTTATTTATGATTTAGACAATAAATCTAGTTGTATTAACATGAATCTTAACTCGTTTATGAGCAATAAAACGTTCAAAATAATGTTTGGCAAGACCTAGGTTTACGTAATAACATCGTAAACTTAAATATGTAATAAAACATTTGTGAACAACTTATACTAATGATTCACTCTCATGACTATTAACGTTAATTCCTATATCAAATCTCTCATAATAAGAACTTAATTATATTTATTTAGATAGTTAATTGCATGATCATTGTGTTAATCGTAGTTATAATTATATAATTTAGTTATTTGGCCAAGACAACAAATACAATAAAAATCGTTAAAAATTAACTAGCATTCATTGCACTCAACTGGAATCTGCCATATTTTAAAGTAAAATCGAAATCTTTGTGAAAACATTTTTATATCTTTTGTGTCTAAGTTATCCTTTAATTTTGTTGGTTTAGTTGAATTAAACTAAAAATCCACCCTTTTACATTATTGTTTATAGTTTAATTAACATTTAAATTTATTCTAGAACTAAATTCTCATTCTCTTTGTGATCGACACCTAGTTTTACCAAGACTATAGTGATAAACGATGAGGTACACCTCCTATAATGTGTATTAGTTTAGCTGTAATTGATTAGGTTTTATAATTTAAAGCCTGATAATATATATATATATATATATATATATATATACACACACACACACACAACGTAGCCCAAGATAGAGCTCCTCTTTTGTAGTCACACCCAAGATCAGATTCAACAAACCTTGAACTCTATGGATATTGTGAACATTTTGAATACGAACAAAAAAAACTATGAATGTTGTGGATACGCCACATAGAGGAACTGATGCACCGCATCGACAAGAAATCCGGATTGTTTTGATAGAATCATGGTTGGAAAAATTTTCGAAGTTTTTCACCACTTAAAATATCAACCATACACCCCTTTTAATAGGGAATGATTAGGGTTTCCATAAAGTGGTTGCTTGGTTTTAAATTAATTGTCTTTCTTGCATGTAACCCAAAAGGACTCTACTATTAATACTAATATTACCAACTGTTGTGAGCGTGAGCATTATCTTCCAACAACTCCCACTTTCACAAGGTACCAACACTTTGTGGTCTAATATTCACTAGTAATTATTAGGTATTGTGCCATCTAACGCACCAATCATACTCACAACTTAAAGTTGCGATACAACCCTTAGATAAGTAATCAAATATTCCATTGTTGTTTGCGATCTGTATATAAACATGTATATAGAGATATTTCAATCTTGAACGTTCAAGATTATGTTTCCTAAGTTACTTGTCTCCCATAACAAAATCCACAATTGATCCATTATCAATTCATTTTGAGAACGACCATGCATTTTGATGGCAACACCAAATGATCGAGGGTCCAAAAGATACCGTCTAAATAAAGTTTTTCTATATAGATTCCGCCTATTCCTCATGTCATTTATGGCCAATCCATGTATAGCTGCCAGTTACGAACATCATTGGGGAGAAACCAAGAAATGAAAAATTGTAGGATAAAACCTCATGCATCTGTGTTTGAAGATTATATGATATTACCATCTTATAATTACTTGTGAAAAATTACAATAAGTAACCTCTAAGTGCGTGTTACTCCAATACCTAAATTCTCCATTTAAGTACTCATGAGTAACGGTCGTAATTTTATGCCATGTACATCTCGATGTACAATCTACCAATGCTCCATGACAATCATAAATCATTACTCACTTCTAGAAATAAGACAAACATTGGAAGTAAGAATAAATTAATGTTTTCGAAGTGGCTCAAAAGTTTCAAAAAAGGAACACGTTGATAAACTAGTCAAATGACGGATCTCCATCATTATTAAGACCCCAGTTAATAATCTCCAGATTAGATAAATAATTATATTAATCTAGTTCCCCAATCCAAACAAACAAAATTAAATGTGCTCAAGCCAATTCTTCTGTAATCTATTTCCTTCTGAACTTGTGTGACTATCATACATGGTCAACAGAATTGGCTTAGAGAATTTATCGCCAAGATTCTCTTCCGATATAACTCTATTGATTGTGATGTTTTCACATTTGACTAACTATCAAATATGGTGGTACATAATGAGTCTATTCCACGTGATACTGTGTGACTTGGGATCCTTAACCATGGTAAATTCACCCTTTAAATCACAAGAAACTTCAAAAGAAACATTTATGATTTAATTCAAAATCGAGGCCACTAATGAACCTCTTTTAGTCACATACATATTCTTTGTAGTCTAACTAGCTGCAATACACTCCAATTTCATTGTTCAATCCACTATGGTGTATTACTTGCTACTCTTCCAAGCTACTTCTTCATCATCCAGTAAGAGCATGAATTCCGACTGCAAATGAAATATTCTCTACTAGTATAGAACCTACAATCACTATAACTTTCACATTGATATCTTCCATACTAACAAAATCATCTCTTTTGTGCTCCTAGTACACTTAATAATTTTCTTGATTTTGATTCGTTGATTCATTCCAAATTGATCGGATACCAACATGGCATGCTTAAGGCATACGAGTCACTAAATGTCATACATGACATAGCATACATGCTAATCCCATAGCAGAAGCATGTGAGAATCAATTCATTTATTGTAGCTCAACAGTAGAACGAGGACCTTTTTTCATGTTTATTAGAAAAAAATCTTTTAGAGTTATGCATCTTTAGTTTCCTTAAGATTATAAGTACTTTTGGCTTAATCTAATGAATCGCTCAAATCTATCTCCGTAGATCCTTACATATAATATGTACATTGCTTCTCCTATGTGTTTCATATCATAACAATATTCTGATAGAATAAAAATGATCGTTAGATTCGTGTACAAGATCGAAACTATTCTTTCTATGCTACAACGAAGTGTCCAGAAAAAGACAATAACAATTCACTATATATAGACGCAAAAGATAAAGATTTTGAAAACATACATGCCCATTTTGGAATCTGAACTAGAATAAATTCCAAAAACAACCATTTTGACACAACACAAATAGTGACTTAACAATCTCCCCCTTTGTGTCAAATCGGAATGAAGTAGTCTTTATTGCTTATGATCTTCAAAAATCATTGACCTAATCTTCATTATGGTTGCCCTGACAGATAGATACCAACAGATCATATCGGAAACACACTTGACATCAGCAGCAGAGTTGTACTTGTTTTCTTCTATCCTAGATAGGATTTAGTTTAAAGAACTTGTAGGGTATAAGTGCTTATCAGTCAGAAAGAACATATAGTTCTTAATCTATTCACATTCCTTCTTGTAAACAATGCTCCAGTATTCTTTGTCAATAAATCCCCCCCTTAGAGTTTCAATGTTTTGGGGTTGAGCAAAAGGCTTCAATATAGGTTTCCTTTTTAGAATTGAAGCAATTTCTACATCCATCTTTGCTATCTCCTAGTTATAACATTTGATCTTCCTCTTTAAATGTTCATAGATTGGCTCGTACTTTTTTATATCCTTTGCAACAATGTAGAATAAGGAAATCCAGTCATAGGGGTCCATAAATGGTAGATCAACCAATGTGAACTCATGAAGAATATGATTATGACCTCGAAATCCTTTGAATTAAATGTTCAGAAAGTCTTCTGGTTGAACAGGTAGACCAACCTTTAGACCCACGATTCTTTTCAGACTCCATGAATTGTACTGAGGTTTCACATATGTCAACTAGAATGAGAAGAGCTTTCGGTTTGTTAGCATTGTTGGAGATGAAAGATTTCTCTATCTTCTCAAAGCATCGAAAGAGAAAAGCTCTTGGAGTGATAGGGAAATCGAACTAACACTCCTCCGCATTGTTATGGATGTCAAGAGAGGGTTTAGGTTCCAACCAAAAAGTATTTGGCTCATCGATAGCGTCATTTTGCATATGCTTAAGAGTCTAGGCCGGAAATAAAACTTTCTTGTTCTCAAGAATCATTTCTGAATTCCTGGCTTCAGCCTCTTCAGCATCAATTTTTTTTTCCTTAGATTGAGCTCATCAAGTTCCATGTCCCTCTTCTCTCTTGTAATTCTTTCTGTCTCAGTCAACATCAGATCTTCCTTGGTAAATTTTTCGGAAACGATGTTGACTTTTCCCTTCCCTAATCCTGAAGAGACATGATCCCTCCGACTAGTCTTGACTTCCTTGATATTCTTGAATTTTTCATCTAGAGTTTTCTTTTCTAACTTGATCGAATCAGCCTCTTTTTATTTCATCATGAAGCCCATCTGATACGGATTGTTTAAGTTTACCTCTAGTTCTCCCTCTTGTTGCAAAGAAGCCTCGCTTCTCGGAACATTCTTGATCTCATTAAGCTTCTAAAACATAGGCTGAAGCTTCTCACTGAGAATCTGACCAACATAGTCAGTCAACGAATCATCTATTGAGACAACGATATGCAACAATTGTTTGTTAATTTCGAAGTTGCACCCTTAAACCGAAATCCTTTCTTCTTCAAGCTTCGTAATATTGATCGCTACATTCCTCAGTTTTTCTTGTAGCACTTTTTTTTGAGTTTGCTCAGCCAATGAATCCATGATCTTGTTCTCAACAGCCAAATCATTCTATAGTCGGAGAATTCTTTCAGGGAATGATGTATGAAGATCAGCATTGTCACGTTGAATTCCGAATCGGAGGCTAGAGAGAACTTCTTTTTCGGCTTGTAAAGAATTCTGAAAACCTTCAACTACCTTGTTGACATCAGTCACATTCTTATCAGAAGCCATTCTGAAGTTAGCCACGAACTCTTGAACTTCCTGTATCAATTTATTGACCTTCTTCGTAGCTTCTATAATTTTCTGTTCTGAAGCTTGATCTGTCTTTGTTGTTTATTCAAGAACCTTATCATTTGATGAGGTTAGCAATTGCAACGTTGCCCTATGAGTCGTCAACAAATTTTCGCATTTTGTGGAAGAAAAAGCATTTGAATGCTCAAGAATGGAGTCAAGCTTTTTTTCAACTCCTTGTATTGACCCTTAGTCATGGGATCACTATTGATGTTGACAATAAAGGTTGAAAGACAAAGTTATCAATGTGTTCTTGATCGTCCCCAAACAGTATATCAGCATCCTCATTCAGAGGTGGAATAGAAGAAGACGATGGTTCTAATGACATGCCAAAATTAGCATTTGGCCCCACATAAAATGTGTTGCTAGGGGTTCCTGAAGTCCTAATCGCCACCCAAACTGTAACATCCAAAAATATGTTCCCAAAATTTCATTTTCTTATGATAGATATTTCTAAGATAAAGAACTATTTGGTTTAATCCAGTTCAAACATAAGAAGAATGCAAGGCTGAAGAGAGTCACCTTGTATTCTCTAAAGGGCCATTAGTTCTTGGAAATGACACTTTTAAGTCCAATAAATCCAAGAATGCCCACATAGATAGATCTTGTTTCTTTTATGGGGAAACATGACACTGGAAGAGGAACTATACCTCTTAACTCTGAAGAAAATCAATAGAGACTAGTACTTCAGGTATCTACTAGATAGAACTTATACTTTTTATATAACACTCAGGTACTTGGTACTTAATATTAATCCAATGTTTGTAAATGTCTTTCATTTTTCAAAAAGAATAAGCAGCCCAGCACAAGCAAGTTGCAACTTCACTCTTAGAGTTTAATTTAATATTTATGCTTAGAACATAAAGTACTTGTATTGTAAAACAATCTTTGTTTTGGAATGATGTATGTTTTAATTTAGCTTGTCTATATATATATATATATATATATATATATATATATATATATATATATATATATATATATATATGTCTCCATTAATTTATTAAATAACTGATTACTTACTTAATCATTTTAATAACTATCACCTTTTTATTTTGTTATGATTAAAATCTTGCTTTTGAGAACTAGATCTCTTGATATAATTATAATGTAGATATTAATGTTTTCTAAATAGTAAGTTCTATAAACAAACACTTTTGACTCAATACTTGATTTGAATCAAATGTAACTATGACACTGTGGTCTTTATTATATAAATGATATACACATATTCAAACTTCAAGGAATTGATTTTTGAAGGCAATTAATGTAGTTTGTTTGACATATATGAATCTTATAGATATATTTATGATATTTCTAATTGTATTGTCACTCGTAAAGAAGATAATTGTTAAGGAACTATGCACTATGATGTATGACTTCCTTTCTAATGAATATATAAATTTAGTTCAAGATTCCTAATCAACTTTATTAAAAACTATTGTCGTTGTAATTATATTTTACAAGTTAAAAGATAAATGTAAAACCTTTTTTTAAGTTTTAAAATATAAAGTTTAGAAACAAAGTAGTGGAGCCATCTTAAGCCTTAGAGATAATAAAGGATAATCTAAACCTTAATAGATACGACTTACTCTCTAATCAGTGGAAATTATCTTCCTTTATTCTTTTGGGATTATGCCTTGATCACTATCAACTGTATCTTCAATACAAAAACCAACTAATGATTAGATTCAATACTTTATAAGATTTAATATGGAAAGGTTCCATCCTTATCTTACTTAATGTTTTATGGATTTGAAGCCTATTTTAGACTAAAGCTTCTAAACCCAAAATATAGCAATTACATATTTGTAGAATACACTAAAAGATACTTAAATTATTTAGACAAACCGAACAAGAATAAGTTCTCTTATTCCTATAAAATCCGAGTTATTAAAAAACAATCTTTTAACGAAAAAGCAAGTGGGAGACACATGGAACTTGAAGTAGCTCGAGAACCATAGTTTGATGTAGCAAAAGTCAGTACTAGTTTTAACGTTAGAAATATGCAATCTCTCATTGATGAGTTCTTCTTGATGTTTTCTAGCAAATACATCAACAACCAAAATGCTATATCAGATGTTGAACTTGATAAATGACTTAGATTCAGAAATACTGAGATGTAATTCAAGTATAATAATCAAGTAAGGGCTTGATTAATCTTTCTCTTAATAGCTAGACTAGAAGGAATAAGTAATTCTTTTAGAAAGAATCCATATATGGAGATCTATACACATTTAGCAATACTTGTTTTTAAAAGAATTTAATGACATTCATGTTAATGACTATGATCAAACATTTTATCAAGTAACTGTGATTAGATCAAGGATATTATTTACCATAACTACATATTCTGATTATGAGATATGGAAAATAGATTTCAAGAAAAGCCTCTCTTTTTTTAATACACACTTACTTGATGATGTCTATATAGCTTAGCCTAGATTTTGTCTTAATCCAAGTTATCCTAAAATGTGTAAATCTTATTTTTGGATATAAAACAAACATCTCAAGGTTTGAATCATCATTTTAATATGAAAACAGAATGTATTCTTTTATTCAAACTGACGATAACATTTATGTTTTCTACAAAATAGTGGGAACAATAGTGACATTTCTAATCTTATATGAATGAGACCTACTTAATCATGATAAATTACATTTTGACTATGCAAGTCTCTTTCACCTTGACTCGGAAAGTATTTCAAAGCTGAAAGACTTAGGAAAGACATGAAACATTCTTGGAATATAATATCTATATAAATAGATAACGAGAATGTTAAAGTTTTAAAAATTTTATGCATATATTGACAATATCTTGAAAGATATCAAGATACACGATTCCTTTGGAGGACTCTTGGCATTTCCACATGTCACCATTTTGAGCCTACCTCAAAAGGTTCTAGCACATAGGTTTGAGCTAGAAAAAAGATTTATATTCTAACTGCATGGCAAATGAATCCATCAATTATTCCATATTATGCACAAGACAACGCATATAATCATGTTATGAACATATCATAGGATTCCAATTAGATACATGGAAAGTCATTAGCTGACTATCAGGACATCCTAAGAGTACATAAGAAGAACTAACTAACTAACTAACTAACTATATATATATATATATATATATATATATATAAGTTAATCGGTTTAGAAGAAGATCTTTATGTAACGATCTACACATAATGCTAACTTCAATATATATATATATATATATATATATATATATATATATATATATATATATATATATATATATATATATATGAATTATAATTTTATTATGACTTCATTAATGATTGAAGAGTAGGTTTTGTTAAAATGAGGTCTAAGCAAAACATAATAGCATAGTCTACTATAAAATAAGAATACACTAGTTTAGAATATGCAATCAAATATGATTAGATGAATATGTTCATTGAAAACCTAAGTTGAGTCCTTCAATTTAGGGATAACCTAGAAATCTTTTGTTACTTTATGAGTAT